>NC_134645.1:2407500-3007500 GCF_030463565.1 Pelecanus crispus | reverse complement strand
AGACTTAGAACAAGGGACATGAATTCCTTCTTTGAAAAGCCCTTCTCCCTCTGCAGATGGCCAGGCACGCTCTTCTGGCGGAGGATGTCCAAGGACACCAGTCTTCTCAGGCCTAAGTTCGACTCTGTGGCTATCCAGTGTAGGCTAAGATGCTGCATTTTTGTTGCTATCAATGGTATAACAGCCAGAAATATCACAGCTTTGATTTCAGGTGTCAGACTGAGTTTGCAGAGCTGACTGTTCAAGAAGTCACCTTTTCTTTCCAAGGCACTGACAGAAAAAATACTTTTGTCATTTGTGTTACTTCTCAGAGAAAAAAATGTCCTACAAAAGCCCCATCTCACTGGTGAAAACTGGGGTAAGTTCTCTGCCTCCTGTGAAATCTCACAAGCTGACACCAGTTTGGGCTCTGGCACAGTGTCACTGTCAAGCACCTTTGCCTGGTGAGATCGCCCTGTTTACAAGTTTGGGCGCTTCCTATTTCCGTGGCAAATGGAGGAACTGAGGACAAACAGGGAAAACAATATCAGGTCCCACTAGAAGTTTCTCTTGCTTTGTGGCTGCCTTATTTCAAATACTACCCAAGGAGTTTTGATAGACGTATGTAAATATGTTGGACTTCCACAGGGTACTCTGAGCTGCAGTGCTTTGGTAGAGACATGGTGCCACACATTTTTGGAGTTTTAACTTCATCCCTGATTTTTTTTTTTTTTTTTTCCAGGCATTCCTGGGAAGAAAACAAAGTAACATGCTGAGTGCACCCTGTGGTAGCTTTGTGTGTGTGGATGAACCCTGCACACCTTTCTTCCAGACAGCACTGGCTGAGCCGAGTAGTCAGAGCCCTGACAAGCAGCCTGCAGTGCTCCTAGCCAGGTGTGTTTAGATCATTCTTTTAATTTTAAATCTGCGTTCATGAGCAGGTCTGACCACAGGCTAATGGCTCTAGCTTTGCCTACCAAATTACATTCTATTAATCTTCATTTCTAAAAGTAAAGGTGCTGCCTGCAGCCCAGGAAGACTGGGCGTCATCCACAAGCCCAGTACAAATCATTAACCAGTGCTTCATGCAAGATTACTGCAACTGAAGATTCTCTACTGATGTAAAAAACAGGTCTTAAAAAAAAAAAAAAGTTTTATTATACTAAGAAAGCAGATAGTGAAATGATTTATGCTTCCTGTTAGCTGCTCGATGATATGCTCAGTTAAATAGGTTTCAGTATTTAATTATTAGAGAGAACTCATTCATTTGGATCATATGTCTTGAAAGACGCCCGAGAGATAAGAAAAGAAAACAACATACCATAGTCTTCGGGTCCTTTCACCTGCTGTTGGACGCAGCTTCTCAACAGTTGCTGCCCAGAGTCTAAGCCAACAACGCAATTTTCTGTCCTTGCTTATGCCTCCTTTCTGCACCAGGCTCTGCTTGCTGCAGGTGCAGTCACCTGCCCGCTCCCGGAGGGGGCCAAGGACGTAATTCAGCAAGCTGAAAGCAGGTTCCAACCTGTGGTTGCATTTTACGTGTGAGGAGAGCTTGTTAAGCAGCGCGCACTGGAACAATATGCAGTAACTGTATCTCCTGTGTCGGAGTGATGAATACGGGCTGCCAAAGATTTGCAAAACATAAATAATTCAGCTCAGTCCTTTCTAGGTGAAGGGGAAAGGATTGCTGAAGGCCCAGCTCTTGAAAGAAAGTTCAGGGCGTTAACCCAGCTATACTTGGTCTCTCCCTGTGAAATTATGGCAGAAGTTGCTCCTCAGATGGCTTTATATTTGCATTTTTATTAAATATTTATTGTTCCTTCTCCTGCAAGGAACCATTATGTGGTAGACGTCCTATATATTTTTATATTCCCATTTTCTCCTAGCTTACATGTACTACTGCCTGAAATAAACATACTCGATCATAAAAAAAAAAATCATAATTTCCAAGGTTATTTGAGCATTTTCTTTCCTGAGGTTTCATTCAATTAGCATTTGTTTTCCTAAAATATGATAATTTCCCTGAAAATGGGGGAAAAGTAGAGAGAGAGAAGAAGCAGGGCACGTATTTATGAGCCAGTGCAAAAACATGCTATTAATAGTAATGCTGTGCACTTAGGGTGCCTTTCCTTTGAGTACCTTAAAATGCAGGACATAAATTAATTATAAATGCACCTTCCTCAGTCTCTCTGAAGTAGGTACTGCTAATTGAACTTCATAGACAAAGCAACCAAATGGCAAAGGTATATATTTCAAAACCTATCTTCCCTAGTAAGTTCTTTAATGCATTCATTAGCTGTATCAGCAAGCACAATTTAATATAAGAATTTTTAAGTGCAGTCTTAAGAGGGGGCCTGTTGGTGCCCTGCTTGAAGGAATCTGAAAGAAGACAACTTGTTCACAGAAGTGTTTGTGGTCAGTCCTGAACATGATTTTTCAAGCTATTGCACAGAGAAAACAAGCCCTGAGCTGCTGCCACTCATCTCCCGCATAGCCCTGAAGCGTGAGTGTGCCGCTGGGTGACTGCAGCGGCAGCGCATTGCTACGCTTCGTGGAAGGAGCCACAAGACAAATGTCTTCTGTATCAGATAATAACAGGAGTGCAAAATCAAGCCGGTCCTCACTGAGGACTCATCTTAAACAGCACAATCTCAAATGCTCTCTCTGACGAAGCGAAGCAATCATGGATGGTTCTTGGGAGTCATGGAGGAGTCTTCCAGCACAAGAGACCTTTAGGTGCTTAAAGCCCAACTACTGCTTGCACTGAGTTGCAGTCAGTGGAGCTACGTGCAGAACGGGATCTGATCCACGTAGGAGAAGTGGCAGCAACTGGCTCTAAATTAATAACAGCCAGCCCCAACACCCAGTGTGTTGCCGTTTAACTATGAAGAGGTTTGTCTGACACTGCTACATCATCTTTTCATGCTGCTCCATCTATTCTCTTTCCTTGAGTGATTGAGGCTGTGTGTAGTTTAGACAGAAGTACTTTTTTTTTTTTTTTTTTCTTTTTTGTCTGCACAATAAGGAAGAATTTTGTCACGGCGCTTGTTTGCTCAATCCTGTCGCAGAGAAGAGGGCAGGCTTTGCTGTAGCCCCGTAGGCAGGGCAGCTGCAGGATTAGGCCTAGAAGTAGCCTCCAGGGTGAAATGATGGGGATTGAAGAGAGCTCAAAACATGAACAGAAGCCAGGAATTGACACAGAGTGATGGATGATTACTGCAGATGGGTTAAAAGGGAAGAATGCTAAAAAAAAAAAAGGGGGGGGGGGCGCGGAGAGTGAGATGTAGAGACTGGAGACACTGGTAGATTTTGCATGGTTGGATTGATGATTAAAACACATCCTCAATGGGGCAACTACTGTAAATGAATTTGGTGAGCGAGAGGCAGTATCCTGGCTCTTACCGGTGCATGAGCTTCTAGGGACTTATTTTCAGTAAGTGTCCACAATGAGTACAAGTTGATGGAGTGCTGGTGGGTTTTCTGCTTTTGTGTTTGCTAATTCACATTGAAAAACAGGGCTTTGAGGTTCAGTTGGGTTGCAACTTTTATTGCAAATTTAATCACAAATGAAAACTAAACAAGTATATCTCCTAGGACAATGAATTCCAAACATGGCACTGTGTTGTCTTGCTGGAATATTTCTTGCCCAGATTTATCCCATGTACTCATTAAATTGCTGTAAGTGTTCTTTTAGAACCCATAGATTTTTTTACTGCCCTATTGAATCTAAATTAAATGCTTTTTTGAGGCATTTATAGAGCTACCATTTGCTCCAACAGGGAATATGCAAAAGAACTGTTTTAAAAGAAATCAGGGCATATTCTCAGGAACACTTTTGTAAAGGTAGGGAAAAGCCAGTACGGTGCTGGGCATCGCTGTAGGTGTTCCTGGGCTTTGCTATTTGCTTCTGGTTTTGCTGATTAAAAAGCCTCGCTAAATTTGGATGGGAACCATGAGCAGTTCTGTCTTTACAGTGGTACTGACAAGTAGGGTTTAAACTGTGGCTCTTTGGGATATGCTAAGCATGGATCATCTCCCAAACGCTCTTTGTCAGGTCACTGGTGTCACTGGGGAAGCTGCAAAATGACTCTGCGCCTTTACCTGTCACCGGCTTGAGCTGCGTTCCCCAGTGGGACCGCTTGGACGTTGGTGGTAGCTGTTGCTGCCAATCCGGGCCTTTCCGCAGTTTAAGGAAGTACCCAAATTACAAGACTGTTGTGGGAAATTGCGTGAATAATAGTACCTTACTCCCGTATCTGGGGCCTCTCTTCTGCATCTCCTCTGTAGGACATGGTCACGTTGAAGGAGGGTGGAGGACGACACGTCTAATAAACACCTAATGCTGCTCTCACTACGTAATTGGGGTTATAGTGCTGTTAAGACTGCAGTGATGAAGTGAGAAGATGCAGCCAGTTAACTAATGTGTCAAATGCAGAGATTTTGCTATTAAAAGCGATTGCACGGAGGGAGAGAGATTTTGCTGTTCATCACCCATACTATTATTACCAGGTGATTTTGAAAGGTTCCTTACTGGATCTGCTACAATGAATTTACAATGTTCTCCCCTTTGGGATTATAACTGTGGCATGAATGCCTCTCCTACATTCAGGATACATTCAGGGTGGAGGTACAGGAAGTTTGCACTGCTGTAGATTTTTTTTTCAGTGTACTTTTGACTTTATCCTGCTCAGAAACTCTCCACAGAAATAAACTGTGGACCAAATCCTGTCCCTACTGAAATCACTGTGAGATGGACTATTGACGTCAGTAGGGCTAGGATGTCACAGGTGATGTCCTCTGCCTTTTGGCTCTTTGACATAACTGCCTGAATTTTTTTTTTTTTTTTTTTTTTAAAAAAAAAGGCAGCAGCGGCACAGAATGTCACAACCTGCCCATTTTATTGGCAACTGATGCTGAATTGGTCCTTGGACATATTTGCTTTTACGACACAATGGCAAATACCTTACCCCGGCCCTTGCTATTTCAGTGCTGATGTTTCAATTTAAAACCCCTTTTTTTTTTTTTTTTTTTTTTTAGTGGATGCAAGCAGTTCTACCTAATAACAGCATCAGGGTTACTATGGCTACAGCTTTTCATTGTTGGGGTTTAGACTGTGAAAAAGAGAAAAATTAGTCCCAAACTCACTGTTAAATGTTATTAATAAAAACAGACAGCAATGGATCTATAGATTAGCTCCCTTACGTATCTCAGACCACTGTCTGAAATGAATCTGTATTCCTTTAGTCATATGCCTTTTGTTCCTCTATCAATATCTAACCTGCTTCACACAGTCAGGAATGAGAAACGTGTGGTGTATTTGAGATTTCTCTTGACTTAGAGCAGAACTCATGGTGTTGCTGCCATTATGATTAATGTGTGAAATTCTTCAATGCCTTTTTGCCTTTTCCCTGTGTCTCTTCTGGAGTACATGGAATATTGAGGTACAGGGAGTGTTGAGTATCTTTGAGTTGTCTGTTTTCTCCTAGGCTGCTAAACTCAGGGTAGTGTGAATTCCTGAAACCAGAGTATGAGGGTTAGGGAATTTTTTCAGGTATTTAATATTTTTCTGGAAATGAAGGCATTTTTTTGCAAGGTGTCTGTTACCATCCCATTTTAAAAAAAAAAAAGGCACAAAACCTCCCATTGAACATCTATATCTCACTGATTTCCAGTGATATAATGATCCTTCTTGTGCCTTCAAGATATTTGATAAAATAGATATAATTCCTTCTTAAAGTTTGGAGCATGTGGTTACGTTCATAGATTTTAGCATGTGCTATATATTCTTTGCTGCATCAGTGTGGAGGCAGGTTCATGTGCAAATATTCGTGATTTCAGGTTTGAGAAGAATGTGCCAGCCAGTAAAACATAGATGCTGAGACAGCGAACGCAATTACAACAGAGTGGCTTAAAGTTCAAACAGCGTGTTGTTCGCAGCTGATTTTGTGCAGTGTTGGCCAAGGTCTCACAGTACCTATGAATTATTCACTTCATAATAAATTATACAATCTGAACAAGGGAAATAGGATAATTTGGAAAGAGAGGGTGTTACTTCTACCATCCTAATTAACAAGGTCTGTAATTTTATACTTTGGAAGGGTTTTTCAATATTTTCAATATTTAATAGGGGAACCTTTCAAGTTATTTAAGCGCTTAAATTGCTTGTGAATTCCTGGCCTTTAACACTCAGATACTAACAAGTTGATTAAAAAAAAAATATATATTTATAGTGATCTCAGAAACAATTTAAATTATATTAAAAAGATTTAACGTTCAGAAAATGTTGTAGCATTTAAAGATGTTTCCTGTAATTTTTAATGTGATACCCTTAGGAGAAAAATGAAGTGGTGAGAATGTCTGCAATAGCAGCACGCTGAACCCAAGAGCCCAGGAGATTCCTTTCAATTCTGCATTACAGTGTTTGATTCTAGAAGAAATTCTTAATTCACTCAGAAAGAAAGATCTTGTGTGCGGAGTCTGTGTAACGCCTGGTGGGCGGTGCTCAGTGTTGAATGGGAGAGGGCATCCTTGTTAGGTGGTCAGAGGCACATATGCCTCTTAAAACATAGGGGCTGAAGCCCCCTCACCCAACTGCATGGACAGCAAATTCATTTAAGGTCTCTACATATTCAAGTACTAGATGTAAATAGGATTACTCTTGAACAGCATTTGAGAACAGCCCTAGCTTGCTTTTCTTTCTACCTTCAGCAAACTTTCAGAAGGAGTAATAGTTATTTTGTCAAATATCTTGAAGGGCACAAGAAGAAAACAAGGGCTGCCATCTGGTTAATGTTGTTTGTTTTATCCAGCGTACTGGTTCTTTCCCACAGGGCTCATTGGTTGTGGTTGGTAAATTTAATGTTGCTTAAGTTTTAGTGGCTTTTCTTGGAAAATAATTTTTCTTAGAGGTCTGAGTTAACTTGTCGTTCTAGAGGGATGCTGTAACTCTTCAGGCAAAGCCTGCGCTATCCATACATGTACAAGTGGTTAAGTTTTAAGGCAGAGACTAAGCGAGACATTGCAATTTTGGATAAGAAAATGTGTTGGTTTTAGAAGAAAAAAATCTGGAAGGTAGACTTTCTGGGGCCATGCAGATGGGAAAAGAATGACTATGTTTTGCTTTCAAAACTGGGTTTCTGCATCAGCATGGTCCTTCAGAAAGCTCTACATGTCCAAAGTTGATTACTTTTTAACCACAGTGTCTGAGATATTGCTGGTCTCCTATACTTTCTATAACTACACAACTCATCTGTACGTGCAGCTTTGAATATCAGTATAAGCCAAAGAAGAGACATTTGCTCCATAAATATGTCACAGAGGGGTAAGGGTGCCTTCAACAGTGTTGGAAAATCATTAACTGTTTTCAAAAAACGAGCATTTGGCGGAACTTAAATTGCCGCACTCCTTTGCACAGCAGCTATGTTGAAATAACACATTGTAGCTCAACACACCAGCCTCTCAAATGTGTGTAAAAGGAGCTCTGCCTGCTTGTGTGGTGGAGGTAATTATTACTCCGATTTCTTTTGGTTCTGCAGGTGTTGCACAATGAATCTGTGCTAATACCATGCTTCTGATGATCTGGCACAAGAGGCAGGTTAACAAAACTTTTTTCATATATTCTAATCACCTTTGCTTGTACAATTTGTTGTAAATGGGATTTCAGTGATCATTATTTAGATGTGACAGCTTTATAAAAGCTTGCGTCCCCCCTCCATCAATTTAGAATGAGTAATAAAAGGCAAGGAGCTTAGTTTTGGTCTTAAAATTCAGATTAGTTTTGCAGGGAAGTTTTGGGATATATCTGATGTAGAAGTGATAGGAATTTCTACTGAAGAGAAGAAATTGTATGAGTAGAAGAAAATGTATGAGTAGAATTGTACAATACTGCGGTTAAGAGCTGCATTTGATACTGGAGCACTTGCACTTAGATTCCTGAGATGCCTTTAAAACGTGCCTTTTGAAGGTACCTTATTTTGTGAAAGAAATTGGAGTATTTCTCCTTTAGGAAAACTTTTGGTTTGTAGCCTTGATAACAGCTTTGAATGTTTTGGAGTTGTTCAATCAGTTGAGAAGAGGATGTTAGTGACCACTTCTTGTATCGTGTTAAATTTGAAGTGTGTGCTCTATCATGCGGGTAATGTTTACCAGAGTTATAAGAGTATATCTGTGATATGAGAAATTCCAGTGTATACAGCTCTGTAGATGTAAAAAAGTCTTAATTTAATATACCCATCAAAGCAAGATTACTCATAGGCAAGAAACTTTTCATGTATACACTTATATATCTTTATTACTTTAAAACTTAATGCGTAACTTTCTTGGGGAAATAGCATAAGCAAACAGCTGATGAATTATCAAATATAAGGAAAACTGCAAAACATCAAAGATACAGTGCTAGGTGATCAGCAGCTGCAAACATTAAATTTTAATTACTTTGAGAAAGGCAACCACCTCATCTTTGATTAATAAAGCATTGCATTCAAAATGATCATCTATCTGGCACATATAATAACATAAGAAAGGAAGAACACAATTATTTTGTTTCCCGTAGGTTTGTCATGTTTGTGCATTAATTGAGTCATGCAAGAGTGTGTTTGCTTTATAATAAAAAAGGGAGGACATCTGTTCAGATAGAAACACTTTCACATGTACTCAGGAGACGTTTTTTCCACTTAGCTCTCATTCCTCGAGTTTCTGGCAAAGGCAGTATTTTGAGCAATGTATTATAAGAAAAACTATGGCTACAAGGATGTGTTTGTCCTTTTGAGTATTTTCAGATCTGGTCTTAAGGGCTAGAATTTTGCACCTACTGTAAGGATTAATTGCATGCTTTGGGGTTTTATTTTTTATTTATGGATTTGTTTGACTGGGGGAGCAGAATTTATTGAATTTTTTTTTCTCCCCCCCGCCCCTAGCAGCGGACAATTCTATTGGCCTGTTGTAGCTGGCCACCCTTTAGAAAGCAGTGAGAGGTTTACTCACCCGGGGACAGAAAAGAGATGGATAAGCAGGCTGTAACCAAGGATTTAGAGCAAACTCCTAGAGCCTTTGCTCTCAGAACAATTTTGATCTAATGTTTTCAGAAGTGGCTGCGTGAACATACTAGGGAGCAAAGATCAGAACCACTGCATCCCTCTGCTCCCTGTTGAGTACTTGCACCTACAGAGTTATACACTCTCTATAGGCTACAGAGCTGTGTTATTTTTTGTGCATGCTCCTTGTGGAGACATAAATCTCATATTCCTTCTTGCACGTTGGCCAAGCTTCATCATGAGAGGTGGGAGATACCTTAACCTAGGGGGCAGATCCTGCCAGTCTCCTGAGCAGCAGAGATAAAAGGTCTAAATCTCCATAGGATCAAAGAGCATAAAAGTGCATAGTTTTCCTAACCCTTGCTCTGACATTTTCATTTTAAAAAGAAAATGCTGCCTTTTGTGAGCATCCTGTAAGGAGCATGTCTCTAACGTCAGGCTTGCTGGGAGGCCAAGGTGAAGGAAGACCCAATTCCTGAATCCCGGTGCAATCTCCCGGAAAGAAAGTGTGACTGCTCAGGCAATTCCATAAGCACCAGCAAACGCAGAAGACTAAGTGCTTGACAAGAAGCTGTACTGTTTCAGGAACAGGCACTGGTACATGACTTCTGACTGTTTTATTTACTTAAGCAGTGCTGCTGTGGTCGCATACTCTCATTTCAAGTAGCTGTTGGAACACCTACCTGTCTGCACAGAAGAGAATTGCATTGCATTTTATGATGATGATGATGTAATAAATGCTGCAACCATTTCAATATTATGATGTATTATTTATATATCCAGACCGGACCGATATAGCTATAAACAAAAAAATCCTAGTTGCTAAGTTCACTATTGCTCGAGTGTCAAGTGTTATATGAGAAATGCGTATATCAGACTGACAGCAGAAGAAACAAGATCATTTAATCTCTTACATTTACCTCTATAAGAAGGCTTCCATTTTCATTTTGGTTTTGTTTGTTTTGCTGAAGCTGTTCATTGTGGCTGATGCCAGGACCTTTTTAGTTTCCAGGTCTTCGTTACTTTTTCTCCCACCTTTCTGCTCCTCCACAGATTCCATTCTCCAGCAGGAGAGTCAGTGGCATCTGGTGAGATCATTGCTGCTGTGCAGCCTAGCGAAGCATGTACAAACTGAAAGGGTCAGGTGCCCCTCAAAAAGGAGCAGTCTCCGCCTTTGTTTCCACGTGTTATTTGCCTTCATTGCCAAAAATCGGCCATGGCTAATTTCTCCAAAGTCCTCTCTCTTGAGGGTGCTTTGCTGACTTGGGCATTTGTCTTCGTTCTTCTGTTCTCCTCTCCTGACACCTGCGGTTGCCACCTTCTGCTCTGAAATCTGTGCTTCTCAACTGTTTGGCCTTGTCAAGCTTTCCCAATACCACCCTGTCAGCCAAGAGCTCTGAGACAGCGTACAGAAAGCTGTCTAATTCAGTTTTACTGGAGAAGGCAATTTCAAGCTTGGTGTCTTGGGGAACGAAGGTCTGCACAACTGATTTTTCTGTGTCTTGGTGCTTGCCCCCTCACATCTTCTGCAGATGTTTTGGGCATCAGCCCTCTTTCAACCAGATGTGACAGTGGGGTAAAATACTCAGGATAAGAAGTCCCTAATTTGGGGGTTACCTTTTCCTCAGAACTGAAGTCTCAGCCTAAATTTGAAAGATTTATGAATCTTAACCACAGCAGCTCTGAGTGTCTCTTTCAATCTTCTTTCTTTTTTTTTTTGGGGGAGCACTCCTGGACTCTCACGTCTCGTCATCTGCTATTCATTTTACTGTACTTCATGCTCCGTAACTACTCAATTAACCACTCCGACATTACAATGCAGTTGTAATGGAATTAGAAAGCAGCAGAGGGATGAATGGATACCACAGGTATTTTCTCTGGGTATTTAAAATCTTTAGAAGCAGCAGTTAACGCAGTATATTTAACTACAGCTGACACACAACCTTATGGGTCACAGATTCACTTGTAAGGTTGTGGGGACAGAGTCTCAGGCTGTACACGTGTCACAGCTCCGTCGATGCTGAATGAATTCCTTTGTGGCAGGGGAAGGCCCAAAGAGCCTGGATTCTGGTCTCTGTAGTTGCCTGGAAAATGGTTCCTTTGTGCTTAGACTTTGTGCCTTTTAAATTTAATTAAGTAGTATAAATTTGCATTATTTTATATTTTTAAAAAAAGGGGTTGAAAGCTTTGTGGTTTTTGCTTAAAACCTGTCAGCTGTTGATAGAAAATTCTTATGCACACAATTTCTATAAGGCATTTCACAAAGGAAATCCCAAACATATTTGCTGCGATAGGATTATAATAGTAGATTGTACTCTCTTTTAGAAGTTTTACAATAGGATATACATGTAGCTAATGGGCATTACTTAGTAAAGAATATTATTACAAACTGAAATGCTAAAGAAAAGGCAGAAGGAAGCCACTGAACAATTCCATTGTATCTTAGAAATAACTCTTGGGATTTAAAAATGTCGAAATAATTTCAGAACTCCAGTGGAGCAGAAAGAATTTAGAGTGTTCTTTGTGATGATAAAACAACCATCATAATTCCTGTAATTTAACCCTAGGATATATTAATATTAAAGTGCTGAAATGTATGGAGTTGTTAGCAAAAGTCAAATAACTACAAATGTGCCTCGAATATGACTTCATCATTTATACTTGAAAGACACCAGGGAATTTGGCAGCTGGAACCAAAATCAAGCAGAGGACAAAGTAAGGGTAACAACTGATAAAAGGGACATGAATAATTTATGTTAACTCAAAAGTCAGCTCAACACAGCACCTGACAGGGAGGCGAAATCCCCCTTCGCAGAGCTCTCCTGGGCGCTATGCTCTGTGTACAAGAAGCCTCGGTAATCAGCTCCCTGCCATGCCATTTCTACACCCCAGGGAGACCGTGGCCACTTAAACAATTTGCATTCTATCACATCAGTTGAATTTGGTGCTTTTCATAATGGGATATGACAAATGTGCTTCGTATCTTGTTTCCAAAAGGGAAGGGTGTCAAACATTTGACATTTCCACATATATTTCCCGAAGCTTCAAACCTCACCCGTAATCTCCAAGGTACAGTGAGGGAGAGCACAAACTCCTTACGGTTATTCTCCCTAATTTAATTCTCTGCATCTACATCCTCTGCCTCATCTTATTTTTCATTCTTCTTAATGAAAAAGGGGCATTATCTGCAGCACAGGTACAGTTCTTTTTACTGCAGTAAGAGTAGAAATGAGACTCAGGTAGATAAGGTGTGATGGAGTGGTATTAGACTAGCCTGTAAGCAAATGAGATACACGATTTGGATTAGCGGATGATATCAAGGATAATGAATGATTGCATCTTCTGTGTTCTAAAATTCCAGATTTCCAACAGTAAACTTAATACAGTGCCTCAAGATAAGCAAATTGCTAAAATGAGAAGCAGAGCCATGTACAGAAGAGAGATGGTATAGTTTAGCCCCAAGGCATAAGAGCTGAATAAAAGAATGGACAACCAAAACTCTGTTTACCTTGCCTTATTTAAAGAAACTTCTTACTCAGATCACAGAGTTGGGGTTGTACCATGCAGATACATTTGTGCGTTTAGAAATAGAAAATGCAAATCTGAAATTTTGAGGTTTTCAAACATTTAACAAAGGAGAGGAGATAATGCTTTGCTATAAGCTATTGCCTTCTCATTTCTTCTTACAATAGAGAAGTGAGGGAGAAGGAAAATGATATCTTTTTTTATTTATGTTTGGCTTTTCCTTTTTTCTTGGGCTGTAGTCACAAATTGCAGTTTTACCTGCATATGTTTGTAAAGTTCAGTTTGCAAAGGCGTGAATACCTTCAATGAGGAGTAGGTCTTTGGGTGATAGTTTTGCTCACAGCCATGTATATTAGTTTTTCGTATGCTGTAAAATGTGGCACTGCTTTACAGCATCACCTGGCTCTGCCAGTGTAGCTTCACTTTGAACTCTCGCAGCCTAGGCAATTCAAAATATGATGGAAGCTGCCCAAATTGGAGGATTAGTAAGTCCAAAGTGGCACGTTGGACACCTCGCGTAACCTCACTGGTTATAAGGACTTTGGTTAAAGATTCTGTACTCCTGAATTATGAAGTAATAATAAGATGTCATACTAAATATACTCCTGCCAACTTAGACTTACAGTGGCATTTTATGAAAAAACTGGAAAAGATGCCTCAAAGTAGAGATTTTTACCTAATCTTAATGAATTCTAATCTTAGTTTGTCTGTTGGCTTCTAAAAGCCTGGACTTCCTCACTGAAAGGTTTTCTGCTTGTAAAACATCCCAGCAAGCTTTGGATGGCCCACTGAAGAACAACACGTGTGTCAGTACTTGCTTAGGCGCTGCTCTGGGCTTCTCAGTGAACCCAGCACTGAAGCAGCGGGGATCTCCTGCTCACCTTTCCTGGCTTCGCAGAACTTCAGAGGTGCACTGGACTCAAAAGGACACCTTCTGTCTTTTTTAAAAACAACATCTCTTTGAGTACAAAAGGTAAATCTCTTTCATGTAATTCTTGTGAAACTTCTGCTCAGACAGCAACAGAAAAAAGAGCATATGGCTGCAAAGCACCAGTAATCTGGGAGCTTCTGCAGCTTTGTACTCATCGTCATTGCTCTTTTCCATGTTTTATGACTTAAAGTCACAGTATGTACTGATAGCATGCAGCCTGATAGGCATTAATCCCAGAATCCCATTTAGGCAAGTGACATATTTAAATGTGTTTAAACTTGAATAGAGATGCCTTCCCTAACTGAGGCTTTAAGAAAAACACCACCCACCCTCCCCTCCCTGTGCTTAGCTTTTAGGATATCTTGCCTGGGGAAATAAATAGTGAAAGTGCTCCTGGTTTGTTCCAGAATTCCTCAGCAACAGACCCAAGTTTATTGACGCTTGATAGAAAAGATTGTTGATTGTCCCCCATACCTTCTCCTGGTGGATTTATCCAAGTCTGTATGTGCATCATCCATGCTACAAGATCTGGGAGAAGCTGGACTGGGTGTTTCATTGTTCTCTGATCTTTGTGATACAATCAGTTGTTTACCAGAGTTAACAAGAACCTAGCAAAAGCCAGTACTAATTACTTGTTCAGGTTTTTGGAACCTTTATGATAATATTTCAGCCATTAAAAAGTGAAACAAGAGAGAAAGATTTATTTTGCACAAGGCAATTATTAGGTGCAGCTGAAACAGCTTTTGCGATGAAGATCTACCAGCATTGCCATTGAAGCAGAACATACCCTTTTAAGGCACTGGTTAATTTGTTTTTGTTGGTTTTAATTTGGCAGCCAGACTGACTGTATTCACACTAACTCCTGGTTCTCCTGCAGCAGCTGCTGCTCTTCCCTTATTCATTATTCAGAAGATCATTAGTGCCATTTGTGGGAATTGACCTCAGAATGGCTCACCCTTCCCATACCCATCTTGTTTTGGGTATGTTTTTCAAATGACATCTTAATTATCCTTTGCCCTTAAATACCCAGGCGGAGGCTTTAATGGGAGCGCGGGGTGGTGTTGCTCACCCAATTAACAGATGGCTATAAAATTGTGCGGATAAAGATACTTGTCACCTGGGAGAAAGAGCAGGAGGCTGGACATGGTCTGACACATGGATTAGCGCTGTGCTGGCAGGTGCTGTGTTGACGGCAAGGGCTGATATGCCAAGTCCAGGATTCCTCATTTTTGCAATCCTTCCCATTCCTCTTTCTTTTCCTGCTCCTTCAGTCACTGGAAGCCAAAGGACCCCTGGAAGAAAGCCAGAATGTCTTTCTTCAGTAAGACTAAGACAGAAAAGGGTGAGTTTTCACTGAGGGGCATTAAAAAAAAGAAAAGAATGTTTTGAAAATCTAGCTTCTTAATGACTCACAAGCTTGTTTTGATTCCTTTAAAAGTATTAGTTCATTTGTTCATACTTGAAGAATCAATCCTCTGCTGTATTATGACTCTTGGTGGTGTTCAAACATCTATAATGCTCCTTTTCATGCTTTTCTCTGAAGAGAAGCAGTGTCACACAGAATTTTTGTCTAACAGTTGCCTTCCTTTTCTCACCTATTTGGCAAACGGATTACTTCACCTTTTACAGTAGCAGCTGAAGATGTTAGTAGATTGAGATTAGCCAGGCTCCCACTGCTGCTGGCACTGGGAGGGCGCTTCAGAGAGAACCGCGCTCTCAGTGCACGGGAATAGTTCTTGTACTTCTGGGTCTGACTGGCCTGAACCTTGCATACACCATCAAATATTCTGCTAAGCCTTCATCTTTTTATTTCTCTTGACACAGTCAGCTTCATGATGTCATTCAAATTTGTAGTCAGCGCGACAACTTAACACAGAGTAGATGATTGGCAGATGTTCTGAAAAATGTTTAGGGCAAGGATTTTGGGGTTTGTGGTTTGTTGGGTTGTGGTGCTTTTTTTTTTTCTTTTTTTTCTTCTCTGTCTCTAGTATTGCCTGTTGAGCATATCACAAATAGGAAATGGCTATGAAGGAAACAGCAACTACCTAGAATGTTATTCCCCTTTCCCAAGCATGTGAATACCTGGCTTACGTAGTTTCTTCTTAGCAGGCTATTGTGTCTCAAGGCATTATAGACACAGTCTAAAAAACAATAATAAATTTTGACTCTATATATACACACACCCCCCATATACATGTCTGCATACATGTATATGATTTTACTTACAGCTATCTAATGCCTGTGGGTTTTTTTTTTAATTCCCCTAGCTTAATCCTCTTGTTGGTATTCAGGCTGTATCTGTGATGCTATGGTCCAGATTAGGCTGCCAGCACACATAGTAAAATGGGGAGGCAAAAAGCCACTCCTAGGGTGGTCTTTGGCATAAAATTCACCCCAAAAGCCTCAGACCTTCTCTTTTTCTTTCTCCATCAGCTGCTGTATCAAGTGTCTTGCAGAAACTCAGAGGCCCGGTGTGAAGACCTCATACCTCATAAGAGTAAAGAAATTGGAAGCAGAAATTCCCCTAATAATTCCCCTGGCTGAATAGAGCCTTTGTTTCTAAAAGAAAAGTCTTTCCATGGAAGTCTTCCAAGAATAATTTTTTGTGCTTGCGTATTTTTCCCATTTTACATATAGTTGTGTAGATGACATTTTGTATGCTACGTTAAATCATTTCAGGTTTTGGAAGGCTAATTCTGGCAATGTGCTCTGTGTAGCATGAGATGTGAAAGCGTAGGATCAAGGGAGGGAAAGCACAAATGGAGAGGCAGCATCAGGTCTTGGTGAATTCATCCAGCGCAAAGAACTGTCCTGGGCACTGCTGTTAACAAGCAGTCAGGCAAGAAAACAGACGTGGGAATCAAAGATCAAAAATCTGAACCAAAGTGCAAGATCAAAAGACTGCAAGTACAGCTGAGCGGTGCACAGCCATCATCCTGCTTCTATTTCCATCTAACCAGGGGACAAAAAGAGAATTTCAAAATATTTATTCCACCAGTGACTATCAGACTGAAGAGTTTGACAGCGTCGTGTTTCTAAATGCAAAAACAACTAGAAGCAAAAGCATCTTTCAAATAGTATTGCCAGGATTCCTATTAAATATCAATTACGTATATGTCTTATTAATAGGAAGTGACCTGTAGGGTAAATGGTCCAGATAAGCAGGGTTCACAGTTGATTCTGCTCCAATGAAAGGTGTTTTTTAAAATAAATTATTCTAGTTAAATTATTTTTTCCTGTCAATGAATATTAATACTTCACACTGCTCTTGTATAATAGCACGTGTCAAAAGGCAGGCAGAGATCTGCATTTGGGTTTGGGCTTCAGATATTTAGAGACACTTGGGAAGTCCGACTGCTTTCTTGGCACCAACCTCACTGCAGTGAGGGTCAAGGCCATACTTGAATGATAAATGAAGCAGCAAGGCAAAAGCATGCATTGTGTATTAATCCGTGGCTAATAAGGGCTGTGAAAACCTGTATGCAAGCCTTGCTACAGAAGAGAGTAACCGTTAGGTGGTAATTTCTGCGGGCAAGGCCATTTTACTCTGCAGGGCCGTCATGGTGTAGTCAAGTAGAGTAAAGTAACTGGTTTTGTATGCTGTAACTCACATTTCCAAGGTGTAATGAATAAAGGATAGCATAGTTTGAGGAGCAAAAATTCTGTCCTCTGTTCTTCGCAGATACATATAACTTGCAGTGATAAGTACCAGAGGACATTTCTTAGGTGTACTTGTTGCTACCACTACCAAATCTTGTTAAGCAGTAAGTAGTAAACAGGGCTTGAAGGTCGGTTTTGCTGGGAATGTCTATATTTGCCTAGTTTTCGGCAGATGTGCTCAGCTATCTGGAATAATTCTGACAGCTGCTGAAGGTGGTAGCTACCACTGGAATGCACAGTGTGACCATTTAGCATTCAGCCCGCTACTTCTTGTTAGTGCCATAAGGATTGCACCTTGAATACAGCATATTAGAGCCCATTTGCATGTAAAGTGAAACCACTGAATTTTTATCAGTGCCTGGTTAGTTCAAATGTTCTATAAAACTCGCTTTTATTGATTAGAGTTTAAGGCATTTTGGTTGGGAATATTGCTGAAGCAGGTGAGGCTTTCACTTAGCAATAGAGGGGTGTTTATCAACAAAGAATGGAAAAATTAGGAAAGCGAAGAAATGAAGTTACACTGGAAATGAGAAAAGATGTATAAACCTGCTAAAGAAATCTATAAAGATGTCTATAAGACCAAGATAATAGGTTTCTCTTCTGTGTTTTTTGACTGATCATAACAGGCAATCATTAGATGACTTGCCTTGTGCTTGTCACATAAAGAATATAATTTCTGTGTGTTCTTTATAGGGTTAAATGCCAGTTACTTGCTGAGTTGTGTAAAAGCAGAACAGAGTGTATTTTCATGTTAAACTGGGGGGCTTTAGTACAACTGAGGTGCCCCAGGGCAGAGGTGGGAGATCCAGATGCCCCAGCCAAGATACCTATACGATACTTTACATACAGGGTCTTCACTGGTTCTACTTGTGCGTAGATAGGATTTGAGCCTACCTTGGTTTTCAAATACAGTATTGTGGCGTTTCACATTTGAGAAATTTACAATTTCCATATCAAGTAAATTTAGTTTGCAGATTTAAAAACATTTAAAAAAAGTTATGTTAGCGATGATCTGGACAGCAGCAAAATAGTTAACAACTTTGAACCCTCTTTGTCCCCATGTAACCAGGCAGCGTTAAAGCCTGCCCAGTACCAAATTGCTCAGAAATACAAAGTTTGTCCGGTAGCTCGCCTCCCATTTGTTCTACGTTTCACCGCCGTGTTAGCATGTGCAACCCCATTCCTTTTAGAGCTGGGGTTGCACCGCAGCTCCTATGAGCTTCTAAGGAAATGGTTTTCATATCCAAGGGAGCCAGGACAGCACTGTTATGGTAAAGAACTTTAACCTGACTGTGTTAGTGGAGGATGAATGGGAATGCCTGCTGGCCTTCAGTGTGCCCATTCTGTGACTCTAGAGTTAGAAAAAGGGAAAAACTGGATGGGTTTCTCCCTCACAGAACTCATAAAGGGACAATCCAGGGACGTCAGAGTGTCATCAAAGCAAGGGATGGGATCCCATCAGCATCTGAATGACTTTTCATGACTGATCTACATAGATATTGAAAAATCATATGTCATCCCAGCCCCTTTCTCTGTAAGACTTCTAGTTAAGTGTGCTTTTCCTAAATGATATTGGAATTGTCTTTGTTTTCTTGGTTGAAAGTTAAGCTCAGACGGTAACGATACCAAGTTTTTGCAATTGCAAGCACAGTTCAGTGGAATGATAAATAATAAAATGTAGTTAATTGGTGTAATGATGTCTCATCAAATAATTAGGGTAAATGTGCAATCCAATTTTCTTATGTACCGCAGCATGCTTATCATGTACAGCGATGTATTTATAATGTGTAATGATGTTATTAAGTTGTTGTGCACACCAAGTTAAAAATGAATAGGTGTTCACATCCTAAATGCATCTACATTTAAAAGTTTAATATACTGACTGCTTTTAGTTAAAATGCCTAAACGTAAGTAATTAAAAAACTGTGTCTTAGTAAACACGACTGTGACAACCGTTAGTTCACACACTACCTTCATAGTAATCCATCATCATCACTTGGATACGATCATCTTGACCTCCATGAATCAGGAATAAAATACCCCCGTTCTGGTGTGATGGAGGTTGAAGTTAACCAATGTATTGTAGCTTATTAGTTCAGGGCCACATCTCTTTATGTTGCAAATAACGCCAGCTGTCTGTCTGCCCACTTGGGCAGCCAGGGAGGACGAGGGTGAAACGATTGTCAGTGGGTCTGACTGATACCAGATTATCTGGAAATAAAAATAAGAGAAATGGAGTGTGACTCAAAATATTTAATAGATTTCTGATCTGTGAAACAGCCCAAAATGTTAGATATGCAGCTTTTTTTTCTGAAATCATATCCATTTACATATTTATATAAAGCATGCATTTCGATATCAGTGGAGACCTTCAAATTATGCAGGTTTTTTTTTTCTCATTGATTTTTCTCTTTCAGTGTAATACACATTTGTTTAATGAACCTAATTTTCTCTAAAGTTAGTAGCAAATACTTCTCCAGAAAAACATATGAAGAAACCATTAGTCTGAAGACCTAAAGAGCCATTAGTTAAAGTACATAGACCTGCACTAATAAATAGATACCAGATCAATCTTTAGTGTAAACCACAAGAACATTCATAATGTAGGCTCAGTTTCAAAATTAACGGGTCTTGCATTGCTTTGTAAAAAAGCAGTTAATGACCTGACTGTCATCAGCTTACCACAGACGTAAAATGAACTGGCACTGAAAAGATGGGGTAAAATCAGAACCCTTGTTGGTGAGCTCTAAATTTTTTAAAGATGAAAAATGACCCGAATGTGAAATCATGGTCACACTGAAATTAATGGTAAAACTCGCTTTGCATTCATGGAGCAGCGTTTCAGTATTGTGGTGTTGGTAAACACGTCATGCCATAAAGCCCTATTATGAAGATTATGACAACCTTTTGCAATGAAATCAAACACAGAAAAACTAGATTTGCATGTAAGCAGAGAGAAATTATTGTTTTGTAATATCCATCCTATTTAAGTGTACTTGGACAGAGCTATTCAATTTTTAGCCCTTAGTTTTGTGCAATGTAAAATGCTGGTGCTTTTGCTAACCTTATCTATACCTCTTGTGCCTACAAATCGGGACTAGAAGCTACCAGCAGCTGACCTGTTCATGTGGCATTCCCAAACTTCGTGCTTCTGTGCAGGTCCTACCCAGCGTGCAAACAGCTGGGGTGGGGGTTCACTATTTGCAATATCAGCGAGATAGGAACTGTGAAGTCCTGAGCACGGCAGCTCTGCTTGGCCCTCTTGAAACATAAGAGCAAGCGGAAGGGAGCAGGGAATGAAGTCCACAGCGTTTGTTTTTATTTTGGGAGGCTTAGTTTTTCCAAAGCGTATGCCAGACTTGCTGTAATTAATCTTTTCTCTCCCTGACTCTCTGTAAAACCAGGAGTTGCACACGGGCAATAAAGGATATTTATTTGAGCACAACAAGCAGACAGTTATTTCTTGGAAAAAGATACTTGTAGACAGAATTAGTTGTTCCTTCAAGAAACACTTTCAGGGAGCAAGCCAGCTGAGCCATTGATTGGCAGTGGTCTGTTTTCTCTCATCCTGATGAGTCTGGGTCAGTGGGTAGTCTGACCATCAGGTCAAATATGTATTAAGGGTGAAAAATGACAAAGAATATGCTAGAAAAAGTAATTTACCAGCTGCGCAGAGTCATTTTAAGCACCCTGGGTTGATTGTTATTTGTGCGTAATGGAATAGCTGTGGATAGCAGGGCTGGGAAAACTGAGGGTCAGATTCGCTGTGGTGGTGAAACACTGAAACTATATTGAACAGGAGGAGTTGCCTCTCGTGGTTATTTAGTGTTTTGTTTTGTTTCATTTTATTTTGTTTTTGGCCAGTCATATCTAGTGCTATCTAACAACTTCTGAGTCTGAATCCGCTCTTTAGCTTCCTTCCCCCTGTTAATAATTCATGAAATCCCCATGGAGATTACATCCACAGCCTTAACACAGCATCTCCTTAATAGCAGAGGCTAGGAACCAATGTCTTAAAATCACTTTATAGTAATATGGTTTCTTTTCATTCGTTACCGTTTGCTATAATTGGTTTAGTGGTGGACTTGGTAATGTTAGGTTAATGGTTGGACTGGGTGATCTTAAAGGTCTTTTCCAACCTAACTGATTCTATGATTCTATGATTTCTTTTTGAGTGATTTTGGTACAACAGAAAGATATGATAAATGAGTAACTTTAATGTACTTCAGGATGTTTCTTGGGCTATTGCAACCCTTCTTGTGAGGCACATGAAAGGAATTCTGACTTCATGTCTAATAAAGTATCCAACATATGTCTTTATATTGAAACATGTGGCCCCGTTCTGATATCCCTTGTGAATCTTAATGCCTCTGAAGCATAAAGCAGAATGGTTCACTAAGTTTACCTTTTCCTTGCCAGCTTCATAGAGGAGGGCCTGGCCTGACATCAGAGTTTGCTTTGAAACTGAACACTGATGGTGGGAGGTTTTAAAGTACGTGCATAACTGTGCAGCTTCACCTTCTCTCATAACTCCAGTCTTATATTCCTACTGGAGGCTTTACAACAGACCGGTATCAGTAGTACCCTGCATAAACCACCATTCCTTTGATGGCGTGCACGGAATCAGAGATGGAGGGGATTACAGTTGCTTTGAAGACAAAATTCACCACTTAGACAAACAGTGTGATTACAGAAGAAACAACGCGATGTTTCATTTTTATTCATCCCAAATAACATAGCTACTTCTTGAAGTATTCCAGAAATCTCTTTCACTATACAATAAACCTCAGAAAGTTTTTATACATGCCACCAGCCAGCCTTTTTTTTTTTTTTTCCCCAATTTGCAGATATCTTTTTTCTTTTATCTTTTTCTGGTTCTTTAACATTCCTAACTCCCTCCCTTTTAGGGATGAAGTGGGACACTTTGCATAGCTATTATTTAAGAAAAGGTCTCTCTAGTGGTATAATTTAATATTATTTGAGATAAGCTATAAATAAAGACTAACACTAAGGTTAGTGAGAAGGGTCACTGAAGCAAAGTCATAAGAGCTCCTCATTGTTAGCTGTATGGGGTATTTTCTGTACTTCTTGGAAGAGAGTAGCTGGAATCTATTAGCAACTGGGAGCACATGAGATGTACTCGGGTAACATGCACCTTGGATAACTGTTATGCTGTTTAAAGTAGAAATATGGTTTCAAATAGCCTGTGCAGAGTAAGGGGATAGAGGCAGGATCAGCTGGACTAAAAGAAAGCTGTTGAGAGAAATAATGTAAAAAGGCAGTGTCTGAGATGGGAGACAGAGCATGAGCGTCATTCTGTGTTTTGATGGAGAAAAACAAGGGGTAAATATCTGCGTATTACTCGCATAGACGTATGACTTTGGCTGGTCTAGGTTGGTTTCATAGGCAATTCATATGCTGCACAAGTGGAAAATACAGTGTTGTACTCAGCAGCTGCAAAGTAAATGTCTGCCTTACACAGAGCAAAAGTATTAAATCTAGTTCATTGCTAAATACCCAGAAGTAAAATATTTCTGCTTCTCATGGCTCATAGTGTGCAGACCTAGCAGGGGAGTAGCAGTGCTTTAAATTCATAGAAAGAGAAAAGTATCGGGTCATTCTCCTACAGCTCCTTCAGACTCAAAAGCGTTGCTTGTCCTGGACTTGAAAGTACTGAATGCCACAGGTTCAACTTTCAGATACGGGCATCTTAACAGGATGTCAAAATGAGGCACTCGGATGCTTTTTTTCTGACAACAATCCACGTAAATGTCACTTTGCTTGCTTAAGTGCTCTTTTGTGTGACCAAAGGAGACATTTGGACAGCCTGTTAATGATCCCAGGTGAGTTGTTTCTCAGTTAAATGACTCTACAGAAGAAAACGGATGAGTGTTTAGTTACCAAATAATTTGAGTCATGCAATTCAAGTTGCAGATTTGTTACTCAATATATTTTTCCTGTGAAAAAGAAAACAGCCTCATTGTGTATCCATGTTCCCTACCTCTTCTCATCATATTTCCTGTTGAACAAACACCACCAGAAAAAAGAGACGTTTGCATCACATCCTTTAACCGATTGTCTATGTTGTTCCACCTTAAGTCCGCTTTACCTTTGCCATCACAATGGACTTGTTATTGATACAGGATGTGTAACCCATGGCAAACTTGTAGAATTAAAATTACAGTACAGTTACCTCCAAAAACGTAAGTTTAAAATAATACTGTAGGATGTTTCTGAAAATTATAATCTCCAATACATCAGTGTAAGAAAAGCTAGAATCTGGCCCAGGTTACTGAACTTTGAATACTGTGTTGTATATCTGGCTATAAATTCCCGATAAGCAAAGTTAGAAGCTGAACAATTGCCATACAGGAACTTCTGCCATGGCTGTGAAAGTAATGGACATAAGTAGTACAAAAAAAAAAAAAAAAACAAAACAAAAAAAACAAAACCAAAAAAAACCACCAAACCCAAACCCCAAAATGAGCCCACAACCAAAAAGCTCCCAAGTATTGCCCTGTATACACATACATTTTTTTATATATATGATATATACATATATATATATATGTTCCTCTGGAATGCGATTGATGATTTTCCACGACTCATAATAATCCAAAGAATCATTGTCATGAGTTTAGAAACACAGTTTAGATAAACATGGGCAATCCAGCAGGAGATATGGTTGCAAGCCATTCAGAATGAAAGCTGGAGGTGCATCAAGTCACTCTTTCATTATCAGCACTCCTCTGACTTTCAGACAAGTGTAAGAAACTGAGAAAACTGTGACAAATTCAAGTTTTAGAGCTGGGCTTCTTTTGTGTCTTAGGTCAGAAGGCAAAATAGAGGGGGAAAAAAAAAAACCCAACTTTTCTGAAACTCTCTTGGGTTGACTTCTAAGCTTTGCCGTGACTTGCATGAGACAGCTCAGCGCATTGACTATATCAGGGATCACAGAAACAAATCAGTCTTTTGCTTTCTTACAAAAGGTAAGTGTTGCTAAGCAAAGAAAACAAAACCCCACAAAACAAAAGACATAGAATAAGAAAATATGTTCAAAACAGCTTTCGTATGGTTTTTAGTTGGTTCTTTTTTATTTAAGAGATGGATTTTATTTCAGGCTTGTTTTGACACACGGCTTTATCTATAGCCCTGGGGTAATTTTTAGGACTTTTCCCCCTAGGTAATACTTCTGGTTTTGCCTGTGTGTCATCACTCCTTGTAAATGATACAAGGTCCTGTCAGAGATGGTGCTTGGCTCTCATTCTGAGGTCCAGCTAGATACTGAGTTGCTCTACATTGCTTTTTGCTCACAGCAGAGCAAAAGAGGGGATCTTGCAAATACGCCTTGGTAACAGCAGAGTCATAGTTAAATCAAAACATTTTTACTTTATGCAAGTGCAGTCATGTTGTTTGTGGCCCCTGTTGTATTTGCACTTCTAGTTTTGCATTTCTGTGGGCAATATTCTCCCTGGGGACTTACAGAGAAAACCTAAAACATGATCTTAATGATTTCTGATTTCAGGTGCAATGCAGAAATACGGCTGCTTCCGGTGACTGTGCACATGACCTTCATATACATATTGGCCTTCATTAGACTTCTGATAACTCCTGAACTTTTTGGCTGCTAGGTAAGAAATAAACCTAGAAGGCTTAAGAATAAGCAAGAACAATCACTTTCTTTATAGAGGAGAGGGTATTCCATCACCTTCTCAGGAGTTAGTGATGTGAGAAAAATACCTCGCTCCCAGAGATGAGTGGTATTTGCGTGCCAATGCAAATATCACAAATATCACTACCTTATGTCACAGCAAGCAAACAGTGATGATGTAGGATTGTTGGTACACCTTCTCACCCCTGTTTTCAGAATTGTATAGGCAGTTTAGGAGAGAGGAAAATATTTCCCAAGTGTGAAATCTGATAATGCACGAGACTATACCCTCATCACAGACCTCTGCAGTGGAGGTTGGCCTGCAACAACCTCAGGCAGGTATGGACAGGCGCACAAACCCGGAGAGGCGTTTCTGGACTCCAGTACTAAGCTTGTGCTCTCTGGTTTCAGTGGGAGTTAGGTACTTGATACTTGTGAAAATTTCCTCTTCCTCTATTTGCAGCTTTACGCAATTGGCACCTTTTAGAAGTCTGGCTCTCTGACACTTGCTGAGTCAGTTTATCTGGCAGGGTGCTTTAAATGGTTATTTTATGTGTGAGCCATGCCTGTGGTTGGAGTGGGAAGCAGCGCCTGGACTGTGCAAGTGGAAAATTTGAAAGGAAAAGAACCCCCGTATTTCAGCTTGGCACAGTTCATCCCCGAGATTGTTGGAGCCGTTATTCCCACCGTCTCCTGCACACGAGGAAATGAATGAGTGACTTGTCTGTCTTCTGTCATGGGTGTGCCTCACTGAGAGGCCTCTAAGGGCATTTCTGCAGCTACACAAGTACGCTCGGCACCAGTGGCTGTGCTGTCATACCGCTTAGAGAAAAGCTGGATGTGTTCTTTTGCCCTGTACTTTACTGCTAAATGCCATCTTCTTTCCTCACTCATGTACGGTAATTAGAATATAGCTGTCCCTTGGAAACAGGGCAATGCTTACAGAGCTTGAGGGGGAGATAATTTGATAACTTGTCAGGGTAGAGGCTAAGAAAGAGCTACTTCTTTCATGCTTTTACATTTCCTATCTTTCTTTCTTTCTTTCTTCTTTTTTTAAATGAGACACTATATTCAGCGGTGACATCACTACGAATTTGAATCTATCAAACCCTGCCATCAGTCAACACTCTAGCTCCTTTTCTTATTTATTAGGTTGAACACTTTAAAAACACAGAGAATGAGGTCAGACAACTCTTTAGGTGATAGCCAGAATCTGTAATGAATGAAAAAAGAGTGTAGTTCATCTCTCATTGAAGTTAAGAGGACATTGATTCAAGGACTTCACTGGGAGTGTGACAAGCCCAGGTACATGAGGACAAAGGCATTAAGGTGAGGTTGATGTAGGATGTGTTGACTGTGCGTGGATTAAATAGGGCTGTTTTCATATTTTATACTCCCTTAAGTTCTGATTGTACAGATGCGCACTTGAGCCTGAACTCAGGCCTGCGACCAGTCTCGTGGATTTCAGTGGATAGATTTCTGTGTTGAAAGTCAAGTACATACATTTTGGTAGGATCCAGAGCCTTATTTAGGATTCTGTTTGAAAAACAAACAAGCAAGCAAGGAAACTGTTATTAAGTCATCTGGTGCAATATTTCTAGCAAAATTTATTTGGGTACAGATAGAGTAAATATTTTGTTCACAGTACCATCTAGGCTCAGATATGCAAACACAGCCATCTTGTTGAGTTATGCTTTCAGGGGTGTAGACGTAAATAATAACAGTTCAGCAAAGGTTTCAAAGCTCTTTACAAAGGCAGGAAAGTATTATCTTTATTTAGAGATGGAAAGAACTTTAGATGAGGTGCCTGAGGTCACAAAATAACCGAATTAGATTTGAAACCTGAGCTTACTGTCAACCAAAATTGAAATGTAATTGTCCCTGTTCGATTGTAACTTGATTTTCATCTCCAGATTAATGTTCGTATTTAATGGGTAAGAAGGTCAAATCTTTCTAATGGAAACATTTTTAGTCAAATTCACCCTCTTTATCTAAGACTGATTTTTAATCACTTACAATCTCCAGCTCCACTAATTGTGACTAATTGTGCCACTGTGTTGTTAAGGTAACTTAATTTCTTTACAGATTTTTGGTGTTCATAGTTTATAGCTTTACTGCTGTTAATTAAAGCACTGCTAACGTTTGGACAAAAGCAACGGTGTGGTAGTGGTTGTAAATATTCCCCTCCACTAGGAAGCCTCTGGGATCTCCAGGGTGGTGTTTCTAGGCTATTGTGGCCTAGGCCAGAGTAACACGGAGTACTTCATAATACTGTGTAGTACTTCATAATGCTACTTCAAGTATCATTTTTAAACTGTCACCTTTTGTTCTCTCACCCTCTCTTACTTCCTTGGAGCACCACGTACTCATTTAGAACAATAGCAAACACGACACTGACTCCAAACCAAACGTGGGGCTGGAAGGGAAATAATTTCATCTGATTACATTAATATTTTATTGGAAGCAGTATGACAAATTGGAGACTGATTGCAAACAGCAGACAATCACTGACTATAGAGAATCCTGGCACTCCACTGGCACTTTAGGTCCTTTAAGGAGCCATTCCAAATCTGCAGGAAAATAGTTCAAACATTTTAATTTTGTAATTTAAATTGCATTGCTCACTTAACCAGCTATTTAGCTGATTGTAATTATGAAAACACTGTGATATACTTAGTAAAGCCTTAGAAGACCTATGACAGTGTATATTATTAATAGACTTGTGTGTTTTCCTTATCATTTTCACTACTAGTAATTTATATCAAACCAATGAGAATATAACAATTTCTCTCTAAATGCAAAAAATTGTTAGCTTGTCTCAATCAGATTCTTTTCCCAGAATGACATGCAGGAAGAGATTATTAATGATTTTTTTCCTTATTATACATTCCTCTGAAATGGTTACCTTAATTATGGCATCTTGATTTAATATATGTAAATGCATTTTGTAACAGAAATCTTCACTATTTATAGAATGACTTTCACTGTTTTCTGAGATGCTGCAGTCAGTTCTTATTAGCAAAGTACATCCTAATCCTCTAAGCATCTACCCGCAGCTGTTCCCTGATTTAGCAACTCAAAAATGCTGGCAAATCAGCATGTTGCAAATGCCTACAAAATTTCGAAGGGATTGTTTTGGGTCAGCGTTACACTTTTGAAATTTTCAGGTGAATTGTCATTTTTATTGAAATGTGAATGATGCAATCAGAGCCTTCCTTTGACTTAGCAGTGGAATTTTGAAATTTGACTTGGATCAGAGGAAGAACTGTGTGTTACTGTGCTGCAGAAATTTAGTTCAATGTGTAAGTAAAACCAGCGAATGAACCAAAAATCCCTAATCCAGCATTCCTCCATAGGTAGAGAGTCACTAATATCCACCAGAGTTTATAAGCTATGTAAGTTTATAAGCTAGAGTTATGTATTTCAGCTCTTGCAGACGCCAAGGTGGCCAAATGGCTTCTGGCAGGAGTGCAGTGTGTGTGCGACATCCTTAAGCTAGAGCAGCGCTTCAGCCCACAGCTTACGGAGTATGACTGTCCTCTTCTGTCTTTTCCTAGAGATCAAAGATGAAAGCCTCAAGATAAAGTCAGAAACTGCACCAAAAGAATGTCTGAGCAGACATTTACAGTCCTAAAACTAAATCATTTTGCCTCTCATAAGTAAATACTTAAACAAAGGTGGTGCTCTTGCCTGAATCTGGGATAGTTTAAAAATTCTTATTATAGTGAAATTGTACTTTCTATGTCTCATAGGCTCTACGAGAGGGAAAATCTTCTTGTTTCACCATAGCGGGTGTAAAAATAAAAGGCTAGTCACAGATAGTATATGTATTTTTGCACATTTATTCTTGCAAAGTAAATACTAGTAACTTTCTGCTTCCCTTGGTAGGTTTGATAATCATTTTTAGTATGACATTTTGGTGACATTCTCCATCAGTGTCTCTGTCCTCTGTTGCCTAAAACAGCAAGTTTTGGGTTTGTTGTTTAAGGAAGTTTCAAGACTGTTGGAGTGTTTGCTATGTTCTCTGTATCAGATCCTTAAAGAATTTACTGGCAGGCCAGAATTTCTACTTGATTTAATTCTTGGACATTTCAAAAGAAATTCTGGCTATATTTATATGAAAAAATAAAGATAACCATTGAAAATGGAGTAGGTAATAACTTTATACAAAAGGTGAAAAAAAGATGTCTTTTTAAAATGCAAAGTAAGATCAGGCAGATTTTCTTTGCAATGCAGGGATAGATAATCAAAACTCTAGCAGGAAGTAAGTGGAAAATTTCTACGCTCGTAAAGGGCCTAAAAGATATAAAGGGATAAGGAAGAGTAAAATTGCTTTGGATCAGATTTTAAATTTGACTCGTTCACTAATGGGTCAAGAACCTAATCAGCTGTGGTATCAGCTGTAGACTAGATGCTTTACTGTCATGCTACTATGAATATGTCCCTCTCCACAAATCTGAAATTTGTTACTTAATATGTGTTTCTGAATTCACTTTATCGTGCCACAGTAGTTCAAAAGCCCTCTACTAACAACAGAAGGAAAATAACAGAGACACCAAACAGCATAAGGAGCAACTGAGTAGCTAGGAATGATGTATACCAGCTACACTGTCACTCTTATGTCTGTAGAAATCCGTGCTATGTGTTGCAAAGTTTAGTAGGACTAAACCTAAATCTAAACATTACCCACAGGAAATCTACAATCATCTTAATCATTTGCTTGAATTATGCTTATGGGACTATGGTATCTGCTAGCTCAACATAGGTTATTGCTTAGGGATTAAAGTAGATGTAACTGTATTATTAGGATGGATAAATTATACCCAGCAGTACAATTACATGCATCCCAGTTTCCCAGGTTCAGTCTTATCTTCAAATGGTAGGCTTAAGGTTTATGGAGACTGTACATTGCAGTTCGAGTTATTCAAAGTCCCCACATATCCTTGAAGTCTATTTAATAATAGATCTGAACAATAAGTGTCAGTGTAAAGCATGGTCTTTCATTATTCTTTCATTAACTGCCCCGATTTCTTTTCTACATAAGTATTTATTCTCGTTCAGCAAGAGACAAAAGCATTACATCTGCACACAGAGACATACATGGAATACACATATGAAATGTATTTCACTAAGTATTCCTGCTGACTGCCAGAGCTCTGTGGGACAAAATGTGACGAATGATGGTGTAAGAGGCACAACTTTACGAGAGTCCACCAAACTGATTTCACCCTTCTCTATACATGCTTAATTCTTTCCTCCCTTGTCATTAATATGTCACCACTTCTTGCAAAGAAATAGCAGTGCTAGGTTTGCCTGCCTAATATATCTAAAACGCCAAAACCACTGCCCCAGCTCTCGAAAGGCTGGGACATAACACAGGCATCGCCTAAGCTTCACAACGTTACTGTGTTGGTGTTATTTGTCTGACATTAAGACTTGGAAGAGTCTCACAAAGGTCAGAGACCATCAGGGACAAGACTGTACCCAGTACTATACCACTCCTGCCTTCCTTTACCATTTGGTTGCCGTTTTAGTATGAATCATCTTTTCACTAAGTCGGGGGCAGAAGAGCATAGCAGATGCAGGGAATGAACATGGAAACGCCTTAACAGCCAAGCCATGGGATTCACAAACAGTGGGGTCTAAGAGGAGGAATGTTTGCTCCAGAAAGTATTCATAATACCCACTGACTGCAAGCTTAGGCAGGACCAACAGGATATGGGCTTTTAAATTACTGTAAATGAGCTACTCATAGTTTGTCATCTACATAGGATCAACTGGTTGACTGTTTCAGTCCTTTTTGGGTTGTATTTGACCTCTGGTATTTGATTTTGTGGCTTTTTACTGGTTTAAATTTTCCTACTTCCTTCTCACAGATTAAAAACTATCTGGCATTAAACATGTCGGGCAGTTTCGTGTTGAAGTCATGTGAGTTTGGCAGTGTTGAGGGAAAAAAAAAAGGCAAACAAAAAAAATAATTTCAGGGTGAATTGGATTGGACTGCTTGTTGTTCTCCCTGGGCTAGCCCTTAGCTGTGGGTTGCCCTCGATGGCAATGGCTAATCAAGCTCTGAGATGAGGAACCTGCACAGGAGACCACAGAATTGTTTTCATGGAAACTCAGTTTAATATCCTGTCAGTATTGTTTATTATTTTAATGGAGTAGAACTTATTCTGTAGCCACAAACTTCACATTCTATTTGCAATTTTAATATTATTTGAAGGTGGTGCTCCAAAAACTTGCCATTCAGGAAGTTGATGGGAGTTGTTCCAGCTGGCCCTTGGCAGAGCACAGGAAAACTGCTGTTAAGTGCCAGTGCCCCCCACTTCCAACAAGGTCCTCAGCCTTACTCTTCTTCCAGTCTAAAACTGTCCCCACTGTAAAGCTGGGTAATTTATTTTCAAAACAGAAACTGAACAGCAACGAGTCCAAATGGAGAGAGGTAGAGACATGCATTTAAAAACTCCTCAGTGTCCCCTTTTATTTACCCTGACAGAATGAAAAGTTACTATGTTAAGTTATTTTAATAGTTATTTTAGTTATTTTGATCTAGTTATTTTAATAGGGTTGAAGCTACCCCATGACTTGAAGCCCTTTCTTACGCCAGCAATTTCATATCATTTAAAAGGAGTTGTCTGAAAAGCTGTATCATTGTCCAGGTCTGCTGTTGTACAGATGGGAAAGCATGTTTGCACCAAGAATGCGTGAATATGTAAGCAAAATGCACTGAGATAAGGATTCTGACTGCGATTGATGGCCAGTAGTTTTGTCACAAGTGATGTGACGCTTCTTGTGCGCTTTGTCTGAGTTTTTTTGGGTGAGTCTTCGATCAGGAAATAGAGTTCATACTATATAATTTATGTGATTGTTTACACTGTGAGACAGCAGTAGCAGTGTATAATTTGCAAGTGGTCTATGGATAGAAATGTCTTTGCATGAATTAGTGGTCAAATAACTAGGATTTGTTCAAATCAGCTCATGAAGAATTAACAAAGAAAAACAAAGAGGCCAAATGAATCCATTAAACGCCCCATTGCAAGCAGTTCTCCCTACTCCAGTATTTATGATTTCGGCCTTATGTTGTTGGTATCCTATCACATGAAAAGCTGTAATACTTTTTGTGAAATCTGTGGTCTTATTTCTGGGAAACTAATCGCCATTACTAGGCACATAGATGTCTGGAGTTATTTGACTACATTTCTGTTGGCAGAAGGCGGTGCTCTGGTTTTTTTGGGGGGAGGAAGGAAAAGCAGGCAATGCTGGGAATGCAACTTATTTTCAACACTGCCTCTTTTCCCATAGGGTTGATAAAAATCATTAGTTATGGCATGTTAATGCAACATGATTGCATTATAGCATCCTGTACTGCCCTAACTTACTTATCAAGCCACACCCAATTAGATAACGCAACAACATTTCAGCCTGGTGGAAATGTTATAGTGTTGCCTAATGCTGTGCAATGTGACGGAACCTCTGTTCTGCTGTGGCTTCGGGTGTTAGGGCAAGGAGATGACTGATGCGAGCACTCAGCGGCCACCTCGCTCTCTCTTTCCTCCTGCCAGGAGGCTCTCCTGGCTTTTCGGCTCTGCCTCTGCTCCGGGAGGCTGGTGGGTACCCAGTTATCCACCCTGGGCTCCCAGCTGGCAACTGCCCATCGGTGCCGGGTGGCCTCACTTGCAGCCGTCAGGTTCAGCCCTGTGGGGAGGAGGGAGGCATGTGGTGAAGGGCGCATGAGGCTCTACGGGCTTGCTGGGAGCAAGAGGAGGAAGGAGAAGGGGCTCTGGATCTGGTCATCCTTAATGACTTCTGGAAAGCCACAAGGTACTGTAAAACTCACTGGCAAGAAGCAGCAGAGCCCTGGGGGAGAGATGTGGAGGAGGCAGTGACAGTAGTGAGTCTTCGATGGGCTTGTGAGCTCATCAGCCCATCAGCTGCTCTAAAGGTCGTGTTATTAAGTGGTTGAGGACAGCTGACACAAACTTCCACCACCCTTCAATGTTTTCCTATAAGAGTGCTGTAAAACCCCAAATTAACCCAGTATTTTTTACTGCACGTAAGAGCAACAGATATTCTCACAACACATCCCATGAGAGCTTTCCCCTCCCTCCTGTACAGGTACACAGGGTCTTCCTTGTACGTTTGAGTTCACATCACTTCCTTCTAACGGTGAGACGAGATGTGCTGCAGGAGGAGACATCCCAGCTCAGGCATCCAGACGAGCTCAGCTCTGCTGGCGCTCAGGGGCCCATGGAGCTGGCCGGAACCAGCCAGAAACAGCTGTGGGCAGCCCCAGCCTCTCCTCGGAGGTTCCTGCAGCTGCTACCCAGGCACTGGCACCTTCCACAGTCCCATGGGAGAGCTGCTCGCACGGCCCAGAGGGAAGGATCCTCAGCAGACAGTGCTGCCACTTCTGTCCACCTGACGCACGCGATGGCGGGCCCTGCACCAGCACGTCCCCTGCCCGGGGGTGGCTCTTGGGATCTCTCCTTCCCCTCGTGCCCAGCTGTGACACAAACCTGCTCTGCAGGGAGCTGAAGGGCTGCAGGCGGTGGCTCACACCCAAACAGGTACTTTCTCCTCCTCTTTACTATCTCCTTGTGGGTACACACGATGCAATTGTGTTTAACCTCTTTTAGGCAGAGAGCTGCCACATGTTTATGTGATTTTCTGGGGCTAATACCAGTCTACAGATCGTATTATAAGAGATATTAATAATCTGTTCTGTGAAACCAATGTTACATTTCCACTCCGTTTTCAACAGGAACCAAGTGCGTCCCATTAAACTCAATGAAAACTGTAACCAGGTGCCTTGACAGGACGTGTTAGAAATACAGCTTATTGTTCCCCTCCAGCCCTCCTCAAATACACATAAGGTTTATAGATAATATCTTCCGTTAGCCTAAAGCATCTTTTTTAGAAACAAGTGGCTCTCTTGTGGCTCTTTATCAGTGTCATGTCAAGCTGAAGTGTGTGCAGAGCAGACCAGGAGTGCTTTCTAACTCACTTTGTATAGGTTTAAATATATATATTATGCAGGGTAATAGGGGATCAGACTCAGTGGAGTAACTTCAGAAATAATTGAAAGCAGGACTTGTTCCTGGTACTTAGTAAATAGTAGCAATAACTCTTCATGTTTCACACGCTATTTGAGCTCTTCATATTCTGCTGTGCTATTCTGTGGCCAGGAATGAAAAGCAAAATCCTTTTAGATCTCTTGTAACTTAGCAGAAGGCCTTAAGAGGTAAATCAGAGATAAAGAGGAATAATTAACTTTTTCAGAAGTCACTTTCAGCCAGGAGAATTTAAGTCTTGCTTTTGATCTTTCAAATTGACTGTGAACTTTGCATTATTTTTTTGTGTATTATAATTATATAAAATTATGTCTTGTAATATATAAGTAGAACTGCACTGTAGACAAAGTGAAACATGGAAAGTGTTTTGGAGGAGATACAAGCAAGTAAACATGAAGCATATGAAATCTAATCAATAAGATAACAATTTCCAAATAAAAAGATTACCTGCTAGAGAATCGTGATAAATCACATCAGTTGTGGGGAGCAGTGCTATTAGACTAAAATATATAGTGGTGAGAAGCAGAACACATCAAACACAAATAATTAATTCTCTCTCTTTCAAACATTTATTTTGGTTTATAGTTGTAGGTGTAGGAACTAGTTTCCCCTACCAAGATTGAGAAAAGGAGGAAAGGAGCATGTGCAGGTGGGAATCTGGACATACACTGTAGGAACTGGGCACCCTACTCAACCTGCACAGGATCCGTCCATGTGCGCTCAGTTAACTGAACGTTGCACAGGAAGCATGGTAGTGAGATTACGTTTCATGTGCCTGTAGGATGGAGCAAAGAGAGGTCAGCCCTTCCCCAATCCTCATGAGAGAGAAAAAAGAAAAAAAAGGTGATGTATAGGGAACAGAAACGGGGAACATTTACTGTTACTTACAATTAGCTCCCAGCCCTTTTCCCCTCGTCCCTAACCTCAGCTGAGATGGCCAGGCTGCCTCTGCTCTGTGTCGTGTTCGAGGTCTCCATGATTAAAGCCCAGCTTGCAGTTCTGTTGGCAATCGTGTAGCTACTGGCCGTATCACAGTTAGACTGGTGCGGGAACTCTCATACTCTCACTATTTGGCTTTTTTTCTGCTCTTGCTCCCTGCCCCAAATCCCACAGGCTCTTTCATAATCAATTTAGGCCCTTAAATATTTGCCCCATTCAATAAATATGTTCCTAATGTCAATGATCAAGTGCATTAGCAGCTGACAGAGCCCTGGCTGTAGCAATTGCGATGCAAAACAATCGGAGCCATGTCACAGGCTTACAAATGTCACGCATCTGCCATTGCAAATGAGCCACTATCACACCTTTGAAACAGCTCTTTTGATCTGTTCTAATGCACAAATTATGGTTGTTGTCACATCTTATTACTATTATCCTGTGGGAGATTGAAATGTTTTGTTCTCTAATATCAAATTTCTAATAATTTACCTGCCTTAGACACAAAGAAAGAAATTGGGTAGAATGCTTGTTTTTTCTGGAGTTGCTCAATGTTTCCTCAATGGTATTTAATACGCTTTGCTACAGTAATTTTGAAAGATTCAATGTATATATTTCCAGGGCAAACTATATGGCGTAGTTTTCATCTAAAGCCCTCTTGGCACCAGGGAACAGTGAGCAACGTGATTGAGGGGACAGGCAATACGGTTTTTGTCATGTAGCTAAGCACAGATCAACAGGATGGCTGTGATATTTTCAGTGGGGTGGGTAAGGGCTGTGCTATGTGGAAAATGAGGTGTTAGATGCGATCCTGCTCAGCCAGTAGTAAAGGTGTCGTGACAAAAATGGCAGCAAGTCCTGGCTGGTGGCAGTGGTGTGGTGTCACTCCCTGGAGGACAGAGCAGTCTGCAGGGTGAATGAAGTGCTATGCTAGCAAAATGTTTTTTGCAACGTTTTAAAACAAAACAAATACTAATCCCTGCATTGGTTCAATCCTCCAGTCTGTCAAATGAACATGAAAGAAAAAAAAAAAAAATTCATAACATGAAGCTGAAGCTCGGTCAGCAGGGGGGCAACTTTTACATGGCTCAAAAGCAGGATCTTTACGCCTACACCAACTGCGAGCAGTCTGTCTAGGATTATCCGAACAAAAAGGCCTTGGAGGAAGCTGCTTGGTCATCCCTTCCATATATTTGGAGGAAAATGCTTCATAAAAGGCATGTTTGCTTGGACCCCTCCAGCGGCTGCAAGCAGGACACGGTCTTGTAATGGTGTGCAGAGGGGCTTTGCATCTGCAGGGGAAAAAGTCCATTCAAGGGCAGGGAGTGGAGGGAAAACTACTGGAGTGCTGGGAACAGCGCAAAGTATCAGTCAATGAGGATTTTGTCTAGGCAACTATTTCTAGAGAGTATCTGAATATAAATTACACCATCCAAAATTAATAGACTCCTCAACCACTTTAGTTTATTAACGTTCTTGGCGGTTCCCCAGAAGTTGAAGTAAGTTTGCTGAATTGCATCGTGCTTATTAACTGGAGAGAATACCTCCTAAGCATTTTTATTGTCCTTTTAATGTCTGAACCTGAGAATATTATGGCTGTAAAATGAATTATAATGATGTGCTAAACTGGAGTAATCTCAGTCATTTTATTAAGCACTTTGTGAATGAAATGGAGATTGCTGGTGCTGTATTTTCTTTGAATGTACTCCCTGTGCCTCTGCAGAACAGGCATGCAGCTCCTCAAGCAATGAGGATGCAGACCATATGGTATAGCCTGGGATCCCAGAGTGGATTTTTAACCTCCTAGTGATGATATAGACATGTTACAGCAGTGTCTCCCAAAACACTGAGAAAATCTTCTATAGTTTTATGTTATTTTTCATATTAAAATGATCTGTCCGTAACGCTACTGCTTAAGTTACTGTTGCCAAAGAACAGCAGTGTCTGCCATCTTTATTCCCTGTCCACATATTCTTTTCTTGCACATAGATTTATTCCTTCCTATTCCTCCACCCAAAAAAAGACCTTTTCCTTTGAGGTGAAGCTAGATACTTTGGTTAAGCTTATGTGATTTTACTCTTGTATATTATTCTCTGTAATTAACTGTAGGACGGTTAGTTTTAGCAAGTTTTTTACATACAGAAATGTTAATATCTAAATGTGGGGATGAACAGTTTTTCTCTTTGAAATTCAGTTGAGGCTTTTCAGTTTTATTTTTCACAGTGTACCAAGAAGCCATGTTTTTAGGACTATGTAGTCCTATGCTTCTACAGCATCTATTATTTTTATTATACATTAACTGAATTACAGGTTCTTTGCAGAAGACGTGTATTTTGAGCAGTTATTTACTGAGTTTGGTTCACAAGGCACATCTGTAAGGTGTTGGGACAGAGAATGGAGCAGATGCAGTAACAGGTGTTGAACTGAGAACAGGATGTGGAGAACCGCCATTTCCTCTGCCGTGGCAAAGGAAGGGAATTTGATGGCAGCTTTGCTCCCTAGTTTCTCCACATAATACTGTGCATTGGACGGTAACCTGAAAATGGACTAGCTCAGGCCCAATGTTTATTGATTCCCTTTAATGTAATAACTTGCTGATGTTCAACATTAAGGACATCTGTGGCAAACAGGTACTTGGAATTTAGCGCAAAATCTTGTATTAAAACTGAATTCTCAAATGCAGTGGTTAATACTGCTTCGTTGGTTTTGGTTTGGTTTTTGGTTTGTTTGTGTTTTTTTTTCCTTACAGGCATTTGAATACTGCTTTCTGTTTTCTCCTTAGTTTTGAAATCTGATTGTTACCACAGGGATAAATGCACGTTTTTCCATTACAGGCCAGTGTAATACAGGCTGACACCGGGATAATTAACATAGCAAAAGGGGTAATGTACAGATTTTTTCGGTTACCTTTGAATCTGTGAAAAGCTAGTTTTCTTCCGTTGCTTTTCACAGTTTCCTGAACACTACTCAATCAGTTATAATTGTACGTAAAATCAAAGTGGAAGCCACAGAATCAATACCCTAGAAACAAAAGGCATCTACAAATCACTGAGCCTGGAAGATCCTAAAGAGAAGTAAAAGACACTTCTACATATTCATGAGGTTTTACAGAAATGAATATCAGAGTGATGAAAAGTGTATTTGAGTGTAAAATGCCCATGTTTGTTAATCTCTTTTCAAAAATTCACAGGGCAGCACATCAGCGTATCAGCTTTTTGAGAACATGGTTAAAGGGAGAAGATGTTCTGTCTCCGAGGTCATCCATGGTTGCTCTTTGGTGGGTGTGAGACAGATGCTGCTCAGGTAGGATTCATCAGACAGTCATATTTAGAGCTCTGTCAAGTCCATGATAACTAGGAAAAATTGCTAGGGTTTGCGTTTTTTCCTTCTCTCTCTTTCTCAGGGATGTATGTTCTGTTTTATTTCTTGATTAAAAAAACTCTCACCCAAACTATCATCACTATGGAGAGTTTAACGTTGCCATAGACTTTTGGAACATATTGGAGGTTCCAGGACTGGAGGGTCACCTGGGGTTAAAAAAAAAAAAAAAAAAAAAAAAAAAAAAGGCAATTCCCAGCAATGTGCTGAAATTTATTAGAGTTCTTGTGATAACAAGGCGGTCTGCTGCTGCTCTGGGTGCCATGGAAACAGGCATTGCTGCAAACAGGGGAGGCTGCTTTCAACTCATTCCTATTTCAGAAAAAGAAAAAAAGAAAAGAAAATAGGCTTTTGTGGAATGACTCGTTTAAAGGACTTTGCCCCCGTCTTTTAGCAGCGCCTGTGGCCATCGCCCTGGCAGAGGGACTGAGAGGTTATCACAGGTCTGATCAGCATCTGCAAGAGGTGGAATGCTAGCAGTACTCTTTTGGGGGATTTTTAAGCTTCTGGGCTCTTAATTTATGAGAGTAGAGGGTATTTTTAAATTAAGTGCTAATCTCGTCAGAGATGCTCTTGTGGTTGAAGCATTGCACTGGAGTTCTGGAAATCTGACTTAAATGCCTCATTTGGCCCAGAGCTGCTCAGCCTGGCTTTTCACCCCCCCAGCTCCCTTGAGCTGCTGGTGCCACGGCGTGTCTGCGGCTCGCAGGGCACGTTGCTCTGGTGGCAAGTGACCCGCGGCGTGCAGAGGTTACCGCTTCGAGCCTTCAGACTTCCCCTGTGCCCACTCCTCCGGGGTTGCTTGCAGCATGTGCGAACAGGGATATTTAAAATCTCTTTCAAAGTGATAGTGTAAAAACTGACAGACACCTCTGAAGTGCTTTCAGACTCAAGAAAGAAAAACATAATAGCTATACAATGGCACGTTTATTGCTAACCATAAATAAATGGATAAATATGAAATCAAACATGCTTAGAGAGGGGTTTAGCACCTATTCATGCTTCTCTACTAGTGGCAGACATTTGTGTATTCTCTTCCCGTTCACACTGTATGAACAAACCGAGCAGGTTAATGCATCTTGTGGCATGTTTGGTCCTATTTCATAGCCTGTTTCACAATGCTGGCACATGCAAAACTATACCTATTAGTGGTAGGGAATAATGCAGACGTTATGAGTGGTTCGCACATCCTTCACCTTCTCCGTTGAAATTTTCAGCTGTGGGGAACCTTGTTAAAAGATACAGCTGTTTATGCAGCCCAGCTAGTACAGAGCGAAAGGCTGTAGATTTCTTTTATCTAATTCTACCTTGGTACTTTCTCCATGATACAGCTTGAATTGCAGTTCGGGCTTCCTGAAGCTACATATCTTGGGCTAAAACAGTCAGTTCCTAATGATCATCTATAGGAGGTGAGGAGGAGGCAGGAGAGCATTTCAATAAGCACTGATTAGTTGCACTCCTGCAGAACTGATCATTTTAACAATGCTAAGATGTAACAACCCTGAGCACAGGATTGGTAGCATGCCAGAAGATCTGACTGGAAGTTGTTTGCGCTATTATTTTTATTATTTCTTAATTTAAAAATAGGTAAAATGCACTGAGAAACTTCCAGAGAATGAATTCTTCTGAGTCCCAGTTGTTTGTGCTCCAGCTGATTTCTTGGCTGATACAGCCAGGCGTATCCAGAAGGCCAGGAAGATGCCTATCACCCTAAAGGGAGAGGGACAGAAAAACACTGACATCACCATGAACTCTTGCATTTGTTTCTGTACTCAAATATCCCAAATTTTAGATCTTTTTGTGTGTTTCAGTGCTAGCCCCCTGTCCCTATTCTTAGTAAAACACCATAATGAGTAATTTCTCACTCCAAAAATAATTGATGGGAATCAGCGTAATGGTTTTATCATTTGAAGCACAGTAAATGCGTTGTGCGGCACCAGTGTTCAGAGAGCATTTGTTATAATAGTTGTCATAGAGATCCTGTGATTCCTGCAATAAATGTATAAGAATCCATGAAACAACTTAAGTGGTAAGCTTTGTACCTCAAATATAACGGCTGGAGATTTCCATTTTAAGTTTCCTCAGCTTTCTTTGCTGGCTAGGAGGCGGGGGTTTTCCCTCAAAACTCGGAGAATGAAATTAGAGAGATTAATGTGAGAATTTTGTAAGACCTTACATGGTAACAGTCATCTTAAAATATTGTGGAGCTGATAATGATCACATATTAACATAAGATCTATGAAAAATTCCAGATTTCTCTCTGAACTGCACATGTATTGTTTGTTCTTCATGTTATTCAGTAATACAGTAATTTGTTTTGCTTAAGCTGATGTTTTTCCAATTTCTTTACATTTGGCTTACATTGTTTCTGTGCTTACATGAAGATGAAGCCAAGGAGACAGGTAGTCTGGAGCAACACATCCTTGCACTCAGTGCTTTATCCATTTATTTCTATTTTCTGTGATTTTCAAGGTATATTGGAAAATTATTTAAATAAATCGGCACATAGAGCTGTATTACAAACCTTGAAGAAAACCTAAATAACATTGGCAGGTAATAGAAAAAAATATTTTTAAAACTATTACATGTCTGTCAAGATGCACGCTGTAGAGTCTTCAGCTGATTAGCAGCTTTCTGGCCCTGTGGAAATCAATTGCACAGAAAACCTTGAAAGCAAATCATTGGAGGTAATGTGGAAAACCTTATCTTTTTTAGAATATGGAGAAGGTTTCTGGAGTACGATAGTATTTATTTACTGATAACTGCCAATGTTGGTTGCTTAATTGTTTATTAGCCCTGCCAAGTCTAGATGATTGTAGGAATACAGATGTGGGTTAACTGTGTTGTAATGGGAGACTGACTCTGTCGTCTTTTAGTTTTCTATCAAATGCAATGCTTCCTTATCCAAACAATTAAGGTAGGAATCAACATGCCACATTTTGCTGCTTCATTTGGGTGTAACTACAAATTGAGTTTCATCTACTATATTATGTGAATATGAAATAAAGAAACTGCTGGTTTTGTGGTTAGGAGATGTATTTTGTTGCAAGGCGTTCAAGGAAATTATTTCCTTTGCTCTTTCTTGTTTCTGTCTTTTCACTAGCAGGGACTGAGGTCATGGTAATGGGATGGCCAGGAGGGAGAAGCACTGAGTCCTCAGTTTATTTCCATAGGAAACAAGAGTTCCTCTGTAAAGGTTTGGCAGGGAAAACTGCTTTTCTCCTATTTCTTAGTCAGAGGATTGCAAGGGGGTGTGCCAAAATGACAGCAACAGGGGGAAATGATACAGGGTTTTCCTGCTGTGTATTACAACACTATCATCCAAGAGATGCAGTCAAGCTCTGCTTTGGGGATTTATACTGTCACGTGAAGCGTTTGCTAGGTATGTTTCAATTTATTCCATGTGCCAGGAGCCGTGTTACTCTATGGTGGTCTCTAAGACAAAGCGCAAGAAATACTAACTTCAGCACATGCACTCAAGGCAAACTCTTGAAGGAAGAGCAGAAGCAACTGCGGCTCAGCCCTTGCCCCAGTGGTGCAGTTGAATGAGTTCTGGGTTAGTGCCATTCCCCTGTATTGATACGCTTTCTTACAAAATGCGTTCAGCTGCAGAATATTGTAGGAGACGGACCAAATGACATGATAAAAGCAGAAACTGGGATATCTGCACATGCATCTGGTCATAAATTTAATCACACCAGATGAAAGCTTTTTTTAAAAAAAAAAATATTATGAATAGTTGCCTTTTTTTCTTCTCTTTTTTTCTTTCTTTTTGGCTTTTCTCGCATCAGAAAGTCTAGTTTTGGAAGTGATTTGTTTATCCTAGCATGAAGGCTCTCTGGATACTTGATATCTTGGCACTTTTATGACATTCTGGAACTCCATTAAGTTGTTTCAGTTTATTCCTGCAAACCCAGGTGTGCAGTTGCACAAAGAAGCAAAATACTTGCCTTTCTCATTTGAAATATTTTTCACCTAACTCACATCACAGTATGTTAACCTTCCAATAATCTTATTCAAGTTTGACGTAACTTCACCAGGTAGCATGTTGTTGTGTCCTGTGAAAATTTTAGCCCCATTAAATGACTTGGTGACCCAGTTGAATCGTTTCATTACATTTTTCAGTTGAAATTTACAGTGTCTTGGTTACAAACTGTGCTATAACAAGACCATTCAGATACGTGCAAGTTTTCAAAACTGGTGTCATTAGCAAGATTAAAAAAAAAACCTTATCATGGGTATTGTTCTTTTTTCCTTCCTTGGTTTCCTTAGGATTTGGCCAAATCCTAAGAAAAAGATCTAAAAGGAAAATTCAGTTCCTTCAAAACTCTTAAGGTTTGATACATATGTTGACAAATTCTTGAAATAGTTCTATTTCATCTGACCTTTCCTTTAAGGTACATGTCCATGAAAAGGAGACTTTGGATCCAGTCGCACCCGTGCTGCCTTTTTTTGAGGAGCACACCTGACGAGCAGGTTGCTGACCAGTGCCATCCTGCCCATCTCCTCTGATGCTGGGCTCCCATGCAGCAAAGATGGCAACGAGCAGGGCGCTGGCAAAGGAGTGAGATGGAGCCTGATCCTACAGCCCACGCCTTTGGACAGCAGCTGGGATGGAAGGGCTTGGGTTTTGTTCCCTATTGCCACAGCTATTTTGGTTTTTCTTCTCTGTTGACTGGTTAATACAAAATGCATAACTAGGCTACGCATCTGCCAACTATTTAAAAATAAAACAGCAATTAAAGGGGGAGAGAAAAAAAAAAACCCAAAACCATAAGAAAACTTTGACATGTTATCATTCTTGACTGCTGGGATACAATTAACCAAAGTGAACAGGAGCTGTGGGAAGCCAACTAGCCATCTTTCAAAATGGCAATCATTGTCACACACTGCAGATGCCATTCCTTTCTTCGGTTGGGATGTTTCATTTATTTTAATTAATGGACTCAGTTGAGCTGAGGAAGTATTTGCTTGTTTCTTTGTTTTTACATTTCTACTGCATTTTTAGGTTTTGATACTTGCCTCTTCATTAATATCTCTTCCCACAACGTGTCTTCTATGACAAAGAAGGTCATTCCTTATCGGCTTACACAAATAGTGATGCATCATCCATCTTTCGAGGACAGTGTGAGGTACTCAGCCATACCTGTCTGTCTTACTGCTGTTTGTCTTGCTATCTGTCTTGTTCCCACGTGTAACATCTAATTAACACCTGTGATAATTAATAATGCTGTGGGTTCTCTTCTATTGTCCATTATTGGTTTCAGTAGGGATAAATCAGCACATGGAACACTAAGGAAATTGTAGTATTTCATGATGAAGAACGTAAAAAAACGCACTTACAGTTTTTAAATATTCATGAAATAGAAGACAGGAACCGTATTTTTTAATAGAAGATTTTGTATGGTGAATAAAACTGCTATTTTACCGCCTCTTTGTAGAGTACTAACAAGGCACTGTGAAGCTGGGGGCCCTCACACATACAGGAGACAGTTAAGTGATCAGTCCATGGTAACTGCCTTGAAGAAATAGTTGGTGGGTTTTTGTTTTAATAATAAGTTTAATAGTTTGCATCTTTTGACAGTGATGTTTGGCCTTTTGAAATTGTCAATTTGAAATGTGTTGGTCTGTACAAAATTGCAGATTAAAGGTTGAATACAGCTATTCTCCATGGATAATCTCCATTAGAGCAAAACATTTGGTCATCTAAGTCATAGAGCATGGTTTCTGCAACAAACTCTTTGGATGATTATAAACAGGAGTATTTCTGGTTTAGAAATCAGATTGTCTGAAAGAATTCACTTGGATGATTAAACAGACCTTTGCTTTTAGGTCCCAAAAATGGGGGGTGGGAGTTGGGGGGGTGGAAGCAGTGCTACACTGGCACCAAAATGCAGGCCTTGTGTATATAACATTCACAGAAGCTGCACTATTGATATCGGCTTCTAAGAGATATGTCCCAGAATTAATAAAGAAATATAACCAGTGTTTGAAAGAGGAAATTCGCCTTCACGGCTGTTTCTTTGTGATCAGTAACATTCAAAGACGTGTTGTTTCTTTTGTTTTTCCAGACACATTTCAGCTAGAAGCAATAAGCACTTTAATCGGTCAAATCTAAGAAATAATACAGGAATAGGTTAGCTGCTTAAATTCTATTGTTTCATCTAGGATGCTTTAACAGAACTTCAGGAAGACCTTGCCCTTCATTAGTATGGTTAAGCTTTCCATGAGAATACTGCAGAAGGATTCCTGATTTTTAGTCCTCAAAAAGCTGAAAATACTGTACTAATTTAATTCCTATACTACTTATATTTCCATGAAGGATCGGGTTTCCCATTGTAGGGAGGTATTTCTTTTCAGTTTAGGTCTTTTTTTTTTTTTTACAGAAAAAAAAGGGCTTTCTTGTGCTGGGAGCTGTTTTATAAAAGAAAAATTACCTTTTTCCCATCAAGTTTTCCAACTCTTTTGCAAAAGATGAATTAAATCTGAATCCATCTCAATTACTTGGGGACTGTATTTCATTTTAACTAATCGGATTTCATTACAGTTTTGTAGATTAAGCATAGGGACTGGCAGTATGACTTCGGACTTCACTGACAGTTATACCTGCAGCTAAGGGTTTCTGAAATAAAACTGTCTTGAGTGAAAAAGAGGAAAAGATTTTTCCTTTCCTGCCCTGTGTTGCTCTGAATGCAGAATCTTGACAGGGCAACAGGCAATGGACATAAATTGACTTTCAGGGAATTCCAGTTAAGGGATTGTTGGGGCTTGGGGTTTTTTTGTTTTGGGGCTTTTGTTTGGTTGGTTGGTTTGTTTTGTTTCAGTTTGGGGATGATCAAACACTGAAACAGGTTGCCCAGACGTGTTTTGGAGTCTCCATCGTTGGAGATATTCAAAACCCAACTGGACGCAGTCCTGAGCAACCTGCTCTAATCGACTGTGCTCTGAGTGGCGGTTGGACTATATGATCGCCAAAGATGCCTTCCTACCTCAACTTTTCCATGCATCTGTGAAAATATAGTCAGCAAGAAGGTACAGGACTGTGAATGTCCAAACTGTGTGTTTACCACATGTATCATCTGCACCCTGGCCTAATTAGGTAAAAATGATGAAAAACAAGGGAAGAAGTAGAGAAAATGTTCCTAAAATTACCATATGCTTCCTGCCCTAATAGGGTTCAGTGTTATTTAAATGTCACAAAAAATAATGTGTAGAATATGATAAATATGGGAGAGATGCCCCATTTCAATGAGCTTACACACCTAAAAGCAAATACTGCTGTCCATTCATTTCTTAAATGTGATTTGAAAGTTGTATTGCTCTTCCTCAGAATTTACAATAAAGTAAGTGCAGAAAAAATAACTAATCCAAAAAGGGGATGGTTGGGACATAGTATGATACTTATTTTTCAAATTTCATGCCTGACTTAGGTTATTATTCCATCCTCCTTTGTCATCATTTAATGTTTGAGATCATTTATAACCCTGGCTGCAGCTGACTGATATTTCCCCCCTAGTTCTTTTCCTTTAGTGTGTTACACATTCCTTCTCCCCACCTTTTCCATACCCTGTCGAAGCCTCTTACTGCAGCCTGAGTGAAAGGAATAGAGGTTATACAAACTTCCCTCTATCTAAGACAATCAGTTGTAGGCTTGAAGCAGAGTGCCACCAGAGGCAACATGTAGGTCCAGGCTGTTGCAGCGGGCAGCTAAGTCTATCAGTGTGGGTTTTAAGCAGGGCTAAACTGGAGGCTGTAGTAGGAGGAGTGAAGCCCAGTGCCGTGCTATGGTGGCAATTCTGGGGAAAATGTCTGCGAGGGACCCTTTGCAGAAACGGCTCTTTAGAGTCTTCCTCGGCAATTTTTCCTGGAGGAAAATGAAGATAGCCTGGCCTGGGGCTTCCTTCCCGTGGCGCTTTCACTTGAAGGCAGAAGGAGCATGCTGGAGGCATTCAGGCGTTCTCCTTCTATTAATAGCGGTCTCTCCTATTTTGTTCATTACCAGAATGATGAGCCCTGTTAAAGCACCAAGTGTAAATCCTTAAAGAAAATGTTCCTTGCACAAAAATAGCTACAGCAGAAAAGATTGTTTAAGCTTTATCATCGGCAGTTTAAATATGGCATTAGCTCTCCCTTCTCGGTGTGCAGAGGCTGAGCAGAGCTGGAATTGCAGCAGGTGGGAGATGCTTTATCAGCTTTGGATTGGCTTAGACAGTAACAGCTCAATGTGTGATTATGCTGGGTCTCACTGCTGACTGACAGGAGTGGGGATACTGAAAATGCCTGATGATTTCCTGTATACAGTGTGGTACTTGTTGGGGTGCATGCACGGGCGCAAGGGGCAAAGTTGTTAATAATTCTGCTCAGCTGTCCAAACCATTCTTTTCCTCATGTCTTTCCAAACCTTGTTGGCTGGTCTGTCGCTATAAACCCAGAGAAAGGGAAAATTCATGGTTCAGGGAAAAATTCAATTGTTATGTATACTGGTGGGTTACCTGACCTAGAAATACTTCAATAACTAGCAGTGATTTATTTATTTTTAAAAGAAAAATGACCTCTTGTTTTGTTTAAGTCACATATGAAAGAAAAAGGAAAGATGAAATAGAGAGAGAGGGCAGCACTTCTTTTTGCTGATGATGCGTTTGATGGATGGCTCTCTGAGGATCTGATTGAACTCAGTGTTATACCACCAAATGAAAATAAATCATTGGTGAAGGTATTTGGTAGTATGTGCCCAAAATCAATTATGCTCACATGGAGATCTATTAATCTATTTCTTCCTGTTCAGTCTACCCATCTTCTTTTAATGGCTTTTTACAGTTCCAAAAACAGGTTATCTTTTTTAGGTAGGGGTACAGTTCCTGGTGGTTTGCATCAAAATCAGAGTTGCCTCTCATACATGAAGAGTCCTTTCGCCCCCTCCCTACGCTCAGTCCAATTACCTTAACTCAGTTTCATACCGTTCCTCCCAACAAAATCTCTTAAGAGTCTACAGCAGTAAAATGGTAATATGAACACTGACCCCTTTCTGCAGCGGTTTGGTTGTTTTCCCCTTTTCTTGTTGGTAACACAGCAGCCTGATGAAGGCTCCTGTATGGGGGGGGGAAGTCATGCATGTATAAGGCTGTACAGTTGAAAAAATTGCAAAGAAAAAGTGACATTCGGGAAACTGTCTCTTTCTGTTGAACTATTTTCAGGGAAATCCAGTGGAGTTCAGAGCCAGACTGTATTAGATGCTCTCCCTATTCCCAGGGAAAGGTAGTCCATTCATGGTCAATGCCTAATCAAAGAAGATGAGGAAGGCAGAGCAAGCATTGAAGGGAGGGTAAATCACAGTTGAGAACTGAGTCCACACCTTCTAAAATTTTGTCAGTTTTTAAAATATGAGGTCACCTTACATTTCTAAACCAGAAACATTTTCATGAGCCGCTAACTCCACCTCTTTCCATCTAATATTTCATCATGTTAACGGTGTAAGAGGTTGTCCACTAATTATGAATATTGTAAGTCAATCAAGCAGGTAGGCAAAGCATTCTGAATGAGTAACAAATCCTAGCACAGAAAAAAGTTAATTTTCATTATGTAAGTGAATGACTGGAATTAGAATGACCAACTAGTTCTGTCTCCAGAGTGAAATATTGGCAGTTAATGTATAGAAATCTTGCCAGTGGACTCCCACACAGAATGGAAGCATACATTGGTTGGACTTGATGATCTTAAGGGTCTTTTCCAACCTAAACGATTGTGTGAAATAGGTGGTATACTGAGATGCTGTGTTTATGGGGCTAAAAACATTACCCTGATTTGGTGCAGTAAACAATAGTACCAACACTTACTCTGATGACATAAAAAGCAGTCTGTCTTCAGATGATTTTCGTGGCCATACTCATAAGTTCAAGGAGGGGTGTATCCCTGTATCCTCTGAATCCCACAAGAACATAATTCCTGGGAGAATCCCCTGAAGGACAGGAGGCACCGAGGCATTATTATCTTTGCACTCAACTTCCCATATTTTGCTCCAGAGTTGGATTTCCAGCATGTGTCTGGAAGAACAGCTCTTCAGAGGCTGAACTCTGCAGTCTTTTAAGACAGTGGCTATGTTAAGCAGCCCCTAAGGACGGAGAGGAGTCACTTGATCTTAAAAGGTGATGCTTTACAGCTCCGTAGGTGGGCTTTCACTCAAACATGCTCACAGAGCTGTGTCTGACCAAGACTTCTCCGGTTGTCCTATAAAGTGCTTGACATGCCAGTTTTTTCTTTCAGTAGCTTCTTTCAGTGTATAGGGACTATCAAAAAGAGCTAAGTGGAAGCAGCTGCGATCCTTCTCCCCACAGAGAGCACATCCAGCCCCATGGCACACCAGAGCTGCTGGCCCTTAGGAACTCTGCAGATGCATATCATGTAGTTGCCTTTGTAAAATGAGGGACCCTCACAGACCCCTCTAATCTGCTGAAGTGAACTAGCATCCTCATTTGTAAGACCCTTACCAATTATTTCAGCCCTGGGCTTGAGCGCAGAGTTCCTGTCAGTAAAGCTTGATATACAAATATAATACTTAGAGTCTTTAAGAACAGGGCATCAATTTTGGGGCTGTGAATTTCATTGACTTTCTAAGCAGAATTGAACTTTTGTTGGTAATTCATTCAAAGCAAGTAGCCAGTGTATAAATCCTTAGTTCTGTGGTAATGCCCGTGCATACAAAATTAAACTGAATAAAATCTATAAGCCTGTGGGTGTTTTGGGTGAGTTTCCAGCTTTTATACTCAGCCTTTCTTCTGACGATATTAGTAAATGTTTGGGATTGTTGCAGCTGCAGTCAACTTCTGTAACATATTGATTAGTAGTATATTGACAAAAATCGGTCTCTTTGTTAATAAGAAACAACACAGTGATTAATAGATTACGTAAGGTATACTGAGTGTCCAGCCAGATATTTCAAGAATAAGTGAAACATCCCACAGGATCAATACTGATGGAAATCAGAGCAGAATTCTCCAGCTGAGTCTTGTTTGTCTAGCAGAAAGTGATCCTGGTGTCTTAGGGAAGTACTAACTTATTTTCATTCTGTGGTGGTTGTTGTTATGATTATTACTATTATTGCATGAATTTGCTGAATGGTTTTGCTAGCCTATAAGCATCAGGGCAACAGAAGTGGTTTGCTCAGATTGTACCATCAAGAATTTCTGATTCCAGATAAATCTAGTTTGACAGAGTAAGCACTGAAATTGCCCCCAGCTCTCTAATATGATTCAAGTCAAATCCATGTTTGACATGACTTCAGCATGACACAGGAGAAGGAAATCTGTTTTAAATATAGGAAAGTGACTTCAGAATACATTCTATAAGGTAAACTTTATTTAGTATGAGATGTAAGGTTTGGGGTTTTTTTGGTGTGGGGGGGTTGGTTGGTTTGATTGTTTGTTTTGCATGCGTTCACATGGGAAAGAGATGTTAGTGAGGCTATTTTCACACCTTTTTCAGTCTGTCAGATAATACCACAAATTTTGGTTTGGTTACACTTCCAGGTTTTTTTTCTCAATTTGCAGATGTCATTCAGGTAAAGGAACTGTTTACAAATGTGGAAATTGAGCCCAACTATTAAATTTGCCCAGCTCCACTCATCTTTATTTTTACATTCCTTGACATAGGCAGAAAGAGGCAGTATCAACAGAAAGGAGTTAGAGCTCATGCCAGCGAAGGAGAAATAAAGGAATACCTTTTTTAAGCTGAAATCTGGCTTCAGGGAGCCATTTGCTTCCTTGGCACTGGTAGGGCTGGAAAGATTTATTCATAATAAATTTTTGCCCAGGAAAACTATTTTTGAACTTACTTGGCTTTTAAGGCCTATTTTTCATTTTCATTTTGCTCTGTGGCAACATATGTATTCAGAAGTTCTTTGCACAGAAGTTTCTCCTGGTCACGATACCAGCCCTGTTTATGGGTAAGGCACTGAACAGACTTTTTTCCCCCCAAGACAGAATTAAAAAAGACTACAATACAGAGTTCAGCAATGATGCTTGGCATTGCATTTCCAAAACCCTGTACCATTTTTGCTTTCACTGAGCCATATCTTCATGTGGTTTTCCCACTCAATCACTGACAATGCAGCAGCCACAATACTACACTTGAGTAAGGGCAGAGAAAACTCATTCGAGATGGCTCAGTGAAGACAAGTTTATTTCTTCTGAGCTATACTGAAGGACTGAAAAAACTCCCACTGACTTAAGCAGATTAGATCAAGGTCTAAGTTTTGTGCCATGTTCAGGAGCTGGTCAGTTAAATATTTTCAAACTAAGGACAGGAACTATTAGCTGTACAGTGAATGAGCTTCCTGTATTGAAGGATGAAAGAGCAACAATGACTTACACAGAGAGTGGGTTTGCAGCAATAGAAACCACGAAAGCCTGTAGACTTTGTGTGGCTTTCTACTAGAAATAACAGAAAATGCAGAGAAGGCATAAAATCCCCCGCCCCCAAATTCAGATGGTTTTATGGTTATTTGGCACGTGTGGCTCTATGTGAATTTAACAAACCTATGCTTAGTTGTCTCACTGGGCCACCGTCCTGCCCAGTCCATTTGGGATATATGCATGAAGGACTCCATAAAATCCTTGCAGTGCTTCATTGATCTTTTTCCCATTTCTATTTAATCACTTCTGTTAGTTTACATGATGATAATCCTCAGATACGGACAATTGCTCCCTACCTGCCCTTAGTCATTGCAAGAATATTTGAATGTCTGATCAGCCTTGAGCATATGGCTAAGAGGGCAGACCGGTCTTTGGGGCATTCTCATCTTTCTAGACTTGCCTGCTTTTCGCAGGTACCTTCATCAGCCTGCATTTCAGCTGCAGACGAGGGATTTTGTCCTGCATTTGCTGAAGTCAGCTGGTCAATCTTTTGTTTACAATGATGTGTAAGACAAATAACGCTTGAAAAAGCCCTGCTGGGTCTAAGAGGATGCAGCAGTGGGTGCTTTCAAACTGAATTGAAACGGAAATTCCTTCATTCCTGCTCGCTAATACTGTGCAACTCCTCTGACGCTTGGTACAAGGATCATGCTATAGAAAACAGAATATTATCTCCCTCATGTGCGTAGGAAACATTCAGCATAATAGAACTTCCTCACATAGTCTGGATTAGACCCAACATATGGAAGACGGTATAAAGACTTTATAATATAAACTACAGTGTACAAACAGGTGTTTTTTGTAAGTGCCATCCAGCATTTCCAATCAAATAAATAACCTCAGCTGTAGCGTAACCCCCTGAGAGCACTGCCAGCGCATCCCCTGGGGAGCCACTCGGGTGTGCATCACCTGGGTGTGCTGATGAGGTTGTTATCACCTGCAGCTGAGGGTCTTCCCCACCTCCGGCTTGCCCTTGCCTGGCTGCACTCACCCTTCAAGCTCTGCCTGTGGGATATTTCTGTTCTTGGCCTGCCCAAGCTCTGCACTCTCAGGGCTGCAGGATGGCAATTGCTTCTCTGTCTGGGCAGGAGCCAGGTAGGAGCCTGTGGACTGAGCCAGCCTTTGTACGTGTGGCTGGGTTTGGGGAGAGGGTGGAAGAGTGGTGCTGTGTCTTTGACTTTGATGTGAGAAAGGGTATGTTGATTGCATATGTTTATGCTTTATAAGGTTTAATTTAATATGCTGTGCATTTGGATGTGCTGGGGGTTATACCTATGCTATCGGGCTTGTAATTGTTTGATCTGTTAAAATATTTAAATCTCTTTAGAGCAGCTACAAAAGGCTGCTTTCACCTGAGCTGCAGTGGTGGTGTCCTAAACCCAGATCAGTATGCCCCAATGAACAACCTGTGTGAAAAACTTGCTTTCTCTTGGAGTACCCTGAGAAGGGCGGCTCTTTAACATGTATTGAGGGGGTGGTGTGTGTTTGTTGGGGGTTTTTTCCCCCAAACGTTGATAATGGAGGACTGAGGGAAAGAGATGCGTTTGCAATGTGGGTTAGCTGTGTTTTGGGCAGAAAGGTCTCTTGTCTAATTGAATGAGTATGGAAGCACTATGGCTCAAAACCCAGCTGTCAATTATTCTAACTATTCTTGCTTCTATCTGATGGTTTTTTCATGTATAGTAACCATAAACAGAATTTGAAGTGGCTCAACTCGCTGTCAAAACAAAATATGAACGGTTTGCATCTACCTATTGCTTGTATACTCTACTTTGCTACTGCCTAGTACTTTTGCAATTACAGTCTAACGAGCTGAGCTAGGTATGATGGTGGATGGGTCTCTAGAGAAAGTTTTTGAATTGTGTTAATGGCATTCTTGGCAAAATTTTTTAAATCTTCCTAAAACATTTATCATATGTTGTTTGTAAATAAATAGTGAGTAAATATATGTAAGCGCTTGTTAATATTTTCTTCCTCTGTATGTACTGCTTATGAAATGGACCATTACTGGTTTCTGTTTGCATTCATTTTTAATATGAAAATCATTTCACTAGTCTGAAAATTAATAATAGCTTTAGTGAAGCTGTTTGAACAGAATATGTGTTTAATGGCTTGTGGGGATCCAAGTCAGAACAGCTAAAGCTTTGGTACAGAACCAGTGCTGATGTGGATTTGTATTAAAAGCTTAGTTTAAGATACCTGTCAAAAATAGTATGTTAGAAAAGGGAATTGGCAGGTGCATGGTTAGGTAACATTTGAGTTTTAAACTTTAGTATTTGACCTCTAATATGGTGGGTTTTAGTAATAAACTGAGGCTTCATTATAACAAAGATGTCTTATCAAAATAAAAATATTCCTCATTAGCACTTTAACCTCCCCTTCCTCCTATGCTATAGAAATCACAAATCTAAGCTACTTCAGTTTTGAAAAATAAACTACAAAAATAAACCAAGGTCAGACATAAAATATGCTCCTAGCACCTTGTGCTAGTTCAAGATCTGTGGTTCTGTTGTTTCCTATTCTTTCCTTTCTATTGAGAATTATTATAGAGCTTCCTTTGTCATTTTTCTTAACATAAATATCTACCACCTTTTTGTCCCCAGAGGAAAAGCCAAATGCCAAGCTGATACATAATTATAAATACACCTCGCAGTATTCCATTAAGACTATATTTTGTTAAAAAAATAAAAAAAACTCAAAATCCCAAAGCTATCACAGCTAATGATGTTTGATGCCTGCTGATTGAAATTATGACTAACAGAATAATAGCTGCTACGTGTTCTTATTTAGGTTGTCATCTCATGTAATCAAGTATAAGATACGTGTTTAACTTTGACCATGGCAATTTGATCAACTGTGTATGTTAAAAGTCTTGTGATATTTTGGGAAAAACATTTGTAAGAACAATCTTTTAAGATTAATTGCCCCATATCTAATCATTGATTCCTAACCTTTTTTTCCTAGCACACAGATTGAAGAGAAACATAATGGAAGGACTAAGGAAAAGAAATTAATGTGTGTGTGTATAATATATATAAGCAAAATAAGTAAAAACTAGCACTATTTTTCACTCTCTTATCATGTAAGAACTAATGTTGAGTTTCTCTGAACAGGAGTGTGTCAGGGAAGCTCCCTGCTGTCCCTCACATGCTCAGGGACTTGTCTCTGGCCTCTCTCAAACTTGACCTTATCCATCTAATACCTTGTAGCTCATTTACTCTTGAGCTTCACTTAAACCAAAAACAGAGAGAGAAAGCTGAGAGCATGGGCAGGTGGTGACTATTTGAGCAGTGTCCTGGGGGGAGGTGAGGTGAGCTTCTGTGGGATGCAGCTGTAGATACTTGCAGTGCTTTCCAGAGATGCAGTAAGGTGCAGTGTCAGGAACAGAGATATCCTCAACACTTAGTGATCCTGGGAATCCCTGCGATGCCATTTGAGACATCAGTGCTCAAATTCTGCTTAAAACTTACTTTAGTGATGCGTCTTCTACCTTCCCTGTGCTGCATTATATTCTAAGTGCCTTCTTCTGTTTTGAGGGGTTGATGAAGCTTTGGTTGTGTGTGTTTGTTTATTTCTCTGGTAGAATTGGGCTTTAGAGTGCCTACAAAGCACAGAAGAATGCATCTGGATGCTGACAGCTGTGGTATGAATCATAATAGTTTTGTTATCTCATTACGAGGGCACCAAGCGTTTTGGCTTCTGCCCTAAAATTTTTAATCCTTGTTCACACTTTGCTTTGGATGCCAGTAACACGCCAGCATGTTAATATTGCCAACTCGCTCTATTAAGGCTCGGTGAAGGCTTTTGGGACATACCTGGTAAGCGGTGCCAGTCCTGCCTCCAGCAGCAGCTGGCCTGGTTGCACCAGGAGGTATTTGTGTTGGGGAACCTGCCTGTGGTTCAGTGTTTGTACGCGCAGAGAAGGCATACGTGGGACTAAGCAGGGATCATCTGGATCGCTGATCTCGGGCCCTAAAAATTAGACAACTATGCAGCTAATATCTGTGATACAGATAGAAGGGCAAATTAATGCTGTGCTTTTCCCTTGCTTTTACATAGCTGCTCACAAAAATAGTTTCATCTTTGTCTCGATGACCTCTTATGACAGTGAAACAGGGTTAACTCGCAAGATCCCACCGCTGCACAGGCACACCACTTAAGGATAAAAGAACATGGTGATGGATAGTGGAAATAGCTGAAAGGCGGGGTTGCTGGAGAATAATTTCAAAGGCTGAATTTATTCTGTTTAGCAGGAGACAAGAAACAGTCCAAATGGACAATGCAAAACAGTGAAGGTCAGAGGAGAGCATTTTGCTATATCAGCATCCTTTGATGCTTTAATGAGCATTTTTTGATTATTCATCCAATTATATAATATCTTAAACTGATTTTACTTGCAAGTATAGTGCCCATTCCTGAGCCAAATGTGCCAGAGGACTCTGCCGTTCTTCATTTCCACAATATTTCGTGACTCTTACTGAAGTCATTATAATAGTGGCCTTTACTTTTACAATAAATCCCAGGCATCAATAGACATTCCCCTCCCCCCCCAAAAAAAACCAAACCAAAAACTTTGTATGCAGGCATGAGTAGTGACTTTCAGGGACTGAGTTAATGAAGTACTTGAATTTGTACTGGATCAGGATCTGGTCTGGTGTTGCCCATTACTTACACAAGAGATTTAAGGTGCACAAGAGGCTTACTTTTCTTCCGTACCCCTGACGTTGCTCACAGCCAAGCCCAGCATTCCCCAAAGGGGAGCTTGGTTCTTGGCTCACCGTACTTTCCACTGCTACCCCTCCAGCCCAGGCTTGAGGACTTTGTTTCACCCAATGTAAAATGCTGTCCTGCAGGAGCTTGGCTCAGCCTTGGCTTTGAAGCTCCACCTTGGCAATTAAAGAGCAACTGGCACTTGATCTCAGGAAAATGCTTGTCTTAAGGGAGGATAAAATGTGCTTCTCTCTGGTGTTCATGGTGCTCTGTTTTAGCTAGATCTGGCAGCTGAAGTTTAGCCATCTCTAGGCTCTTTCTCACAAATTAATTCTGGGCTATTGTCTTCACTGGTATTTTTTTTTCTTTCTTAAAATCCAGACTAATTACCTTGACTAACATTCTCTTCCAGGTTAGAAAAATCTTACCTAGCCTGATTATCTAGTTGTGGTAACTGTGGGCAGTCTCCTTTGTGCACAGCCAGTAAGAGGGTTGTACGGAAGCTCTTTACCTGCAACCCAAAACAAGTCAGTGATGAAGAACCAGTATCCTTGAAGCCAGCCTTTCCACTCCCTGAAGTTGCGGTTTCCATGTTATATGCAGAGATGCAGGAGGCCGGGCCCCTCCAGCATCAATCACAGCAGTGATTCGAGATGTGGACTTGCAAGTGTAGCTAGTGATCTACATAATCTTTCTTTCTGAAATCATTACTGCTATGTTAGCTGTCTTTGATGGAAGGCCAATATTTCTGCTTTCCCTCAGAAATTATTATCAGATGGAAGGAATAAATCACAAGAGAAATTTTTGCATCAAAGCTGCTGAAGCCAGCTGTTATGTGGAATTTGGAGAATATCTACTTCTGTGGCACGGCAGCGAAAGCTGTTTGATCCAAATGCAATGGCAGTTTGGAAAGACAATTACAGAATCATTAGCTCAGATTTTCAGCTGTTTGATTTATTTTCTAGTAGGCAGTTAGTGGATTAATGAAGTAGCAAGCAGCTTGTAAATCCCTGGCCTTGTGGAATATACCTCCGATTCACATAACCATGACTGTAACTTAGAGAAACTACGCTTTGATTAGTGGTTTTCACACCTGGATCGTCTTTGCCCAGTCTCACAGCTTATTCCTTCATTTTTTAACCCTGTTTGAATCTAATAGTTTGAGTACCTAGGTTTAGATTTAAATACTTCATATTCCATAAAGCTATTTGAGTTTGCTTGCCTTGTTGCCAAATAATTGAATATAGGTTAGTATCAACTTCATAATAGCAATGTTTCCTCTGGGATCCATAATTATACCATGGGACCTTGTAGGGTTTATTTCCTCAAAGCTTGCAGATCAGAAGAGTTTTGTGCAGAGCATTGCTGTCCAGGTTTTACCACTACAGTGAGCTGCTTAGGTCTCTCCAGCAATGCAAAAATGCTGTGAAGTCACTTTAATCGTGCTCCTGAGGATTTCTAAAGAGCAGTTACAACAAGGTCTATTCCATCCTCTTCTCTCTGGGGAGGGAAGTGTTCACAGCTCTGAGCTGAAGTGTTGATGTTTTATAGCTGTGGGATCAGGGAGGACTGGGGCTCTGGCTGGCTGAACAGGGCCTTGCAATCCCGGAGGGAGGAGGAATACGCCTTCTGACTGGAAGCCTTTCTCCCCCAAAATGATGGTACATCCACTGAAAAAGGTGGAGACAAGTATGCAGTATGTGCGTGACTCTTTTCCTCCTGCATCACAGGGACAGTGGATTGATCTCACCTTTATTGTTCCATGTATGGCAATTCTTTTCAGGTGAAATCATTTTAGGATCCTCAAGGTATTACCTCCTAGACTGCAGTCTGCAGTATCTCTTACCCAAGGAGCAAGAATTGTGTATGCAGTGCAAGTTACCATTATAAATGAAAGAGTTCTGCCAATTTGAGTTTATCCTTGGGATTTAATAGATGTCCCCAAAACAAAGTAGATGTCTTGGGCTTTGTACGAATCATGCCATTGTTAATAACAGTAGTCTTAGGCTCTCTAAAGACCTTGTTGTAACCCTAAGAGCAAAACCAATACTCCAAGTCCTTTGTATGGATTGCTTTCTTTCACTGTGCTCCAAGGCTGCAGCCAACAGGTTTCAAGATTGCACCCTGCTGACATTTTTCCAATTACTTGTGGTACAAATATAGACTTCCAGATGTAGTAAGGAGGGGAGGTATAAAAAAGTTGTCCGATTCCTGAAATCTCCAAACTAAAGGAGTTAAATATTTCAGAATGAGGACTGAGAATGTTTTTCTTGATTAAACTGTATCCACTGTTCTTCTGTAGTGTAAATCGTATTCCCGCATTTCAGTGTGTTTAGTGTCAGTGTGTTTTCATCCTACTGTTGTTTACTTTTGTCCCATTTCCCACCAAGTAAGAGCAGCTACAATCTAAAATCTTGAAATATCCTCCCTGTCATCTTTAGCTAGTAGCACACTTTGCAGTATAGGGAATTTCTTGGTTATGAGCTTAAAATCAATTATTTGGGTGAGTAGTATTAACCTGACGATTGTGTTCAAGGCAAAAGTGTGTGTAAAATATGGTTTTGGAGATAAAGCAGTGGGCACATGGCTTCAAGTAATTCACTTTCAAATGATACATGAGCGTTTTTGTGGATTCTGTTGAGTGTTTTGTGTCGTATTTGGAGATCTGTACTCTCGGAAGAGTTGCACTGCGTGGTTTATGTAGAATCAAATTATATCCACTTTTATGGTGGAAACTACCAGCAATGAGAGTGACCCCTTTCCTCCAGCTGATATTAAAAATGTTCTTTGATGTGATGGGGATTACACAAATACTGTGATTTTCGTAAAAGCTTGAAAGTAGGTGAGCTGTTCTGCTGCTGTGGCTGAGAAAATACATTATTTAACATAAGAAACTATGCCTGGCACCATTAAGAGGGTTGGTTGGCTTGAATGCATTTGAATGCTTTATCGTGACAGTTTGCGCTACTAATGAGGTGCTATTGGGAGTGAAAGCCATTTTGAAGACTTGCTTCATCAGCCATTTTGCATGGTAATGAATCCCCATAAAGCTTGGGGCCATAGGATGTGCCTTTCCCTCTCTTTCACTGAACAAGACCCCTCATTCTGGCAGAAGCTGCAAATACAGAGCTTTGCTTGAAGGGACTCTACTATACTGTACACTTATCTTGTGGGTGTGGAGTGGGAAGAAAGCCACTTCTGGGATGAAAATGCATACGCTCTCTCATTCTAAAGTTGCTCAAAGAGGGTTTTTCAACTGCTTAACTTTAAAGCAAATGCAGGAGAAAATACTTTAAGTAATATGAATTTTGTGTGTGTGTGTATATATATAACATGCTGTATCATCCATGCTGTGCCATCTTTTCTCCCAAACCCACACTTCTCCTGGCTTGTACTCTTATATGATACATCTAGCACATGTGGGTTCATATCCAAGTAAGTTGGGTTCATTTCCCTTTTGAGTAATGCCTGCCTTTCTCAGTGTTTCCTTGAGGAGAGTTGCACCATACAACGTGGCAGAACGTGGTCCTAAAAGAAAAGCATTTTTCTTGGTGGTCCTAAAAGAAAAGCATTTTTCTTGCACTTCCAGGCAAAACACCATGCAAAGAACAGCTAGACATTTAATCATTTGTCAAGCTTGTCTGATAGGGTGTCATGTTTAAATCTTAAATCAAAATGGGTTTGGTTTTTGTGTGGTTTTGGGGTTTTTTGTTGTGGTTCTTTTTTTTTTTTCCCCCAGCACTAACAAATCTCAGGCTTTGCAAGGCAAGGCATATGTGACAGCTCTGCATAGCACTAGCAAGAGCAGCTCTCATGAATGTGAAAGGAAAAGATCTTTGGCACTGGATTACAGCAGCACCATCGCAGTGATCTGTATTGCTCATTATCTGTTTTAATATTCCCTCTGAATGCACCAGACATGATAACTGAGAAGCAAAATGAGCACAAAGCAGCATCTTGCCTGACAACGGCACTGCACTGTGCCCGCCAGCACCAGCCTGAGCCTGCAAGCTGTTGTCTTTCCCTCCCAAGACATTAACACAAACTGCAATGAGCATCAGGTCACTCAGCACCTGGTCAGAGGCAGGCCACCTTTCCCCATGTCCCACCAAAAGCCAGTAAATAAATGATGCTGCTTGCCTTTTTTTTTTTTAATAACACAAACAGGGCTCAGTTTTCAGTGCATTTTGTCTTAAGAGCGGAGCGACTACTTGTTGAGCTCACCTTGCGATGTGATTTGCAGGCTGATTCACTTGCTTCTATTTCCACATAAAACATGTGAATTAACTACCTGCTATAATTAAGGCCTGGAACATGGCTGTCCAGACTAAAGAGGCCTTCAGGGTTATTGCAGCTGAGCTGTAGCATTCAGAGGGTGTTGTGCTGTGTCAGCACCTGAGATTTTATCATCAGCTGGTATCATTTGATTCAGGTACATTTATTTCACCAGGACTCTACAGATGTCTGCAAACTGATACCAGCCTTAGATGTTAAATAAACAAATATCTGTCTTCTGATCGAGATATGCTGCTGAAGTATCTAGGTTTTTTTACCTTCCATTTCCAGTTTCAAGGGTGGTTTTTTTTTTTCCTTACAAAATCTCATCATAAATTGTCTCTCTACCCTTCTGCCTTTCCATGGAGAGCAGGAGCTTTATTTTTTATTTTTAAAGGCAGGTATCACATTGCCTATGTAGAAATGAACTGATTAAAGAATGTTTTTAAAAGAATCACTGTTTTCCTCTAAACAGGAAGCAGATCAAGGAACATGCAAGTATTCTTCATAAAAATCATTCAACTGAAGTTAATGAATGTGTTCATAGATGGGGGGAGAAAAAAATCAATCAGCCACGTATGGTAAATGATACAGAAAGGCATCGTGCCAGGAACCTGCAACAACTTTCAACTCGGGTGGCTGAACAATGTTAAGCCATAATTTAGCCCCCACATCTTATCAGATGTTGGTAGAGATAAAAGTTGAACCAAACACTTCTATATAATCTGTGCCTGAGTGGAGCAAGGTTTACAGCCAAAAATACAGTTTTGAGGTGGGTTGCAGGGAGGCTCCAAATAAAACCCCAAACTTTCAGCTTTTCTGTAGAAACGTCAATGCAAACCCAGTATCTGTTGAGCAGGAAACCTGAAACTACTGAGGGCTGCTTGGCTGGTTTTCTTTAGCTAGAAATATCTTCTAATGTTCCTTAAATCACGGAAAAATCTAATGCAATCTTCTGTGGAGTGGAGGGGATTGTGATTAACTCTAGCAGAGACCTACTTGCCCCTAACCCAAAAGCATTTGGCTTTTGTTTTTGTTTTCCAAACAGTTGCTCAATAATGAAATGCTAGGTTTGGGTGGGTTTGGGGTTTTTTGGTTTTGTTTTGGTTTGGGTTTTATTTGTGGTGGTAAAAATTACTTTGATTTGCTTTGTGAATTGCTTTTGAATTCCTGCTGTTCACATTTTGTCCATGTAGTACTAGATTTTAATGAGTATGTGTCCCCTGATAACAACAATAAGGGAAATTTTTATTCCTGGCTGCAAGTCCCTTCATTCAGAAGTGCTTTTTAATTGTGAGGGGCTTCCACTAAATGGAAGATAGCTGGTATTAATTTCTGTGCGGAACAGCTAATCATGTTTAATATTCAACCTTGCCTACCATTGAACTGCCAAAACCATCAGGGAGAAACATGAAGTCTGGCTGGAGCAGCTGAGCTCATCCTGGCAACCATTAGAAAACAAAAGAAAAAAATCCCAAAAGTTAGGGTGACAGAGAGCATTGCCATCTCCGTAGCCTCTTCATCAAAAGGGTAGATGAAATTTCTGTCTGTGGTACAAGAACGACAATGCAGGGAGTAATCAAACATCGTGAAGCTATGGCTGATTTTCTTCCTAATTGAGGAACAGCAGGACTACAGCAATTTTTCCTAGTCCTGCTTGCCTCGGGCTGGAGGGGTAGAGTGGCTACTTGTTTCCATGGAGATGCCTTTTTAGCAGGAGGACTTTGTCTCGCGTGTCTCTGAAACAGTGAAGAGGCTGATTTCCTTCACTGCCCTTGGAAGGACATAGCGGGTAAAAGGGTAGCTTTCATCCTAAAGCTTGAGGGGGCTTGGGGTGTCAAAAAGAAGTCATTAGCAGGTTGGGATTTTACAGTTTAACTCGCAAATGTCATAAACACCCCTTCACATTTGGAGTCGCAAAAAATCTAAGCGTGAATCTTCATAACAATCCTGTGACTTTATAAAACAGGGGAAATGCAGCAGATGGGAAAAGTCTTACTTGTAAGTGTGTAATGAAAGCAACTTGTTGGCTTGGGATTTCTGGGAATATGTAGTCTTGAACTCAAGGCCCTTTTCAGAAGAAAGGGAGACAGCAACGTAAAGGGTGGGTAGATAGTAGCAGCTTTTGTTAAAGGCATTGTTGATCTTGAGGTTCTCCTCAAGCTTCTGGTCCTTGCATCTTATGAAACTAATAGGGCAACCTTGGCTTGTTAAAATGCACTGAAACAAAAGGAAGATGATTTCCTTTGTCTTCACTATGAAATACTGAAATACAATCACTGGCTGTAATCTTTTTAAAGTGAATTATTTCAAATGAAGGAGTGTTCTGGATGTGAGATGAGAGTATCGATGAAACTTGAGAGTCTGCTCCCATGGAAATGAACAGTAGTCTTTCTGTTGGTATTGGTAAGAGTAAGATCAGGCTAATGAAGCTAATCATTTGCCTTTATGTTTGCAAAATAAAAAATAAATAAAAATCAGAGGCAAAATTTGCATGGATTTTTCAAGGGAATAACATTCAGGATATCCACTGATGCTCCATGCTAAACTTGAAGGTCTTTCCCCAGAATAGGTGTAAGAGAAAAAATTCAAGTTTATTTTGGGAGAGAAGCTGGGTCAGGTGTTTGAAGCAGCTTATAGTGACTGAGCTCTTTCATCGGCAACAGCTGCTTCCCTCTTGCCTAAATATTTCTGATTGAGCTTGAGGCAGAAACTCCATGTGAGAATTTTCAGCCCAAAGGGCTTAAATGAGGAGAATAACAAACATAGACAAATCTGATACAGCACTTCATCATGCCCAACAGCATTAATAACTGGCAGAATAGAATCATAGAATTGTTTAGGTTGGAAAAGACCTTTAAGATCATCCAGTCCAACCATTAACCTACACTACCAAGTCCACACTAAACCAATCAAGGGTAGACTAGACTAAACCATGTCCCAAAGTGCCACATCTGCCCGTTTTTTGAACGCTTCCAGGGATGGTGACTCCACCACCTCTCTGGGCAGCCTGTTCCAATGCTTGACCACCCTTTCCGTAAAGAAATTTTTCCTAATTTCCAACCTAAACCTCCCCTGGCGCAGCTTGAGCCCATTTCCTCTCGTCCTATCGCTAACTACATCGGAGAAGAGCCCAACACCCACCTCACTACAGCCTCCTTTCAGGTAGTTGTAGAGAGCGATAAGGTCTCCCCTCGGCCTCCTCTTCTCCAGGCTGAACACCCCCAGCTCCCTCAGCCGCTCCTCATAAGGCCTGTGCTCCAGACCCTTCACCAGCCTTGTTGTCCTTCTCTGAACGCGCTCCAGCACCTCAATGTCTTTCTTGTATTGAGGGGCCCAAAACTGGACACAGTATTCCAGGTGCGGCCTCACCAGTGCCAAGTACAGGGGAACAATCACCTCCCTGCTCCTGCTGGCCACACCATTCCTGATACAGGCCAGGATGCTGTTGGCCTTCTTGGCTGCCTGGGCACACTGCTGGCTCATGTTCAGCCGGCTGTCTACCACCACCCCCAGGTCCTTTTCGGCCAAGCAGCTTTCCAGCCACTCTTCCCCAAGCCTGTAGCATTGCATGGTGGTGTTGTGACCCAAGTGTAGGACCCAGCACTTGGCCTTGTTAAACCTCATACAGTTGGCCTTGGCCCATCAATCCAGTCTGTCCAGGTCCCTCTGCAGTGCCATCCTACCCTCCAGCAGCAGGCTGGGCCTGATCCCCTGGTTGACCTGCACTTGCCTGTTGAGTTCACTCAATATGAACCTCTCCATAATCTTTCCCGGCACTGAGGTCAGGCTGACAGGCCTGTAGTTCCCCGGGTCCTCCTTCCGGCCCTTCTTGTAGATGGGCGTCACATTGGCAAGCCTCCAGTCATCAGGGACCTCCCCTGTTAACCAGGACTGCTGATAGATGATGGAAAGTGGCTTGGCAAGCTCCTCTGCCAGCTCCCTCAGTACTCTCGGGTGGATCCCATCTGGCCCCATAGACTTGTGAGCATCCAGGTGGCATAGCAGGTCATTAACTGCTTCCTCCTGGACTATTAGGGCTCCATTCTGGTCCCCATCCCTATTCTCTAGCTCAGGGGCCTGAGTACCCTGGGGCTGACTGGTCTGGCTGTTAAACACGGAGGCAAAGAACGCATTAAGTACCTCAGCCTTTTCCTTGTCCTCGGTGATAATGTTCCCCCCCAATCCTCCTTGGCTCTCCTTTTATTGCTGATGTACTTATAAAAGCATTTTTTATTATCTTTTACAGCATTGGCCAAATTGAGTTCTAGCTGGGCTTTTGCTTTCCTAATTTCCTCCCTGCAGGACCTAGCAAGATCCCTGTACTCCTCTTGAGTTGCCCGCCCCTTCTTCCAAAGGCGGTAGACCCTCCTTTTTTCCCTGAGTCCCCGCAAAAGCTCCTTATTCAGCCAGGCCGGCTGTTTTCCCCGCCGGTTGGTCTTACGGCACATGGGGACAGCCCACTCCTGCGCCCCTAAGACTTCCTTCTTGAAGAAGGCCCAGCCTTCCTGGACCCCTTTGCCTTTCAGGACTGCCTCCCAAGGGACTTTCCCAACCAGGGTCCTGAAGAGGCCGAAGTCTGCCCTCCGAAAGTCCATCGTAACAGTTTTCCTGCCCCTCCGCTTGGCATCACCCAGAATTGAGAACTTTATCATGTCGTGGTCGCTAAGCCCAAGACGGCCTCTGACCTCGACGTTTCCCACAAGCCCTTCTCTGTTAGTAAACAGCAGGTCAAGCGAGGCACCTCTCCTGGTAGGCTCGCTTACCAGCTGTGTCAGAAAGTTATCCCCCACATGCTCTAGGAACTTCCGAGACTGCTGCCTCTCTGCTGTATGGTATTTCCAGCAAATGTCCGGCAAGTTGAAGTCCCCCACGAGAACAAGGGCTAGCGATTGCGAGACTTCTGCTAGCCGCTTATAGAACGCCTCATCTACCTCTACATCCTGGTTGGGTGGTCTATAGCAGACTTCCAACAGGACATCCGCCTTGCTGGCCTTCCCCCTCGTCCTTACCCATAAGCACTCGACCTTGTCATCACCACTGTCGAGCTCTATGCAGTCAAAACACTGCCTAACATACAGAGCCACCCCACTGCCTCTGCTTCCTTGCCTATCCCTTCTGAAGAGCTTATAGCCACCCAGTGCAGCACTCCAGTCATGAGAGTCGTCCCACCACGTTTCTGTGATGGTGACTATGTCATAGCCATCCTGCTGCACAAGGGCTTCCAGCTCCTCCTGTTTGTTGCCCATGCTACGTGCATTGGTGTAGATGCACTTGAGCCGGGCTATCGATTTCGCCCCCAATGTTGCCATGCTGCCCCTGGGCTCCTCACTAGTGGGCCTGTTTCTATCCCCTTCCCCCTTCAAACTTAGTTTAAAGGCCTCTCAATGAGTCCCTAGAAATACCTAGGCAGGGTTCTGCCTAAATATAGCAGCTCCTTAGTGCACAGCATTCAGGTTTTCCTGTTAGGAGAAAACCAAACAAAAACAGCCCCCAAAGAAAGCAGTTCAATTTATCAATACTTATTTTCCATCTTGTACTAATGTATGCGGCCACATTTGTGCTGCCTTAAACAAAAGTTGAATTTCAACCATCTTTCAGGTCCTAAGTAACTTTCAAAATCCTTAGGCCTTTTTAAGGACATTGTAGCAAGAATGAATACTTTACAATGCTTCTGACTCCAGCCAGTGTCATCTTTTCTCAAGTAATAAGGCAGGCATGCTTTCAAGGACTACGCTTCCAAATCTTCCATTTTTTAGAAGTAATTACCAACGGAGAAACTATATCGGAGACCCATTCTTCATCTTTAATTATTTAGGAGACTACCATCAGCGGGAGCCTAAGCACTCACCTAGCAAATCACATAGCAATTGCTAGGTCTGGTATCTACTGTGGTTAGTTCACAGTAAACAAGGCTTGAATAGTATCAATTACAGATGCGTCTGCAGGGTGTTCCAGACAGCTTTTAATAGGATGTGACCCTTTCTGCCTAGGCAATGAAGTTGTTTCAGTTGGCAGTAAAAAGAAAGCCGCTCTTGGAATAAGGTATAATTCCAATTTTTCAGATGCAAGAAAAGTTTATTCTTGGTAGCTCCCTTGCCTTCTCCTTAACTTCTTGCTAAACTTCTTGTTACCTTCTTTGCAAACTCTCCTATCCTGAGTCTCTGATCCCAATGAGGTCCTGACTTTGCAGCTGTGATTTATATAGCTATAGAGCTGCAGTCAGTTCAGGACATGCTTACTCATAGCCTCTGTGGGGACTTAAAGACCCCAGGCAAAGGAGGGTTTTTTTAGACAAATCATGGCAGAATTCGTATTTGGAAAACAGGTCAGAAATTTGTGATACACCTCTAAATATGAACTATCAAGAAGCCCTAATCTGGAGGAGGGGGAGCGGATCTAAATTTTGTGGAACAAACCAGTATCTAGTTGCTGCAGGGTTAATAGTGTCAAGATGATATTTGCATTAGCTAGCTAATTATTTAATTCATCTACATGTTAGATGTCTGATTTTTATGTAAATTGGGCATATTTCTGGCAAGGAAAAAATAACATCTGACAGTGATATTTAGTGTCATTTGAATCTGGCTAACGTTGAAGAGATAATTTCCATTCTTGTACTAGGACAGGCTGAAAATATTCAGACTCTTTGCAGTTTGGTAGCGATTCACCCTTCTTCATCCACATCCCACAACTGCAGGGCAGAGGCAGGCAGAACTCGCGCTGCTTTGTCTGCCAGCCCCGTGCCACCACCATCCTTTCATTCTCTTCTAATGCTGAAAATAGAAGGATACACTCTTTCCCCTCATCTTTCCCTTGCCCTCTATTTTGCGCTCTCTTGTCAGCTAGAAGGGAAGGATTAAAAAAAACCAAAAACAAAAAACTAAAAGCGGTGTAATTTGCCAAAACCCGTAACTTAATGATTGTGGGTTTGGGTTACTAGACTTGGGTTTTACATCACATTATTTTAAAGCAGTTCTTCAGTATTTGCTAAAATGTTAAACTTGGTGGAGATCTCGGGAAATACAGCTTCCTCATTTTAATAATTAAATGGCAACAAACCAAACAAAACCATTGCTTTTGCTGCCACTTTCATAAGAAGAAAATAGCATGAGGTGGCTAGCACATAGGTTGGTTGGTTTGCAGGACATGAGCTGCACAGAAAGATCAGTTGATCTGAAAGCCTGAGACACATAAATGATGGATGATTTTCATCTCTGATGCTTTGGTTCAGCAAGGCACTTCACACGTGACTAACCTTAAACACCTTGGACAAAATCATTACTCCACAGATGTCAATATAATTGAGCTCTGGTTCCTTCAGCACAGGCAGTATATCATCATCCGTTGCATGCACTCGTGTTCCATGCCAAGCAGTAGCCTCAATGTATCGCACTGGAAGAAGTGTACTTTGTGTTGTAAATTGCCACGTACATGGAGAGATTCATCTACAGTCTGAATGACGGGGAGGGAAGAGAATTTTTGTAGCTTATGATATCTTAGAAGGTTACGAATATTCAGTCAGCAAACAGTAGGTAAGAGCCTTTGGTGCTGTAAATGAGCTTTGTTTCATTGATTTCAATGGGTCTCTGCCAGTTTTTGAAAGATGATCTTGACCTTCAGCATTTTCCCCTGCCCCTTTGCATCTTACTGTTCCCAAAAGCTACTAGGAGCACTCAGTGGGAAGAGCAGAGGTCGAGTTATGCCTCTGGCATAGACAGCGGCCCATGAGCTGCTGACAGTGCAGCCCCAGGGCTAAGTAGGAGGCGGGGGGTGGTGTTCAAGAACCAAGCAGGGTCTTGGAAGATGTGCAGTCCGCTTCTTTCTGTATCAACCAGTGCCACTGACTCAGCCCTTGGTCTCTTAGTCACAATACCAAGTTGGGCACTTATGTCTCCTGACTTGGAAAAGTTTTTGGTGGCAATAAGACTGATAAGTGTGTTTGAAATCCAGAGGCATGAGGTGTGTCCTAAGTGTGCAGGATGATGCAAATACCAGCATTCTTTCATTAACCAAAAGAAAGTACTCCAGGAAGAGGATATATGAAGTCTTATCTTTCTCCCAGGTAGAAGTACTTATGTACAGCTTGACTGAAATGTGTTGGAGAATTACAGTCGAGAGCTATTGCTTCTTAACACCTCATTTGTCTTTCTGGTTATGGGTAATTGGATTATGCTCTCTTAAAGCAGACAATGGCATTGTCTACTTTTATATAAATGACCTAAAGGATGCACTGAGAAAGTGGGAGACTTGAAGCTCACCCTCTTTTTTTCATCTCCAGAAGTGTGATTTACAGGCACCATAATAAATCACCTCTTGCCACCATGCTGCAAGGAGTACAAGAGTAAAGAGGACAAGTGAGAGAGAGCTGGACTAAGAATACAGGAATTTAACTCTATATTCCAATGACAAAGGTACTTGCCAGGAGGGAAGCAGTCCTGGGTTCTGGACTCATGACAGCTAGCACTGGCCTAAGTGTACTTACAGAGAAATCTGTGTCAAAACTGGAATGACAGGAGTAGAGGTAGAGTTATGTTGATGCTAGCAACTCTGGAAAACCCACCCAAAAAGGACATTTGCATTGCATACAAAATATGCACGGTTTGAGGCAGTGATTTAGAAAACTAAGAAGCTTCATTTTTGAGCTCGCATTTACTGATGAGTTATTGACTGTATCTATAGCTCACTGAATAGAGCTCCAGCTAGAATAATTTGTTTGCTATTGACAAGTACTGAGGTTGAAGTAAATTAATTTAGTCAAGCTCATTGATTTTTCACCACTTATGAAGAGGAGAGGTAACATTATCTAGATACTGCAATCACAAGCCTTCTCTCGAAGGGTCATATTCTACTTTCTCTGAAGTAATTCAAGAAAGATAGCTGTAAGTATATTTACTGAATTTTCCCAAAGAGGAGCCAGTTCTGACACTGCACTTAAATTAAGGGTGACTTTTCCCAAAGGCTTAAACCTTTTTGAAAATCAGTGAGATGTAGTCATGGAAGTCATAGAGATTACACAATCTCAACAGAATGAACAGTAACTCTGTGAGTAAAACACCCGGAGCAGGTATTTTACAGCTTCAAACGATATTTGTGTTCTGTCTCTTGCCTAGAAATATGTAATCGGAACTACAGGATGGAATTAATCTCAACATGTCTAAGAGAAACACTGCTCATAAATTATGACTTGCAAGCCTACAATACTTTTCTAGTTAGGACATGCCTTGGGGCTGTAGGAGGCCAGGTAAGGTACCCGTGGGCGGACAGGGGTCCAGCAGAGAAGGGAAATGGCTGGCGCTTCACTGAGTGCCTCTTCCTACGGGGCACTTAGCCTTAGTTCTAAGGAGGTCGTGTTCCCATCACTGTCTCCTGTTGAATGATGCCACTAGATTGATCCTCCTCCTGCCGTCCGCTGTGATATGCCAGAATAAGTGTCTTTCTGCTGTGATGGTGAAATGCAGTATTTTGTGGAAGGGCAGTCAAATTCTCGAAGCAGAGTTCAACAAATTTGTTTCCCCCTTTATTTATACCCCAGTGCTGCATAGCTGTTGCTCTCAAAAAGGCAGCCTCTTTCCTTACTCTACCCTGAAATCCCCTCTGGTCAGCCAGTTGTGCTATTGTACTGATAAAATAAATCCATTATTTAGCTATAGATATCTCAATTATTGCTAATCTTGATTGGTCTAGTTCTTTTAGTTATTGCTCTTCTGAGGGGGATTAAAATTAGCCAGATATTGAATGGTTCCTATGTCAATAAAGATGGACATGTATTTATGTACAGAATAACTGCAGCTTTGCCCAAATAATAAATCAGTGGAACAGTCAGTATGTGCGAGTGGTTAATGCCAAGGACTCAGGGAGCCATTAGGACTATGAGTGCTAACCCTAGGTGACTTTCTGATTGACATTCACTAATCGTAAACAGTCAGTTTAATTTCCACACAATTTATTCAAGCTGATTGGAAAAAAATTATGTAAGGCAATTATCTTGTTTGTCTGGAACTTTCTTAAGGAAAATCGAAGAATGATCATGTAGATTGTATAGAGTATACACGACATGGCCTTGTTAATTCATTTTCTATTTGAGAAATTATCAGAAATGCATGTTGCATCTGGAGTTATTGGAAAGGCCCATCTCTGTTCTCTGCATCAGCCCCATTCGTATACAAGGGTTTAGTACTTTATTTGTGTTACTTTGTAAGCATTATTACAGTGCTGTGTGGTTTCATATTTTTATGACTGCCTATGCCATGATTTTTGGCACACTCTTTAGTCCTCATCTGTCAATAAAACGGCTAATCTGGGCAGCATGGGCATACTTTAATCAAGGTCATTAATTACTCAAACCCCCCCCCCCCCCCCCCCCCTTTTGTGATAAGGGTGAGGTAACTGCAGTTACCTCAGTTAAGTGTGGAAAAGGTGCGATAAGTACTCATTCATGTAGCTAAAGGGTTTAACATGTAGCTGAGAATTATAGCACATGGTGTAATTGCAATGTAGTTAAGATGCATGGGTTTCTAATATGAAAAGTACTTCATATATCAAGTGGCAATAATAGATGACTCGGTCATATTAGCTTTCCAATTTCATTACTCATACTGTATCAAACCCCAGAGTTTCCAACATTGTCACTGCTCAGTGCATAATGCACAGCTTCTCTGTGTGCTCACCTGTTTAAACACAGAACTCCTGTAGAACAAACAAATGTGCAAGGGCACAGGGCGCATTAATAGTTTCAGTGATATTTATACATGTGAAGTGATTTTGGTGCTTCTGATAAAATGGTTATGTATGAGTTTAGGAGTAAAAATACCAGCTTTTTTTTTTTTTTTTTCTATTATTTTTATTTTTTATTGTTTTTATTGAAAGTATCTGCCAAAGAATATGTACATTGTAAATGTAACTGCTTTGCAGTTCCTTTCATCTTATGATAAAAGTGTGATTGTCTAGAGGAAAAAAAAAAAAGCCAATCAGCGCTCAGATTTCTTCAAGAATGTTGTATTTACATATATAAAACCACAACTTCTACCTGTAGCTTTTACTGGAGACACTAAGAAATGGTTTCCATCATAGGCAGGGTCAAAATGTTGTATAAGTTTAACTTTTGCAGCTAGCATAGCAAGACCACCTTTTTTTTCATGAGCAAAACCAATTTTCTGCAAGCGTGAAGGAAAAAGAATCCTGTCCTCCTTCAGTGCCGAGTGCTGAGGCTGGAAAGGAAATGAAAACATTCTCCCTTTGCACAAGACAGTAAGCACTGGGTTATTGCCTGGTCTCATTGCTGGTGGGGAATCTCTTCTCTCAGCTGTCTGCAGGCTGCCAGTATTGCTGCTGCAGTGGGGAGGTATGGCCAAATTTATCCTGAAGGCAATTTGCTCAGGTTGAACTTGACTCCGAGTCGAACAGTATTGAAAGTTTCATCCTGAAAGCTTGCAGCGTTAGGTCATGTCCGAATTGAGGCAGAGCTGCAAAGCTTGGGGTAGGCGGTGACTGCAAGGGAGTACACAAACCATTTCCAGCTTTCCCCGAACTGTAACTATCTAGGAAGATATCCTTTACTATTTGTAGTAATGTAGAAGCACCCTCCAGCCACTCTTTCTTTAGGGTTTTGGAGGCATTTTATAAACAAGTGGTATCTGCTTGGCTGCCAGCAGTTGTCTTTGGAGTGATAGAAAAATAATCAATTTTTGTCAAGTTGAGTTTGAACGTGTTGAATTTAGAGTACAAGGGCTCAAATAATCAAGCAAATTAGAACGAGGACTGATTAAAAAACAGACACGTGCAATCAGATCCAAACACTCTCTGCTCGATGGGCAAAGAGATCAGGTCAATAATGTCGTGCTGCAGAAAAAAAGGAGTTTGAATCATAAAGCAACTGAAAACTTGCCAGACTAATCTTTCTTCACCACTTTTCGTCTGCCTCTGCAGTGAATAGGAATGGCATAGGGCTCCCGTCCCACAAACACCGCTGTGCAGAGACAGACTCAGAGGTGCACTGGGTGGAAACATATGTGCGGAAGGGGAGTTACCCAAGTGTGGGTATCTCCCAGACTGGCATCTAAATTGTGTCTACCAGAAGCTGTGTGTTGTACAGAGAAAGAATTTGTATGGCGTCAGGAATAAGCTCTTCACCGTTTTATTTAGAAAATGGCATGAACTGCTCTGTTTTCACGTTTGTCTTTGAATATACAAAAGTAGTAATCTTGGTGTGCTCTGGAGATTTTTCTGAAGCTTACTCATACTGTAAGCTTTCTGGACAACACCACGACATTCCTTCCGTATCTGAGGCATATAAATCTTGAAGAGCTATTAGTGGACCGGTATACTAATTCAGTAGTTGCTGAAAGAAAGATGGAATCAAACAGTATAGCTCCCTGCTACTCTAACTGGATGCGAGCAGATACATTCCTTTCTCTTGAAATCCTCATTAATTTCTTCATTTGTTTGGGTACAACAGTGTCTTTTAGTCTCCAAACATCAGAAGCATTGACCTTTATGTACAAAATAGGCACTTCAGTAACTTTTCCCCCCTATTTTTCATGGCATGTTGTCATTTGTTGTTCAAAGTTCTTTAAACTTATCTTATTATTTGGAAACTTCAGAGCCTTCTTCAGTGCAAGAAATTGTTAAGAAAATGTTTGAGACCGTAGTCCTCCTATTTAGAGATGGGATTTAAGAGGCGAGAGGTCAGCTCTGGTTAAAGATTCCTTGATAGATTTTTATTGTTGTTTAAAAAAAAAAAAAAAAAAGGCAGGGGGCTAGCATATACTTTTGATTCCTTTCAGTTAAAACACTACAGTATATTTATTTTCAAAGGTGCATTATGAGCTTTGTGTTCTGGGGACTACTGGAGGAATTTTTCGCAGCTTTTTCATGCGAGTCCTGTGACTGTAAAACTGTAACAAATCATCAGTGCAGCCCAGGGCTGGTGTGTAGTACTGAGTCTCCTTCTTTTTTTTTTTTTTTTTTTTCTTACTGGCTACTGGCTAAATTTTAGATTGGTGTCATCTTGTTTAGTTGTCTGATTACTAGATGAACCCAATTTTAAAAAGGGTCTGATTTTATAAGCTAATCATCCAAATGGAGATCACATTTTTTTAGAATAACCTTAGCATTGTAGAATATTGTAATTTGAGTTTAATCTGCTGTTGTGCTTGGAATAGAAACAAAAGCCATCTGCTTTTTAGCTCTTCAGTAGATATCCATCATCTCACTGGCAATTTTGTTCGATATGCTCCTAGCTGATGTGTTTCATCTCACTAAATTCTCTGGAAAAGCACAAAATCAGTATATTTTCTTGTCTCATAGCAATGAGAAGCACAACATAATAAAGCAAAATAAATAAATTAAGGCAATTAAGATGGAAAAACAAAGGGAAAAAACCCCAAAGGATCTAGTCAAATTAATATGGCAACTTGAAAAAGCATAACCGTGCAATTCAGAGTTATATACAGCCTACAGTAAGATATTTGAAAACTAACATTCATTAGGTAGCAGGATTTGGGATTTTCTTACTGAAAATCCTGCAAAATACCAAGGAAGATCTCTTCCTATACATAGCACCTCAGAACTACTGAATGTACTTTCTGCTCTGCCTATTTTGCTCTCAGGTCTGACTATTCAAAGTGCCAACATGTTGCCAGGTTTGTAATAACGCTTTCTTATTAGTAAGTGTTTCTTTGCCTTTTATTTCAGCTGTTCAGTTATGACTGTTTTCAATGGCCATTTTTGGAGGTGGCAGCATCAGTGTTCACGTAGCTCTGCAGTTAATGGATTGGGATGGGAGTCACATTGCTTCCTGTCCAGTGAGAGGTTGTGGTGGTTGCTTTGGGTTTTTTTCCCCGGTTCCCCACATCTTCTGTCCTGAATTCCAGCACAAAGCTGCCATCTCCAATACTGGCATAAATTGAAGAGGAAAATGAGAAATGCAGACAGGATCAGTCATTTATTGCTTGCATTTTGCATATTTAGCATAATTTTTAATGGAGTATTTCTAAACAAAATTAATTTCAGATGGCAGAATAAAACGTTCTAATTTCAAAGCTCTTTTTTTAAAAAAGGCTGGAATTTTTCTCATTCATCTTTTCCTAGAAAACATTTCCATTTCAGTAAATTAACCTTTCTTGACAAAACCGACAACAACAAAAAACAAAACTAAAAAAAAAAAATTCTGGCCACTTCTGATGGTGTATTTGTCACACACATGCAAAAGCAGGACTGTGGGCACACATGAATGTGCTGCTATGAAATGACAGATTGCATTTGGTATAAATCAATACATGTTTACATGCTTTGTACATCTTCAGCCTGTTTCTGAACTTTAATATGTACAAAAGAGCAACCATCAGGATCTGTCCATGTGGTTGGTGGTGAGGACTGTGGCCAGGACCAGGCAAGCGATGCACGTTGCAGAGCCAGTCACTTGCCACTTGCTAACAAAGTTTTCAAATCTCCTTTTTTTCCTGCAGAGGAATTAAAATTCCCCTTCTCATCCCTCTGTTGTGAAAGAGTAAGTTGCTGCTGTCTCTCATCGTACCAACCCGTGTCTCAGGTCGGCCTCAGCCTGGCAAGCAGGGGCACGGCCCGGGCACTTCTCTCTCCCAATTCTCCCTGCAGTATGGGGGAGAAGAGTTCATCCACAGCTGGACTTAAAACACACGTCTCTCATTTTCTTTCTTCCCACTGACTATAGCATGAGTCAAACTGGTTATATTAGCTATCTAAAACTGGGTGAACCAGTGGCTCTGGGCCCAATTCTCCCTCTGCATAAAGTAATTTCTATTGTTTTGCTGGGTGGTGGTTGTTGTTGTTGGGTTTTTTTGTTTTTCTTAAAAATTGACCTGGAAAGAAAATGGTATCAGGTTAGAGTGGCGTAGGTGTGAACCCAGTCTGCATGGTTGGAAGCAACCACATAAGATAGGAGGCACTGGTTTTTAAATGTTTTGATACTTACATGAATTTTTACACCTTATGTGATATTTTAATATCACAGTAATTTAAGGCTAATGTATTTTAATGAATGCCTTGTAGCAATAGTTAAAGTCGCAAAACGGTTTCTATTAAACTTTCCTGTTTTCAAACACTCAAAACTTTCACTGTCAGCATGGAGTTTTCTGGTTTTGATCTATGCCCAAAGTGAATTTCTTGTGCTTTGTTACTTAGTTTTATGCTTTTTTTGCCTTTTTTTTTTTTAAAAAAAGTAGCTTGGCTTCTTTTGAGTTGTCACCATCATAAAAATTGCACTTTGTATTACACTTTGTAAGATAAAATTGCAGATTTTGTCCTCTCAGCTCTCACGGAGAGACCAGTTAACTTTGGATCTCCAGATCTGACATGGAGCTGTGTACTGTGTCTATTTTCATACGTTTTAAGCCAACACATGCGCTAGCAGAGGTCCTGAGAGCCATGGGCCATCTCCTCCAGTACCTACACTTGTTACTGATACTCCTAAGCAGAGGGTAAGGCTCCCGTGGTATTTGTCTTCTCACAGGATTTATCATCCCACTCTATGGAAAGAGGGGGGGTTGCTTCTGGAAAACTTTGCTGGGGATGAATTGCTTTTTACCGCATTTCTTGTCTATATATTTACTGTTGTTAACTTTCTGTGGAAAGGCAGCTTCATGTTAGTGAGGAGCCTGCCAGTAGGATGAGGAGTTGAAGGTTCCGTTGCATTTCAGGCTCTCTCGTATCGCAATTTTCTATTTTAACAGCTAGGAAGAATAATAGAATCTTGTATATTCCATGTTTTGAGAGCTGATCCAATGTTTTTGAACAAATAAAGGCAGCCAATTGTCTTTTTTTAAACCAAATCAGATGGGATGCCTTTTTGATTAACTTCAGTGGTAGGCTGAAATTAATTCTAGTTTATGCTTTTCTTTGCAGTGGCTGAAGAGCTGATTTCTCTTGTAGCTGTTTCTGGCAGGTTTGTTCCACTTTAATATTAAAAAGAGCCATTGCATGAGAATGAAAAGAAAAAAAAAATCTTAAATAGCATCTTTGAACTAGACAGACAGTAAAATTAAACTTCTAAATGGTTGATATGAGGCTTGAAATGTCCCTTGAATAGAAGACTAGAGACAGTCACATCCTTTATGGAAGAAGCTTTTCTTGTAGGTTGGCCTTTCTACTTTTTCACTTAAATTTCCATGCAGCGATTTTATTGTCTAATTGCTGCCAGTAAAAGTTATTTCTTTTGTCTAACAGTCATTTCTCCAAGTTCCTTGCCTGTCTCTACCACAAAAAACCCTCTTTCCTTTATTTCATTACCTATATTTTAAGCAGACTTAGTGTCTAATATTTGTTTCCTTTACCCCTTAATTTTTGTAATAAATATTGCCTTAAAATTTAGATCTAATTACTTAAATCACTTGGGAATGTCCAACATGCATAAAGGTGATCAAAACTGCAGCGCTCAGTCTAATGCACAGAGAAAATTGTATGTGGAATGGAGGTATCTTGAGGGTCCATATAGTGAGAGACAAAGGCTAAATAGTGATAGTGATGATGTGTGCATATACTGCAGGGCTCCTTGAGCGCTTATTTCTGGGACAAGTATTTGCTATCTTTTACAGTGGCCCAAAATCATGTTTCATGGCAGTCATTCTCTTCATAATCACCGCCTTTCTGTCTGTCTCATTGCTCTGGGATTCCCCTGAGCTGAAACGCTGCGTGTTTTCCTGCTACACTACATTGGGAAGCTCATCAACTGGGCAGACTACCAAATTGGCAAAAATTTGGAGGCAGGTTATCTTTCTTTGTGTTCTCTTCACCATTACACATGACATCACCTGACTCACAAAATCAGCAAACGCTTGAATATTAGGTCTGTTGCTTTGGCAGCAACCATATAGCGAGTTGGGGGAGAGGCTGGGAGTAGAAGCTGAAAAACTGTCTTGCATAGTGCAGTAGAATTGCTTTTATGGTCCCTCCTCACCACATTTCCAGTATCTGTGTAAGGTATAAATGTAACTTACCTCAGGGCAGTGCCCTGTATTTTGGTCACTTATTTTAGCACTAGGTCTGACAAGCAAGTTGTTCCTCTTAAGACGCTAATTCTTGTAAATGCCCATCTTTATTTTTTTGCCTGATTATCCACTTTCCGATCAATTTTTCTATGCTTTCTAGTTTGGGATCATCTGTATATTTCATCCATATATGGTTTGATTTATTCTCCAGTTCATTATTACAGACATTAAATTGTATCAGTCAACATGACAACAAACATTGTTGTATCTATTCTTCCCACTTAAAGTTTAGACCCTTTTATTTCTTTTTAATTAAAAACTTCCATATGTTTTTCTACAACATACTGTTACATTGATCAGGTATCGCCTTGCCAGATTTCTTACCTTAAAATTTCACAGTTACAAGCAGCTGCTTAGATTTTTTAGGCAAATTAAGAGCATCCTTCTTCTTCTCCCTCTTGCCTCTCTGCCCTATCAAGCAATTTTTTACCTCATTCATTGGGGTGGGGTTTTTTGTGGGTTTTTGTTTTGTTTTTTCAAATAAAGCAATTTGGGTGGTTGCCACTGTCGCTTCTCTTTGAGCCTATATTACTCAGGATTGACCACTGCAAAATACTTCCACAAATATCTCCTGCTATTGATTTATTTTTATAAAAATGTTCAGCTTCTGCCAAACACAAGAGGGACTTTAGCTGGCACACAGGTTCACAGAAGAAGTGTTAGAGGTAGAAGTATCCATGGAAACAAACTTTACTGCACATGTTTGGATATTCTTCACTCATCCCAACCTGAGGTAGAAAATGGTATTGGCTAACGTGTCTTTGAAGACTCCCAGCTAAACAGCACAGCCATAGCTCTGTTTAATGCCGATCTGTAAGGAAGCGATTGGCAGATCCAACAGGTTCCCTCTACAGGACAAATACTGTTGAATAATTGTGGTAAAATAATGGATCCGATACCCTGATTAGTCTTGTTTCTACAAAGACCATAACTTTTCCTCATGGTTTTATTATCTCAAGTTGCATCATTAGCTCTACTTACTCCCATTTTGCTCTTTTTTGAAAGCAGCTGTGTTAAATCTTTTCATTAACCTTCAGCATTTCCCCCCCTTCTTGCATCTGAGCTAATCCATAGCAATGCCTGCAGCCAGCCCCTGCTCACCTGATTCAATCGAGCAGTTCCATTTACTTCACAGCAATGCACAGTTAGGCATATCATACATGGGATTAGATGGACAAATATATGAGAAAGAAGCAGGATTCAACGGCTCAACACACTTTGCATAATCCAGCCCTCAGGTAATTCTCCCTGAATTTCTAAAAGAGGTATGTAAAAGATATATGGGGTTTTTTTAAACTTTTTTTTTCCTTTTTAGTTTTATTCAGACACTTAGCATCTAAGCCAATTTGCAAAGGTCTAACTGCTTACCAGGTGCCTCTCAATGCACACTCTCCTGCGGTGAGCTTTGCAGCGTACAATGTCAAGCTTGAGTTTGAAAAATCGAAGTCTGCTGTCCCTCTTGAATCTGGCCTCAAGTACAGGATCTCTCTGGTTTTATCCTGTCATTTTTAGGCAATTTATGATTCCTAGGGGGAGACAATTTTTTTTTTTTTTTTTAATCTGGTCAAAAACTGAACTCTTAATCTAATTTTTGGTTATTTTCTCTGTTGCTCTTCGAGATAAACCCAACCTGGGGATCAGGTAGAGACCTCTCAAGTTGCTGAAAGTTGGAAAAGGTAAATGTGAGCTGACAGCAGAATTGTTGGTCTAGTGTCCACCCCTTCATCCCATTCTCTGGTTCATTCCTCTGGTTTTCTTGCCAAAATAACTGACTATTTATGAAGTAAATTCTTATTTTAATAAGCATTAACCAGGCAATGCATAACTACAGGTACAGGAGCAGAAAATAATATATTCTGTACTGAGTAATGTCAGTGTAACTCGAGGATCTTAAAACTGCAGTTACCTTTTTTTTTTTTTCCATGAAGACATCAAATATGCTAAAGGCTTCTCAGATGATTTATGGGTTTTATTCTGAATTCTCATCTTGTTTGCATGCCTCCTTAGTTCGGTTTTTGTGCGGAAATCTATATGATACACGTTTGTTATACAGTGCTGCTCATAAGCTGAGCGAAGGATTCGCCAGTGCGGCTCCCATAGTGTCACCAGCGATTGCTTTCAGACTTCTTTAATTGCGTATGGGTCGAGTCCCAAGAGCCACGTTAGACTCTGTTGCTTTCCAGCCATTTGTGTATTCTTCCAGAATATAACAAAAGGGGTTCTTGCCAATTATAGTTGTTCTCTGTAACTGGGATAGTGAAAATTAATGGGATTTGCCTGACAACAGGTCAAAGATCTTTTTAACTTTGTTCCTTCTGTTTAACCTATTCGCTTGATAATGCTGGAAATAAATTCTGTAGAGAGATGTTCTGTGTTGTGTCTTAATCTATGGCAATTAGTTCACACAGTCTGAAATAACTATGAAGAAATGAAGCTTTATTTGTCGTTTACTGAGTAAATTTTTGTGGTGTCATATTACAGAAACACTTTTGGCACCAATCTGAGGAAACTGAATTCGGTATTGACCATTTAATCCTTTGCATGATGTTTAAAAACAAAATGAAATTTTTTGCAAATTTAAAAAAAAAAGAACCTAGACCTTGTTAATATGCGTTTAAGGGGGTCTTTTGCTCAAAAAAGAGTTCTTAAAATGTAAGCACAGGCTCTTCATGCCAAAACTAAACAATTATTTTTCTATCAAAGAAGCCTGTCTCCCCCTCAAAATTATTTTCATTTCACTTTGGAAGTAAAATTGGTTTGAAGATGATCAATTACAACTCTTTAATATTACTTTGAGACTACTGTTATCTTGTAATTGTCTTCAGTAATCGTGTCCCTGTAGGCCCTGATCATTCAACTGGTAAAACAAATGTGCTCATTTTGACATTAGGCATGAAATACATTCCTGGGACTTCAGTGAGATTAAAAAAATGTCAACTGTGAGCAACCAGGGAGTACTGCACCTTCCTATCCACTTAGAGTTGAAAACGAGTGGTATTCCCGCCAGGCATGACAGACTGGTGCGAGCGTTACCAACAGCAGCGATGTGAGCTGTATGGATTTACATTAGAGCGTAGAGTGGATTGGCGCTTGGTGGAACACAATACATCGGGGAGGGGGGAGTGATTGCAGAGCATTACAAATACATGATAAATGTAATGAATAATTAGGTGCATCCCTCAAGGACTGATTTAGACGGCTATAGAAAGTGTTCCTAGGTAGTTCACAGCAATGCCAGTTTTGTTGGTTTTCCCGTAATCTGGTGGGATTGTGAGCAAGCAATTTACATGATAAAGGACTGAGAAATGTAGTCACTAGAGTCAGCATAATTATTTGTAATTATTATGGTAATTAATAATGGTAATTTTTTTTGCTAACAGATCCCACCCTTTCAATTAGCTGGGCTTGAGACAGGGTCTCTTGGCAGAAAAGAAGGAAGAAGAAGTGCTCTTTGGTTTCCTTTGCTCATAACCAGCCCTAGAGAGGATATGGAATTAGGGCAGCAAGGAAGCCTGTGACAGGCCAGTGATTGCTATCGGTCATTTGTAACTGGTATTGTTGTTACTGTCTTATATTTTTAGTAGCACTTGTAGAATTTGTTGATATCATTAGCTAGGAGTAACTGTCTCTAACCTGCATTTTGCCTGAAGTTTGCTGTTGCTTTGTCAGACGGAAGAAAGTCTTGCGTGCCCCAAAGCTGTATTTGCTAGTCTAATAAGCCTCACCCTCTGCCTGCAAGCGTGTTCATAACAGGGGAAAATTGACTGAAGAGATTTGTTCATGGGAAAAATCCATTCTGCTCCTTTGGAAAGCAAGTACAAAGATGCATGTTTAATTTGCGTGAGCTAACACCTGAGGCCAAAGCAAAGGACAGCCAAATCGGATATCAGTCACTTTGACCTGGGAGCGCAGTGCCTGAAGTGACCTTGGGAACGGTAGTGTTATGGAAAATAACACTCAAAACCCATAAAAAGATAGGCAAGGAGATGTTGAAGGTAGTAACTGCTAAGGTGGACTCAAAGAAGTGCCTGCAAATGCCTTTATAAATTTTAAGTGCTGCATGGTCTTCAGCCTCATCTACTTGTGTTTGCATGGCTTTTCTAGCGTCACTAAAAAATTGTCATGGCCTGCATGGTGTTTCTCGTGGGCACATGCTTAACACCGACTACAGATGCTACGTGTCTTGCACAACACCCACCTCAAGACCTCCTGCTTCATGAGCAACTGCTGCGTGCAAGCGCCTGTGCAGCCTCACCGCTTGCATGCTGCATGGTGTGCTTTCTTAATCATTATCTTACCGACTTAGCTACTGCCTCAGGAGCATGTCTACTCTTTAGATAATTCAAACACCATGAATTCATTTCATTGATCTTGACGTCTTACTTTTATATTCATCCTACCAAAAAAGAGGCTCTTCTCAGTGAATCCGTGTGAACTGTGATGGCACATACACAGAATGGGTTTTCTGAAGAGCTGTACTGTGCAGCCGTAGGAGGATGCTGACTTCTGAATCATTTATCAGAGCATTAATCAACCATGCAATAGTTTCCTGTTGCAAGCTCAGCCTTTGTCATCCTGAAATATTGAAACTGGGGAGATTTAAATACTCTGCAAATATATGCCCGGTCATGGGGAAAAATGAAAAACGCCAACCTCTGATTAATGACACTGAAGGCATTTTGACAGCGTAGAGCCGAGTGTCCGATGCTCTCACCCTGAACTTCACGTGTTTCAGTTGTGCTTCCTGGGAATGAGCTGGGAGCTGGCAGCAATATGCTGCCTTCCAGGGACTTGGTGGATCAGCGCGTTCGGTTTCCTGCTGCTGCAGTTAGTGTCCCATTTAAATGGATGGCTTTTTAAAAGCAGTTAATGGGAGGAGCTTGTGTTTTGGAGGGGATTGGGTAGGTTGGGTTTTTTTCCTTCCCCCTTCTTCTTCCTTCTTTTATGGCCTCCCCAGGAGGCCATTTTACAATCTGATTGCTGTAATGGTGGTTAGGATCATTCCCTCTTGGGAAGTTTTGTAGCTCTCATACTTCAGCTTATGGAGTTGTTTTCCCTCCTTGGGGCTTACCTCAGTCGCGCTTAGAGCCGCAATGCCATTCCATTTTTATTTTGGCTAATCAAGCCAAAGTCTCTCAGCGCCCAATTTCCTTCGGTTCCCCAATTACCCTGGTAGTCCTTTTCAAACCAACTTTAGTTTCTGACTTTTATGCAGCTCTGGTAGCCTTTGTTCAGCATTTCAAATGAGGCAATTAGGCCCTTGTACAGCAGCTTGAATGTTGAAAATACTTCTCATAGATTTAATTTTTCCTTTTTTGTCAGTGCATGGCAGCTTAAAGTCAGTCTGAGATCACCTTGGTGGTTCTTCAATTAGTTTTCCATTTGATAAGTTTACATCAGAAAACTTTGCTACAGCCCGAGCTTGCATCTCGTAATGCTGAGTTTTACCCCGTTCTGGTTTCCTTCAGCATTCATAAGCTTGGGTTTGCATAAAGAAAATTGGCAGTTGACAAATATTGCTAATAAAAGCATGTTGAGAGCAGCTCAGAAAAGACCGCTCTTTCAATAATTCAGGGTAACAAAAAAAGATGAAGCAGATAAATCTGAGAGTAGATTTTTATATTTTATTTTGAAAAACAATTTCTATGATTATTTTACACTTATTTTCTACTGCAAGGTCGGAGGGGGGAGCAAAAAACCCAGGCTCCTGGACTATATTAACCATCTATAAAAAGCCACCTTTCCAAACTGATTTAGGAATAATAACACTTTGGCTCCCACCCTGCAAATCGACTAAACTTTAAACATTGTAAAGGTCCCAGCAGTTTCTCTAGTAGTGAAGTCAATTCCTTGGCATATAGTTACTTATTGCCTTGAACAGATTCTTTAGGACCAGCTATTTGCTCAAACATTCCGAGAGGTATAAAAAGAATTATCCTAGGTAGGACTGCATAAGGTGTGCAACAAAAGGGGAGAATTGCTGGGGTGGTTTGGGTGTGGTGTGGGTTTTTTTTTTTTTTTTTTTCCTTTGGTTGTTTGGGGTAGTGTTTTTGTGTGGGTGTGTTTTGGTTTGGGGGTTTGAGTTTGTTTTGGTTTGTGTGGGGTTTTTTGGGTTTGAGTGGTGATTTTTTTTTTTTTTCCTGTTGTTAGTTTGGGGTTTTTTGGTGGGTTAGGTTGGTTTGGTCAAAATAAATCCAAAATGTTTTCTCACACTTCAGTACTTGGGTTGGAATTTGGTATTAGACTTTAATCATCTACAGAGTTAAATCCCATAGGCATTATTTTAAAACCTCAGTGATAACCCTGAATTCTGCAACTACACTTACTCAGGTAATGCTTTTGGGATTTGTCTCACAAGCTTGGAGTTTTTTCATGTTCAGGGTTTGGCTTTGCCCCTTTTCTGCCAGTTTTACCCGAGCTCCTCGTGGAATTCACTCTGAGACAGAATTCATCCCAAAACATAGCTTGTAGATTGAAATCCAAAATTTGGTAGTTACTGCTACAACTCGGACAAGGTCCCTAAAGCAAAATACTTGAACTCAGGTGCTGCTGAGAAGACATCAGACTCTCTTACTGTGGTGTATATCAGGAAAACTGCCTGCTTTTAATAAAGCCCACTTTTTTTTTAAGTAATAATCTCCAAACTTGACTTCTTGACAGAAAGATACGGGAGTGAGCAGAGCATGTGCAGAAGAAAATCCTGGTATTCATAAGCTACTTAAGTGATAGACAGATTGTGATATGTCTGCTGAGACCTTGATTCTTCTTGCATGTCAGCCAAATAAAATTAATATTGGAAGAAATAATTCTGCTGAGAAAAGTGGGTGAATTTAATAGGGGGAATGGAACTTGTACTTAGCACATTATCCAGCAGCTGAGGTTCTGTTTACATAAATTGACTTTAGATAAAATAGCAGTAAACCGTATACTCCTTTTTTGTCTTCTGCACAGTATAGATGTTGCAGGACATAACTTCAAATTTAATTTCCAGATGTGCTGTACCAGCTGACAGAGTGCAAAAGGGATAACAAGAACCTTGCACTTGAGCAAAGTCCTTTTGGACTATCTGATTTAATAATACAGAAGAGAAAATAAAATTTCCTCCTAGGTTCTGGGTTGGTATAAATAGACATAACTTTGACTTCTGTAGGCTATTCTTATTTAGAGTAGCTGAGACTGTCTCAAAGATATGTTTTTTTGTGAACTTTATTTCTGTCACAGGTACTTTTTAATTGAAGGTGTGGCTCTATTTAAAGGGAAAGGGGGGGAGGAAGGCAAGGGGAGGGAGGGGCAGGGGAAAAATAAAAGGAAACCCTTTCTCTTCTAAAACTCCATCTACTCGTATTAGAGGTAACTAACTTTATTTTTTAAGGAAAAAAAATACATATTGTAAAACTTCAGCATTTAAAATTTGTTCTTAACATTTTCTGGGGGAGGGTGGGGAAATACTACTACAGACATCCCCTACCCACCACCTCCTGGCCTCATCCCAAAAGTCTCACAGAGGCTACATATCATGTCATGTCACTGTCTTTTCCTCCTCAGTAATCTATTGTCCTGTTCTTCACCTCTCCGTTTCTCGTCCCCCTTCCACCCCAGTTGTTCACCAGTACCTGATTCCTGACATGAGCAGTGGCAGAGTTAGAAAACATGGCCCTGAGCTGGCTGGTGCAAGCTCAGAGCTACGGAGGAGCCACCTGCCCATCAGAGACGGGCTCTAGCCATGCTTCCCCACAGCACAATTAAGATTACAATTACAGCTCTGAGTAAAATTGGCTGTGTGTGATGGTAGCACTTTAAAGACTTATTACTTAGCTGGTTACAAATGGCACGTATCTGGGTCATGAAGCCCAGTATAATTTAAGAGCTGCCATTATCCTAAGTGGTTATTAATTTTGGGTGATTTTAGACCAGGTTCTCAATGAGTACCCCGTGTGTTAATTGCAATGGGACTTTCTGGGTGAGAAAGTCCTCTTTGCATCCATGAGTGCGCATTAAGTCTAAGCTGTAGCTTTTTAAACGAGAAATACCAAAAACAGGAGCCAGGTCCTCAACTGGCGTTGGAAAGATAGTTATTTCAGAGTAATTTTTGTGAGCCAGATTTTTTTTGGTCAATTTTTTGATGGCCAAAGATGTTTTCTGACATGTGAGAAGTCTGTTTTCAAGAGGTCTGCATAACGCATTTCACTGTAATGATGAATTAATATCTTTGTGCTAACATTAAGTCTTAAAGCATAATTTGGCTTCATTAATACAGCAGTTTTGTTGTGCATCCCACTTCCATCATGCTCCAAGCACATAAATGGTGCCCTTGGTATTCTGTAACGACTGCTTGTTTCCTGACAGAGGAAGATGTGCTGCATTAACATGAAGAAACAAATCCTTTCTAATTATTTATTTATTTTTACCGTATTCAACATAGGCAGGATAATTAACATGCAGCAGGGTATGGTCTAGATGACCAATTAACTTCACATAAATGTGTTCTGGTAATTACTCCCCATACAGCAATGCAAATATTACATTAACTTTTAGGAGTGAATTTTATGGATCTTTGAGTTTGAGTAATTTCAGATTAAATAAATTGACTGAACTTTACCTGGAGTGTTTTTGTAAAACCTCCAGACCGTTTTCTTTCCCTCCTGCCCGAACACGGAACTGCACGAGTCAGTGCCACATGTACGTAATCTGAAATTCCCAAACAGTACCTTCTGCTACTGAATTGCATACAAACCAGGGTGGACGTTCAGATAGACCCGTGCACCTTTCTGAAGACAGTAGGTTAAGTTTGCTTTGTATTATTTTCACACTGCATATATATCCAGACAAATACTTCTGAAAATCATTCAAGGCCATTGAATTAATACCAGAATCAAACAACCTTTTAAATTAATAGCGAGTAATTGGATGCATTGCAGACACTAATTAAATCTTTAAACAAAGCTGCACACACCTGCCTGCTGGTATCTGTCACCCAGAGACTGCTTACCATATGCGTATGGCTGACTTGCTGACAGCGCTGTCTCCGAGACCAAAATTTTGTATGAGGCGTCCTCAGTTTTCCAGACATCCTTCTGAATTTCTCATGGCTTTTTCTTTTTGAGAACCACCTTTGCCCATGCAAACCAATTAGCTAGGCTATAAGATTTCTGCTCATATGTCATCAGTTTATAAATGAGAAGGTTGATACAGCTTATGATCCACTCTGAGGAATAATATAATAATAGTAAAAGCCATTGCGATTGTGCATTCTCAGAGCTCTTTACAGTCATGATCTCCACAAAAGGGTCAGCTCTGTGGCTCAGGAAATACATAACCATTTTCCAGCTGGTCAGATTAATACGAAGGAGGAACGAATGGTTAATTATACCCTTGCAGAGAGACCACGTTCCCAAACTGCTGTCATGACAGACTGTACAAGTACAGTAAAGAGAAAGAGATCTGGAAACCCTATTTAATAGGGCCCCTAATTCATGTAGTTCAGCCGTATGTTTACATTCCTAAGTAACCCCTCTTTAGCTCTGTGTTCGCACAATTATTTCCATGGATGTTAACTTTTGCATTTGTGGGAATTTAGTGTGGGGAATTGCAAGAAGTGGAGCACCTGAGCTCTGCCTGTGAGCAGATGTTGACCCCCACATTCCAGCCCCTTGCAGTAGGAACTTTAGTTAATAAGCATTGGTTGAGTCAAATACAGGTTTTTTCATAGCGAGATCCAACTGCCCAAAGGTGCTTACTCTCAGTTGTACAAATTCATCTCCGTCCTATGACGTACACTTAGAGAGGCTAACAGAAGCTGCTGTTGCAATGAGCTTTTTTAATGGCATTAAAATTGAAAACTCAATGTGTTTCCAAGTGCTGTCTAACAAATGATTTGCCTAAATACCAAATTTGATGGAAATATTTTCAGTCAAGATAGACACACATGTGGGCAATTCCAGACAAATGGATTTAGCACAAATGACATTACATAGGGATGTCACAAAAAATGGATTTCATAAAGGAGATGGGTTGTAAATTAGTTGGGCATTGAAGACTTGTCTGCTTCTCCCCTGTGTGCTAGAAACCGCTTTGTTTCTGAAAGAAAAGAGCGTTTTTACAGACCTAGCCAAGGTCACTCAGTATAGGAATATGTCTGTGATACACCAGACTTGATACCAGGTCTTCAGAGCCTGCAAAATATCAGTGAAAACTACTTTTTTTTTTGTTGTTATTGTTCATGTTTCAGAAATTAAAACATCTTTAAAATACAGTATCCTACCTCTTGAAAGTACCGAAGGACATGCCAGGTTGCCAGAACGTAACAAGCTGCTTTCGGAGGTACCAGCTCTCACCTTTATACAGATTTGATGGGATTAAAAACTGTGCTGCAAAAACTCTTTGATCAAGGAAGCATTTGAAAATTTTACAGTCTTGTATTTCTAAGTTGCTGTGTCCAGCTCATCAGAGCCTGGCATCACGCTCCGCTTTGACACCGTTCTGACATTCCTGCATGCGTCCAGCATGCTGATCTGAAGCCCAAAAAACAAGTTCCCCATAAACCAGCTGTGCTCCTGAAACCCTGGGAATACTATGGTATTTAAGTATTTAAAGGGGTTTTTTTTTTTCTGAGACATATCACAACTATTGAAGAGGGGAAAAAAAAAAGAGAGAGAAAGAAAAGGAAATTAAACAACTACGGAGTGGAATTTTTCTTTCAAACTTTGCAAAGGTTATTTGTTATATGTGAGGTTATGAGGGAAAGATTACTATAATGAATGTCATGTGCCTTTGATTTACCTGCTTGGTTTTAGTCTTTTACTATTGAATTACACCAAGAAAAGTCTGTTCAGGACAGCAAGCAGGAAATGAAGCAGCAACTAGTGATAAAAGAGGCTTTGGGGGAAAATATATCAAGGGCCCTTCAGGAAATAGCGCAATGTTCTTGCTTAAGAAATGTTTGCCTGCCTGGTTCCAGTGAGGTTAACAGCCTTGTTTTTGTTTGGTTTCTTTTTTGCTTTATTTCCCACCCCACTACAAGGCTGGAGCCCAGAGCTGTGCTGTGTCCTACGCCAGCAGCTCAAGTGCAGCCAGGTTTGAGATGAACTTTGATAGGTGATGCCGTTTAGACAAACCCATGTTGGAAAACGTTGTGGCCCTAATCCTTTATTATTTTGCAGAGTGTGTTTAAATGATGGCATAAGCTGTCATTTTACAAAGTGCTCTTTTGAATCACTTGAAGTGAATATAACAAGCAAAGATGCAAAATGTAAATATTCTTAGTTGGGCTTTAGGTTCAGTTTGCCAATGGCATGGAAATGAGTACATGAAAATTAATTGCATGAGAAACCTACAGACTTGGCAGCGGAGTTGTGACAGTTGCTAATGTTTTGGTTGCTTTCAGTTCATGCTGCATCTGAAGTGCAGCATGAATGGGCACCTTTCAAAAATGTTAAATATTAAGATCCTCAGTGGGTGTTTTTAAAAGGCTGCTCTATTAAATCAGACCTTTATCTGCAGTGGTCCAAGTCTAGAACCTCCTCAGGGCACAAAGGTGACAGCAGCATATGCAAAAGCAGGATTTGGCCTTGTATTTTAAGAAAACACTGTCGCATTCCTTATTTGCAGTCAGCCCCAAAATCTGTTGCTTTGTGTCTGGGCAATCTCCGTGAACCACAAAGGACTTCAGAGGCGGTCCTCGTAGTTGAGAGCTGGTTCTGCTCTTTGGGACGTACTTCTGGCAAGAACAGGCCACTGAAATCAAAGGAGCAAGAGTAGCACCCACCAGCTACGGACGTCACCCGCAGGGCTAAATTTACACGTCAGTATTACATGTGTTGCAGTGATAACTCTGATGCTTGCAGCAGTTGATAGTTCTCTCCCAAAGGTAAATTAGGTTTCTCTTTGCACTGCGAAAGTAAATCTGAAGGAGAAACGATGACGTCCAGGAGTGTTTCTTTGCTCAGTAACAAGTGAGGGGGGAAATGCCAGTTATATTAGCAGTTTTGAAGTCTGTGAATCTGACACTTGATCGATGGCCTGTGTGAGCGCTGCCTGGGTTTCCCCTTCTCCGGTCAAAGATGCACTGACTTTTCTGTGGCATTTGCTTAAATCAGAGCAACCGCTCTAAATAACAGGCTGGGTGTTTGCATGCAAAGTAAATGCTCTGAAGCAGATCAGAGGAGCTACAAAAGGGCAAAGTAGCGTATTTCACAGAGAACTGGAATGGTAAAATTTTGTTTAGTTGGAGCATCTGACTAGCAGATGGTAAGGAATAAATTGAAGAACATGAAAACCATGTGAATGTGTCAGGGGAGCTAGTTACCAGCAGGTGAAGTGTGGGACTTCTGTAGCATAAACCATAATCCAGTCTAAAATAGCGACGGTCGTGATGCTACCATAAACATGACGGTAGTTATGATCTCTGCCAGCACGTGGCCACAGGAGCCTTAAGGACCTTGCACAGCTCCAGCAGCTCTCAGGTTTCCAGGGCTGGAAGGGCGGCAGCAGGAAATAATTGGGACTTTTCCTGTTGATACTCCTAATGTATATTCATTTTGACAGACTCGGGAAAATGGTAGGGAAGGCCTGAGAGACAGGTACGAACACATACTTGCTGTAGCTTTTTCAACCAGCCAACGTGCTAGAACTACACCGAGCTGCAGAAATGGCAGGGATACTGCACCGATGTGATCATCCGCACTGGGCCTGGAGCATCCTTCTCCAAAGTGGCACTGCCCTTTCAAAGAGGTTTTGAAAAGTAACTGGGAGCATAGAGAGTCACTGAGTTTTAAGGTGGGAGAAGAACATGCTCTTTCTTGGTTCCAGTCGCTCAGTGTTTTGGTGTCTTGCTGAATACCTCAGCTGACCTATTTTGACTTAATTCAAATTTGATGGAACTGTGACACTTTAAATGGACTTAAACTGGAGCAATTTATTATTTTGATTCTTGGAGACACTGTAGCATTTGGGCTTAGAACTGCAGTAATGGTGACAACTTCTTGGCAAGTATATAAATATTTTTTTTTTATCTGATAAATGCACTTTTCACATCTTATTCATCATCTCTTGTTTATCCCGGAGAAGGTGGAACATAGGGAAATATGCTGATTTTAGGTCTTCCTTCTTTAAGGGACTTCACAGGAATGAGAACAGAGAGGGTGGCTGTAATGTTTAGTTTGTGAGCAGGGCATACATTACCCACGGGAACTGTGCTTTTAATTATTAGTCACAAACTGTACTTTCAAGACCATTAAGAATTAGAGGAAAATTACATGTACGCAAAGCTGACAGCTCTCCTTGCAGAGAGAGGAGGTTGCGTAACTGGGCTGAGATGACAAAAAGCTGTTGTTAAAATCGAATTCACGTGTCTATGGGGAATTACATTTTCCAGTAAAAGATGTAAAGATATATACTTCAAGTACAGATGTATGTATGGCAGAGGACTCGTTTTTACCTACTGCAGCCTCCTCAGGACTTTCATGCGTCTCTGTTTTACAGACTGGATGAATGACTTGCAATGAATAATTTTTCTGATCAGCCTGCGTAACTGTTCGCCACAGCTGCATGTAGGTGGGCAGCACTGTACGCTACTGAAATCCAGTTGAAGCCATAACTTGAAGCGTTTAGGGGCTGCTGGAGTTGCTAGAGCCATTCTGCCTTGGGACATCTTGGGAGTTAACCATGGGATCTGGGTGACTTTTAATTTTTCCGAGGATAAGTTAAGGTTAATCAGACTGCAATCGGTGACTTGACCATCTGTGTAGTATCGCTGTGGTAAGAGCGTTAGGCTCAAACATGACACATTCGGCTCACAAGAGGAGGGTTGTAACTCTTCATATCATTAACCAAAAGCTTTATTTCCTAGGGTTTGTTTTTCATCTTCCCCCACAAACGTTAACAATCGTTCCAGTTTTCAAAAGCCTTTGCAGAGCAAGGGGTATGCTTCTGGTAACTTCAGCGTGTGCTTGGCGTGCGCAGACACGCAGCGTTCACAGTCGCGCAATGTTCAAAGCTTTCTCCCTTCATCATCTTCTGCTCTTCGCGTGCCACCTGGTGCGACTCGCTGAGCCTCCCCAGCACCTGTGCTGACAGCTCACACGTGTATTTGGCAGACATCAGTGTGCAAGGAGGGGTTTAACAAGTCACTTCTGTGAGCGTATATGGGAGGTTTCAGGGTCTTTCTGGCTTTTGGCAGGGGGGGAAAAAAAGGCAAGGTTTTAGACATAAGAAAACTTCTGGCAAAATAAATGTTCAGTGTGCTGTTACAAAGTGCTCTGAGTAAGGAGAGTAAGAATGCGTAAGGTGAGCCCTGGAAGGGAGGGGGCTAAAATGACAACAGCTGGAAAATTGTAGATAATTGTAATAGGAAAAGAAGTAGGAGGGATTAAAGCCAATTCCAGGAAAAAACTTTTACTCTTGTGCTTTAAAGCATGCCTATTATAAGGTATATCCTTAGTTGCACTGGTTTTCATGAGACATAATCACATACTTGAAGCTTTTATAGAGAGTTCATTCTTTGAAGTACTTTTCCGTATGAGAGTCTTAAAAAAAAAAAAAAAGAAAAGCATTTATATTGCTAGATTTTTTTCCTTCCAGCATTGCAGCATATTACTGTCCCATCCATCCTTAGGCTTTTTACTTACATCTGTGACGTGTTGCAAGGATTTCACTGAAGTCAATTAAATTAATCTGCGTTTACACCCACACTGAGAGACTGCAGAACAAGAACTGCTACGTGTTATTTTTAAGTGTTGTCTCTTTTCCAAACACAGGCCTTGCCTATAAAGGTGTGGGGGTATTTCAGGAGGAGGGTGTAGGACCAGGTGACTGCTGAGGTCCTGTCCAGCCTGAACTTTTCAGTGGATCCATGGTTCTTCCTTAGTGGAGGGACTTGCCATCGGGGCACTGCTGCTTGCAAAAGTTGGAGTGCGTTTCCCAAAGGAGCAGGAGGGGAAGTATGTTCCAGCACAGCCAGCGTTGCTAGTGCAACAGCCTTTCTCATCTTTCAGTCTTTTGTAGTTGAGCAATGGCAGCTTGTCTGTCTGGCGTTGACTCAATGATTAGTGCAAAATAAACTTACTTCCAGTGTCCTCCAATAACGGTCATCTCAAAGAAATGTCTTTGCTTACTACTGCAAACACTGAGCAAACAGCGCCCAGCTGGGTTATGAGCAAAAAGCTTTCTTTTGCATCTTGTATGTAGAAGCCTTACATTTTTCGTAGTCATCTTTTGGGGAAATAATCAGAGGGAGACCCAAAGCAGCTTTTCTCATTACCATCCAAAAGGGTATTAGATGTGGGCCTACCAGTATTGATACGGGGTTTGTGGTTAAGTATAGAGTAGTAGTATGTGTTCAAGACTAACGTTGCTGGCTGGGAGAGGACGCGAGTCAACTTGATAGTTCAGGGAGCTCAGGAGGTAGGATGAGAGCAGAGGACACTTGATGTGATGTTAAGGAGTGCATGTCTGACATGGTATAGGAAAGGTGATACGCAGGAGAGATAAAAATACTGTCTTACAGATAAATGTGGAACAGACATCTTGTTAATTATGCATCTTTTAAGCTTGGTTTGCAAATTGACTTAATAGTATATAATCATGATTTATTTAGAGACAGATTAGCATTTGACTTTGAATTTTCACTTGGATAAGCCATCTGCGTTCTGGTGTGGTGTTCTCATGGAGCTCGCATTTGGCACTTCACGGTTTTAAGGTCACTAGTGTAAGAATGTTGGACAGCTCTCTCCCCCCTCCCCCCCCTTTTCATAAGATTTAACATAAATCATGGCATTAAGTAACACTACTTTGATACCGGTGAGAATGTTTTACTAGTTATTAAAAATATATGTGGCACTTTCCTCTTTCCTTCAGGTACAGCCAGTCTGCTGTTGCTGAGTTTCTGGATTTGTGCCCACAGGGTCTGTATTGTTGATCACAGGTTATCTCCCCATGTTGCTCAAGTTAATAGTTGGTTGTGGCACAAGTGACTGACCTCAGCGCTTTGGTACAAGACAAACTGGGGGGGAGTGAGGGGGTGGAAATCTAACATTTTGAGATATCTTTTTTTTTTTTTTTTTTAAACCCCCCAAAAATTGTTTTTGAAAAGTTGAAACAAGTCTTAACTGTCTTCTTCCACTGTGATCTGTATTCATTTATTTCTCTGTTTGCTTTCATGCAAAGTCTCTGGTTGTTATAGCTATCAAAACTTTTTGTTAATTAAGTAGTCTCAAAAGGCAAGGTCCTTTCAGACTGCCTGGGGAAACTTAGTATACTGACATTTTTAGCTTTTACGTGTTTCCAGTGCCATTTATTCTTAGAAGAGAAGTGATTATGAAAGGTACACAGAACATCAGAATAGGACAATACTATTTTTTTTAAAAAATAAAGTGTTTAGAAACTGCGTTGTTGAGGTCGATTTGTCCATGGTGCTCTTGTAGACCATATACACATGTATGGAAGTCAAAACTGTGCTGTAGTCCAGAAAAGATCCCTTGTAATTAGCATTTCCCTGGAAACAGCAGCTATAGGCTGTAGGGTTATCTAGGCTATATCTAGCATTAGTTACTGTTTCTTTTACATCTTTATAAACCCAGGGTGACTTTTGAATTACTGGTATAGCTGCTGCCATAATTTTCATTTACTTATTGTGAACACCCATGGTTTATTCCTGCAAAATCCTACAATCTGCAGCAGTGAGCTCATGGTACACAGGGCTCTCCTGATGGAAATGCTTTGTCAAAATCAGACTCAGTAAGCATAGATGGTAGCCTGAAAAACGTATCCCATTCTCATCTTTGTGGTTTTATTGTTGTCTTGTGACAAGTCAAAGCAATGGTACTGGGTCTCCGCATTTTAACCCAAAACACTGTAAAGAGTGAAAATAACTTAAAAGCCTACCCAACTCTTCAGTGAGTGCTACAGACCATGCAAAGCCAAAGTACTTCCTTTTAAGCAGAACTTGGTAAATAAGTAAGCGTAGGGGAAAACTGACTTTTCAGATCTCCCCTTCACTACTGTAAATTGTTTGCAAGAGGCTAACCACTGCTATAATGTTTTGCTGTTCAGAATTATTCACCAAAGACAGACTAAGAATTATCTAGGAGCGGCATGTCACTCGGAAATAGTTCAGTCAAAAATTTAAACAGTCCAGCTGGCTTCTCCAAATACAGAGGTTACTTGATAGGTTTCCTACACGAACCATGTAAATATAAGTCTTCAAAATTGCCTGTCTGGTGCCAGTACATGTTACAACCATGCAAAATGCAATTTTTCTAAATCTGTTCCAATATTCACTTAATGGCCTGCATGCCTGACAATAAAGCTCCTCTGTCAGAACGCTCATAAGAAGTGAACGCCAAAAGGAGATGAGAGCTGCAGTGTGGCCATTGAATAATCGAAACGAACTGGTTGAGCAGGAAAAGCACATTCTGTGTGGTTTTATGCTTTATTGTTTGCATGCTGCTACTGCTCCAATTCCACAAAGCTCCTGGGATTCTGCATGCTTTATAGTATATGACTCATTGGTCTTTTGACACTAAGCTATTTGACACATAAAGATTTTGATTTATACTTCCCTGGAGAAATGTATGTACAGATAAAGGTTACAGAGGGAGGTAAGTGGCCCTCAAATTGTGTTACCTTTAAAAAGTGAGAGAAAGTCTCTTCTCCCTTAAAAGGTTGAATAGGATAGCAATAATGCTGGTTACAGAAGTCTTCAGAGCGTGCCACTCTGTAGTTTGTTTACATACATCCAGAGTAGAGGTAGCAAAGCTTTTACAAGCTGTTTACTTTCCACATAAACAAAATGGTAGTGAAACAACCCATATTTGAAAGTGCTTCATTTATGGCGTCTTATTGTAAAACGTGGTTCCTGCTTCTCTTCAGTTTGGCTTAGCAAGCAGGTAGGAATAGCAAACTGCAATGTTCTTCCTTTTTTCCTTCCGTTTTCCAGATACTATGGTGGTGTCAGTGGCTTTCGGATCCTTTGGGCACTACCTTTTAAGAAGGGTTTGGTATCCATTATTGGTTAGCCTCCACAGCAACATTTTGTGGGAAGTGCCCCAAATACATTCACAAATAAATACCTGGAGCTCAGCAGCAAGCTCTTCCCAAGCTTTACTTAAACATTCTGTAGATTCAAAAATGGGAAAGGCAGGGGAGAAAATGCTGAGGATAACATATAGGGGACTGTGCCCAGGTAACTTCTCCTGTGAGCTGCTGCGAGGCAGGGAACGATGTTCTCTCCCCAGCGCCCTCAGAAAGCTGATGGCGTTTCTGCTCCTCGTTTCATCAGAGGAGCACAAAAGGAGCCGCAGAGCTGGGCTGCGCGCAGGTTGTACAATGGCCGTCCTTTTCCTTTAAAGAAATGCTTTCAACTGTGCATGATTAATTTTTCCTCCGGTGCGTCACTTACAGCCACTGAGAGCGTTTTCCACAGAAACACAATACCTAATTTCTTGACTGCATAAATCGGTGGCTATTTAAACTTCATGGAGCCTGAGTAGCCCGCAGAACTTCAATAGCCCAAAAGCAGTCATTCAGTATGAAGTCTTTGCTTTGGCTCTTTCTAATACCGTGCACTTCGTATTATCGTACATCAACAGTTTATCTCAAAGAAATGGCAAGAAAGACAGTGCTATTCCTTCTCTAGAAGAGTTCTGCTGATAGACAGCTAACAGTTTTTCCACTTATCTCCAGATGTTGCAGAGTTTCAGAATTGCTGTGGAAAAGCATATAATTGTTTGGGCCAGAGTTTGTTGAAATTCTGTCAAAATGAGATAATTTTAATGAGTATGGAAGGATGGCTGCAATGCAGCCTATATGAGTCAGTCATGCCAACCTGCTAGCAGTATCAAATTATTACAAACAGCATTTTGATAAATTTAAGCAGTAGCTTCTCTCATTTTTTTGTGTTGTCATTCTCTATCTGACAACAAAGAAGATCCTGTATTTTGAATTCTAAAGCCAGCATTCTATAGTCATCAATTTTTATGGGGAAATGGGATAGAGGAGAAAGGGAAAAGCTTGCTGTCGATTCCCGTGGTTGCAAGGTAAGGTTCCATCCATATATGATACTGAATATAAGGTCTGACCCTATAGCCCTCGGAGTCAATAACAACATTTTTACCAATCTCAAAGGTGCGTGATTCAATCTATAATGCTCAATCTAAAAGCACAGCATCTGATCGTGCAAGCAAACCCTTTGGAACAGAGTCACCGGTGTTGCAGTGGGAGCTGTCAGACCACTGTACACAGGTTGGCATTGGAAATGCTTGATCCGAGCCATAGGTCTTTCTGGAAATTTAGTACCTTGTATATGCCTCTGCCTTTAAATCACAGCACGATCTGAATTTTTAAATCATAGGGGTATGTCTTTGTGTGAGCAGGAAAGGAGGGTTGTTTAACATCTAGCTCTTGTAGGGTGGCTCTGGGCGGATTTTCAGGAACTTCACTGTGATCATCATCTCTGGTTTAATGTTCATTGTGTAATGTGTCAGGCAAGAAATAGCTTACGGGTCAGCAGAAATATTTTAAGAGAATGTATGTAAACGTATTCCTGGATTGCAGGAATTGGGAGAAAAGCATAAGGATATTTCCATGTGCATTCCTAAAAATTTGCTACCCATGTGGTAGCAGCAGTGTCTTCCCTGTTTTTGGTCAGCCTGGCTGACACATCATCTTCCCCAGTTGCTGAGATTTCCGTGGACACGGACAATTTGGCCACTCTGCCCTGGGTGCTGGTGTCATTCGGCATGGTGCCTTGTTTACTTGGTGTTCTCTTTCAGAAGAAGCCCTTGTTCAGTGTCTCTCTCCCCCTTGAATTCCTGGATAGGAAGCACCACTGCCTCAAACTCCTGCAAAGCTTAAATACCTGATGTAGGTGTTGCAGACTGCGGTGCGCTTTTGCCTCTCCATTTTAATTCCCACTGAGGAACCCTTGTCCAGTTGTAGAAGATCTAAAAAGGATGCCAGGTTTTAGAGGGCAGTGGCTTAGGGAGCTAATTTTGTAAGAGTCTTTAAAAAAAGATAAATTGTTCTGTTGCGTTCCTGCATGCTTTGTGAGCCTAGGTTTTGCAAAGTTGTCAATAAAATAGTCATGTTTTGGAACGTGTCATAGGAAATACCAGAGAATTCATACCTAATGGTCAGAGGATGGCCCGGAGCATTTGGGCCTTCAGACTTCTATTCCAAATCCTAGTATTTCACACACTTCAGGTTTTGGTCAGGCAGCTCTTCCCAATGGGAGCGATGCCATGAGATATGTATCTTATGCTAGTAGGGGTTTAAAGTGAAGTGTTTCCTCAATAAAGTGGAAAACAATTTATTACGCCCTCTTCGGACACTTAGAGATTCAGAGAGAGCAAGCTAGCAGGGCACTGGGGCCAGAAGATGTATAATCTGTACTTTGTTCTGTTCAGTCGCTACATTTTTGGGGCAGGTCAAGTCGCCTCTCCGTGCCTCAGTTTCCCCTTTCAGCATGTCTCTATTGTCTCTATAAAAAGGAAGCTCTGGGAAGTGTGAGTGCCTTTAGCCTGTCACTGTGGGATGTGAAATGCAGAGGCAGTGGTATAAAAGAAATAATAACCTATTTGTGACGTGGGACCTTGATTTCATTAAATCTTCCATCTTCTGAAGGAAAACCCTTTTTAGAGGTTGGGAAAGGGAGGTGGTAAAATGTGCTTAATTATATTTGACTCTAGTGGATGTACTTCAGTGTGGGCCTCTCGTGTTAGTCTGGAAAAGTTGAAAAGGAGCCCATGGTTATTTTAAAATTAATTTTACCATTCTTCTGGAGTCACGTTGAAAAAAGGACAGCTAGGCAAAAACAGGCAATAGAATTACTCACAGACAAGGCAAAATGTACTATATGTCAGCTACACCTTAAAGCCAATGGGGTGCTGCCTTTGTTTTTCTCAATGTGGTGTTTTTGCTGAGGTATTACTGGACACCTTGCGCTTCCCACGGCAAATCCCCAGCATTTGGTGGGTGTCTGATGCAACAGTAACAAAACTGTACTGCTTTTTTCAGTTTAGCATTAATTTCTTATTTTACAGTTATATGCTTAGGCCCTTGCAGAACTTGCAATTGCAGGGTAAATATTTGAATTTTTATTTTTCATAATTGATTTCCTGACTTTAACATCTGCTGGGTACAGGAGATGCAGGAGCTGACAGAAAAAAAAGGTATGGCTGTTGTCGGCAGGGGATTGGCTCAGCTCTCCTCAAATATTTTCTCCCGACGTGTGTGGTGCTGAACATACGGGCGCTTACTCCCTGGCAGCATCAAGCCCATGACTGCCGAGTGCTTCAGCACGCTCCGAGTCATTTACACCATCTAGAAAACAGGCAGCAAAGCTTGCTGAGAGGCCCCTGAGCAATGCGCTTGGCAGAGAACGGGCGTAGGTCCAGCAGGCACAGGGCAGGTGGAAGTTTCCCTTGGGACGTCCCTGGAAAAGGGGAGACTCAAACTCGGGCCTGGTACACGCTGTTGTAAATGTGATTGTGTGTGGGGGATGGCTGGAGGTAACACTGTCCTTGACCATCATACGCTTAACCAAGAACAAATTACATGAAGCAGGAGGGAGAAAAAGTTAATTGAAGTGATTTTTGCCTTTGAGAGGGGAAGAGAATTCTGCCTAAATCCCTAGGAATAGGGTGATTTGTCATTTTAAAAGCTCTATTTCTGTTCACTGCTTACGTGCACTGTCCCAACCATTACACAGGCTGTTAAGTTAAATGCAACATCTCAGCAGTTGCATTGTCCAAGAGGCTGTGTCTTAAAAAGGTACAGGAAAACATTGCAACTTGGCCTATAACGCAGTAACGTAGCTGCTTTAGTAATGACAGGGACATTTTTCTTTATCTTCTTTGCCCACATGGATAATAAACATAGAGAAAGCAAACTGTTGTCGTCTCATGCAAATATATGACTTCTAGACACTGCAAAACCACTTTAGCATAACTGTGGAGTACTAGTAAATACTTGTTAGTGGGTTTTGCTATTTATGTACATTATGTTGAAATTGGAGCGGGGCTTTCCCTGTTGATCTGTGTTACAAGAACTGATTGCACCATGGATGAGGAACTAAAATTGTATTTTACAGTCTGGATCAGCAAATCTTTTCAAGTTCATTGATTAAAGCTCGGCAAAAAGTTATTTTTGGATGGCAAGCTAGGCAGTTCCGACCTCTCCCTGACTCCCTGGAGAAAGCTTAAAGAAACCCAAAGCTTTTGCGTGACACAGCACTTGATTTTGTAACAAATGGCAAATGAGGATGGTGTTTTGCCTCCCAGGTAAGGCTGGGATGGCGGGCAGGGAGGACAGTGGGTGAAACGCATCTGTTGCAAGTACCAGGCAACTATTTCTGGAGCAAAGACGGAGCGGCCTCAGTGTTGTCTGCAGGAACAACAGGCTCCCGGCACCTCACAGAGGGAGGCAATGTCTCGGCCAGCGCAGGCAGTGCTGAAGGGAGGTTCTTTGGCACTCACAGCATGTACTGTCCGGGTGTCTCCTTGCCTTACCCTTCTCCCTTGTCCTCCCTCTCCTCTCCAGGGCAATTTCTCATGACTTGGCACACATCTCGACAACGACAAGCCAGCAGCCTTTCACGCCGGGCTGCAGTTTCCAAGGGGGCTGGCAGATTTTGATGCCCTTTTCCTCCTTGCCCTTGCTACAGCTCTGGATGGAGGGAGCAGCTCCCATATTCTTCTTGAAGAGTTGTTGAGACTGACCTTCCCATAACCAAATATCAGGAGGAGAAACGGGGAGGGAAGTCTGTGCAGACACCTAAGTAGATCTCCCTTTCGCTTTCCCTCTTTTTGAAGCCCCTGGGTAAAGAAATGGTGGGGAAAAAAATTGTGATTTAATAAATGAGGCTCCATTAGACTTCAGGGACAGTGTGTTTGCTGTGGTAAAAGAGAAATTGGAGAGCTCTTGTAGAAAGGCAGAATCTGTCTGAAATTTGCAGGTGTTAAAAGCTGGCACCAGCTGCCACAAAAGTTAGATGCATTGTACCAAATTCAGCAAAAGTTGAGAACTACGTTTTGAGTAGGAGCTAGGAGAGACAACATTTAAACTAAACATAAATCTCTGATGCTGATTCTATCTGTAGGGGCAGACAAGGAGAGGGACAAAAAAGAGGGCGAAAGCATTTTATGAAGACTGAAAATTCCTTTGTAGAGTGAAGCTGCTCTATTGTTCGTTTCTTGCTTTGAGTAGGGACTCTAGACAACATCTATCACAGATCCTCTCTTTATGACTGTCTCAGTCCAACTAGGATTTGTAGTTGCACTTGAAGTATTTGTCTTCTGGCTTCAACTGAGAGAAAATACTCGTATGTGACTTAGGAGATCAACACAATCCATTCAATTCACGTAGCAGAAAAAGAAAAATTGTGAAACATCACCTGCGATTAAATCAATCTGGTGACATTATGTTCTGCTCAGAGACATTCTGCAATCGGGGAAAAAAGCTAACATCTTCAAATACGTTCTTTGCTGTACAAGCAACTTTGGGGTTTTTTTCACCACGAGGTAAATCAATGTGCTAAAAGTGAAACTGCATGTCAAAGCCTTAAAGTCAGTATCATTAAAGAAAAACCACAAAAAAACCAAAACTCCCTCCCCCAGCCCCAAAATCCCACAAAAAACCCCCAGAAGTAAGGGTAAATGTACTCTTATTGGTGTCCTTAGAGAACTCCCAGCTCTAAATGATGCTAGGTGGTGGTACAGACAGGTTTTTACCATGAGCATCTTCTAAGAATGATTAGTTGTCTTCATTTGTTGCCTGATAGGAGTCCCCTTCCCTACAAGTCGGTCCAGGAGCACGATGCACAACTCCCTGGGATCAACCAGGGAACGAACTTTTTGTTGTACTAGTTCCAGGCCCATTATTTTTGGAAAAAAAAAGATGGAGACATTTAATAAGATCCGTTATCCTTGAAAGTATTTTAAGATCTTTCTGTAGCTAATGAGCAAGTAGACAGGAATCTAAAAATGAAGCTAGTTATCCCAGTGCTGTTGAAAGCTGCATAAAAATGACTGAATGTCTAACACTAAAAGTAACTATATTGTATATAATTAGCAGAAAATTCTCAACAATTGGTATTAATGTTCATAGGAAGATGATTTGGCTATTTATTTGCATTTTACATGGCTGAAGCAGAATCACATCTGACGAAATAACACGACTTTAAGTCACTGATTTCTACCTAACAGGTTTCCTTAACATCACTAGTGTATGGAACATATGCACAGCTTTTGTGTAACACGGTATTTGTGATTAATGGGAACAAGAAAATTGACTATGCGGATGCTTTTGAGTTGAAAAGAGATGCAAAGCTTCCATCCAAAACTGCCGTTTATATATGTTGTTAAATACACTACCCCAAATCATGAGACGATTTCAATGCAGAACTAGTAGCTAACTTCCAGTCTTTACCTGTTGGAGAAGATGCCTTTTCAGGTACTTGCAATGCTGTATTAAACTCAGCAAATATTTTTATGTTTGGTATCTCTAATTTTAGAGGTTTAGAGCCATTACAATAATTTCTCATCATCTCCATGACGTGGACTATGGAACTTGCTTGTGACAGAGATCATCCTTAGGATGATCTCTGATCTTACACCAGCTTGATCACAGATTTGGGTTACTCAGCTGCCTCAACATTGAGCTTCTGGGTAAAGTGTTCCTTTTGCTGTGCCCACTGGTTTTTTTGAGATGCTTTTATTGCAGTGGATTAGCTGGTAAGTCTCTGTTTACTCAGCCCCTCTTCTTTGCATTAACAGTCCTGCCATCTACAAACCAGCTCACAGGAGATTGATTTCCAAGATGAACTATCCTGCACTGATAAACATCTCTCATAAAACCCTGATATTTGCCGTGATCCTGGAGAAGAGACATGATGATCCATCAGAAACGGTCCCTCCCTGACCACTGAAGGGCTGTTTCCCAGAAGATGGAGCTCTTTCCCCAAGACTGGTGATGGAGATCTTGTAAGTTCAGTATCATGTAAAATTGGGGAATGCTTATGGATGTCAGTGAATTATTATTCTTAGCTGAGAGAAAGAAGAGAAAATGAACATGTTGACCATAGGTGGTATATTATAAAAGAAAAGTCTTGTTTATTTTTTTTCCTCAGTAAATGATAAATTCTGAACTGTAATAATAGCACATGAAAGTAAATTCAGTTATTAAAGAGTCCAGATACCAAACCTTCCCCCCCACCCCACCTTGTGAAACAACATACGATTCCTTGGCAGACTTGGGTATATAAAGCTTTGCAATTTTCTTGAGTCTATCACTTGATTAGAAAGATGGTGATTTGTCTTATCGACAGCAGTCACTCCCTTTTTGCTGGAAGCAAATCCATTAACGCCTCTCTGGGGTAGAGAGGGGTATTTCTTTCTGGTGTGCTTTGGTTTCCACCTGTGAATGATAAGACTGAGAGGGATTTTAAATTTCCACATTGAAAACCAAATGAAAAAGTAATGAGCATAGGAGATGGAAAGAAAAATGTGGATGTTGATTCTTGCTGAAGTAAGGATGGTTTGTGGAAATCCACAGATCATGCAGAAGGTGTCCCTCGAGTTGGGACTGGAACAGCAGAGCCCTTCTGGTATCAGGTGCTGAAGGAACAAATAAGTATGTGAGAATTGGAATACATTTATAATATGCTTATGTGTATTTAGTGTCTGATCATCTTCCCTTAAAAGAAGTGTTAACCCTCTCCCTCTTTTCCCTTCCCTGCTCACCCCCAAATCTGGGGTAAGGCTGTTGGACTCTCTTAAGCCTGGACACCTTGAGGAGCGCCTACAGAAACTGGACAAAAGTATTGTTTTTAATGACACCAAACAATTGTCAGTGCCTCAGCTTCCACTATTTTGGATGTTAGGAACATTTTACTTTTCATTTTATTGCCGTAGATCAGATACTCGTTTTTTACAGCTCGCATGTGTGTTATCTAAACTGCAAAAAAGATTATGAAGAAGGGAAGTTTTATAAGCACTGACGTGGTTGTCATGACTACATAAGCCACTTTGCTGGTACTGTACAAGTCTTTCACTTTATATGTCTAGCTCTTAACACAAACAGCATTTTTTTTGCATGAGGGTCTGAAGAAATAGGGCTCAAGAAACATCTATAAGCCTAAATATGTGTGTGTGGTGTAGCATCCAGGTGAAGCTAATGCTCTTGCCCCCCCGCCCCAAATCAAACAGCATGTGTGCATTATATGCCTTGGACTGTGAGAGAGGCAGGTCAAAGCTAATTCTCTACTTTTGACTGAACTGACAAGATCTGAAGTCCTGGCAATCAGGGCTACAAATGATCAAGTGAAGTAGATTGCTCTTACATATCATGAGGTTGTCCTGGTTTCGGCTGGGATAGAGTTAATTTTCTTCCTAGCAGCAGGCATAGTGCTGTGTTTTGGATTTAGTAGGAGAAGAATGTTGATAACACCCTGATGTTTTTAGTTGTTGCTGAGTACTGCTTATGCTAGTCAAGGACTTTTTCAGTTTCCCATGCTCTGCCAGGCGCACAAGAAGCTGGGAGGGGGCACAGCCAGAAGAGTTGATCCAAACTGCCCAAAGGGCTATTCCATACCATATGACGTCATGCTCATTATATAAACTGGGGCGGGGGGTGGCCAGGGAGCAGCGATCGCTGCTCGGGAACTGGCTGGGTATCGGTCGGCGGGTGGTGAGCAATTGCATTGTGCATCACTTGCTTCGTGTATCATTATTATTATTATCATTATTATACTGTTACTATTAGCATTACTATTTGACTTTATTTCAATTATTAACCTGTTCTTATCTCACCCCAGGAGTGTTTCTCACTCTTACTCCTCCGATTCTCTCCCCCATCCCATCGGGGTAGGGGGAGTGAGCGAGCGGCTGCGTGGTGCTTAGTTGCTGGCTGGGGCTAAACCACAACAAGGTGCAGGTATCCTCCATATCCTCCTTTTTTTTTTTTTTTTTTTTTTTTTTGGTTCCTGCCCATTTTTTCCTTTGCGCTAATTGGATGTAAAGCAGGTGGTTCTCTTTGCCCGGCTAGAAAAAAGGAGGTGAAGGGACTGGAGGGACAGGGAGATCTCTGTGACAGGTTGCTGTAAATGTTTCTGTGCACATCATTAAAGTCAAAGAGAAATTGTGAGCCAGTATCAAGCCATATATATGCCATATTCACTGAAGTTTGCTGGAACCAGACTCCCCTAAATAATCATTTCCATGTCTTTGCACCTCTGCGAGTTCTTAAGTGTTTGACCCCATTGTCAGAGTGGCCCAGAAGGACTAGGAACTTGACCAGAAGAGAGTTTTAGCTGTGTTGGTCCTTCACATGCAACTCAGGCAGGGGCTGTGAGTGTGCGTACAGGGCTTTTCGTGAGTCCTGTGGCTTAGAGGAGTGTGCGCAAAGCAGCTTTCGGCTGCTGCTGTTCCCTTGCACGGTGATCGTCAGGCTCTCCTTTGGGTTGGTGTTTCTCTCCCCCTTGGCCGCTTGATCATTGGAAGCATGAGAGGCTGGAAGTTCCCGAGGAGCAAAGGACCCCTCGTCCTGAGGAAACCGGTACTCGGGTTATGGCAGTTTATAAGCCTCTTCCCATGGGCTCATAAGGTTGGGACAGCTGGGACATGTGAATGCTCTCTGTGAGGCACTTAGAAAAGTGCAATTGAGCCTCCAAAGCCATTTTTTGGTGTTGTTTGTGTTTTTTTTCTTTAATGGAAAGATTTGCTAAGTGACAGACTTGTGGATCATTTGCAAGGGAACAACCAGAAGTAGGAGTAGTGTGAGTCTAAATGATAGCATATTTCTGATGCTTTATTTCAGGCAAAATGATGAACATAAACCTGATAGGTAATCAAAATGACAACAAGGAAAAGCACTAAGTGTGTTTGAGGAAAGGAAGAGGTGTAACATGCTCTGGGCACAGGGTCTCCAAAAACAACGAGGGTCAGTTTAAGATAAAGTTTTGTTGCTAGGAGACTGTAACCATGAAATAGAAATGCTGATTAGTTGACATACTTGAGAGATGATGAAAAAAGACATCTCGGTGTCTGTGTTATGTCAAAACCATAAAACAACACAGTTATTTTGGAAAAGCTAAATACAACAATACAAATCCAAACAGCAGTTAATCCAACCCAAGTGCAAATGGTCATAGGCTCTGATTTAAAGTTTGATTACAAGAATATAGCTGGAGTTAATCATTCAGATGACCCAGCAGTTAAATCGTTTGAGGAGGAGGTAGAAGACAAGAAAAGCGAAGTTAAACATATCATCAGCAGTATCATTCTTTTAGCACTGAATGGACTCAAGCCTGTGGGAGAGCGGGGAGCTCGGGTGATAGGAGTTTATGTAACCTGTACGCAGACAGCTTTGTGCTTTTGTAAGGACCCAGAAACTTCTGAAGATAGTTGTTACAGTATAAAAATCATTTCAAGTTCCAGGTGGGCATCAAAGAGAAAAGTTTAGTAAGAAATCTGAAAGATTTCTGAAACAACAAGCTGAAAGAAATCAAATGAAAGGAAATAAGGATAGAATTTCAGAAGATAGAGGTCTGGTCATCAAGTTCTTTTAATGGTAACAGGAAAATAATCACTTGCAAAAAGAAAGCCCTGTGTTAAAAATCTCCTCTTTCATATTGCTCTGGAAAGGCAGTCATGGTCAGAGAAAAATAAAATTGTCCACCATCATGAGGTAGGTTTGCATTCCTTATTGTCATTTTGTTCCCGACAAAGCTGGCAAATACCTGTGGAAAAGAAAACATCTGCAAAATGCTTCTGTAGCTAGTGGGGATACAAAGAAAGTTTCAAGTAAAACCTTTTTCATATGTTCATCTGCTTTTAAATCGGGTGTCATGAGAATCTAGAGTTGTAAAAGCTTTTGCAACTCCTAAAAAATTGTAGACTATTGAATAATGATATAATAACATCAATAATTTATGCTAAGCATACTTAAAAATTGCAAAATGTAATTTAATTGTTCTGCCAGTGGGGAAATGGCGAAAGAATGAGTTGTGCTTGCTTAACTTAATTTTTGTTTCTTAGCACGAGGTTTATAATTACTTTAAGTAAGCAAGTTATTTGTTTTCATTAGCAGTAATTGACCAGTAAACATGATAGTAACATACTTTCTCTTGGAAAACTCTACTAGTAAGTCTCTGTAGTTAAGAGCTCTGACCAAAAATACCATGCGGAATGGGTCTCAATGTATCACCCTGAGACTAGCTATGCTTAACTTAATGCAGCCATTACTAATTACAAATGTAATGCAACCATTACTAATTATAAACTGCAGGTCCACGTAGGTCAGTGTCTTAATGCTGTAGGTTGCAGAGATCCAAGTGTTAGCTCAGAAATGAACTCCCCAAGCTGTGCTTAGACATCTTTACAACACCCCAGCAACTGGAGGTTTATTTAGGTAAGTCACGCTCTAAATTTGAAAAAAAAGTAGCATAGATCATCCTGCTTGCAAATATCTTTCACCTGTGCCTCTTGAGTCAGCAACTGCCTAGAGGAAATATTTCTGCTGATAATACTGTGAGTACAGGTACTAAATGCTTAGAGACACAAATACATCCAGAGCAGAGACATATATTCAGCTGCCATAGTGTCCTTTTTTTAAAAAAAAAAAAAAAAATCCAGGGTTTTAGTCTTTCTTTACAGGTACTTTTGAGAGCTGGCAGCCTACATAGTTCAGCAGCAAAGGCAGATGCTTAGCATACTTCAAATTGCTCATTAGAGCTCAAATCCTCATCCCTGCTTAGACATAGTGCAAGTAGCAGCAAGCCCCCTGTCTCTTGCCAGTACAGGTGTAGAATACAGACGCATGCTCAGAAGTAACCCCCCTTAAATCCTGAGTGAGCACAGGCAATGTTATCAAGGAAATGAATTTTTATTGGTATTTCTCACCTAATCTGTTTTTATTGTGACTGTGGCTGCTATGCAAGAAACATAAAATCGGGTCTCAATCTCCCTTTTCTACATCTGGGATAGCTGGAAATTGGAGTGTGTTACTCAAGATACCACTCGGCTGCACCCAGGGCTTTCCTGCTCAGAGACTGCCGGTGGCATTGCACCCAGCGTTGTTGTTCCCATCGCACGCTGGCACGCACAGGAGGGGTGTCGGGCAAACAGTGTCTATGAGCAGAAGACTTCTGATTCCCGACCAAGCATCTTAGCTATTAGGTCCCTCTGACTCTCCGAATTTTATTCCCCAGAGTTTTTCAGTAATGCGTGTGATAAGCTGCTGTTGTTGTTCTATTGATTGATACCAGGTTACAGATAACCTGTCAGGCTTGGCTTCCTTGAAGAATCTGTGTTTAGAGGCTGAATACGGCCAGGAACTCTTTGTCACTGGGTATTTGCTCATGTAAAAGACTGCTGATACCTACCTCTTATTCAGCTCCTGTAGATGCTAAATAAAGCTGCCATTTCACCTGCCTTGGAAGATCATACCATGCCCTCAGAGCCCCAGAGGAATCACTGGGATTGCTTTTACAACTGGGAAAATCCATCCTGTTGCAGAGCCAGTAGGGAGTGCCCAATTCTTTGCAGATCATGAGCAACAGGATCGGTTGTGGAGCTAGTCAAAGCTGACAAATACTTGCTCAAAGTCATCAAGCCATTTTAAAAACCAGGATTTCATAAGAATTAAAGTTTTTTTTTCCATAGGCAAATATCAAACAGTGCCTCTTAGAGAAGAACATGCTTTGAGTAGCTCACACGCAAGTAGCGAGGTAGTGAGAAATTACAGAAAAGGCAAATTGGGGAGACATGCAGAAATCATCAAGGAATCATAGTTGACTGTTTTCTTTTCTTTACTCTCAATTGTTTTTTGCCACGAGGAGACTACAGGAAAATAAACAAAATTATCACCCAGGAAAGGACAATGCCAATTGATTAGTACATTGTGTTGCAGCAGTATCCTCATTGCACTGGTAGATGACAAAAATAATTCGTAATGAGAGTGTTCAGGGAAACGGCATTGCTTGGAAACACAGACATTACTGATCATTCACACAGTCAACAGATTAGTGATGTTCATGGAGCAGCCAACTATCTGCAACAAATAAGTACATTTTCTCAGGATAAAAAAGCAAGCTGAGGATTACAAGGACCCACGCTTTTTATCTCCAGACAATCCTCGTTTCAGGTTTCTTACCTCTTCTTAAAGGCTTGGAATAAATAACATATTGATTTCCCTTAAAACTTAAGAATGTGTTCACTGTTGAAGTATTCACACTGCTTATAAAAGAGTAGGGATTATTTTGCTTTAAGCCTTCCTGTATCAATGTGAAAAAGTATCTGTTCTGCCAAATTTGTCCATGATCTTAAAGATTACAGACAGGAATTATATATATGTATTTATACTTATTTAACCTGTTCCTACAGGGTTTACTTCTCAGCTACTAACAGGAAGTGAAAACGTATTCGGAAACCACTTGTTCACACATGTGTCAATACATATACATGGATGTAGAGGAAGGCCCTTACATTGGGGTCAGTATAGGACTTTGCTTGAGCTCTTTTTCCTGCCTAACCTGCACTTTGAGCTGTCTTTTCTGCTAGTGATACCTCTGAGACCAAAGGATATATCTGTGTGTGAAGGCATATTGTATATAGACTCTCTCTGTATATAGATCATATTATTACGTAGCATATGGTTTCTTAGTGCTGAACTCCCAACCTGTCCATAACATCTTGCTGCATTTAGACGGCTGGCACGTAAACTCTCTTTTAAGTGCTCTGTTTCAGCGGAGTCATGAAAGATACTCTCAGGAGCTGACCCACAGCAAAATGTATCCTGAGAGAACAAAACAGATATGGATCACCTGCTGGGGACTAATTGATCAAAAATACCTGCTTTACTGGAAGAGGTAATTGAAGCACTTGCCACTTAGGCTTTGCTTGACTTCCAAGTTGTCTTTCTCTTAAAGCCGTGTTGTTGATGATCTGCTCTAAATCAGATTTCCCTCATCCAGACCAAAATAGGATGCACTCAGTGGGGAAAAAAGTAAACATTGGAAGGCATCATTAACAGTATTTATCCTGGAAGTGAGGTACTTGGTCCTCAAATAGAGATAAGCATAATACATGCTAATACCTTGCTAGTTCTAGCATTTTGATTTTCAAAAATTCTCTGTAGTTGGAACAGTGCTGCCACATCTAGAGCTCAATTGTTGCTTGTAAGCTGCTTAAATATTAAATGGTTATTGATTTCTTATCCTGGGGAACTCAATAGTTTAAGCCAACTGAAACCTCGGTATAAAAGACTCAGTCCTTGACAAAAGTGGAAGTGATGGGGTTGGTTTGAAGAAAGAAAATTGTAGAACAGTTTGCGGGGGGGAGGATAGGGAGGAAAGGACAGTACTGCAACCAAGGTGTTGCTCAATGCTAAGTAAAATAGCCTGAAAATCATGGCTTGAATTGGTCTGTAGTTCTTTTGGGACCAAATGCTGGTCTCACTGGCTGCAGCTGTAGAGAAGTTTGAGGATATTCACGCTAAAAGAATCTGCTCTACAGATAAGTAAACCGATGTATTTCTGATGGATTTAGAAATAAGGTAGTTCCTAACTCAGAGACTGGAGAGAAAGGATTTTACCTTCTCCTGTGGTTCAGGTTGTCTCTCTCAGTGACTCTTGTACCAGCTACAAAGAGTTTCCAGGAAAGGTTATTCAGTATTAAGTGGTTAGCCCTTGGAGATCTTCAGAGAAGAAACCAAGGAAGAACATATTTCTGCAAATACAGAGTATTATGCCATCCAGCCGTGGCCCTTTGATCTGAAACATGTAACCTGTCAAGTGTATTTCACAAGTCAACTGATTTGTCACTTGTCTATATGTACAGTGGGTCGGAGTCCAACTCCCATACTTCCATCAAAGGAATTTTCCTCTCTATTTTTCTCTCTGCAACATGCTTATTCCATAGCAGTATACCTGACCCCAAAGTTTAAGTTCAAGTGTCGAATAGAGGCCAGCTTGCAAAGTGGATTTAAGCTTCTTCAGAGATTGAGAAGGTTCTGTTTTGAATTAATTAATTTCTCTTCACTATCTGTTTCAGGTTACAAAATCTATGCTACATACTTTTATTTTTTCACGTGATTTCAGTAGGGTCTGGGTTTGATATTGCTCTCCAGGCTATATTTTCCCTTTATTTTAAAATTGTCAAACATTTTAAAATGAGCAAGCTCCTGATTAATAATTAATTTACTTAAGCAACCAGATCTTGCTGGGTGGCTACCTTGAGCCAGTTCTTATTAGTATTCTTACACACGCAGGAAGTGTTCTCCCTCTTTGGAGGCTGATGTTACATCCCTTTAACCACTTATAAAATAAAGCTAAGTGAATTAGTATTGATTCCCTTACTTGGAATAACAGGAATGCAACCTAATCGCCTCTCCGAATCACCAAGGCGTTCCCGACTGAGGATGGAATGTGAAAAATGTGTGGAGAAAATGGGAATTTTGTGTTGCTGTGGCAGGCACCTAGCCAGGCAGGCCTTGTCCCCCACCTGGTCAATGAGAACAATTTTTAATATTATAGTTGCTAGATACAAAAAGCAGTTTTTCCCTCCATGTTGCATGGTTTCTTGAGTTATGTTTCTTTGTTATGTTGACAACAAATAGTAATTAATATTTTACCAGTTTCACTCAGAAGTTTAAACTGTCATAGCATTTTCCCCCGTTCCGTTAAGCATGTCTACTCTCACTCTCCCTCTGTTGGAAAGTGTTTCTTCTCTTTCCACATTCAGCTGAGCAGGTCAGGAAATTGTTCCCTGCTAGTATGCGCTAGAGGCACTTAAATGCAGATACAGCTGAGGAGAAAGAAAGATATAAAACTATTCAGATTTTCTATGCAACTTCTTTTTTTTCCTACCTGAACAGTAACTCCCTTCTTCCAGTCTTAAGTAAGCTAAAACTTCCTTTCTTCCTGGAAACAAATATTGAAACACTAAAGCAGAACAATATGTTATGCTGGACAATTTACAGAAGTTATACTGTGCGTACTGAAAATCCTCTTGCAAGGGCCTAAATGCCTGTGCCGCTGTCAGACGTGTTTCTGCTGTTCAAAAAAAAAAAAAAAAAACCCACCACAAAAACCACACCCACAAAACAAAACACATTTTGAAAAAAAAAAAAAGAGTACCCTAGAGTAGGATTGTTCATTAAGGAATGCTGACCAGCTTTTCTTATCAACCTACTTTGTACGCAGTGTTTGACTAGCTACAGGAAACTATTCTTAAGTATACTTTTCCTGGTAAAGGTCACACAAATATTCAAAAAATGTCATGCACGGATTTTGCAGTGCATTTAAGACCTAATCAAATTGCACCAAGGAAATGAACTACTTAAAAAGCAAATGAAATTAGTTTTGGAAATGTTTTGCTTAAAATACTGACGTTTACACAGAGCTGCATTTTGAGAGAGGTTTTTTCCTTCATTGAGCTTTTCTAAGTGCACATCTTTTGTAGTTCATTGCCTCAGTTTTGCAAAACTTAAAGTAGAATTGTATCATCAGTGTAGGTCCGATCTAGTACCACCTGCTACCTCCAGCATTTATAAATCGTGTGTCCCTCCAACCAGTATGTTAGGCTGTGTGACACACCAGGTGTATTTCCATAAAACCAGGCTCGTGTTGCAGTTAAAATAAAAAGGGAACCATACCGCTCACAGATTAGTGTTATTTACAGACTTACTAAATCTCTTCCAAAAATACCCTTTATCAAATAATCTTTTTAGTTGCTGTTTGTGTGTAATGGGCAGAAACAAAAAATTAGAATCAAATGTATAAGAAATTTATGACTAAGCAATTCCGTAGGCGGGCCATTCTTTTTCACTAAGCAGTAACAAAGATGTATTTCAGAGGACAGAAAAAAAAAGAAGCTTTTATTCAAAAAATCCTTGCATATCTTGAAATGTAATGCAGAAATTTGTGAAAACATTGAATTAAACTGATAAGAATACAGTATCCTTTTTCTCATCCACGGTTATTTGTAATTGAACATCTGTTACATTTTTCAATGTGGCATTCCCCACCTGCTGTAGATGAGCCCCAAATGTTTGTTGCTTTTATTCCAGAGTGCTTCAAAACACAAGTCAAAGCAAATTTATTCAGTATTCTTTTTGTTGTTGTTGTTGATTTTGTGATGCCAACAAACTCTACAGCAAATTACAACAAATGCACTGGTAGGTGAATGAATTTTCATGAAAAATATTGGGAAAAATGCAAACTAAAACCAGTGGTCAGGATATATCTTGCTGACATAGAAAATACATATCTAAAAATTAATTTAAACAATCTCAGAGTATGTTATCAAAGAGTGGATTAAGAGATACCTTAACCTCGATACGGGAGCACCTTCCTGAGCGGGAGATAACTCATGCTAGAACGCTCCTTTGTCTAAGAAGCAAAGGCCTGCCTAGAAGTTGAAGACAGCAAACCTTGTTTCCAGGGTGAAACTGTACGTTGTGTAGCAAGAAGATAGGTAGGTGGCTGTTGGAAAAGTTTACCATGGGAAGAGTACTGCTGTGATTTGAGGCGGAGGCATGGTCACTGGAAGTTGAGGGTTTATTTTAACCGTCTGTATTTGAAGCAGATGTAAGAACTCTGCAGTTTCTCCAGTCTGAAATTTCACTGTTGCCAGTGTTGGTATGTATGTCACACATGCAGTTACACATAAAATAACTTCTCCTTTCTATTTGCTTTCCTCGTCGTGATTATATGACATGAAAGAAATTAGTTTTGGTGTTGTGAAGTATGGTAAAATGTATTTCACCATGTACAAGAGCAGTGAAGTCCTTTGGGGCGTCTGTATTGAGCGTGAGTTACTACTAGGTTGTCTCGGAGGTTAAAAACAAGAAAATAACACCAGTTTGAAAAGCTCGAGTCTTGAAAAGCCCCTTCTCAGCCGTTTTTCACTTCAGCTTTTGTTCCATTCCTTTTCCTGTCACTCTGTCATTCATATTTGTTTAATACTTCTAAGCTGCAAATAATTTTTTAAGTCAAACTGTTCATATTGTAGGATGGATACAGTTACTCATTTAATTGCTGCCATTGCACAATAATAATCACCAGCAGGAATTGTGTTACTCTTTAACCAGTGAGAATCAGGAGAGATTCCCCTTACAGCAGGGAAAGTACAAATGTGAAGGTTGGTTTCTCAAAATTAAAGGCCATTTTGACATGCAATGGTTCAGGTGATTCACACAAGTAAAAAATAAGAAATACTCCTCTGAAAATAGGAACCTTCTCCAAGTTTTTCACTTATTCTTAACATGAACCTCATTATCCTCCCAGAGCCTTTTTAAAATTTGCATACAGACATACCTATTTGCCTTTTTCCTATCTGGAAATAACTATTGTCAAACAGGAAAGTTATTTTCCTGCTTAATGTTTTCCTCCATTTTAAAGATTTTTTTTCCCCCCCCCGGAAATAACAAATTTGTTCACTTCTGAATATTAACATCTACTAACATCATCTGCAAAATGAAATTAAAACCATTGAACTGGATCCAGGTAAAACCATACTGAGATCAATGCACCAACACTTCATTCAGGAAAGGCTTTGATGAGGTAATGTTTAAAGTTACTGCAAGGCAGCGTTGAAGACACTGGCAAAACTGGAAGAGTTAGCTGTTACCATTTGACAGTAGAAACACGTTAAATGTTCCAGGGGCATGTTATTTAAAAGTAAGGCTTCCAGCTCTGTAAAGTGGAAACGTTTGACCGTTAGTAGAGAGTGACTTTGCCTGAACTTGCTCACCTTTGACATTATTAATAAACCACTGTGTATCTCTCAAAGAGTAAAATGACCTTTTATCTTTCAATTTTGTACAGTCACTAATACTTATATGCAATAGAAGCTATTGGCAGTCTCTATGGGCTTAATTACTGGGGGGGGAACCTTGCATATTAAACTGAATAAGTTTTAATATTAAAAAACTGCTTGAAACTCTTGTGCTGCAGCATGAAAAGCTTTCTAGTCTCTTGTTTTGCTCCTTAATGGAGGATCAGACACTATCTGTTTACTTGTTCCAGGAACAAATGCAAGCAATGGCAGCAAAAATATCCTTTATGTAATTTTAATTATTGGGGGGGGAATCACCATTTTATTCTTAATATTTTAAATATATCCACTGAATATATAATTCACTGTAAGCAGTAATCTAGCTTGTTGTTGTTTATGGAACTAGCTCTTCAGCTGGCATGAATAGGTGTAGTTTTATTGTCATCTGAATTACCTCAGCTGTAAGTGGTTCCAGAAGTGGTGTTTAAAATATCAGAGTACCGAGAAAATTATCAGCATACTCAGAAAATGCTAGACCTTTGAGCACATTTATTCTCTAATGGGAAAACATGCCATGAAATCTTGGCCCCGCTGAATCCAGAAATCCATCTCTTGCATGCTCGCTAGCGTTAGATCGGCAGTTTTTCTTTCCATTTACATCGCAGAGGCCAGCAGCACCGGGTATCTTGCACTGCCCTGAGATCGCCCGAGTGGGTCACAGCGCACCAGACCCACAGGGCTGGGTGGTGGGGATGTCCCGTCTCTGTCCCCCGGTTGTCTGTCCAGCCCTTACCTGGCCCGGCAGCCAGCGCTCTGGGTGTGTGCCTGCGTGCCGCAGCTCTGTCCGGGGGAGCACGCCCTTCATCGGGGCGTGGAGACACTTCCACTTGTGCTGTATTATTGTACAGCCTTCGTCTGTCCAGATCTGTGATGCGAGGCACTTCCAGCGGGGCTGTGGAAGAACACCATGGCTAAAGATAATGATCATCTCTCCACCACAGCGTCTTTTCAATTCTTGTTTAGACCAGATGTCAGTTGTGATTTAACTGCAGTTACAATATTTTAACATCAGTATAATTGACTCATTCAGATTTTTTCCCCTTTTTCTGCAATATTAGCTTTCATTTTCTTTCTTTTTTTTTTTTCTTTGGGGGGGGTGTGGGGTGTGATTTTATTTTTTGTTAAAGTGAATCATTCCAGGATCTTCTCTGCAATTCTGTAATTCTTCTCTTTTCACAGTTAAACAAACAGTAAGATCACTTTCTTCCCCTAGAGCAGTTTTAGCACTTGCCATGTGTGCCAGTCCTACTGATCCGTGCAACTATTTTTTTTTTTTTTTTAATTTTATTTATAGACTAGGAAATGTTAGCACAGTTCAGCTTCTTATAAATCATTGATCCAGGTCATTAACTGAGTACAGAAACACTAGGAGGGAAACAGGGATATTTTACACAGTGCTAATAGATACTTGCTTTCAAGGGAGTTTTTGTATCAATGGATTCTTTCTCAACTCCCAGTTAAATTATTTTTCTTGTGAAGTCTGCCCACGGTACTTGAAACTAAGTTCAAGACACTCTTTTCATTTGCTAATGCATAAGCACATACTAACTTTCAGTAAGGGAGCGGTTCGCAGTTAGATGGCCGGCAAAGAGTTGGGCAGCGGGTGTTGCTGAGCGTTTGTAGCTGATGCTAGGGGATGTAAGAGGAGGCTTTCCTTGCAGTTTACCACTAATCGTATCTGCAAAAGGTGGGGACGCTGGGCTAATTGCAAATGATGGATTATATGTAAAATTAGCTTTCCTTTGGAAAAATTCCTCCTTCGTGATGAGTAATACAAATAATACTTTTGTGGGCAAGCTGAATGTATTGATGATTAATATAAAATTAAGATAAATCATTCATGAAAAGTGCACTAAATATGTACTAAGATCAATCAAGTGTACATTGCATCTTATTAATCACCGTGCTTCTCTTCCGTCAGCCTGCGTTTTGTTATGTTCAGGGTGTTTTCATCCTTCACAGTCACCAGCCAGAGCCACCTCCATGCTCACACCTGAAGTGTCTTGCAACTGCACAGCTCCTCAGCATCTCCTCCTCTCTCAAAGGCTTTTTGTTCTGCTCAGTACCCATTTATGTCTTAGCAAATTAATCCTGATGTATTAAATAGCATGGCACTCGCACAGGGACATTCTGTACTGGAGGTGACAAGATACTCATGGGTATTTGAAGCTGATTGTATTGCTGGATAATCTTCAGTATTCTGCCCCAAAGATAAGCATGTTCATTAATGTGCCATTTACTTTTCCCATGTTTGTTCATGGTACGAGGGAAATGATAGAAAGAAAAAGAACCATACCAGACTGTTTCAATCCTCTTCAGAACTGCCTGCTAAGGCTAAGAAGTGTTAGACTTTACACGGGACTTGTTCATGTTCCGTAGAACTGAGGAAGTGGGAGGTTCTGCAGTCAGCCGACGTACCGCCAGCGCTAACCGTCAAGTTCTTAGCGTCTCTCACGAGAGATTATTACCCATGTGCTCTTTGTCCTAAATATCCTTATGAACTTGTAAACCGGGCTCTATGTAGCCTGCTTTCCAGCTGGATGGCTGCACCGTCCTTCAGGGAGCCCAGGCTGTGGGCTGCCAGTCCTGACACTGAAGCAGTGGGCGCGTGGGACATGCGGTGTCTCCTGGCTTCCCGTCCCCTGCTCCAGCTCCGAGCTCGCTGGGCTGCTCTGCCCCAGGAGGGTGAGGCCTAATACCAGCAAGGCACCGGGGGTGCATGTTTCTTTGAACTGCCTCTTTGGTGTGTGCCTGTGGAGAGAGAGAAAGTAATGGGAAGGGACAGGAAGGAAACTTACAGAATTTCCACAAACTTATTCGTGAAAACTGTCTCTTCTCCTTTTTTTTTTTAATATAGGTAGCCTGTAATGCCCAAATCAGCAATGCATGCCCTTGTGCAGCATGATTTTCACAGTTTGGGCTCTTTTTTTGGTGCCAAGTCTGACAAGCTGGCATTGCTCATTTTGCATGAGTGACAGTAACCTGGAGATACGGCCCTCTCCGCTGCGTACGTGCTGTCAGCTCGGTTTATTCACGTCCTGTGGTGGTATTGAATTGCCCTTCTGATGTGGGCAGAGATGCTATTTGTCTTTGTAGCTGGCAAACTGGCAGACTCGCTCAAGTTTAAGCAGAAGGCCCTCTCAAGTCCCTACGGCTGATTTCGTTATGGCTTTTTTCTTTTTCATTACGTTTGACATTTTGAAGGCTGAGCCTCATTATAGACAGGCAATCTCCAGCACCAGGCTGGGGAAATGAGTTCTGTAAGATGGAGAACATATGAAAAAAGTGGAAAAGAGTGACCACAAAATTAAAGTGAGATTTGAGGCACATTTTTGTCCTGTGAGGTAGCCTTGTGCGACATCAGTTCAAAACAAGACACTAGAGACCTTAAAAATGAGAGCAAAAGCGATCCCTCTTTACTAGGCATTCGAGACACAGAGAAGAATCGGTTCACTATGGTGTTTTTTATGTTCAGTGTATAAATACCCTTGCTAATGTAGCAACATTAATAATTTGAAAGGCCAATTCTGCTTTTGTGATTTTTATTTTTTTTTAAATCCATCTCTCCTTCTGTTTCACCATGCTATATGAACGCTCTTTTATGCCACTATGAATTGGCTACTACAGCAACAAACCCCTGTACCGCAGGCCGGGGGAAGACTAAAGCAAAATATGGTTCGCGTGCATTAAAAAGCTATGCCTCCTCTAAGTCGCAGAGCATGGAGGCAGGTGACACAACTTAAGTGTTTGCTACTATATTAACATATCAGTGGCAAATTAAATTTCATTTGCAAGCTTGGTTTTTGCCTCTTAATGAAGGTGATATATCTTCTGAAAATGTCAAACTGTGGTTCCAAAATAGAGTAAATGCTTAATCACATAATCAGATAGTTACACATTAGCACTTGTGACAATTTTGGCATTCAGTGTTCTCATTAAAGTCAGTTTCTCCCTTGTTTATGGCAAGTAGGGTTAGAAATGCTGAGGCAGCAAGGTCTGAGTCTCCTTCTTCAAAACCACCCTCTGCCCCAGGTCCATATTTAAATGATGTGGCAATGCTGTAAGGACTTGAAACCAAGCCCTTCTCCAGTAATGGGATGGGAGGTGTCACATCTTGTCTTAATTCCGTCTGAGCTGAAGTAGTGCTCCAAAAGCTCTGTCAAAGGTCAGGGCTTGTTTGTATCGGGAGCGAACTCTCAACTGGCTTAAGGAAGAGGTGCCCTAGATGTGTCTAGAAAAACCTGCACCTTAAATGGCTTAGACCATGTTGGGTAAATGGAAGATGGAAGAGCAAATAGTCTTTTAGGCACAGAAAGCTGAGGCATGGTGACTTTTGCCTACAGTACTGGAGATCTGTGGAAAAGCTGTCTTAATTTCTGCAGCTTGGGGAGTTTTTCACAAGATTGCGTTGCTACCGTGAAGCTTTTCTGAAAATCACTTATCAGTAGGTTACTCTAACTGATCTCCTTTACATGAGACTTTGGTTATGACTAGCTTTATAGTTTGTGGGTTTATATTAAAACTCTATATAGTGAAAATGTGAGGAGAGAGATCTTTTGCCGTAGTCAGTTGAGAAAGATGCTAGAGAAGATGAATAGCAGTATGCAACATTTCTGCAAAGCCAGGGGCAAATCCTGGGATGTGGATTTTGGGATTAGATGATTGATTATAATATTTCCTTCTGCTAAAAACTCTTTGCTCTTTGATGTGAAAAAACCATCTTGCTCTTCTATGTGAAATACAGTGGGCCTTCAGCCTGTGACTAGGGCTCCACACAATCATAATTATAGTAATGCCAAGATAATAGATGTAAAGGAAGAAAACTAGCTCGTAATCAGTTTAAAGACTTTGTCTTCATTACTAAAGAATTAGAAGTTATTTAGTTTTCCTGTAGCAAGCACACAGAGAGAAGTAGGATTTGTATCTGGAAATGTACCAGCATTTGACTGTTTTTTTTCCATTCCAGTAGGAAAAAAAAAGAACCTTAAAACTTTTTTTTTCCCCTCAGGTTTATTTTTGAAAGGTTAAGATGTTAAAGAAATAAGGATATTGAAGGCATGTTATGAAAAACTAAGCAAAAATATTTTTTTGAAAAGGAGTCAAAGATCTTCTTACAGTTTAAGGTCCGCTGCTGGACTGTATCAAAGAAACCAGAGGCAGTGCACAGCCTGGCCATGCTGTGGCACGGCAGACTGACCAAAGCTGTGTCAAGGGGTTCTGCCAAATTAAAATGAAGTTATTCTATTGAACTCTACCAAAATGATTTTTTTATTTATTTTTATTTTTTATTTTCCCTCTTAGAAATATTTAGAGGAAATTAAACTTTCCCATGGGAAATTGGCAGAACTATAACTTCCCTCCAAAACACATCAATGAAAAATCCTCGAAGGAAGAACACTACTTAACTTCTGTGGTTATGAACATAATTGGGTCTTCCAATATATCGCATTAATAGTTACTTCTCCTGTAAAAAAGTATCCTGAAATGTATCCTGCAAGTAGGATGTAAAAACAATTTTAAGTGGAGAGTAGGTAGTATTTTGGCTTAATCAAGAGGATAATTTTAGATGACTCATAAAACTATTGGCCAGACTGTAATAAACACAGCTTGGAAAAATGAAAATAATATTTCCTTGGTTTTCCCTCCCCAGTGGTTCAAGGAATAAACCTTCAAAACAAAACATCCTTTAGAAATGCGACTGAAATCAAAAGATAATATCTGTTGATGTCTCAGAATGGGGTGAAATAATAGAAGCAGCAGAGGGATGTGATCTTTGAAAGCTTCAGCCTTGTAGGGAAAAAAGAATCATACGAGTGTCTGATATTTTCACTTTGGAGCTAGGAAGTTGTCCCAAACACTGTTGAAAACAAAGCTCATTAAAGTAATTTTGTTAAAACTGCGTGCAGAAAACAGCATATCTGAGCAGCCCTGGGACTTTGCAGAAAGACGTCCTTAGTATTTCTACATATGCTGGTGTCGGCAGTCCAGTCTCCCTGCTTTGGAGTCTGAAATCCTAAAACTGAGAAACTGAAAGAGCCTGAGATAAGATGCCCTGAGCTGCTCCACCCAGCCCCGGCTCTTGCCCATGTTCGAGGTAGCCGTGGCCAGCCCTTCAGCTCGGCCACCCTCGCAGCAGTGTGGGGACGGGCCTGAAGAGCTGCCCAGCTGCACCTCAGCCTGCCGCTCCCCAAATTCGCTCCCCAAAAGGAGCAGACGGGCACACGTGCATTTTGGTTTTGCTTCCCTTTGATTTTTCTCCCATTGCATAGAGTCGTATCGATCTTTCTTGCTAGATCTGCTTTTATCCATTCCTTTTTTGTGGGCTCTTTTGGGAGTGGGGTTCTTGACTTCCCCGGTGTCAGTTTTAATCTGACAGATTGGCAGCTCTCTTGGCTGAGGATCAGAGCTTCTCTGTCAGGACAAAAGGAGTCTGCACACGCAGAAATCTTAGTTCAAACGTGCAAAAGAGAAAGAAGAGAACGAAGGAGAAGTACGAGAGGGAGAAAGAAAATACTCTCTTTAAAACAAACTAGAAGAAGATAGACTCTTCTTAAAATCAGGTTATACAGCAAAATGTACTCGTGACTGAGATGGTGAATAAAAGCTCATTTTGGCAACTGGGAAACCTATTTTAGCCCCTTCAGAATAATTTCAGTGGAGTAAAAAAAGAAGACCTAAGCCAGGAGTGGCTTGGGTACTGTGGCATCCGAGCTTCAGACTACCTTCAGTAATCTACTGAATTTCAGTAGGTGTTTTTAATGAGCACTGGCTTTGGAGAGAGAAGTATTTCAAGTGGCAATTAAGAAGTTAATTTGCCATGAAGACCAAAATAAAGGCTGCAAAGTATTTTTAAAACTGGTAGGCTACCTTTTAGAAAAAAATTTTCTAGGTGACTGCCATGAGTTTCTCTACATATACTGCATTCCTTGCTCCTTTAATTTAAAATGGGATTTAATAGATTTCAAATAAGCACAATATACATGAAAGGATTCATGTATACATGATGGTTTTTCATAACTTCAAATATTATAAATCCTAGGAATACCTGCAAGACCTTAAGAGCATTTGCTTTCCTGCAGCTATTTTCAAACAGTTTCTCCATATAAAGGTTGAAAATGAAGACCCAAAGGATACCAGTTCTCACAGAATTTCTGCTGCAGGCCCTGGATGGGTCTAGAAAGCAAACTACGAGAACAAAATGAGAGGAATTTTTGAGAGCTCTGTGTTGGCTATCTCTGCTGCAACTGAATTAGATGGCAGCAAAGACCAGCAAGCCTGGAGAGTTCTGAAAATGTTAACTAAATTCACAAACAGGTATGGCTGTTATACTACTTAATAGCACATATCTGTCTCCATTGCAAAAGCCGAGTAGCTTCTCTGCAATGCTTAATTCAGCCAAACTGATCTGTCTGACCCAAAACTTACCACATTCTTCGATGTATGAAAATCACTGCCTGCTAAATGGGGAAATGCTCCAGGAATTCAATAAGATGCTGATACCCATTTCTAATTTATTAATTGGACTTACTTCTCTTTTAAAGAATCTAGTTGGCAAACAGATCTTTTTGTAGCTGTGATAATTACTGAATAGGGATAATCTGGCTGTTCCTGCTATTCTCTACCAGGAATATACATTGAATCATCTGGTTCACCAAGTTTTGGTCAGATGCCAGGATGAGTTAGCGTATAGTTGAATATCTTGCAAATTAATAAAAAGCATACGCATCCTGCTGCCATGTACAAAATACTTGCAGGGAAAATGTGTGTGAGGAAAATAAAGTACTGGAAAAATAAAGCCATCTGGTGCGTGAACAGCAAAGCTTGTTGAAAAATTGTGTCTGCTCTGAAATGGGCATAAAACAAACAAACAAAACCCCTCCTTATGATACTAATTTCTTTCAGTTGCTTTAGTTCAACAAATATATTCCTCTCCTCCACTGAAATGTAGTTTACAAGCTTGAGAAGGAAGTGCTGCTTTGAAATGAATAATTGAACCATTTAATTTTCATTCCCGTAAGACACAAACAGGAATTTTTTTTCCTAAACAAAACACTTGAGTGTAAGTTTTGTCTCCTGCAAGAGTTCATCAAAAATGCATAAATCTGGGGAAAGTTTAGATTTAGAGACAGGGGCACTTTTTCAGTGAAAAACATTAAGTTGGAAAACACTAAATCTGAAAAGTTTCAGCCAGCTGTAGTGAACAGGGTCCAAAGGCAACTTGAGTCAATGTATTACTGAAGAAAAGCCATAAATGGTATAACATAATCCTGAAGTAAAATTTAAATGACAGCCCTAAGGCACAAAACAAGATTGAGATACAATTATAAAATCAGGCTGTCAATATTTTGATCCTCCAACAATGCAAGTTTACTGAAGAAAATTTCAGTCGGTCTCCAATTTCACACATCGTTGGAAACAATAACAGACATACAGCAGATAAGAAACAGTTATGTACTAATGCGCTAAAGTGTAAGCTGAAAGGAGCAATGAGACAATTGTCCAAAGTCAACTAAAACTGAGATCCTATTAATGTGTGCATCTGAGTAATTTTCTTAGCTGTTGATAATGGTCAATAGTCATCTATAAATGTCTATTATCATTAAAACTTTAAAATTGAAATATAATGGAATTTTTCAAGAGGGGCCACTCTCAAAACAGTCTTTATTCCTGTTTTGCACTGGTTTGTTTATACTGTTTTATGCCTATGTATCATGACTGACCTCACTCAACTTGTTCACGTTCTGTAGAACTGAGAAAAGGATCTGTAAATCTACATAGATGAAAATGTCTTGAATGTGAGTGCTATATTCAGTAAAATATCCAGGGTCACAGGTCAGGAAATATTCATTCTTCTCACAGATCAGAGAGGGGTATTGCAAGCCGACCTGTGCTGGCCCATCAATTGATGTTGGCTTTGGCTTCAAGAAACTTGCAGAGTAATGCCAACGTATGTATTTGTGTGTGCGTGTGTATATGTATCTCTCTACTGTCTTAGTTCAGTCTCGAGGGCTGTCACATTGCTGAGGCTGCCAACGAAGACAATATTGACGTGGGTATCCATTTGCTGCCTCATTTCTCTCTGCCCAGCGCGCTTAAGCAACACTTTGAAGAATTTTTCATCATTGCTGACCTTAACGGAATTCAGACATAAAAGGAGAAAACTCAGTATCCTGCTACTGTTTAGCTCTGTGAATTTTGTGTGTTCAATGTAGACTCACAGAGTTATTGAATTGAGGAGCACAAGATCTCCAAAGTCACACAAAAACTTGACATCCTTTTCCTTTCCAGCTATCGCTATCGTTTTATGTACTCTAAATATTCTTGATTTATTAACGGTGAATGTGGGGGAAGGAAGATTAGAAGCACTGTAATAGCTGGCCAAAAACTGCCTAGTTTTAGAAATGGAACTTTGGTTTGAATTCGCTAGTTGGAGCGTAGCATATTTTTGTGAACCACACATTGACAATATAAACAAATATTTCTCTTCTTCTAAAAGGCCATCATTACAATATCCATTCTCATCTGCAGATATTCAGTGCTACATTTTCTGAATATTCATCTTGAGAGAATGTCAGATTTTATACATAATACAGGATTTGTTCTTCCCTTTTCTGAAGCATCTACCTTGACCGGTGACCCAACGCTGTCTTTATCAAATTGAATTTCCATTGTGTTAGGAAAGGAATGTTTTTACATCTTATATTACTCATATTGATAAAAGCTGAGTTCTGTGTTATCTTGCAGTCTTTCAACCTATCATACTGTCATATTTTGGACTAGATTGTCGTGGTATCTCTGGGAGAGCTCTATAAGGCAAGTTGATGAGAAAGTAATATGGCAATGAGCAATGCTTAGCTGGCTTCCCAGCTGCTGAGCCTCTGCCGTGGAGACTTTGATCAGATTTTAAAAGGGATTTAGTACCCTATGGACAGGCACAAAGACATTCACATTCCTAAAACCTGATTTAAGGGGGTTTGAGCACTTCCCACCCCCTTGAAAAGCTGTTGGCCTGCTGTTGTCCCTGATGAATGGGACCTTACTAGAGCAAATGAAATAAAAGAGGGAGGTTTTGAATCAGGTTGAGTATTTCAGAGGGGTTACTTGTATGAGAGACTTCTCACCCGTTTAGCTGTAGTGAGTGAAAACTCTGCATCCCCCACTGGCCATGCTACCATGAATCGTAACAAAATAGTTGTTATAGGTGCTGTAATTGGGTGGCAGAATCAGATATGTGCCTATACATCAGCAGCTTCACTTACGCATATATTACCTTAAACCAGTGATTAATGCCGGTTCGCACTGAGTCCCTTGGCTTTTAATTGGAGTTAAGAAAGTGGACAGATGGAGGCAGTAACTTTTTAAATTAACACTGCAACTTTCTAATGACCTAAAAAAACTAATTCAGAGACTCATTGAAGCTAATATTGTACCTGTCTTTTTTCAGGAAAGCAGTTAACCAATTTAGAGATTAACGTGTCCCTAAATGTTCTTCCAAATCTCCGTATACAGATCATAGAGATTAGTAAACATCGCTCTGGATTAGGCGATGGATTACGAATTAGAAAAAAAGATACTTGGTCAGTAGGGTTATGTCAAGAAAAGGAAATTATGCTATTTGATTGAGGTGCCCAATTAAAACTGTCTGAAAGAGCTCAAATTTAGTCATAGACACAGTGAAGTGCTCACAAATGCTCTAAAGACCAATAATTGTTCATACAAATTATTTAGAAGAAATTTTGTAGAACAAATGTGCTGGAGAAAATCTAAACTGTTCACAGTCCGTTCTGGAGTAGAAACTGCCAAAACTCATTAAATTATTCACTAACCATCATTTGTTCAGCTCAGTGTATTACAAAAGTTATTGATTAGGTAGTTTATAGTAGTTGGATGTATTTACGGAAATGTGTTTCTCTTCCCTCCTGTTATTTTGTAGTGCATTGGGGTTTTTTTAAAAAAAATACAGAGGGATTAAGTTATGCATTATTTATAACACGTGCTTAGCACTCAGATAGTAAGCTAATGGGGATGGCACAGTTAGAAGAAATCTCTAACCTTTTCAATATTGCATTTCACTTTTCCAAAATGAACAGCCTTTGCCTGAATAATATATTGTAGATAATGAAAGAAAAGCCAAGCAAAATACCAAGTCATAATATATATGAAAGACTAAAAGCTTTCTGGGGGATATCTATCAAACTCGGTTTTGTTTGAAAAGCAGGAAGCATGTTTTTTTTTTTTTTCCCTTTTTTTTTCTTTTTCCCTTTTTCCTCTCTCTACTTCAGCATAGCAGAGCCTTCCCCAAGTGGAATTCCATAGCTTATTACGCTGCGGTAGCCCAAATTCTTGACTTCTGAGGCTGGGAAATATTGCATATAATATGTCATAAATACTTGAAAGTCAGTTTTGACATCCGCAGAGGAATACAGTTGGTCATTAATGTGTTAATCTCTATAGCAGGTGATCAGAAGACACTTCCCACAGTTCAGTGACAGAGACAAAAAATGCATCGTATCAGCTTGAACTTTAACTGTGAACTTCAAGTGTTTGGGAGGAAATTTCCTCCAGGACAGAGTAGACACACAGCCCTCTTGAATCCCCGGGCTGAACTGTTGTGTGATGTTGAAGGAAGAAGAGGCTCAGGGTAGTTGCGCTGCAGCGGTGGCAGCACTGGCATTGCTTTTGAAGCATTGCACTGGGTTATGCCACAGGGATGGGAGATACGCTTCCAGTGACACAGAAGACAAAATGTAAATCCAGATTTCAAAACGTACAAAGATGCAGAATTCCTGCAGCACTTACTGAGATCAAGGAGGGGATGGAAGTGTGGCAAAAAATGTCATCCAACTTGCTTGCAGGTTAGCCTCTTCTAGAAGTGGAGAGAAAAATGTGACAAAGAATATTCAACCTTTAATTACTCTGACTTGAAATACATTTTTAAATCTCTTGGAAGGAATAGGAGAGTTTAAGGCTAGAAGGGATTACTGTACTAGTTTACTGTTACCTGTATTTTATAAACACAGGCTTAGTATTTCTGTGCTGTCTTACCATGTCCCAAATCTCCAGAATCTCCCTAACTTTATCATAATGTTATTTCTGGATTTCCCATATGGGAAATCAAAAGTAGAAAAATTCCTTTAGAGTGTGGATGAAAATGCAGACTCTGGGTATGGATACATAATAACCTTAGCTATGACTGTGATATTAAATATCCCCCAGTAAAGCATTTGTGCGGCTGTGGATCTTCAAGCAAGAGGTGCAAATGTAAGTGCTAGACTATACTGTTCCCGAGAAACTATGACTGTCTGCTCAGCAAACATACATTGTCACGACAATAATCTGTAAAATAATTGAGGCTAATTTTGGTATAACGCTGGGAGTTTCTGTGTTATCAGCCACATATGCTTGATGCCTAATGCTAACATATACTAACATATAAATGCCTAATGCTCTGATCCTAAAAGGTTTTAAAGCTTTTCTGTTCTATAGCTGCTGCAGGCTGACCAGACGCACTGTGGCAGCAACAGGAGAGTGGTAGGCACTGGTCTAAGGAGAGGAAGAGGGGCTGGAGGAAGGTAAATGACTAGAAACTAGGAAATTTTAATGGCCTTTTCCAGGGCTAAGGGTTCGTGTCCCTTTTCTGGTTACATTGTGAGGGCTATTAAATTGTTAACGCCAACCCCTTTTTAATCAGTGGCCTAAAAGCAACAAATGTTTGAGTATCACAGATTATTTAGACAATTGCTTCCTGGTTCATAACTGCTCAAGTGCTAACCTCAAGGAAAATGCAAAGTTATGCTCACCCAGCTGGATATATATCTTGTGACTGGAGCACCTGATCAGCAAGGTTTATGTTTGAGATTTAGTGTGTTGAATTTGAATTGCTTTCAAAGTAGTTGCAGGAATTAAGCAGAAGTGATTTCTAATGAGGAACTGCAATTGGTTCCTTGATCCCTGGCAAACTGAAAAAGACACAAAATCAATCAAAACTCAGCGTGAATGATTCATCTGACTTCACTATGAGTTTAGCAAAAACCCCAACCTGGCAGCGATACAAAGCCCTTCATTCTGAGGGGCAGCAGAGCCCAGCTCAGGAGCCCAAAAAACAAATGGGGCTGTAGAAAGCACTGCTGAGCAGCCTCCTCCAGTTTGTGTCTCGGGTCCTTTGGTCTAGCCACATCCCGGCTAGAGGGATGTTTGCAGTTTGCCAGGCTCTGCGGGGAATGCGACGGTGCATTTAAATGCAGGCAAAAAGAGCTGGTGCAGGTAACATCAACATTTCACACCCAGTCTTAAAATCTGAGGTACTATTTTGGATTGAGAGAATAATGAATCTTTAAGATGAACAAACGTTCAAATCATGGAGCAATACGCTAGATGAGAGGGAGGTTTAATGAACTCCGTAGAGGTGGGTTTTCAGCTGGTGAAAATTGGCACAGCTTCAATGGAGCCCACAAAAAAACTAGCCCTGGCTTTATATAAATATACAGTAATGATCTTTCCCTCTTCTGTTGCAAAGCTTTTATCCTCAAAAACTATGTTCCACGTGGATTATCTTGATCCTTTTTCCCCATTTTAAGATACAGGCTCTGGCCTCTATATTTAACTGTAGCATTTTCTATCAGAAAATAAGGCAGTGCTTTCTAAGGGTAGCTCGTGCATTGAACTCAGCTGTCCAAGCTACTCATGCTGCCTTGGGTAATTGGCTACTCACAAATCTTTATCTAAAGTATAAAGGTAACTAACTATTAAAAGCCCTAACCTAAACTGAAGCAGTAAATTATCCCACAAATTCCTTTTACTGCTCTGTTTTGCTATGATTTACTCAACCTATAAATCAGAGCTGAACAAGAAGTTTGCAGAATGATGGCCACAGGATCTTTATGAGGTCTATAGCCATAAATTTCAAAGCTGAATGGGCTGAGCCAGAAACCTTCTGAGCTCTCCTCGCCACACAGTTCGCACGCTCGCTCGCTTCTGCCAGCTTCCTCAGTGTCACGTGAAAGGGCTTCTGCCTCACTTTTTAAAAACTTTTATACTTGGTTTGGGGTTAGTTTTTTAAATGTGGGGAGGGTGGGAGGAGGTTGATGGGTGCCCAGCTTTCTCTGGAGCGAGCAGTGGTTAGAGCAACCGCTCCAACCACAGGAAGGCAGGATTTGGCTTCCTCTTGAGCCCCTGTGGTTTGGACTCACTTTTCCCAGAAGAGTGCTGGGAAGCAGGGCTGGTAAAGAAATCCAAGTTTCATGGACCAGGAAGAGCAAAGGAAATGATGGCTGAAAGAAGAATTGGGGAGGGGGGAGTGGTTCAAGCAATAATTCTTGGACCAGGGACTGAAAGTCAGGACAAGGGAGGGGGCCTTGCTGGACTGAGCCTCCTGCGTCCTAATGAACATTTTCAGGGATCATCCTGTCCCCAGACTGTTAAACCTAGGGGAAGCAAACGTTTAGGTTTTAAATAATTTGACACGGCTAAGTTAGTGATTCCGACTCTGAAAGCTGCTGGTTTATTTTACCACTCAGTAAGCTTGGTCCTTGCCTATTCTGAATCTGATTAAAATCCATGTCCTGGAGTCTGACAAACCAAGTGATAAAATCCGGGGGCAATAGGCATTACCTTGTAAAGTTAACTCCAGCTCCTGGGTGCTGTTTCAACCTGCAAGACAGAGGAAATCTATGAAATAAAGATTTGCTTATCTCTGTCTGGCTTTCTGTCCTTACTGCCGCTGGCCAAATGCGTTGGTCTGCTCGTGGAGCTGTGCTGCACAAGTAACATCGTGGGCTATGTTATTTATTCGCCTCTGGGTCCAATTCTCAAATCTGCAACAGTCCTAAAAATGGGTGGCGTGGCTTTTGTCTGAATAAAATGTATTGATTTCTTTATCTGAGTACCACAGAAATGTACAATGCAACGCTGCCAAGATCTACGGCACCTAGCTCAATAGCTGGACTGAGGATAGTTGCAGGTAGGAGTAAGTCCTTGTTGCAATATTCCTGCATTTTTTAAATACTGCATTGTGTCTGTTTTCTCTGTTACGGAAGTAGGTCAAGGAGTTTGTTTTCTGGCATTTTTCCCTCTGCGTCTATCTGTTATATCTTTGCAGTCAAACTCTTCTTTAAAGTGCATGCTAATTAAAAATTCAGGTCTTGCGTTCTTACACTTCAACAGCATTTGGAAAACAGAGGATTGGGATTAAGTCCTGAATTTGTATTTCAATAATGTCTCTTGAAGACAAGCTTCAGAAAACTCATGTTTTTCCGGACCTGGAGTGCCTTTTTCTTTACTGCTGCTGTTCTGTAAGTGCTGGGTTTTCACTTGTGTCTTGCAGTTAAACAAAACCTTACCATTTATACTAATAATAGCAGATTCTTAGACAAATTTACCTAATTTAGCCAACAAACATTTTGTAATACCCCCAGAGAGGATAAAATAACTGGATTTTCCCATTTATGTACTAGGGCTGGATTTTGCCTCCCAGTATTCTAAATAGATTTTCCTCAGAGGGGGACTATATTCTAGATTTCAGTAAAATTACGACACTGGCTCTTTCAAACCTGCTTGACACCCGCTTATGGTCTTTCTTGTTGCTAACTTGGAACAGTCTAGCCCATGGTTCCTAATCTTGGTCATGGCCTCCAAGTTCTGCTGTGGTGTAAGTAAGAGTGTTTATTTGTTCATGTCTCTCCCATGCCATATATATGCTGTATAATGTATAGCATTGTATTAGTGCTAAGCACAAATTATGAGTTACTATAGCTAAAGCATGAGAAGGAGTAGCTGGTATTTAACTTCCTCACATTCCTCTGTCCTAACTGTAGAAAAGCTAAAACCTTTTATACACAATCTTTCCCTGCCTGTCAAGTACTTTTGGCTTAGGCTCTGCTTTTTTCCTTTTGTTTTGGTGTTGAATCCACTTACACACCAAGCCCGTTCAATCTGTATGGTCTGTTATTTCTGCTCGCTGTAATATCGATTGCTCAGCAATTCTTGAGCAATCCCCTGTATAAAGCTGATCCCCATCAAAACCTGAAATGTGTTGCCCTTCTTTCGAGTTGTAAATACTTTTTAAAGTTATTTTGCCGTTTATTCTCCCTGTGTGCTCGTTCCACTACAGATCTGGTATTCGTCCTCTTCTCCAAGTCCCACTTGAGGTGGGGCTTTTGCTCTTGCAGCTCCAGTATCAGCAAAGCAATCATACGCTGTGCTCTCCGTCTCCAGCTCTGTTACAAATTCTGCTATGAACTCAGCCAAATCACTTCATCTTACACTGTCCCATTTGTAAGCTGTGCAGTGGCATCTGACAAATGGAAGACCTCTTTTTATCACTGTGCTTTTTACCTTTTCAAAACAGCGTGCATTACCTTTGCTAAATTACAAGCTAGAGTTTAAAAACTGTAATCGTGGCCTAAAATTGCTTGTGACCTTCAAATTCTACTGTAATACAGTGCAGTGGGACAGGTCAAAGCTGCTCATTGGTGTTGTGGAATTTCCTGTAAATTCACGTCTCATATTCACTTCCTTGGGTTATTTTGATTTTCTTTTCTTTGTTTTTCATGAATGGTAGAACTAACGCAGATCATACGGGGGCGTTCTGCGGATCAGTATCGCCGCCACGCTGCAGCTTCGCTGGACGGAGCTGGACATCTCTGTTCCCCACCATGCGATTCCGAGTGTTCACGGGTGCGCTGAACAGAATGCGGCGGTGTCAGGAAGAAAGGTGAGTCGTGACCAGCTGTCTGCGCCGTGGCTCCCGTCCGCAAAGTGAGTAGAAAAGTGTTTTGTCCCCCTATTCTGTGACAGTACTGCAAATGTTTGAAGTTGGGTGGGTTTGGGGGTTTGGGGTTTTTTTTTTTTGCTTGCAGCAGTTTCACTGACCTTATAAGAGGCTTGTGCCCATACAGAATTGTAGGAGAAGGACTACCTTACTCTGTCCTCATGCAGTCCCTGCAAAATGGGTTGTTGAAAATCCCTCATTGCTTTATATCCTGTCTAAACTTTTTTTTTGTTTCTTGGTTGGTTGGTTGGTTTGTTTGTTTAGTCCCTTTATGGCAGCAGCTGGTGTTATTTGGGGACATCCGTTACCTTTTCAGCTCCCTCTCTCCTGGACTTAAATTGACTTTCCTTTTTTTGGCACATGCATTTTTTTTTCAGCAAGCCCTATTTACCTGTCACCCCAGAGCATGCTCTGGAATGGACCAATTTCAGCTCCCTGAACAGGGGAGCAGCCTTTTGATGGGCACGGGAAGTGGCACGTAGGCTCTGGAGCTCTTGAGGGGGACCTCAGTGTTTACATGAGAGACAGTCTCTCTAGCCTCACCTTCCTCAAAAGAACTGATTTCACATTTTCTAGGTAGAAGGAAATTTTGAGCAACTTTTAAAGGCTGGTGAGGGTGGGGCGATATTTTTTTTTTAATTTCTGTAGAAGTATCAGGAATGCTGTTACATCCTTTTCCCTGTAAACACGTCCTGAGCGTTGGATGGTGATTCGTGACGCTTGATCTCGCAGCCTCTGCTGAGTTGTTTAAGGGGATGCCCATGTGGACACATCCAGTATAGAGGAGAAAATGTACTCTGGCTCCTCAGATTGAGGTAGAGGCTGGCTCGCAAGTAACCATGGCAACCAAGCTGTCACTGTGAGCATCATGACATTTACATACCAAAAAATACAAAAGCCTAAATACACTACAACATACATTAATGCTCCAGCTCATTTGGAGACCGGTCCCTTGGTTTTGTTCCTTATGGATGTTGACAGCTCCAGCTATCACGTGTAGGTAGGAGTATTTTTCCCTGCTCTATCCGCTGCATCAGCAGCAAAAATTGTTCCTGGTGGTAAATGTAGTGGCTTCCAATTAAAAGGGGATATTTGAATTTCAAGTCGGAGAAACACTGAAGACAATTTTGTATTCACCTTAAAAAGTTTAATCTAACACACGCTTCCAAAACCAGTGTGCTCTCATCAATATTTGTAACGTTCAGCTCTGTGTTTTCACAAAACAGCCATTAATACAACATATCAAGTCAGGTGACAAGTTACATTTGATTGCTGTCAACAAACAAAGATCTTTCTTTCTCTGCAAACTCCTCTTTTTTCTTTTTTTAATTGACCATCGGGTTTGAGCTTTGAAGGCTATGTGTGGATGTGCTTTTCAGTATTTTCTAGAAGGCTGCTAGAGAGGTGACCGAGTGAGCTCATAGAAGCTTATGGAAGACATGGGTTCATATTTTCCTATGAGATTAAATAAAGGTTTGGGGGTAAGTTCTTTGCTTGGGATGGAATTAATCCAATTTCTAAAGAGGACCAGGGAACCAGTTACCCCCATTTAGGAGCGGAAGGTCTCTGAAATAAATACTTAGTTTTGAAAACACCTCAGAATATTGATCTCTGCGCTGTTGTTCTGATTTAAATGAATTTGTACTTTTTACTAGTATAAAGGGGACAGGGAACAGACCTAAGTCACAGTGCCTATTCATCTCCTTTCACCATATCAGGTTATGTGATTTAGGCACTTCATATTTTTAGTTATCGCTGTCCTGCTCAGGTGGGCATCCTCGATGAGCATTGCCTCCTGAGAGCAAGTCAGCTCTGCTGCGACATCTCACACCTCTCTGCACCTCTCACCTCCGCGACTTTATGCAAGATCTTACAGGAGGCTTCTGTCAAAACCACTGGCAGCACCTCACTGACTTCAGAGTTTGGACCCACTGGATGCACAATGTCACTGCTTATTTTTCTTCCTGTGCTAACTAATCTCCTGAGAGGGTTATCAGTGTGTCTAGAGGTAAGAAATTTGATATAAATGGCTCTACAAAATCAGTTTAAAAAAAGTTACCCATGCAGGTTGGAACAAGTAGGCTTCAATCATTTTAGTTAGATTTAAGCAGCAGTAGGAATGTAAGCTTATCTGTACTAAAAACTGTCAGCTCTCTAGCTAGTTAATTGAGCTCGTAACTGTATAATGATCACCTGCTAATAATCAATTTTTAAAACCACTTAAAATCTGATAAACTATCCAGTTTACTCAACTGTGCCTTACCGTTACAGAATTCCCTTTTTCAGTCCTTGCGTAGCTCTCCAGCTGCCGGAATCGTTACAGCAGGTCAAATGGCCTGCACGCACCCGCTGCTCCTCCTTCATCTGTACTCGCAGCTCGGTGGGACCGCGGGAAGCACGCTTCCAGGATGGACTGCGCCACCATGTTCGGTGACATTTTATTTTTTCTGCCAACAGTATTTATTTCTGCATGCAAAGCAAAGGGATGGTTTGTTTGCTTCATCACTCGTGTTGCCAAAATGATCGTGCTGTTTTTTTCCAAGTTCGTCTCTCACGATCCCAGATGGGACAACAGAATTTGAGCTACGCTGTACATTTAATGGTTGGGCCATTTTTGAACCTGAGAAGAATTGGGGGGGGAAATCCTTTCCCCACGCACACACCCCCACCCCCACACCCACACCCCAATTCCAGATCTACTTCTGTGTGTGCTGGTTTGGGAGATGTCTGTGCTCCTCCTGGGCAGGCATGCTTTTTGTCTGGCTGCATGCTGCGCCAGCATGAGACTGGCTTTAAGCTCGCTCTTTATCTGAGTGCTCTCACTAGCTATTGATCGTTATTATCAGATGTAAAATCCATTTCCAGCAGCGGCTCCTTTGCTCCCCAGCAGCTCATCAGGAAAAAATAATCTCCTTGTATTATTTTGTCCCGTTCCAGTAAAATCAGGTGGATTGTTGCCATTGGCTCCAGTGAGGTCCAGGTGCAGGCTTGTGCTTTTAAGGACACAGGTAAGTATCTCACTGTCTTTCAGCTTTAAAATGCAAAGAAGAGGAGGCCGCAAATGCAACCAATTCCTGTCAGCCCCTCCTCCCGTGGCCTCACATTTTGTGTCCTCTATCTCACTGTGCTTAAGCTTTTGAGTATATTTAGAGTACCTTGCAGACTGGTTATCCTGGGAATATTTCAGAGCCTCTGTTGCATTTTTGAGCTGATTACACCACACCCCCCCCCCCCATCGTTTCTCTAAAAGAAGGGAGTGTTTGGTGTTTTGCCAGATTCCATTTAATTGTTCTTTATTAATATCAGCCCCAGCCACAAGATGACCCTCAAAGAGGCTATGATCCGTCTCGACCAAGACACATCACATGGCTTGGAAAGAACCTGCTCTGAAGTTCAGTCAGGTAAAATTCTCTCAGAAAGTTTGGAAGAACCAGCCTACAGTTCAGTTTCAACCAACATCAGTGAGGTGCGGGACGGGATGTTGGTCAAAATTCATCAGAAGGTTCAGGTTTGCTCAGATCCAAGGTATTTATTTCGACATACCTCAAGTTTTACAGGTAGATCAGATATCCAAAATTTTCTAGACTTAGATTTTCTAAATAAAGAGGGGGGGGGGGGCACAGGGGAGGATTTTATATATTCAAAACACTGCAAGTTGCAGTTAAGATAAATGCAAGGTGGTCTCCTTCTTGTGGTAAAACAGCTCGTGCTTTTCATTGTCTATTAATTTAATTTCCTCCATCATTCTGTCATGTGGTACATTTCTCATATAATTTAGAAAACAAGTGGAGAAATGAAAACACACCCAGAGATCAGCGAAACCATTCTGACAGCTACACTGAAGGGAAAAATCATGACTCTCAGCTGTGCTAGCTCATTTGGCTATCTCATTGGAAGGTCATCACTTTGAGTCTCTCTGCAAATTATGCATAGAACTCTGACCAAACTGGAGGGGGGAGAAAGTGGGAATAAGATTGAAATCTGGAACTCTTTTCATAATACTCACCAAAACCCAAGATTCAAAAGCTGTCCGTATCCGTATACAAACTGTGGAGCAGTTGTAATTTGTGTAGCCTGGAGACCTAGCCAAAACCATGAGCTGTCATTCTGGCTAGCACAGGCTGAAGGCATCTCAGCCGTCCAGCCGCTCTGGGACACTGTAGTCCTACTCTGGTTGACTTGAAATAGGGAGCCGGTGATCTCCCTAAAATGCAGCTGAAATCTCAGCTTTATGGAGGTCAATAATAAAAGTTCCCACTGAATTTCAAGGGGCTGGGATTGTGTAGCCGGTGCGGCCTTTATGTTGAGACTCATGGATCAAGAAAGCAGAAAGGGGAATTGCTTTCAAAATTTTTCCTTGCATGCTTTCAGTTTTACAGAGAGCGCACCTTGAGGAATGTTGTATTTATGCGCTTCAACTTAGATCTGCCATTGAATATTTTGGCTATGTGGTAAGAATATTTTGGCTATGTGGAAAAACTATTTTCATTATTTTGGCTATGTGGAAAAAAGAAATTTGAAGTAACCTACTGACGAAGTAATTTTGAAGATTTTTTTTTTTTTGATGTCTTGCTTTAAAAATGAGAGTGGCTCAAGCTTTGACTCGGGTAGCAAATCCACTTCTGTGTCGTGAATGGCAATGCCATAGTGGTAATTAGACCATGAAGGACAGCACTAATTTTGAGGTATATGTGGGTGGAGAAAAATAAGCAGATTGCAATAAGCAACATGTAGCATCATAAATGAATGCAGTTTCCTTGGCAACTTCTAGTGTGCAGTCTGTGTTTCACTGAGAATTTTATTTGTAAGCAAGTGGACGGTAGGTACTTATTTGAGATTAAAGTGATTTTGAACGAGACCAGTGAGAAACTTTTGATCAAATCTCTTTTACATGTATTTTTCTGTTGTTCCCATAGAACTCTTTGTGTGTCATTGTTTTGACTGGCATGAGGTGGGTATTGCGCAGTTAAGTGCTATGGGTGCGTTTGCGGCCGCTATTAAAGTAAATCATCGTAACCATTCTATACGATCACAAGGTGCTGCTCGCTGTGCCTTTGGCAGCTGTGTTTCGCACTCTAACTCTTCTTGCTTTGGGGAAACCAGAAGGACGGATGGCTGAGCAACTGTGCTGGGGCGTGGGACGCATGGAAAGGGAAGTCCAGCCCCAAGTGCTCGTGCTGCAGCACCTACGGCCGGAATACATCGTTAATTTGCCTTGTCTCCTGTGTGGTCATTTTTTTTCCCTTGGGAAACTCCTGTACATGGAATGATTGTTAAATTATGGTAGTTGAATAGTTACAGCAGAAGAGGTTTTGGTTAAACATATCTCCCCCCCCAGTATAGACCAAAACCAGTTTAAAAAGCAGGTAGAAAAAGACTCTCCTTCAGCATTTTGGATATAGCAATCCCTAGAACTAGGCTCTGGTCTGATGTCTTCATCAATCCCTCTGCTTCCAAGCATTAAATATCATGACTGAAGCATGAGGTTTTAAAAAATCGTAATAAGTGTTGGGATGTTTAGCTTTTCGCATTCATCATTTCAATCTTTGCATGATATCTTCAAAGATTTTCTTTTTAATAAAAATGGAATTGCTCTGCAAGTCCCGCGATGTGCAGTCCCATGAGTGGTGCTTTCAGTAAGAAAGCAAAATTGCAAGACATTAAAAATCACAAGGAATGACAACAACAAAGTCAGCTTAGAGACTTAATTGGCTTTAATTAGAAAATCATCTGCTTGAAAAAACCAAATGTAGCTAAACATACTGCGGGGCACATGGAGAGTGGCCAGTGGTTACAGTAAGATCAGGACACGCCACAGGTGTGTTTAACCTAAAAGAGTACCGATGTGTGTGAAATTGGACATGTATGCTTTTTTACATCTCCACAGATATAAATACAATGTTCCCATGTAAAAATCTTTTCAGATTTCTCATGCAGTGCTCAGAATGCCTTTAGAACACCTCCAGACTTTGGGGAGCACTACCGTGGGTTTTTTCAGTGAAGGATGGTATTTTTATGTGAAAAATGTATGATTAAGTTTGATTCAGCATGAATTTCTGCAGGCAGTTGATGGTTATAACAGCCACCGTGCTCTGGGCATGAGGCAGAGCAATCGGCAGCAGCATGTCAAGGACCATCCCTCTGAACATTTTGGTTTTCTTGTTTTATTTTGGATTTGGGGTCTCACTGTTACTTTCTGAAATAACAGCACAGCAAAAAGGCAGAACTGGGAGGAAGGTCATTACTGGGAGGAAAAAAAACCAACAAAATATACAGTGTCTCCTATATAAAATACCATTACTGGAATAAAAATGCTTAAAAAACGTTCTTTAATGCTAGCACTTTCCTTGCCTTTTCTCTTTGTGATACTTGAAATACAAATTGAGATAATTCCATTTCATGTTTGGGTGTACCACATGCCGCTTCATGGTTTGATTTGACCCATTCACAGAAATTGCCTAACTGTAAAATGTAAAGCAGAGATAGAAACGAGCTAACCAAAGTTCCAGGTTTAATTAGATTAAGAGGTTTGGATTTCAATACTCTGTATTTAAAGAGGAGGGAGACTGGGGAGAAACTGTGCCGGGGTGGAAAAAGTTGGTTCAGCTTTTAGTACTGGATGAACTTTAGCCTGAGTCGGTACTGCCATTTGCCAGGAGACAATCTGTTTTGTCTGCTTAAACACCCATTTAGAGGAACCCCCCCCAAACTGTTGCTAGCGAGTTGTTGTGGATCAGCACCTCAGTGTACTTCCAGGGGGACAAATGCCCCCTCTGATGCAATGCGGCTCGCTTCTCGCTTCAGCAGGTCGGCTGCTTTCTGACAGTGGCAAACTGGGCACACGGTTTCAAAAGCACTTTTCTGTTGCGTTTGTTGACAGGTAGCAGAATCACTGCAGGAACTGGGTGTGATTAAAATCACAATAAATTGTGACTATAGAGAACAATGGATCCGGACTTAAAACTACAATGCATCTTTGACATAACCAAACGCAAATGAGCAAATGTTAAAGGAAGGAGCTTGGGGAGGAAAGGGGATAGTTTCTTAATTTCTCCAAGGTACTAATACCAGATCTAATGCAGGCTGCTAATTTTAATATGAATATTTCATGGTGTGTTAACTCTTAGACTAACCCACTAAAATAGCTAGCTGCTTTTATACTGCAGTTTATATATGGCCTCTGTGATCAGAGTATCTGAGAACACGCGGAGGTTAATGAATTCTGTCTTTTCTCACCAGTGCGAAGTACTGAAGTAATAATCTCTTGGTATAGAAGGGAAGAGAGGGCACGCGTCATGTCCAATATTTTAGCCTGTGGCTGAGCTGTGAACTAAACCCAGCTCTCCAGAGCCAGGTTCAGAGCCGAAGCATCGAGGTCATTCTTGCTCTCACTGGACCGTCCGTCGGATGAGTTACGATGTACGTTTACAAAGCCTGTTCAGGTTGTTTGGGCCAGGATCCAAGTTCTCCTTTGCAAACTCTGGCACCAGCTCTCACGGGCGGCTTTGACCTGTTACAATGATTGCCAAAGTTCTGGTTTTGTTGGGGGAAAGTAATGCTTGTGGTACAGACGGCAAATATTTTTTCTAGCGTATTCTTTCCCGAAACCATTTTTGTGTCACGCTGTACAAGGGAAATGCCTCTCATATGACAGATACGGTACTGAAACACTTTGCACAACCTTCCCATTAACACTATGGCTCTGTTAATTTGTGAGAATATTTGTGAATACAGCACAGAAGAAAGACGAAAAAAGTTCAAAAGATTCATCTTGCCTATGTGTAGCTCGGAGCAGTCGCTCCTCAGGTCATTTGAAAGTATCACATGAAGAACGAGAGCAGCTCCCGTGCTGTCATCAGACCGGAGTGGTGCAGGACCAACAGGGCCGCTGAACCCGCCGAACAACAGGTCTTCATCTTTCCTTTTTGTTTTTCTTCTCTGATTTCTATTTTTCTTTCCTTCCCTGCTTCCAACCATCCCTTCGGCCTTCTGTCCATTCTTCTGTCTTTCTGTCCGTCCTTCCATTCTTCCCTCCATCTTTCCTGCTATCTGTCCTTCCTTCCTTTTGTCTGTCTTAACTTCCTTCTCTCCTGCCTTCCTTTCATCCGTCTCTCTGTCATTCCTTCCTTGCTTCTGTCCCTATGTCTGTCCTTTCTTTCTGTGCTTCCATCTTTCCTTCCATCTATCCTCCCATCTGGCCTTCATTCCTTCTGTCCTTCCAGCTGTCATTCTTTCCTTTTGTCTATTCTTCCTTTTGTTCGTCCTTCCATACATGTATCCTTCCTTCTAGTCTGTCCGTCCCCTTCCCCCCTTCCCCCTTTCCCCTTCCCCTCCCTTTCTCTTTCCTTTCACCTTCCCTGTCCCTTTCCTCTCCCTTCCCCTTCACCTTCTCCTTCCCCCCCCTTTTCCCCTCTCCCCCCTTCTCCCCCTTTCCCTTCTCCCCCCTTCTCCCCCTTTCCCCCCTTCCCCCCTTTCCCCCCTTCCCCCCTTTCCCCCCTTTGCCTTTGTCTTTCCCTTTCCCCTTTCCTCCCCTTCTCCTTTCCTTCTCCTTCCCCTTCCCTCCCTTCTGCTCCCTTTCCCCTCCCCTCTGCCCCCTTTCCCTTTCCATTTCCTTTGCCCCCTTTCCCTTCCCCTTCTCTTCTCCTTTCCTTCTCCTTCCACTTCCCTCCCATCCTCTTCCCCTCCCCTCTGCTCCCTCCCCTTTCCCCTTCCCCTCCCCTCCCCTCTGCCCCCTTCCCTTTCCTTCCCTATCCTCTTCCCCTTCCCTCTCCTCCTTTCCTTCCTCTTCCCCTTCCCTTTCCCCTCCCCTCCCTTCCCTTTCCCCCCCTTCCCCTTCCCTCTCCCCTCCCCTCCTTTCCTTCCTCTTCCCCTTCCCCTCCCCTCTTCTCCACTCCCTTTCCTTTCCCTTCCTTTCCCCCCTTTCCCTTCCTTTCCCCTTCCCCCTTCCCCCTTCCCTTCCCTTCTCCTTTTTGTCTCCTTTCCCTTCCCCTTCCCTTCCTTCCCTTTCCCCTTTCCCCCCCTTCCCCCCTTCCTCCCCTTTCCCCCCATTCCCCCCTTTCCCCTCCCTCTCCCCCTCTCCCCTCCCCTCCCCCCTTCCCCTCCCCTTCACTTTTCCCTTTCCTCCCCTCTCCCTTTCCATCTCCTTTCCTTCTCCTTCCCCTTCCCTCCCTTTCCGTCTCCTTTCCTTCTCCTTTCCTTCCCCTCCCCTCCACTCCCTTCTCCTTCCCCTTTCCCCTTCCCCTCCCTTTCCTTTCCTCTCCTTCCTTGCTTCCTTCTGTCTGGCCTTTTGTCGATCCTGCCATCTTTCCTTCCATCCTTTGTTCCTTGCAGCCATCCTTCGGTGTGTCCATAGGTCTGTACTTCCTTCTGTCTGTCCTTGCTTCCAGACTTCCATCCATCTGCTCTTCCTTCTGTCATTCTGCCCTTCCTACCACCCTTCCTTACTCTTTTCCTTCTGTCCTCCTATCTGGACTTCCTTCCATCAGTCTTTCCGTCCTTCTTTGCAGCCATCCTGCCCTTCTTCCACCTTCCATCCTCTCCAGCTCTCCATCCTTCTGTCCATCTGTCCTTCCTTCTGTCTGTCCTTCCAGTTGTCATTCCTTCCTTTTGTCCTTCCATCCATTTTTCCATCTAGCTCTTCATTCTTCTGTACTCTTTCATCCTTCTGTCTGTCCTCCTTCATCCATCCTTCTTCTGTTCAGCCTTCCTTACTTCCCTCCATCCATCCATCTGTATACCTGTCCTTCCATCTGTTCTTTCCACCCATACTTCCCTTTTCATCGATTCTTCCCTTCTTCTGTCTGTCCGCCCTTCCATCCATCCTGCCTTCCTTCTGTCCATCATTCCTTCCTTCAACCTGTCCTTCCGTTTTTCCATCTGTCTGTCCTTCCTTCTCTGTGCATCCCTTTGTCCATCCATCCTTCCTTTTGTTCATCTTTCCTTCCTTCTGTCTATCCTTCTTTCCTTGCATCCACCCTTACATCATTCCGTGCATCTCTCCTTCCTTCCGTCTGTCTGTCCTTGCTTCTGCCCTTCTGTTTTTCTGTCGATCCTTCTTTCTGTCCTTCCTTTTTTCTGTCCATCCTTCCTGTCCATCCTGGGATCCTTCCTGCTGTCCTCTCATCCATCGTTCCTTCATTTTCGCCATCCTTCCGTCTGTCTTCTTTACATATGATCTTTTTGTCTGTCCTCCTCTCCTTGCTTCCATCTGTCCCACCTTGTCCTTCCTTTCAGTCTTCCATCCATCCTCCCTTCCTTTCTTCCAGCCTTTGTTCCTTGGATCCATCTTTCCATCATTTCATACCTCTGTCCTTCCTTCCATCCTTCCTTGCTTCTGTTCCTCCAGCTTTGCGTCCATCCTCCTGTCCTTCTTCCATCCTTCCGTCCTCTTTGCCATCCTTCCATCCATCCTTCTTTCTTCTGCCCATCCTTCCTTCAGGCTGGCTGTCCTTCCTTCCATCCCTTGTGCCTTGCCTTCTTCCTTCCTTTTGTCCATCTGTTCCTAGGACTGTCCTTCTGTCTGTCCTGTTCCTTTATCCTTCCATCCGTCCTTCCTTCCCCCCTTCTTTCTGTCTGACCTTCTGTCTGTTCTTCCTTCAACCTTTGTCCTTCCTTCCTTCTGTCCTGTCCACTCATTCTTCATCTGTCCTTACTTCCATCCAGCCTTCTGTCTGTCCTGCCTTGCTTCTGTCCATTTTCCTTCTTTTTGTCCATCCTTCTATTCTTCTGTCCATCCATTCTTCTCTCCTTCCTTCTGTCCACGTTTCCATCCCTCTGTCCGTCCTTCCAGCTGTCTTTCCTTCCCTCCATCCTTCCCTTGTTCCGTTCTTTTTTCAAACCTTCCCTCCTTCCACCATCCTGTCCATCTGTCCTACCTTCCTTCTCTCCTGTTTTTCCATCCTGCCTTTCTGCCATCCTTCAGCCCTTCCTTCCTTCTTTCATTCTATCCTATCCATCTGTTCTACTGTCCATCCTACCTTCCTTCCATCCTTCTGTCCCTCCGTCCTTCCCTCCATCATTTCTTCCTTCCATCTGTCCTTATGTTTTTATACATATGTTATATATTAAAAATACGTTTATAATATATAAAAATGAAGTTTTCCTAGAGAAAGCTGACAGCACAGGCCATCAGCAGAGTATTACACCGTTCATGCTGTTTGGGTCTCCATTTGGGGGATATTTAGTAGAGAGATTATGATATCTATGGACAATTAAATAGCCTTTTTCAAAATGCTATAAATAATACTAGCCACGCTGAATGAATAATACTGCTCAGTGCTGTGCAAATTACCGACATACAAAGTGCAAATGGAATAAGAAGGATTTTATTTTCATGCAGAGACAGAAGTTTTGTGCTACAATGAGATGGCCTTTTGCTCGTTTCCCATTTAATTTCATATGCAACTCACTAATAGCATCCCAATGTCCCTCTCCACATTTCTCTTCTTATAGTGTCTCTAATGCACCTTAAATGATGAGAGCACTACATCAATAGTCTCAATTTAGGCAATGTGTGCTTTTGGCAAAAAAAACCAGCAAGTACTGCTAGCATAAATCTCCCATTACTATAATGACACATTAAAATGGCACAGGGATTTACAATCTGTGTTGAGAATTATCCATCCACCTGCTCTCTGAAATCATGTTCTATATGTTTATTCTTTCCTTCACCCATCTTTGTACTAGCCTGACTTAACAAGAAGAAAAAAAAAAATATACCCACCACACCACCCTGGCCTTTATCAGCACACCAACATTTCGTGCAGCATTCCAGCGATTCTGGACTGGATCTGTTTGGATTCTGTTTAGGTCAGATACCCAACATTGTTCATGCAAAAGAAACAAAGAGAAAAGAACATGGGTGACTAATCAGTAATAGTTAATTGCAACACATGCACATGTGCGCGCGCACACTCCCCTCCCGCTTCCCCCCAGCCATAAATTGAAAATGACAGTGGTGGGAGGAATAGGGCTTTAATCTAGATGAAACATTTTTGAATGCCTTTTCTGAATTGCAGGACGTGCATTGATCTGGCTGTCATTCTGTTCCATTTGGAGTGATAGATCTGCAGAAAAACACTTTTGTTTAATTGAGATAATATTGTATTTTTCTAAGAAGTCCTTCAGGAGAGGACTGATTTATGAGGAATGTTCTTCCTGAAATAAAAAAAGACGCTGGCCTATGAAGTCCTGGCAGCAAAGGCCAAATTCAGAGATTGCTTAAGACCGCCAACTAAGCAAGTCATTGCATTCATCTCTGCAAGCTAGAGATGCTGGTATCCCCACTGTGAGGCCCCAGCAGACTGAGCACGGTATTTTCTCCCAAAATGGAAGCATTTAGGTGAGCTGGGCACCCATCGCATATTCAGAGGTGATGTAGGGCCCAGTATAATTTACCTCACAGCTGAAGCAGTGTGAGCTACAGTCTTTTCTGGACTGCTTTTGAAATCAAGCTCGGGGGTGGGGGGGGGGGGGGGGGGGGTGGGGGGGGGGGGAGGGTGGTGGTGGTGGTGTGTTTTGTTTTGGTTTTTCCCTTCTGCTCATCCTGAGTGATCACTTGAAGCATTTATAGACACTTTCTTCCCTGGCTTCAGGATAATCTGTGCAATACCCAATCCATATATTTGCCTCTTAGCAATACAGATAGTTTCTTCTGCTGGGAAAGGGCAGCCAGCTGGTAGGAACCAGCTGGTGAGGACATGTCTGGTCTGTACGCAGTGACAAGCCCAAGGTTAATGCTTTTTTTTTGGTTTTTTTTTTTTCCTCTTCAAATGTTGCATTAGCTCCCCAGTGCTCTAGATAACAGTTTGGGGCTAAGATGCTCTGGGAAATTACGCTGCTCTCCTTGCCCTGCCAACAACCGAATTTAGCATGGCTACAGAGTAGCACAAAAATCAACTTGCACCACCAAAACGGGGAAAGCACCCCACGCAAACCCTAAGAGGTGACACACTAGGACCAGAAAGGACCATTTTTGGGTTGTGGGTATTGTTGGTGCCAACACCTTGGTTTTGTTCTGTGTTGGGCTGAAAAGGGTTGGGTGTTTTTGGTTTTTTTTTTTTTTAAATGCCTGCTCTCAGGTGGCAGTCCCAGCACCTTGATTTGTTAAGAGCTTTGGAAGACTTTTGTTACTGACCTGGACTGTGTTCACAGCTTGAAAATGTTATAAATTTTGTGCTGAATGTATCACAGAGCACTGATGACATACATGACTTGCCATGCTCGGTTTCCTTACCTGCTTCTGCAGATAGAAGTTACTGGTACTCTAAAATGAAAAAAAAATTTTAAAAAGCACAAAAATCTGCTTCATTTGGAACTGTAGCCTATTTCTTCAGGAAACAATGTCTCTTAATTGGCACAAACCCATTCTTTAGATTCTATAGGATTTCTTCAGTAGTAATTGTGTCCTTTAAACAACCGTTTTTTATCAAGGAGCGTTTCTACAAGCACACATAATTCATATCCATAGGAAAATGAAGTTTTCTTGGAGAAAACTGAAGTGGTAAGGCGCTATACATTTATTTTATCAAATTAAAGACAAAAATTATTAAAAGCCTAAAAAAAGGTTTAATTTCTTGTTTTATTTGTGTATGCATTTCTTCTTTTTAGCTGAGTATATGTGTGCAAACTATGGGTTCAGACAGGAAACCCTAACAGGAACTGGGTTTGATTTCTGAGGGAAGCATGGTATAACTGTGGGTGATGGAGGTTCTTTTTTTCTTTTTTTTTTTCTCCTGTTAAAAGAGCCAATTTACTGGAAGGAGAAACAAATGCATTAGGAACTGCTGTATTCCAGGTACTAAGATTTGTACTTTCTGAGTCAGCGCATGGATAAATACATTAACCCTGTTTTCAAGGGCCTCACAGGAGTCCTGCTTCCATGAGCAAGAGGGGCCTTTAGGGGGTTCTGCATTGTCCCTGAGGGGCTGTTCGCTGTGGCGCGTACCCGAGTGTGTTGCCTTTTCCGAGAAAACACTTTTGGGAAGACGTGCGTTCATCCCTGAATTTATCTTTTTCTTCATTTTGGTCTCAGCCTGGCTGTTGCACCTCTTCCAGGACAGCAGACAACATAATCCTATTCTGAGTATCATTAGAGCTATTTATGCTGAGCAGTGGGTTTCTCTAGAAAAAAGGTATTCCAGCACACTTCTCACTGTAAAATTATTTGGTTCCCTATGTGACGCTACAGAAGCTGTACGCTGCACTCGCTTTTATTCAGGGTTTGCACGAGCATGAAGCAGACCCCCAATCATGTTCAGCCAAAGTTAAATCCCAAGGTCTCAAAACCACGGTGTTTTGTTGTCACAAACGCAGGTTTGTGAATCCTGCTGATTATGTTAATTTATTGTGAATGAGTGACTTTACATAGTTTAATTTAGTAGCAGTTTAGAATTTACTTGTAGCAAATCGCAGGATTTGACTGTAGTATTTTAACAGCACTCAGTCACCAGTGATTAACCAAAGTGATTAGACAAAACTGATCAAAACAGCGACTTAGTTACATATTCGAAGATGGCAAGGTTCACTCTATTACTACATGGAGGTGCATAAAGGAAAATTAAGTTACACAGAGTAGGAATGATTCACAAAGATTTTGCGTATGCAGGGGATAAGGAGGACCCTGCCGTTGAGTCACGAGGTTCAGAACAGACCCCCCTTGCTTTCTAAACTCCTTCTCAGAGAGGAGTCGAGGTGCGGCTGGGTCCAGTCTTAGTCTCAGACTTGGGCAACGGTTTATAGGGCTAAGGATAATGCAGCAGTATAAGACTCACTTGGAAATTAAATCGTACATCTACAGACTACTTAAAACTGATTCACACATGCACACACCCAAACATGAATATATATATAAAAATGGTATACCTGTTAAAAATTCCCCTCCAGTTCAGTGCAATACTCACGTCAAATGCCTTGGCATTTCTCAACGGGCGAGGGTTGAGCCTCAAGGAGTGCAGGGTTCCAGCCCAGGCTCCACTGTCGGCCTTCGGCAATGGGCCTCCAATTGTAGCAAACTGTCAGAGTTTGCTGGCTTTGCCAGCTCGGAGAGGCGTCCTACTCAGAGGGAGTCAGAGGGAGATGCTGGTGCAGCCCGCGGCAGTCCATGAGAGCTCAAAGGGTCTCACTTAGGACTGCTTTTTATAGGATTGTGAGATCATTAGCTTTAATCACCAGTAAATTTCCATCCGAGCCACAATTTGGGTCGGTAGTTGCTGGAATTCCAGTAATGATGATACCGCTCTGTTTCAAGGCTGTCGGGGGTAGCTGTTTGTTCTCGCTCCCCTCGTTAGCCATAATACAGAGATTTCGATAAGGACAGGACCGCTCTCTCCTTCAACCATGTAGGAGTTTCTGGTCCAATTAAGGGGCGCTTAACTGACCAACTCACTCCACAAAGGCCGTGGTCTGGAATTCCAGAGGTTGTAAAGCAGTTAGAGAGAAGATGGGGGGGATGCACCACCACATTTGTTCAGGTGTACCTGATACCTTGCACACATCCAGAGGTCAGCTGCTGCGATCCCTTCGCCACTGCCCCAAGGCACAGCTGACGTCCTGGGCCGTTAAAATAGCAGAATGACAAAGCAGCAGCCTGAAAAAAACCCCACAACCCAGTTACTAACAGAGGCAGTGAATGACTGAGTTGCTGCATCGCCTTGATTTACCGTCAGGCAGGTTTCTAGCAGTGCCACTTTGAACTGATTAAAGCCCTCAGTGGCACAGGGCGGCCTGCAATCATTTATTCTGCTCATGTTGTAGCGTAGCTTAGCGAGGGGTCCCCACAGGAGGCAAGCCAGCATATTCATCCCTGTATCAAGGTATGGGAAAAACCAGTAAGTATTCACTACACGCACTCATTTGAGAGCAGGAGTGTACCAGCTCCACCCTGGCACCTCAGCCTGGGGCAAAATTTGTCTTTGCTGAAAGTGTGAGAGGGAGATGTTTGGAGAATTTGCCCTAGCAAGCAATGGATCTTGGGTAAAAAAAAAAAAAAAAAAAAGCATTACAGCATGCAGCTCCTTCAGTTTAAAGCCTGAGAGAAAGCAAGCCTGAGAGAAAGCAAGCAAGCAGCACGAAGGAACAAATCTGAGAGCAGAGTGGACAAGCCTGCTGACTCTCACTGGTTGTGCACGAGCACCTCTCCAGTTTTAGTGCCCGGCTGCACCAACACCGGCTTTTGACCTTTCTGCCATCCACAACTCTGTTTGACACCCAAGGGACAGATGCACAGTTTGAACAGGAACTCTCTTACGGGTGAACTAAAGCCCGGGTGTAAGTTTAGGGTTTGTTTGCTTCCTCGTTTGTCTTTCCCTTCGATGAGGAAACCAAGAGAAAATATTCATTTGCTGTGCTCATATAGTGCTTAATGCAAAGGAGCTACAACCGACCTCTGGCAGAGGCCTCTCGGAGCTACTGCAACAAAAATGAGAAACAGCAATAATGAGGAGATTTTTCTGTGATTTTTTACAGCAGTGTGCTGAGCCGCCTTGCAAGTAGCAGCTAATAGGAGTGGGAGCTTTAATCTAGATAACTTTTTTTATGTAATGCTCTTTTTTCAGAGTCTATTTTTGTTTTGAGGCAAAAATTTCCTACTTTACTTGTTGTTTGGCTATGTTGACGAGATGAGGAAAAGATAACTCACTTCTTTTTATGTACTGTCACTTCATCCTACAGCCACAAGTTTTAATGGTCAACTCCACAGGCAGGAGACACTCCGCTAACAAATGACATGGGATCCACATTACCGTTGGCCACCATGTTACCGGGGAGATATTTTGACTTAAAGAAATCAATTGGGCTGAAGGGGGAAAGTCAGTAAGAGTTACAGCTTTCTAGAAAGAAAACATATCTGGAATATTTTGGTTTCTCACTTGTTTAAATAAACAAAGATAAAAAGTGGTGTCCAAAACAAGAGTGGGAATTTGGTAGGAAGCAAGGGGTGCCCTCGTTCTGTCCCATGCACCACCATACACATGACCAGCCACATAGCTCATTGATAGTAAATCATGCAATATCCATCACAATAAAACAGCAATTCAAAAAAATCATTAACAGCATAGTAGGGCAAAAGAAATTCTACAGCATTAGTTCCTTGGTGACCTTGTCATTTAGATGAGAAGCCAGTTTGCCCAGCCGCATCGAGCCTGGGCTGGAGCACAGCGTGGTGTTGCCCTCCTTCTTTGCAATTTAGACTGGGTAGGTTTCCCATGTCTGGTTTTCAGAGCCAGGTCTTTTTTCCACACACCCCCCGCCCCAGCATGCAGCAGTAACAGCAAATACGTGCCTTGTGCAAGGCAGTGGGGCGTATTTTATAAATAGACAGATGAGCTAGATACAGATATTCCAGCCAGCTAGATAAATATATATCTCTCTCATATGTAACAGCCCAAACTGCTGTTGAGGAGCAGAACTGCTTCGGTGTCAGCACTTTCAGTCTCTTGACTGTGCTGCTGTAACCTATGGCTAGGGGTAGTATAAAATGCTCTATACTGTACTACACCCTCAGCTACCGTGTCTTAGACAGACAACTGGTCAATAAAGATGCTGGAGAATGTGGGGACAGCCCTCCAGCCCCTTCCTCCCTATCTCCTCCCCCCCCCCAGAAAAAAGAGGCTAAAGAAAGCAAGAAAGTATTTTTGAATCCATACCCTCCAATTCTGTTTATAAACCAGTCTGTTGCTTCTAGTGGAATAATGATTTCTTGATGGATTCTCATAAATGGACTATTTCCCACATTATCTGAAATAATTGGTTCATAGTGACCACAAAATGAACAGCAGGTAGGAAATGAGTTTGCAGTTGCCAAAACATAATGGATCATTTAGTCATTCTCTGAAGGTTTTAACACTTTTTTGGCTATCGGAAGGCCTTCGCCTAATTGAGATATTCTTATAAATCTGGCTGTCGGAATCGATTAATTTACATCACTGCCATACCAGAATAAGGCCCACAGAAAATAAACATCACAAAACAGGCATATTCAAAATGTTCTTACAACTCGCAGTCACTACATCCTCTGATTTAACTGATGAACATTACTTTCCTCCTGGTTTTAGTACTGTTTGATAATGTGATAGCTAAGGCTCATGCAAACAGCAAACACAGCTACTCAGCGCAACTGTGATGACCGCGTGCGCTTTCTCACATAAAGCCCCAGAGCAGCACAGTCAATCCATCCGTGGAAATGAGTGAAGATTTCCGAATAAGGGATTGCATGACAACTCTAACTTCTTTACCGCCATCTTTATACATATTTGGAGGTAAAACACTACCTAGGAAGAAATTTCCACTGCTCCAAGATTTCATCTTCCAGACTTAATTTTTCTGTTTATGGTCTTGACATAAAAGCTGGGCTGTCATTTAACTAACAAGACGAGTCAAACACACAGCTGTGTGCACATTCCCTCCCGCAGCCATACACCCACAGCCCTCTGGCCCCTTCTGACCAGTCTTTTCCCATAAGGGCCTTTTTTACCTTTTTCTTTTTTTTCTTTTTTTTTTGCATATTTTGCATCTTCTTCTAATGTCTCCTTCCTTTCTTTTATTTTTTTCCTCAAAGTCCTTTCCAACTCTTCTTCCCCCAGCTAACTGCTGACAAAACCCACCCATATAACCGCTTAATATCCCAAAGCCTTGAAGAGGTTTCATCTTTTTGCCATTAAAACCCTTGTGTGAAGTGCTGGCTCCATACATGCCCGGGGAAAGCTTGTTGGGGCCGAACCAGGAGGACATCTGTGGCTTTCCGTAGATAAGCTCATGTCTGCCCTGCCAGTCTGTGTTTAGTATTTATTCTGGAATTTCTTGGATCCTTTTTTCTCTTCTTTAAATAAAAAAATCCTTTTTTTTGGGTGAGCTGCTTTATGAAAAGGGGCTGGTCAAGCCATGTAAATTACATAGGGTTTTTTTAGTTGTGTCCTGTAGTAGAAATTGTATTTGAATTATATTCTTTAGTCTAGAGCTTTCAAAGAGATATTGTAGTATAAGTTTGAAAATAGTCTAATTTTTTTTGTGAGTGTTTTAGTGTACTTGTACAAGAAGACATAATTAAGACTTAGAGAAAAGAAGTGTATTTCACTTAGGTAAGTGGACCGTGCCTTAACCTTAAATTGTCATTTCCATCAATTGTGGAAAATTGAACGGGTCTAAAAGCGTTCATTGCTCCGCGTCACTAGGCACATCCATCCCACAGCTCCCTCCCCACTGGCTTGGTCAGTGCTGTGCCACCTCCTCGTACCTGCATCCAAATGGGGAGCTCCTGCGGTCACAGAGGACCTTCTCGAAGTTCAAGTTTTCACACACAAAAGGCTTTGGTGCATTTTCGGTCGTCTTTTTTTTTTTTTTTTTGGTCTCAAAATGCAGCACAAAGACACAGTTTCCTGCACAAAGTCTCAGCAAGGCAAGCTGCATCCGTGGATGCCATTTAAGATGTTTTTCATTGTGGCTCCGTAATGAAAAAGGTTAGGAGGAATAGAAGCAGCTACTTAGAAAGCATTTGGACTCATTTGTATATATAGTTACTATTCTTGTGAATGCAATCTGGATAATTATGCCCCTAAATAGCCAAACTATTTGTGTAGAGCTTCCTCCACAATTGTAATTACACTTGCATTTTGCACATCCAATTAAGGCTGCATTGAAATGCCGTAAAAATTGTCTGCAACTTTTTACAATATCATGAAAATCTAGATCCTTTAAAGAAACTGAGGCCAATCCTCCTAAAGTGGGCTCCATGGAGTGCCACAGAACATAATAAAATGTAATGAAAAGAGGCTGGATCCTGCCCACCAGAGTAAGGGGGCTACAAAGAGGGAAGACTGCACTGACCGTGAGTCACGGGTGACAGCTGAATCCCCACCGCAACTAATAGGAGAAAATTTTCCCTTTCAGCAAGGCAGTCATTACAATCGAGGACCTTCATCAGTTTAACGGGCATCATTTAGAAGAAGGATAAGAGGAAAGGGAGTGGAAAATAGCCTAAGTTCAAAATTACATGCAGGGCTTTCTAACAAAAACTCCAAATGAGTATTTTTAGAATTGTGTCGGGTTGAGGCGGAGTTCACAATTTTTATTTTATATAAATCAATAAATCTAGATAGATGCAAATTTCCAGAGTGCTGCAGAAACAACAGACAGCTGATATTTGGGTTCAGTTAAATTTGCCTTCCCTTACCTTGCATTTACCTTACTGTCCCTCATCCCTGGCTACAGGCAATGAGAAAGGATACATTTGTCCTGTTCAGATTTGTATTTTAGAGATCAGGAAACAATGAGTCTGTGCTCTGTCACAGTCTGCTAAACAAAGGTGGTTTTTTTCTTTCCTTTGGTAATAAGAATTGCCTGCACCACAGCCCAAAGCAGGGCCCCACAGTAGGTGAAAAATGGCACCAAGACTCTCCTCCAGAGTCTCACCAGCTCAAACAAGACTGAGATAACGTCAGATATGTTGGAAGCACAATGGTCTTCTACTTTTTAGACTGAGAAAATCAGGATGGAAGTAACCGAAGTATTTGATGTTAGAATGCATCTAAAAGAAGACTGGCTTAATTTTTTTAATGATCTATGCCTGGGAGTTATGAATTCACCACCACCACCAATGACTGGCTATTTTAAAAAAGAGAGAAAACCCACCGGATGCATTCCCCTGATTTCTGTCAGTCAGGCACAGTGTACCGAGTTCGTGTTACAGAAAAAGTTATTTGTGCATTTTAATGTTTCTAATACTGACTAAAACCTCCCACCTTGATTCTTCAGTTCATCCACTTCAGGTAGATCAATCACAGAGAATGGGAAAATCTGCAATTTTTAAGATTGATAATACGTTTTTCTGGGCTTACCTCATTTTGTGCAATGTTGTTATTCTGCAAGTAAAGAGCCAATGCAATGTTTTAGGTAGCACCAGTGATTTTCCAAAAAATACACAAATAGAAATGCTGAAAAGGTTGATGAGTTTGTAAATACCCTAGGAAATTTGCCTGCCAAGAATGTCACATGCTTTCAGTTCAGTCCTCCCAATACTGAGAACACCAAAGGATATAATTGTGCTAACTCCACCCAACAAACACTCTGGAGAGTTGGCTGGTAAAAATTTTAGGTGAAAACTTGCAATTTTTTTTTCCCCAAATCCTAGATGTTTTGATTAGGAAGTGTTCTTACAGTGTTTCATACTTGTTTGCCTGCTTCCTGCTCCTGTCCTGGCTAAACTCCTGGTAAAATGGGAATGATGTACTAATGTCTCCCTTCCTTTCCTAACCTTGGTAAGGGGTTTAGGTTTTTTTCCTACCTGGGTAAAGCTTTTCACTCCAGACATGCCTGTGGTGGGATGCTGCTCTCTGGAGCACATTGTTCAACCCCGAATTGGTACTGTGAGGCCTTCCTACCTGGGAGAAAGGGAATCATTCAGTCAGTTCACTCCTTTTTAAAAGAATATGTCTGTCAAATTATAATCCTATAAAAATAAATTACTCTATCAAAGTACATGTGTTCCAGGAAGAAAAAGCCAGTATTTATATTCTAGCTCCCAACTTGCTGTTAAACCACAGCACTAGCTGTAAAACTGAAGATGAACTATAGAAAACACACTTTGTAGTCGCTACAATTTGGATTTGGATCTCAACAGGAAGCCCAGACGGGGGGCGGGGAGGGGGTCGGGGAAAAAGTGAATCTCACCAGAAGCCAATTGCCGGAAGACTCCAGCCAGCACCTTCCACTGAAGGGTCACTGGTGGATGATGATAATTTCATCTTCCCCATCGCCGCTGCTGCTGCCATAGCAGATGTCAGCAAGGAAGTAAATCTGGTCTTCACGAGGCTGTGTGTCGAGTGAAATGAAGTTATGCAGAAGCTGCAAAATAAAACAAATCACAAGGGAAACTGGTGACTAAATTTTAACATTATTGTTTGCTATTACCACTTATGGTCTTAATGCTCTGTACAATGATCCACTTCGGTTGCTAAATTAGCTTTTTCAAGGGGGATTTAATTTGTAGAAACCAAACAAAACAAAACACCAGCTTAACAGATCTTGAGGGCTTAAACATTTTAATGATACAAAAATAAGCTAAAGTTATCATAGCTTGATACGCAGAGCTCCCAAAGCTTCCAAAATAATTTGCAACAACTGGCAGCAACTGTCTCAGATCAAAGGAGGCTTCCAGACTGATGTGAAATTGCATAACTCTTTCTATTAAATATTTAGATGATAAATAGGAATGTATCCTGGAGGTACGTGTATACAGGCATGCAAACACACACATATATAGATATCTATACATATGCCCATCACTCCAAAATATCTATATCTCTACGTATCTATGTACACACAAACGTGCATGCCTGTTTGTACACACACAAAAGTCATATCAATCTGAGATCAAATTTACTCACTAACCAATTAGATATTTTTCTCCTGAGCAATACTGTAAATATTAATGTGGTTTCTTTTTCCTAAAAGTTAAGACTCTCAACCACTTCTAAAATCTGCTAGCTAGTTCAAAGGAAAAGAAATGTGGTGGTGGTGGGGGGGGGGGGATCGGTTACTTTCATTCCCATGATTGTCAACAGATAGGGATTGTATAACACACTTATTTCCAAGTCATAAGCCATAATTTTCAGCATACGTATGTTAATGTCAAGCTTGTGAGATCAGAATATCGATGGCAGCGCAGCTGTGCAGTCAGCGACTTGCAACAAGTGACAAAGTATTCTCACAGAGAGATTACATTTCAGACACTTTATCACAGTGAAATATCCACCAGAAATCATTACAAATAGCCACGTAAATCAAATCAAAATGGGTCTTAAATGAAGGTTTATATGCAACAGATAGGAAAGGAGAACTTTCTGATTATTCCAAATCCAGTTTTAATTAACACTTACTCCTAGTCTGGCTTTATTTTTTTCATCTCCTGCCTGTCATTTATTTGACGTCTCTAGTGCAATGGGAGTGATACTTAAAATGAATGGGAAACAGAGAAAAAGAAACCATTTCCAATACTGGTTAAAGCGATTCTGCTGATTCATATTAGCATCTTTGTCATGTAACTGATCAAAATGCTTGTCAGGGTGTTAGCCAAGGAACAGATGGGTCGTCAGTTTTAAATAAGAGATGGGTTCAAAGCATCTAATTCATCTTTAAATTTGGTTCTCACTACTTTAATTGTATGTGTGGAAAGCTGTTGTTAACAGCACTTGACACAAATTCGTAAATTAATTGACTCCAGCTCCCCCCGGGCAGCACACTCCCGCTAGCTGACCCCGACCTTGCAGCTACAGTTGGCCTCAGCCGGTTCTCATTGACCTCCGCAGGGACGGGACCGCAGCGGTATTCCTGCAACATCTGCTTTCTGGGATCACCAGCCTACACGAACCTTGCCACTATCTATAAGAAACGGTACCAGGAGTCATGGGAGACATTTTCAGCACCAGACGGTTTACATGAGGAAAAAAGGGAACGAGACATGTACCAGAAAAGATGATGATTTTTTGTGGGTGTATTTTTTTTGATTCTAAATCAGGTAGCCTTAAATGAAGTGGAAAAAAAATTATGCTCCCTTCCAGATTTGTTAATCTTTCCAAAAGATGATTGTTAACCCATTTCTTTTCACTTTGTCTCAGACTAATATTATTATTCTAGCAGAAATCATAACTTAGGACAGAATTTCAAGAGAAACAGTCAGCTTTTTCTCTCCCCAGCATATTTTCCTATCAAACACAGTTCCTTGGCTGCTAAATGCCTCGAAAATCAGCCTGATGCGGAGGTTTTAAAATTATGATGAAACAGAAAAGTAGGGCAGACAGGGAGAGGAAATTTTTCAAACGCAGTTGTGATTGCCATAAGTCCTGATTCCACTGCAGTCAGTATTAAAATGTGTGTTGCTTCCAGCGCTAGCAGAGACAGGCTGCTATCTTAACGTCAAAGCCCTGCTTGGTTTTGAGTCTCATACCAATGCAGAATGGCTCGGCTTCTGCAATGTGTCTTCTAAATAAAACACGCTAACAGTAGATGTGGTTACATTCATTTTCTTCATGTTTTCCTCCCCTGGAGATTATTTTTTGTTCTGTGAAGCATATTGTTAAATGCTGAATTATAAGTGATGTGACCTTCACTCACTCAGTACTGTGGGTTTACTTTGGGTCTACATTACAAGAGAGAATAAATTTGGCTCCAAGACTTCTAGCTGGCCAAGTATGCTCTATGGAATAAAACTGCTGCTGCAAAATGGTAGATTTTTAATTTTGGTTGAAATACAGAAGCAGATTGTAAGAACGCTTTTCTCTGGATTTGGTTTTTTTTTTCGTTCAATGTGCTTTGTGTCAGTAGACAATTACATTGTCAAATCTGTATGCAAATAGACACGAAGTATGCAAAACCTGGCTAACAGCTGCTATAAGTTTGCAGTCAAACTGTGCTAATCAGTCCTGGCAGTTGGAAATTACTTTTCCCGTTACTCAGAGGAAGTAAAAAATAGATTTTTTTCCTTTTGCTATTCTAGATTCCTTTACAGTTAGACCTGCACAGACTTGAGAGAGCAGGAAAAATCAAAGAAAGACTGATAAGCCCCAGTCAGTTAGTTCATACAGCGATATCATTTCTTTCAACGTGTTAAGATTAAGATCTTCGAGCTGAAGAGGGTACGGGCCTTCCTGTAAAGAGAGTGGAAGACTGCCGCTGTGCTGGGTTTGGCTGGGATAGGGTTAAGTTTCTTCATAGTAGCTGGTATGGGGTTTGGATTTGTGCTGGGAACAGTGTTGATAATCAGGGATGTTTTCATTCCTGCTGAGCAGTGCTTGCACAGAGCCAAGTCCTTTTCTGCCTCTCTCCCCACCCCAGCAGCAAGCAGGCTGGGGGGCACAAGGAGTTGGGGGGGGACACGGCCAGGACAGCTGACCCCACTGACCCAAGGGATGTTCCGCACCGTATGGCGTCGTGCTCAGCATATAGAGCTGGGGGAAGAAGGAGGAATTTCAGAGCGATGGTGTCTGTCTTCCCGAGTCACCGTTATGCGGTGATGGAGCCTGGCTTCCCTGGAGATGGCTGAACACCCGCCTGCCCATGGGAAGCAGCGAATTAATTTCTTGTTTTGCTTTGCTTGCATGCGTGGCTTTTGCTTTACCTATTAAACTGTCTTCATCTCAACCCCCGAGTTTTCCCACTTTTACGTTTCTGATTCTCTCCCCCATCCCACTGGGGTGGGGGAGTGAGCAAGCAGCTGGGTGCGGCTTGGTTGCCGGCTGGGGTTACAGCACTACAGCCACTGACCTCCAGAATTTATGATTTTGCAGATTTTTGTCACTGGATTGTGCTCTAGGAGACAGGTCCAAAACTCTTGAGCAGGCAGCTCCAGGCAGCTCATAACTTTCAGGCCAGATTTCCAGCAAACACTCTCTCTGCCACAACAGCTTTTCCAAAGAGAATACAATGCCAGGGACAGGCAAGGAGTGAATCCCAGCTGAGAAGGAGGCCAAACCCCTTCTCAAAAAAACAGTCATCTCAGATAAAAATGTGTGTAACTTCGGGACCAGTTGGCACTCTCAAATATGTGCTGACTGCCAGGTTCCACGTGAGGCAGTGAGTAACAGCAGCTATTCTGATATGCCATCAGTCTATCTTATTATGGCATTGATTTTTGCTACGCCTGACATCCCCAAACTTGCTCCCACAAGACGCAGAGTCTTCCTATTTTTAGATAAACTGTCAATAATTTTTTTCCAATATAATTTCTGCCTGGTTTGATCCTAATTAAGCATCTAGGGTGCACTTTCCAGGTTATGTCAAGAGGAAAATTCCCTTTGATCAATAGTTTTTCTCTGCCTATTGTATTCTTGTCTTCAACTGCCAGATTTACTCTGAAATTCAAACAAGCCTCCAGCAACATACCACGACTTGGCATAGTTAGTGCACGGCTACATCCTTTGTGGTCTTCAAGAAAGAGAAGACTGTCATGAATTAGGACTTACCTGGTTGTGGCACCGACAGCTGGTGTCTCTGCTCTTATGAATTATTTAGATTGTTGCATTTACAAAAGAACTGCAAGGATCTACATAATGACAAACAAAAAAGCATATTTGACCTTTTAACATGTAATAAGTTAAAGTACGTCTGCAGGGATGAAAGACACATAAACTATCTCATGCTGTTAGAAGCAGCTATAATATTTACAGTAAATGATGCTCCCTCTTGCAGTCTTCACCAGTCCTTGCATTTAACTGTGCTGGAGCTTTCATTCTTCTTTACAGAAAGAAAGGATTTTCCTGGGATCATTTAAATAACAGCCAACAGCTTATCATGCTTTAAATAATGCCTTTTCCCTATGTGCATTACACACCTAGAAGAGTTTAAAGCATTTTACTCTATAATTTAGATGCTAACTTCACTGTCTTTATCACGTGCTTTAGTCAAAAGAAAGACTACCAAAATTTGAAGAGGCAGCCACTCCAGCCTGCCAGGGAGTGGTCTGTAGGCACCAGCACTGAAACTGCAGAAAAGAAGATTCAAGGGAGGTATTAGGAAAAAACTTTCTAATTGTAAGAACAGTGAATCACTGAGAGTGCTGTAAAGTCTTTACGTGTCTTTAGCAGGTCAGAAAGATGTCTGTCAGGATGACATAAGTAAAATAAATGCTTCCCTGGGGCTTGGTAACATCCCGAAGTCTGTTTGTGCTGGATGGTTCCGTGATTTTTGTCATAAAGATCAAGCTTACTCAAACTGCATCCATGTAGGAATTTGGACAGGAATTTTGCAACTATTTGGTTCGTTCCTGGTTGTAGATAAATTCTTTAATGACCCTGAAGAGCAAGTTCCTGGGTCCCTTTGGTGTTTAGTAAAGCCTTGGCTATAAGTGCCTTCCTGTTTGCATTGGCGCTTTGCTTCATTAGTTTGGTTCAGTGGCCGGGTAGGTGATCCTCTTCACTTGGAGCAACGGGCCCTCTCACAAAATCTGAAGGAGATAAAATTTGCTTGAGAAATGAAGCTGTTCTGCAGTTCACCTTCATTGTTATCTGACATCCAGGTTGACATTTGCTTTAACAGGAAGGTTACCATTTGCAGAGCAGGTCTTTGGTGATGAGCTTGAAGTATCTCCCCCTCCGCTCCCTTCCTTGTCCCCGATGAGAATAATGGGGGGCGGGGGGGGCTGCATGGTGTGACTTTACACTATTTATATTTTTCCTAAGCACATAGACACAATGTATTGGAATTTATTCCAGTATTTCATGAGCACCAAACAAAAACCTTTTGCTTTACATTTCTCCCCTACTGCTTACATTTTCTGTTTTCTAACCACTCTCCTGTAGATACCACTATCTCTAGGCTCTTTTCAGTTGGTGATGGGAATGAAAAAGAACTCAGACTCTCAAGCATTCATAAATATTCCTCAGTCCTCCAGCTCCCATCCTGGCTGCCTCTGGCCACTCCATCTCCAAAAAAACACAAACAGCTTCCTGGGTTCCTCTCCAGACAACCTGGCAGCTTTATAGATATAAGCACAAAGCCACAAAAGGTCAAGTGCCATGTTTCTGCTGCAGTCAGGTTTGGGAACACAAAGCATGCAAGAAACACACCAAGACAGCTCCATTTTGGCTGTTAAACTGTGTAAAGGTTTAGTTGTGGGGCCACTGGGGTTTTATTTAACCAGAACATTTTTTTACCCTTCTGAAGGGGAAATTGTTGAGAGACTATTGACATTTCTGTGAATGATCTGAGCATTAGTAACAAGATTGCTGAATCGTTACCACAGTTAGTATAATTCAGACTCAGATGTCAAAGCTATCAATTTTTCAAACTAAAGAATGGGAAAAGCTTGTATCCATATCATGCTATGGAGACGAAAGGGGAAACAGTGCAACAGTGCTTTTAACTTCCACGTGGTGATCTCACCTCCAGGGAAAAAGAAGATGAACTGGCCATCGAAGAGACAAACAAAAAGACGTTCTCGGAGCAGGGAGCTGTCACCGCCATCCCAGGTCTGAACTTTCCAAACCACTGTTAAGGAAGGGGAGACCTTGAAGGAGCTGCAAATGAGTATAACACTGAGGTAACAGACCTCAGACATTTGGGGGTTTTTTATCCTTTCTTGAGACTAATCAAAATTGTTCTTGGCATAATGCTATGAAAGTCACCCCAGGGAAGAGTCTTGGACTGTTGGCTGATCAAGGTTTCAATATAAAATGACGTTTTTTCCTTTGAATTTGCCATTTGAGACACCACAATGAAGGGAAAAGGCTAAAAAAATGCCAAGATGACAATTCCTAATAAATGTCTTGCTTTTCCTACCCCAAGTTCTGTTAAAAATAAAGCTAACTATAACTGTTTTGAACATGTGTTATCTATAGCAGTGGGATTTTTTTGCAGTTTTACTGCCAAGTATTGCAGTTTCACGGGATAATAGGTCTTCCCCTCACTGAACCACTGCAAACCAGGACGAACCCCTGGCCTTGAGCTGGGGTGTCATGAACTGGTGCTCAGCACTGTTTAAGCCCCATTGTCCTCCCTGGGGCAAAGGGTTGCACCCTCAATTGTGATTTTCAAGGATCGGGGCAATTATGGCCCTAAACTGAGGGTGGCTTAGATGCATGTGTTATTAAACCAAGTGGTTTGAAAGAAAATTCATCTTAATGAATTTCACTTGCTTCTTCATCCACTGGTGTTGTGGGTATTTGTAATAAATTATGACAGACATTCTGATAAAGATAAAATGAAAATACATGCCATATTATCACAAGTGAACGACGTTGCAGGAGCCATAAACATGGCACCCATTCTTATTTCCTTTGTTTTTAACTAGTGCCAGGTAACTTTTCTTGCATTGCTTGTGTTATACTTTCCCATTTGTATTTTAGTCAGCATGACGCACATTAAATTTGCTGACAGGAAGTAGGAAACCACTGGACTACGATGATGCGGCAGGTTAATAATATGGCTTCCATGTGCCTGAATTTATTCCTAATCCATCTTCACAGGAAAAAGAGCCTTCTGAGTGGTGGCATTGTTCAGTAACTTACTGTGCCAAAGACACACGACTGTTTGATACAGCTATCAAGGAAACAATCTTTTCTTGATGGCTACTTTGTGTGGCTCCTGTGATATCTGGTAGTTGTGTAATGGAAGAAATAATTATAAAAATGATAAGGTAAGACAAGTAGCAAAAATATTGAAAGCATACATGCCTGTATGGAGATGTATATATAGTGGGGGGAGATCATCCACCAGATCCGGCACTGCAGACTGTTTCTCATCACGTAGTCCAATATAATAAGCATTTGAGAGCCCCTACTGCGAGCAAGTATTTAAAGATTAACACTAAAGGAAGAATAAACCTTTCCAATCAATTGTGAAAGTAAAATCAGCAGTGAAGCAACAACAGAAATTGAAGCACAGCTAGAAGAAAATTAAAACCAGCTACCCCAGAATACCTGTTTTAATTAAACGTTAGCTGGGAATATGTGAATTAAAATAGGAATGACATTTGAATTAATAAAAAAGCAGCAAAATGATTCAGGGTTTTTTTTTTCTTTGAATGATGGTATAATTTACCATCGTTCAAGATGATTCAGGAGATTCAAGGCATGTTTGCTGTCTAGACAGACCAGCTTTACATGGACACTTTGTGAGGACAGCTCTGTCTGTAGCTATGGTTAATGCAGCACCTTTTGTGAGCTGACTTACTTCATCTATCCAGAGTGTCTAACCAAGGTACCAGCCACCTGTATGGTTTGGGTTGTAAAAAAAGAATGCATGGAATTTTTTTAGGCTGTAAACAAATGTATAAAATTAATTGCAAGGATATCTCAGCATCTGAAAACCCAGAAGAAGATGCTGAGGTGTGTATGGTAGTCAGGAGAGAAAGAGAACCTCGAAATGTATCCAAAATATTTCTGTGCTGAGGAATTTTTCCAACGCTTCCTTTGGTTCTAAACATATGTACAAATTGAACACCACCACAAAACCCCACAAAACAGCAAGATACAGTGACATTAAATATAATGTAAGAGATATTTAAACTTATTAGAAAAACTAAAATTAAAGACAGGGCCTTAAAATCATAGGATCAAGTTTCTGTCAACCATATCTTTCCAGATTTTTAAGGCCATTTTTCTGTAAGCTAAACATTTCACTAGAGAAGTGTTGTGAAGTACTAAACTCGGCCACAAGTACTATATTTCACATATGCTGGTTTTGGACTGTATTTGTTTATACTGCCATAGCACCTCAGATCTTTGGCTGCAAGGTGATAAACACAGACTTAATATTTTTAATAAATACAGACTTAATATTTTTGTCTACATATTTGTTAATGCATAGCTAAGTGCCATTCACTGATCCATCATGTAAGAATGACGTAGCCCTTCCGGAACCACGTATCAGTTAATATTTCTTCACAAAGCTGTGAAACTACAGGCCCTGCTAAGGAGGAGCTCACCAGCTCCAGCACGCACACAATGCTTAGTTTTGAACACCTAATTTTCCTGTACTGTATCGTTGCCTAGCTCCTTCAGACTGTTTTCTGAATACACAGCAGAGTTTTTAAGCACCAGGTTTTATTTTCTTCCATACTTTGCTCCACTGGTACCACAAACTCATTTTTCTAAATGGATGTATTGGCTCCTGAGTGCCCCCCTGGGCAAGACCATGTTTGCAGCACTGCAAGAGAATAAATGCAGCCTGATACTCATTAAAAGTCTGTTGATGGTCTCAGACTCTCCTGGTATTGAAGATTCGTCGGTTTCTTTTTCCATGAGAATGTATTTGAACGCAGTATTTTGAAAGTAAAGCAATAGGTACCAATTATATCCTAGTAAAGTCTGTGTCTGCATACAAAATTTCTGTTGTGGTGGGATGGTATTAAATTTACTGGTATATTGCCAGAATTTGCAGATATTAACTATAAATTCCAACACAGTGACAAAAACATGTTTTTGCGGTGTGTTGGAGCCTCAGAGGAGGATGTTTGCACACTCCTTTCTCCTTCACCACACACAAGGAAAGCACACTCTGCTCTGCAGAGCTGCACTGATGCAGGCGAGCTCGGGAAACAGCATTTAAAAAAAAAACAACCACAAAATATCAAGGCATTTCTTTTCAGGGCTGGCAACCACTATTGCAATGTGTCACACCAAAAAAAGCTGACCAGCTTGGACACCCTCTGCTCTGTCTGTTTCAGTGCTTGGAGCTGCAGCTTTGCCTCCGCTTCCTCAGTTTCTACGCTGATGACGTGAAAAAGTGTTAATGGTAAAACCAGGGAACGTTTTCAGGTTTACATCAGCTCCTTCAAATATGGATCATGAGCCTCTGGTCTTTTCTAATTTTTAGGAATAATGAATTATAAGCAACTAAAGCACATAAAAGATATAAACAGTTGAAAGTCGGGAGAATTGAGGCTTCCAAGTACTTTTGAACACAGACATGAGCTGGTATATTAAGTCACGCAGGCAATTTTAAAAAGCTTATTAGTCATCCTGTTCTTGTACAAAGATGCCCTCAGTGTTCTGCTGCCTTAGCATCAACACCCAATATCCCGTTGCTTCCCATGAGGCATGGTTTCCCCCGCGCTTGCAGCTCAGCCACCACCTGGAGAGGAGTGTTGTAAAACACCAAAGAGAAAGCTCACAGAGGTAATAAATGGGTAAGAAAAAAATACCTTGGGTGGGTGTGCAACATACCAAAACACGTCTATCAAAATAATAACAGGACACAAGTCAACAAATAAGCGTTGATACAGTTCCCAACTTCCAAATGTAAAGATGTGTGAAATGAATTGCCTGGAGGAGGAGGTTATGGGGAGTGGAGGAAATGGCAAGAGAGAACCTTCATTTATTCACTATACGAGGCAGCTGGAGCCTGTAGCCAGCAGATTTGAACACAAAAAGGAGGATATGAAACTTAGAAAACAGCAGTGTAACGCAGGGTGTTGGATGAAATAAAATTACTCTGTTAGAGAGCAACTAAAGAAAAAAAATAATTAAGGAGTAATATTAAATGAAGGTTAGAGAAGTGGGAAGGGGTAAATTCAGCCAAAAGAGTTTGTAAGGAAGGGGCAGTATGTGGTCTGGTGGAAAGCGAGGAGACCAAGTCCATGCTGGTGCTGTTTCTGCATTCTTCATACAGGAAAAAAACTAGAAGCAAGCCTGAAGCAAAGCCAGGAAAATACTCATACAAGAAACAAAGCAAAAAACTCCACATTTAGTTCATTTCAGCATCACAGTGAATTTACCCTAAAGAGCAAAACACCTGTGCCCATTGAAGCAACAGCAGAGGATAAAGCAAGTACTAACAGTAGGAAACAAAACGATAACTGTACTAAAGCGACAGTAGAGACAGCTCATCCTCAGCCAAAGGAGAAGGAGATCCACTTTCCTTATGCTAGCATCTCTGCAGCTCCACGGAATCAAGTGGATTATTTTCAATTTAGAGCAGCAATGATGAGGGCAGATTTGCAAGGACAGCAAAGCTGGAGAACAAGGAAGACATTACAGCAGAGAAGGAGGCCACTTGGTTTTCCCCTCTGATCACTGCGGTCTTGGGTGCTCCCTCAGGTACACAACCTTCACACGCCAAATATTGCGTGTCCATCACTTTCAGTATCTGTTGCTCATTTTCTGGTCGTTAACTTTGTGTAATGGGAACTTCTTCATAAATTGTAGCAGTCCCACCTCACACCCACAAGCTGAGGAACCTGCCCCTGGCTATTTTTCTAGGCAATTTTTGGGAGAAGGTCATAATTGGAGAGCCAAGTACATTGCCCAGAGAAAAAAAGGAGGTTAGTTACGGCATTTCAAAGAGAAATATTCAAAGCTCCTGCATATGAAAAATTAATAAGCTGACCAAACATTTGAAAGCTGAATAAATAACATTCCCCTAGCACAAATAAAGCTGAATGATCCAAAACAAAATAAGGGCGTCCATCCAGCAAGGAGAAGGAAAAGATAAGCTGTTTTCCTCTCTAAACTTCCCAGCTTTCATTAGAGGTCACACAGTTCAAAGAGGACTGAGTTCAAAAACGACTTCACCATTTGAGTCCAACCTTGATCATGGCGCATTTTTTGGGGAAACAGAAAATAGGAAATTATCAGTTACATTCCAAGATAAGGCGACACATTAGAAAGCATGGGCCTCATCCGGCACCCTGGTTCACGAGCTTTGTATAATAATATAAATCCCTGTACCCTCTGGACAGCATCGCTCTCCACCCGCTGCAGCTGTGCAGGCAGTTCATCCTTCCCAGCCACCTCCATAATATTCTGAGTGGCAAGAAATATAGACCTGATTCCCACCCAATGGGAAAGTTCACCCATCCCTTATGAAACCGGCCCCGCTGCTACCTGCACCTCACAGCAATCTCCTGGTTTCTTGCTCACTCCTGAGCAAGTCCCATAACTCTCCAAGGGAGGGAGGTCTCCCCCTTCTGCATAAGGTCCTGCCTGACCTCTGCTTTAACATAGAGCTAACCAACCAAACCGATGCTCTCTGCCACAGTTATGTTAACTATCAAGTGGTTTTCTACATAGGAAGGAAGTAAAATGCTCAGAAGAGATGAAAGATGCATCCCACGTAGAGATTCAGGCAGCTGCAAGTCCTGCCTTAGTGCCTGATCGAGCGGCAACTTTGGAGTTATTTATTCAAATTATTCTTTTGATTTGAATTACAATTGAATCTTTCAAGTAACTGAGCTCAACCTGCGTTTTTAAGGCTTGAACACTCATACTGAGTCAGGCCTGCCTATAAAAGCAGTGAATTGAATATTCTTATTAGGTTCTTGGGATGCTTTTTTCTCCTGAGTTCAAACAGTGGCAACTTATTATGCAGCAGCTTCTCTCCTTGGCTGCTGGAAGAATGAGCCTTTTGTCAGTACACGGTACCACCGGCATGCTCATTTTCCCCACAAAACTCCCTCGTTTCAAAATATCAGCTTGACTCACAACTGCATGCTAGATCTGGAAACTGCTTGTATGGCGAGGGTAATGAATATACAATATATGCACAATAACAAACAGCTGATGAGTCATTCCCAAATTTATCATACATTAACTTCACAGCCAGTCTCCGCTGGCGAACAGAAAGGTGGTGCTTTAAAAGAGCTTTCGAAAAACGCAGGGGACACACTGAACTTTCAGCTTGTTCACCAAAAGGTATAATTTGGCAATATCAACAATGTTCAGAAAACGTCAGGTTAACACAATTTCTCAAGGTTTTCTTTGCCATAGTCAGAAAATAGACAGCCCTACCCAGCCTTGCAAATAAAACAGTAGCTCAGATATGCTTATATAAAGCTGCCTGCAAAATTACCACAAATATTGAATAAACCTACAGAAGATACTTTCTCAGCTTTACTATGATGTCTGATAGTAATAGCACAAACTAGTTTTCTTATTCTTCCCTTTAAAAAAAACCTCTTCGGCCTTAGCAAGCTGGCAAGTTGAAACCACTAAGACCAAAATACAGCCTGACATGACAGACTGAATTCCCGTACAAGCACCGGGCTTTGATAAAAATCAGAATATCCCCATAATTTTGGGTGACGATATTTTGGTTTAATCCTCACTTCCTCCATTGCCCGCGTGTCTGAGTATGCATGCACACCAGGGATAATGACAGTGTATTACCATTGCTTCATTTTTAGCCCTTTATCCTAAAGAAATAATGTTAATGTAAATACATTGCATAGAAAACTGACCCATTTGTTTTTCTCACCCGATTTTGAGCTCAGCACTCAGCTTCAACAAAATCTGTCCAAACAGTGGCAGCCTTCAAGGTATCGGTTGCCAGACATGTGGCAATGGGGAGCTGGCCCCTCTGTGGGGCTGCGGGCAAGCTCATAAATGCACTGGAGATCAGAAATCCCGTTATTTACATGGCCATTTGTCAGGTTAGTTCGTTGGGGGATGTTTGCAACTATTTCTGCTTTCCACTAAAAAGATATTTTAACAAAGTAACAGCAGTATTTGACCCATGTTTCCAGAGTATAAACACAAAATCTGAAAGGAAAGCTTTCCCTTGCCCCAAACACGGAGAACTGATCATGGCAGTTAGTCAAAATTAGAGTTAATGTGTTATTGTTGCTGCATTTTTTTTTCACGGAAACTCACCCATTGCAACTGGGCCTGATGTTTACGTCTGGGTGCGCAGGCCATCAGCGTGTTCAAACCCACAAAAACTTCCTCGCGATGCTCCTGTGACTGAGCTTGTGCAGGTTCTCTCGCAGATGGCCTGGCAAAAACCACACTCATGCATTCTATCACGGTGTCTTCACCTGGCCAGTTGATGTCGGACAATATGGTACAGACCGTTCTTCCCCAGATCCTACTCATGCCACGTGCCTTTGCACCGTGCTTTGAGGCACAAGAACAGGTCTCAGCCCTTCTTCTGCAAGTCCGTTTTCACCCCGTGGAACTGCTGTTATCGCTCCCTCACAGGCTTTGTTTATTTTGTGCCCTAGCATTAAAATAGCTTTATAGAAATAAAGGCTGTTCTTCTGCAACAATTCAAATTAAGATCTATGTTGGAGCATGTAATTATCCTACATGTGTCTGAAATCAAGGAGAGTCAGTCAGATGCCTATCTGTAACAGTATGTTATTTTTACAGCATGTAATTTTCAGATCACGCACATCAATATTATAATTGGGTTATGGAAGCAGAGGGTATATTTATTTACATACATTTCTTTTAACTCAGAGAAGTGCTATAATTTCTCTTCTCCTTAGTAAATATTTTTCTCTTAAAACCTGCGTCACGTTAATGACTGTATGGCTGCATTTTGTGTTGGAGATGGATGGTCCATGGCTGTGAAAGCCCTGCTTGCTACAGAGGTGATTTCATTTGGTAAATTAATCCTAACTGCAGGCGTATTACCTGCGAACCTTGTTGGATGGAAACCTTGGTAGATTGAAATAATTTTGTGATTTTAATCAGAAAACATTCCAAACTTAAACATTCACAATTCCCAGAAATATAATGAGATTACCTACTTTAAAAAAAATAGGGGAAAAAAAAAGGAAAAAACTACAAGACTTGCAAAACAGTAACACATACTGTTTTCAGGACCACACAGTTTCAAGACCCAATAAAGTTTTGTTTCGTATTGATTTGTATCTTGTGGTGGACTGAGAGAGATACCATTGGAGCCTTTTCCCCAGCTACATTGATCAAGCTTGTCAAAATAGGATTTTTGGTGTCTAGTAAAAATCCTTACTGAAGTCTTGTATTTGGGTTGGACTTTTCTAGCAGGTTACGTACTTCCATCTGCTTAATTTCATGCAGTATGTACCAACACAATCATTTGTGAGACTTCTGCTCTTCTTCCTTGTAAACTTTGGTTGGAATCAGCCAATGAGTTTTAAATTTATAAACCTATGGAGGAGCAGGAGAGAGGCAAAAAGAGTTTTCTTTAGAGAAAAGGTGACTAAGATAAATGCACACTATGACTTCTTTGTCCTCCAGGTACAGAGCTGTTAGAAAGTACTCTAGTCATGTTATCAATTTGTTTTCAACATCAAGACTTGTTATTTTTTTTCTTGTAAAAAATGCCACCTTAGATTCAAAAGCCTCTGGAGCAGGATTTCAAGGAAAACACACAAGAAGCTACAAAACAATTGACCTCATTATTAACACTAAAATAAGTGTCATACTGGTAGCAGTTGTGCATACCTAATACAGTAGCCACAAGCTTGCTCAGCTAAAAGGTGAGCTTTATTTCTGGTTTTGTTCATGTCTTAGTGCTGTGGAGTCTGAGACTGTTAATGTCAGTGTCAGCAGAAAGCATGTGCTGTTTTGGTACAAGGAATAGTCATTTATTGGGAACTGGTTTAAAATTGTTTTAAACTGCCCAAGAAAGCAAAATAATACAAAATAGGACAAAAAGTAAAGATGAGCAGGATGTGATATCTTTTTTTTCTTGGCAAACCAGCTATACTGAGATTTCTGTGTGATTAACTTCAAATATAGAGGGGTTTACAGGCTTGTCTTCATGTTTTCATTCCAGCACCTATGAAAACCACATGTGCAAAGGAAAACATAATAAATGTGAAGTTGGGGTTCTTTTACTGAGTACCAGAACAATCATTACTTGCAATTCCAGATGAATCCATTATGGAAGATTTCCTCACTATTTTTTTTTTTGGTTTTCAACTATTCTGCTGATATTTCATTGAAGTTCGCCCCTGACTTTTCTGCAATATGTTCCTTGCCTAAAGAGCTTTCGGCTCACTAAGTTTTCTAGACTGACCTTGCTGCTGTCCTTGCCACAACGTCCGTCTCTCACAGAGGAGCCCGTTGCTCTGATAATGCCATTAAGTAGATCGCTGGGCTCAGTAAACGCGTGTGTGTCTCGCGATGGGGCAACTCCATGGAAACTTTGCCTAAACAAAGTCTTCAAGATTCAACCTATGCAGAGCACCTATCCATCCACAAATGCAACTGTTTCATTTCAAGAAGTAATGACTAATAATAATAAAGTGAATCAGTGATCTCTGCTAGACTTTGGGAAACATTATCTTTGAGAAACAACATCTTTTGGCAAGTTGTCTGGTTTGTGAAGAATAAAGGTACTTCAAATCATGTCACAGAAGCGTGCCTATAGTGCCAAGTCCCATGCTGAAAATAAGAGCAAAAACCTCTTTTGAGTAGTCTAAACACCTCCACCAATGTTCTTAAATAGACTTGGATTTGTCTTTCAATTTCATGTGGCTTTTCACTTACAATTGTCCATTTTGTTTTCTTTTTAAAAAATGTTCTTGCACTCAAACTGAGACCTTCCATTTTAGTTTGACTTGAAGCTGGTTTTGAAAATTTTTTAAATTATTATTATGACATTCATAACTGCCAGTGAGCTGAAAAATAAGTTTCCAAACAGTTCTGAATCACTTATTGTTATTCTGCAAGTCTGGCTATTACAGATGTTTCAGAATTTTCCGCTGGGAGTCTCTGATCACCAGAATGAAATGATCAATTGCTCTAATTTAGCTGTTAAACTGAACTGAATCAGATTCTCTATGATGTCCTTGTTCATGGGTTTTCAAAACCCAGCCTCTTAGAAGAGGAGGGGGAAGGTACTTATAATAAGAGGTGGCTGCAACACAGCAGGCCAATTTCCTGCCATTTAACATCACAATAGTGGAGTCACTGCTAATAACAAATTCAATTTATAAATCCATTAAAACAACAAAACAGCCTGATTTGCTATATAAAAAGTAATGGGTTTGCCCTGGAAGGAAAGATGTTTGTTTCAATAAGGCAGGGAAGAGAGTTGCTCTTGTGATCACTGTCCTTTTTGCCCCCTCTACTTACACAATACACAAGTAAACGTTCTTACTTCCAGCAGCTTTCCAGGGCCAGTTTCTGCCCTCAGCTGTTCTCATGAAAACCTGCTTAAAACAAGAATTGAACCAACATCTAATTGAGGGCAGAAGCTGACCCAGATGTGTCCAACCAAAAAGACTCAGGGGCTCAGCAGGAATTCAAGCAAAAACGGGAATGAGAAGTAGCAAAGGAGGGACCCCATATTGCCAAAGCTTTGCGCTTCCTTGCTTGCCTTGCCCAAACCCAGAGGGGTTTTGCCCCATCTGAGCTGCCAATGCCACGGGCTGCAACCAGTGCTGGATGCACACAGCTCCTGCAGGCATCTCATCACCAGATCTTCTCTACGGTGCATAACATAGTAGTCCCCATAGGTAGGGCATGTAAATGTTTCTGTAATGCCGATAGCAGTACTAATAGTGCAACTGTTTAGAGCCAATTACGGTTATAGATTTTGACTGCAGAGATTCTGTATTCAAAACATCGCAGTAAAGATTTTGAAGGCAAATATAAAAAACCTAGATCATTTTACATGTATTTCAGCAGAAATCTTTGAGCCTTGCAAACCAAATTACAGGAATGATGTCTGAATCACACAGACATTTGATCAGGTAATTATTCTTAATTAGATTTTGACACAATCTTTGGGAGACAGGCATTTGAGTCATAAGAAGAGATGTTCTCATATCAAAATTCACAAGAATGACAAAGTTACTGTGTTGAAAAGCCCAATACAGCAGTGTAATGCTAAGAGAGATGATTGCACACAAGTCTTGCTCGGTGTCTGGCACCTAATGACTGGCGAATATTACCAGAACAGGACAAGCATATTTTTATTCAGTAAATCTTTTTAGTGCCCAGAAATCCATAGTATAACAACTCCCTATGCACCTACATCTTTTTTTATGGAATTGTTCTTGATGGCCTTTTTGCCATAATTTTTTTCTAATTGTTTTTTTAATGCATTTATACTTTTTGAGTTGGGAGATTGCATTCAGCATCAGATTGCCAGCTGCAGTTGGTGGCACTCTGGCATGCCAGTTTCTACCAAATAAGAATCCATCCCTTAGAAAAGTCAACATTAATATCACAACTGCTTCAACTTCATAAACTTTTTAACTGACTCATCTTTCAATGTAAGCATTTTTTCGTAATGGAAAAATAATTGTGTGCTGAAATCTGGCATTTTGATAGAGTTTTCCACAGTGATTCGACAAATTTTTGGAAAAATAAATCATCTTGAAAATAACTTTGAAGCTTTCTAAACCAAATGGTAGATTTTCTAGATCTATATATTGCAGTATATAGGAGTCCTGAAGTAAGGAGTAAGGAGTCCTGACGCCACCTCAGCTCTTTCCATCCCCGGGAAGCCTCTTCTGGCCCCCAAGGAGTGCGTGTCCAGTGCAGCAGCAGCGCTGCCTTCCAGACTCCTCCCTCCATCCCCTCTGCCAAACACCCTATGGATATTTCAGAGTCACTTTCCCATTTTTCTCACAGTTCCATTTCCTGCTATATGGCCTCCTCATCACGGTTTTGGTATCAGTCTGTACCTTACCCCACCTTAAAAATGGCCTACTTCCTGACACCTGCAATAAACCAACCCAAGCGCTCAATAACAAGGACGATAAGAAGAAATTCCAGGTGGGTGCCATGTCTTGTGCTGCCTGTCCCACAGACTGTAAGCTACCTGCAAGAAGGGCCATTGCCACCTTTTCTTATAAACAGCAGAGAAAAGACCGTTAGCATATAACAGAAAGCCAGCAGGTACTCATTTCTTGGACTGGACAAACAGACAGGGAAAAACAGAGGAGGAAAAGGCAGATTTTAGTCAGAAAATTAGAAGTAAGAGAGAAAGGTTTGAGCTTTCCTTCATCCCTGCCTGATGGCGAGGAGGAGTTTACCACTTTTTCTTCCACTAAATAGAACCATAATTCTACAGAAACTAAAAATAGATTTGACCTGTTCTTTGCTCTTTATGACTGCATATTCTAATTTTCATTTTCCTTCCTTTATGCCTTTTGCTTGAATAAATTGCACAGAGTGGTTGGCTTAATGTGTAGTACAGAGATGTTTTCCCTTCTTCATGAAGATCCCTCCCCAGGGAATACAGCCTCCTCATCTATTGCTTTTTTGGCTTTGAATAGCTGAGAGCCACATTAGCATCCCCTTGACTGGAGCGTGGACTGGGGCATTGCTTTGCTGGTTCTCACTTTCTTTTATCTGCCTCCTGAACAGCCTTTGGTAATCCTTCTACTTGAAACTTCCTTTTCAAGTGGTTGAATTTCCCTTTAACTCATTCACGCTATCTGAGGAAGATTAGCACCCAGGAATCAGCCACGTTCCCTCTGTCTCTCTTTTTTCTCCTGTCTCCCTTTAGCACTCCTGAGTCTTAAATACATGTCACTGTTTTTTCACTTCTGAGTATCCCAATGGTGTCCATCAGCTTCCTCCCACTTTCCACACTAAGGAGCTGATGGGTACCTCATAAACAGCACTTGTACCATGGTTTTTTTATTCCATTAAATGTGCTTTGACCAGACCAGAAGCACCAAATTGTAACCTCACGGTAAAGGCACCTCTGACTGAAAGGCTCCTTCATGTTGGAGAAGTCCTGCAGGCAAAGCACACATCCAAAGCTGGGTTTCCCCCAGATCTGAAAGCGATACAAGCTGTATGTTCAGAAGCCAGTTAGATCAATAATGTGTGATTATTTAGTTCTTCATTTAATGAGAATATATCTGTGTGCGTGTGTGAATATATATGTATTTGTTACCAAATAATTCTCTAGTGACTCCTGTGAGAGGCAAGCGCGCCAAACACACAGAAATAGGAAAGAGAAAAGCAGGTCCCTTTGCTCCGCACTTGGTATGTAACAGAGCAAGCAAAACTGAAATACTTGGAAATCTAGACCTTCACCAAGGCCGCCTCTGGTTTCAGACTGGATTTCCAGAACAAACAGGCTGCTTTCCAGAACCATCTTCAGGCCTCTACCATGCAACAGATGCAAATATCCTACTTGTAGGAAGCATCTGGAAAATAAAGTATCATCTATGTACATACACTTAAACCTTGAAACAAATGAGCCAGTAATCTTTCCACATGCTGCAGTGAAATAGGAGAAATTTTATCTCCTGTGATTAAATTAGTGCTTCACCTGCAAAAAAGTTGTAGCGTATGATTTCCCTGGCTTACTTCTGTGTAAAACACTTTTCTTATTTTCTCGCTAATTCCTCAGTTGCAACTAGACTCCCATTTTGGGAGATGACCATTTACACATTTCACTCTGCAGATTACATCATCTCCAAGAGTTCTTAATTCATTGCAGCTCTCACTTGTATTTTTGTTTTCTAATACATTTTGCTGCTGCTACCTTAACATATTGGGAACCAAATTATCAAAGGTAAGTAGCAATGGGGACAGATTCAGGTGTGTGCATTTTCTCAGATTTCCTCATTTCACAGTAGGAGGTCCAGTAGATAAACACATACATTTTTCAAGAGATCAATAGTCCTATATTATTGTTTGCTTGCATCCTCAGCACAGTATTTCCATCTTATTCCCATAGCATACACAAGGCTCAATTCTTATTTAGGTACCGCAGAGCAACAGGTGAATGTTTATGCACAGGCTTTGAGGAGGTTTAAAATAAGACAAAACAAACTCTTCTCTGACAGTAAACATGGAAACAATAAATGGTCTTAACACAGACCAGTGGTCATGGCCAGTGGAAAATAATGAGCATCTCTGGTTTTGAGGGATTCCCTAGGGATGCTATGTAACCAGCAAACGCTTTTTTGTCTAACCGAGAAAAATCAAGCTGCGGCCCTGTCAGCCTTTCTTGTAGAATAAATGAGACAGAAATACTGAAATAGCAATTATCAGTAGACCCATGAATTATTTAAAAAGCAGAATGTTGGCAGGTCCCCCATTCACTGAAGTGGACTGTTTTGAATGCACTACCTACCATAGCTGCTCCTGCATGTAACACATAGGACAAGCACCTCGATAGTCAGCCTAAACCGCACCCTCCACTGCTGCAAAGGCAACCTGTCCCCCGGATCAAATGTGCCCGATAGCTGTAGCTGAAAATCTGGCCCATCGTATTTAATGGGATTACACATCTGTCTCCCTGCTACGTCCCAGTGCCAGGCAGGAAAAATGACAGATTCAGTGGAGAGCTAGAAAAATTATTGGGTCTGCTCTTTGAAACTCTGAAATGCAATTGCCCAGTTTAGCAGCAGACTGTCAGAAAAGGGCATGATTTAGCCCTTTCTGCCCCATGGGTAAATCTACTGAAGTCACGGCAAGTTCATTAAAAGGGAGTAGCTTGAGAGCAGAGCAATATCTTGAGCGAATGGGGCTTGGAAGGAGTTTCGTGCTCCTCGTTTACAAAGACCGTTACGGAGCCAGTCCCGTTAGCTGAGAGCACCCCTGAAGCAGGGGCAATGCGAGCCTGAAGAGGATACCTGCCAGCACGAGCCTGCCCCCGGAAACAACACACTTTTCTTACAAAGCTTAGTCACTGCTTTATTCTAATGAGTTTCAGACACCAAAAAAAAAAAAAAACACCCCACCCCCAAAAAACAAACCCAAAACCAAAAAAACCCCCACCAAACCAAAACCCACAACATTTTCCACCTTTGTCATCATGAAAAAGGAGATTCCGGGTGCAATGGATTCAGATTCAATAAATTGGTATAGGACTTTCAGCATAATGCAGGATAAGCGTGGCTGCAACGACACGGCACGAGCTTTGCCTCATTTCTACGTCCCAAAACTCAGTGCTATGTCTTCCTGACTGTGCTGGCAAACCCCTGGCATGGCACACGATGCCAGCGGCTGCCTTTTGCTGCGTGACTGGCAGTTCAAAGGAGTAAAGAGCTATTTCTGCACTAACCTGATTTGGGGCTGGGATGAATTATATAAGGTTTGCAGATAGATATTCATCAGTGCAGGCTGACAACATTTGATCTTGCACAATTCTATAGCAGAACTAATGAGAAATTTAAGAAAGAAGATGAAAAAGAAGAAAGGAGATAGAAGAGACAGATGTATTGTTTCTGAAAAAAAAACCCAAAACAAAAACAAACAAAAAACCAAACAATAAGCAGAAGAACTAGAAAGTAAAAGAACGAACATTTTTCTGAAACCCTTCGGCTCTTTTGTTCCCAAGGTATATGTGCTGGTGTTTGTCTCCCCTGAGTTTTCTTACCCTTCTCACCAACTCTGCATTATCAATGCCTCTAACTGCAAAGAGCAAAAAAACAGAGTACATTAAATCTGATTTCTCCTTTCAGTCCATTTTCCCAGTATACCTTTGCAGACTGTGTTATTTACCATCAAACAATTTTATATTCAACACTTCAGGAGGCGTTTTCTTCAGTAACAGTTTTGTTTGTCACTCTTAAGATGCAGCTGCTGACTTTAAAGCATAGGGGATTTTAACAGCAGTCAGCAGAAATGTCACTAGGTATAAGTAACTCTTCCATAATAAATACAGAAAAGTCTATTTAATTGGCACAGCTGTGGTAGAATCGGAGAGGTGGCAGCTAAGGTGTAATAGAGGGACAGGGGAACACGTGGCAGCCAGTGGGAAGTGACAGGAGGCTGTAAAGTCCACGTCACACTGTTCATCTGTTACCCTATCGCACCTGTTACAGAGATGGGGGGTAAAGGGCTTTATTGAGTTCTTTTTCCTCTATGTCCTGAAGCCATTGTTGACCAGGGAGGAGAGAGGCCATGAAGTCTTTCAGGTACGTTTCTTATGGTTAGAAGCTCAAGTTAATGATGTCAAATAATAATACATCAATAACTTCTGCAAATGCATCTCTAATACCCTTGGCTGAACCTGTTTTGCCTTTAGTAACCTTCTCTCATGCTGACTTCGAGATGCAAAATGCTGCGCAGTTTTGGGTCCCAGAGGACCAGAATGACAACAGTATTGTAGAAAGGAGAGCAGGAAGAGATCCTGCAAGGTCAGTTACTCCCTTCCCTTCCCCAAGGCAGGATCAGCTCTGCTAAATCAATCCTGACAATATTTGTTTAAAGTGTTCTGAAAAACCAAACAGCAGACCTTAAATTTGCGATGCCAGAGCCTGATCTTTAATACCTCTCCCGTGAGTAACTCTTTTTCCCCCTACCACTCACTGTGTGCAGCCTTAGCGTTAGCTGAGGAGGACAGCAGTGGACCCCCCCTGCAGCAGTAATTTTCAGGTATTTGAGACTTCAAAGCAGGATAACCACATGGTTCCTCTAAATACAGGCTCCCAAACGAGGCTAGGCATTTAGGACTTACAATTTGCATTCTGTAATTTTCTTTCCATACTCTTACAATGATTTTATCATTTCTCTGCGAAACAAGGAAATGCTTAATCCTTGGGTTAACCTTCTTTTGATATTCCTGGATTCTCATTTATTTCGGTCCCTCGCAGCTCAAAGGCAACAGTGAATAAAGCCCCATGGAATACTCTTAATGAAAGCCTAATGAATTTAAACTAGCCTCCATCCTACGAATGCAATATAAACCACAGGATTTACGTAAAATATCACTGGGCATATTCATGCAAACGAAGGTTTTGATTCATGCAACACTTTCACACTGCAACAAACTGTGTTCACGTTGCAAAGCTGAAGGCAGGGGCTGATGTGCGGGAGCTGGAGAGTGAGAAGAGTGTGTGCCAACCTCTCCCCTCTCCCACTTCTTGGTTTTCTTATCACAGCTACTAACTTGATTTGGAAAGAACCGAAAAACTCTTTTTTCCACCACACCAGAGCAATGGCTTCTCCCAGTGGCTGCACACATGGAAGGTTTTCAGAGATGCTTAAGTCCCAAGAAGACTTAAAGTGATAGTAAAAACAGAGAGAAGGGTTCAAGTCAAGTCATATTTTTCCACTGCTGTGTTATGGCAGTAATAACTATGTCTTCAAGGCTGCTAAAATAAGAGCACTGATTTTTCTTGAAAAAGAGCGGTGCTGAAATTTCATCTAAAATCACCCAAAACACACTCAGTTAGAGGTGATAAGAAGGTTAAAAAGTTAAAGCAGTAAGAAAAAAGCTGATGAAAAATGGAAAATTCGACCAGCTGTTGCTAAAACAAGTCATTCGTGGTATATCCATGGACAGAGGAGAAACCTTGTGTACTTTTGAGAGAAATCATAATGTCCAAACGTTTGTGGACTATTTTCAATGCTTTCCATTGCCCCTTTTCAAAGTGACTTTGAACCGATGCCTGCCAGGGAACAGGGTTAACTATGTTCCTTTGGTCAACAGGGGGAAAAAAGCAAGTACCAAACAGATTTGTGCTCCCAAGTGCTTATGCATTAAGCTCTTCAGTCACTTGGACATTCACGAATATGTTATCCCACTCTTCTGTAACAGTATCTGTTACATTATCCTGCCTGTCCTTGTAAGGGAGTGAGCTTGGACAGAGGCCAGCCACCAGCTGAGAGCTCTCCTGGGCTAACTCTGTCAAGTAAATTGATTTTCCTCCAAGACCCTGGGCCCCTTGGAGCAAAAAGAAGCCATTTTTCATCTCCTTTTTGCTCAAAGGTCTTGGAGCAAAAATCTCAAATCTGGAACAGAGGACACAAAGCGCCACCCAGGGACCGCTGGTCACCTACAAAACTTCTGGACGTGGCCTAAGTTTAGGCCATCTTGACAGCACAAGCCACTCGCCCAGACAGTTGCACTGGCCTCTGCAGCTGTGCTGGGCCGTGGTAAGTTGTCCGGTCACCTGGGGGCCCAGAGATGTCAATCAAAGTCCAAAAAGCCTCCTATTCCTCAAAAGTATAGTCAAAATCCAAAGTACAGCATATTGCACAGCAGCAAGTCAGGAGCGAGGTGAATCCTCATGAATATGTCTCCCCACGCTGAAGACGAACTTTGCTATAGAGCCCCATGTCTGCTGTCCCAGCTGCTATCGAGCCCATGGTAAGCAGCATTTTGGGAATGTCTAGCATCTTTGCTCCTAGAGCTGAAAGCTCGTGTGGACAGCATTGCTGTCCGGTACCAGTGGCAGCCGATGAAGGATCGGCTGTGAAGGATCTCACTCACTTCTGAGATACAAATGCATCAGTCTGTCTGCTTGTTCTGTGCAGATACTTTTAAGGTACTGTGCTTGAGGGTTTTTTTTATTTTCCTTTCCATCATACAGCTGTTCCTCAGTTCATAAACAGTTCTGGAAATCCATAAAAATTAGTAGACTTGTAAAAAAGTAAATTGAGGATACTTGTTGCACCAGGATAAGCTATAACATATCACTCCAGTGCATCGTTGCCTCAAGTGACAATAACTAGGGAAGATTTATTGTGTACCCTCAAGAGCAGTGGAGGAAATAAAATCTGAAGCCAAAGGTTTTCCACTGAACATACCTACGTTTCTGCCTTTGTACAGGCAGCTCTTGTGACTGAGTTTTGCAAGAAGGGAAGCATGATAAAGACAAAAGCTTTCATAACATTAGAGACATCACATTTCTGGTTTAAGAACATATTACACACCAGCACTTCCATACAAGCTGTGGGGAGCTAATTAATGTAATTTCTTTCATGCAGTGGCTATCAGTCCCATGTTTGCAATCACTCCTCACCCTGGCCAGGGAGCGACCCCGTTCCCCAGGTCCTCAGCAAAATCCTCGCCCCACCACAGCCCTTTGCTCAGCAGCACCAAATGGGTAAATAATAAATGAGAAGCAGCCTCGTAGCAATCATGTTATTTTTACCATTTCAAAAGGTGTTGTGTGCCTAGTCCTGGCACTGCTCAAACTTTGGAATAACCTTTTCAGTCCTGATATTTCACATACAGCTCTTCTTAGCGATTGATTGCTGGGAAAAAAATCTTCCTATAGTCTTAATGTCTTTTTAATGGAAGTCAATGCTAAACACATAACGTTTTAGCAGAAATGTATCTGCCATGTAAGAAAGGAAGAAAACTAACCTCTGCAAACTGTGTTTGAACTCTAAATGGTCTTGTTTAAAACCTAAATGGTTTTGTTTTAATTACAATTACTGTTGCCAATTTCATTAGGACAATCCCTCTGCCTTCCCTGACTTTCATCTAGATTTCCAGAAATGGAAGAAACAAATACGTATTCCAGTGAACCGCAGCATTTCTGTGGAGCTTTCTTCACTTTACACTGAGTTCTGTCTGAGAACTTCACTTCACCTCATTCATGCCAGACAGGAGAATAAGCTATGATATAATTTACTGCACTTTGAACACCGCCAAGCTTTGGATCCAAGATTTTGGTTTAGTCTACGCTAAAAACCAGCTGTGAAATCTAGGTTTGCATCAGGGCTTAAATGTAAATCATCTATAGGGAGAGAGAGGGGAAGGTCATTTCATCTCAGCATTTTATCTTGGATTTCCTACCCCCTCAGCTGGAACAGCAACCTGCTAGGTGTGATCAAAATCTTGTTTGGAAGCACTCAGATAAGAAGAATCCATCGCTGTTTATGTTACAGACTTAAAATATGATAAAGTATATTGTACCTTAACTCTCTATGGCTTAACAGAAGCTCTGATATTTCCCTTACTGAGTGTAAATCCAATCCCTCTGATTTTGCCTTGCCAGGGATAGTTCAGAGTGCTCCAGGTCAAACAGTGTAATCGACCTCAGTAACACGGTTGCTCCTGAACTCCAGCAAGTCCCTCAAAAGTGGCGGTGGCAATGGTCAGGAAGGATTAGGGACCCATGCCTAGGCTCTACCCTTGCACGAGTACTGAGGAGAGCCAGTCATGCTTTGCTCATGTGTAATTTAGTGCATCGGCTCCCCAGGACGCACACACTAAAGAGAGTGTCATACAGACACAATATTTTCAGCTTTTCTATGTAAGAGCCAGGCTGATTCTTTACCCCATCAAATTTACATGTCTGTCCATGGTGGCCATGGGGTAGAGGAGTAATTGGGAATGGTGAGAAATGAAGATCTTTTTCTCAGCTGCAGAAGGGAAAAATTCCAGCATGAAGGATGGACATAATGTTTCTCACAGCCAGTGAGCAAAAGCACTTACAAACAGCCCTGCTCGTCCTTTCTGTACAGGCCCACAGCTCCACCCAGAAAGTCACCACTGGCCTTGGACCAGGAATGAAGCAAACTTCTTCGAAGCCCTGTTCTCCTTCCTGGCCCAGGACAGACCCCAGCAGTGAGCAGAAGAGCTTGCACGCAGCACCACTGAATCCATCCTCTGTAATATTGTAATTTTTTGTTTCACCTCTCCTGTTTTCAAAAGCCTTCATCAGAAAGGCTTGTTCGCATTAATATGAAAATACAAGGGCAAAGGCAAGCAGGTTGTTGGTGCAGAGTAACACTGCCTGCTGCCTGCAGAAGCTCTCCTTATGAGAATATGCAGCAGGAGATGGATTTGTGGTGCTCGATCACCGCATAGAGGCTAAGCTCAATTACCAAAGTGCACAAGCACGTAAACAAAACCAATCACCTGGTGGACAAAGCAACTCCAACCCTTCCTCCCACACTTGTACACCACTGCCACTGTTCCCAGTCATCTGCAGACCCCCAGATCGAAGTAAGGACCGTCTAAATCTATTGCAAGCATTCAGCTACGAACAAGATGCTTCCCTATGGCATGGTAACAAAGAGTTGGATACTGCCAACACAGCACAACATCTCCAATCTTTCTCCTTGGAGAAAAGACTGCTAATAAAAGCAGGAAAGCGCCATGAATTTTGTCTGCCTGAGAGCAAGAGGCACTACAAGTGTAGTGCATCCAAGAGGGATGAGAAGAAAACAAACTTAGACAAATGGTCAAAAATCCATGGGCCGGATCTGCTGTTAGCAGACGTGGACAAGTTTGTTTCCACCCGTGTATGTCAATGCACTATTACAACCTCGACAAGAGATGGGATGCACATGAGGTTGTCTTCATTTCGGGAAACTAGTTGTGGACATAAAGAAACACCAGCACAGATGGAGTTCTGCCACGGCTGAGTTCCGCAAAAGTGCCTTTGGGTAAGATTCATTGTGGCTTTCTGTAAACCAAAGGGGCAGGGATTGCACGCAGGGGTTGTGGCTGCTGCTGGCCCCGTGTGATGAGCTGGTCACCCATATGATGAGCTGGCCACCTACATGATGAGCTGGCCAGTGTCCCTCCCATCAGGGCAGCCCTGCGGCGCAGCAGCGCAGGTCTCGCATCACGCTCCAGTCTCCTGGTTTGCATTTTCTGGCACGAGTCCGCTCTGCTGCTGAATCCAGCCAAAACACTGCCTCCAACACGTGTGTTGCCAAGTGTGTGGGGATCAAATAGTTTTTGCGATATGCTCTGTAAAATTAGGTTACATTGTCGGGTGCATTTGATCATCTCTTACTTGAAAACAGCCATAGCTTTCACAGACTGTGGTGTATTCCTTGGCCTGGGAATCACCAGCTTTCTGTGCTCGTCTCAGGTAAGAAAGCGCTATTTCCATAACCACAGGAGTGTCAAAGCAGCAGGAAAAGCAGAGCACTTACACGTAAAATACAATCATCTGCAGGAAGAACAAGTATCAATGGGTGTATCGAGTGATTTCAGCCATAAAGGTGACGCTCTTTGCTCCCCGGCATGGCCCTTCCCTCAGAGCAGCAGGCGCCTAGCCCCCTCCAAGACCGTCACTTCAAAGCCACGCATCTTGTGCAAGCACCGCATCACTTCCTAAAACCCACCACACCGCCTGCCACCAGCTCCGGAGGGTTAAAAGCCATTTACAAAATGTGCTTTTTCATGTGTAGCATCCTAAAGCTCTTAGGTCAGATACATTCCTGGCTTGTATGTGGGGGCAGTTGACGCTCCCCGCCTGAAGACTGCAAAAATCCCCAAATCACCTCTAATCTTATTTTCCCATTGCATTGGTCATAGCTACCTGAGCGCACACATTAATTTAAATGCAAGGCTGATAGCATTAGTTTGCCTTAAAAAAAGAGAACTGCTATAACACGTCATTAAAAACGGCCGTCTGAACTGCGAGAAAAAATTGGCAGAGATGTGGAAAGCTTGGCAGAGCAGACTTGCACTCCTCACAGCTGGAAACTGGGTGTGCTGCTAGCCCCAAATCCACTGGGACTGCAGGTCAGAGCACTGCAAAGAGATTTCCTTGAGACATCCTCTTTTCACTTGCAAAGGGAGAACATTTCTGCTGAGAAATAGGAGTGGCATGATCCAACCGGTCAGGAGTAAGCAGCATCCCTCTCCTAGTGCCCCTCGCAGACACAGATCCAAGCAGAAAGTTGATAATCATAGAATCGTTTAGGTTGGAAAAGACCTTGAAGATCATCCAGTCCAACCATTAACCTAACATTACCAAGTCCACCACTAAACCAATTAAGGGTAGAGTAGCAATTTCATCAAAGATTATTTCCTTGACACAGCAACGCAAACACAGTATATGACCCTGGTGCAGAGAACCCCGTTACGTACACATTGCCCTGCTATCTGCTGTTTGCGGTGCCCAAATCCTGCAAGCGCGCCAATGACAGCAAGAGTCACAGCAGGGCAAATGGTGAGAAAGCCGGAGCAGAGGATGATCCAAAGCCACAGAAGTCTGTGGGAAAATCTCTGCTGCCTTCGGTGCACGTTGGGTACTCCAAAGCGGAGTGTGCAGGTAACACCTCGGCGTAATTCAACCAGCCCCTTCACAGCACCTTCGCTCTAAAAATGCAACTTCTAATGGGCAAAAATGCATCTGACATTTTAACCAGCAATCCATAACAACAGGAAAGATTGAGGCAAACAGACCTATTTTATGCTTGCATTTGAGTAAACACACACAATTTTAAAAGCATCCCTTTGCTGTTCTCTAGTGCAAATGTTATTTAGCCATTTGGTGGAATATCATACAAATTTCCTTTGCTCTTCGTCTTCAGAAGGACCCTATAGCATACAAAGGAGGAGGTAAAATATTTATAAAACACCACTGGTTTAACACTATCCAACAGGGATCTGATTTGATGCAGTTTGTAGTGTGCCTCATACTTATTAAATATGAATACAAATAAAAGTTCTTTATTTTCTGTTAGATAACAGCCTCTCCAGAGATAACCTTCATGAACCAAGGCACAGTTTACCATACCCGACACCTCAGTAAATAATGAGATTTTGGTTCAAGGTGATAGCTGTGTGTTTGCTCTCAGGAGGGCAGGAGCCAGCCCAGACCCGCTCCCACCAGCCGACACCACGCCACTGACAAGCGCAGCAGATCCAAGTCTGCCTGGTGCTGGTTTACAAAGCAAAGCAAAACTCCATCCAAGTTTGCCAGCATGAAACACCAACTCATGGAGAATTCAAACCAGCCCAAAGCAAACTTTTCTTTCACCGCAGAACCTCATTGATCTCTGAAAATCAACTCCCCAAGATGGCAGAGGTCAGCAGCTGGTAGAAACAAGAAGGCATTTCATCTGAGAGCAGCATCACACATGGACCAAAGCTGCTGCCCTGCGGCACAGCACTTCTCCCCTAGAGATAAAGAGCGTACGTATTTAACAAGTGGCCTCGCAGCCTGGGGTTCAAAGTGCCTGCTTGCTGCCATCCAGGGAGGCTGCGAGCAGCACTTTCACCCTCATTTGGAGCCAAAAGGCGTATGAGGGAATCAGGCATGGAGGCGCAGAGCAGGGTATGATTATGTTGTTTGCCTGGCTGCTATGAATCTGTACATGGGCCTCAGGTCTCCTACAGGCACCTCCAGCTCAACGTCTTTTCTGCCTTTTGGGAATTATGCAGTCCCATTCGGCAATACAAGGTTGTCATGGTTTAGCCCCAGCCAGCAGCTCAGCACCACGCAGCCGCTCGCTCACTCCCCCTACCCCGATGGGATGGGGGAGAGAATCGGAGGAGTGAGAATGAGAAACACTCCTGAGTTGAGATAGGAACAGTTTAATAATTGAAATAAAGTAAAATAGTAATGATAATAATAACAATATAATAATGATAATAGTAATAATAATAAACAAAGCAAGTGATGCCCAATGCAATTGCTCACCACCCGCCAACCGATGCCCAGCCAGTTCCCAGCAGCGATCGCTGCTCCCCGGCCAACCCCCCCAGTTTCCATACTGCCCATGACGCCGTATGGGATGGAACAGCCCTTGGGGCAGTTGAGATCGACTCTCCTGGCTGTGCCCCCTCCCAGCTTCTTGTGCCCCTGGCAGAGCATGGGAAGCTGAAAAGTCCTTGACTGGCATAAGCAGTACTGAGCAACAACTAAACCATCAGCGTGTTACCAGCATTATCCTCATCCTAAACCCAAAACACAGCACTACGTACACCAGCTACTAGGAAGAAAATTAACTCTATCCCAGCTGAAACCAGGACAAAGGTACAGTACAGAAAAGGATTAAACCCCAGAGCCAGGCAGCTGCTACCTATCTGTACTGATGACATTTCTCATACTGGCAAGTTGCAACATGAGTGTTTGTGGCCAAGTTTTACAGAGCTTTCTCTGAAGCACCAGGTATGGCTGGTTCTGGATGGATGCACCAGTCTGGGATCTGAGGAGGAGGAGCAAGCAGGAAGCATCCCAGAGCAGCTGCTGTCAGGATGACAGCCCCTTTTTCTAACCCAGGCTCAGAAACCAGCCCATCCTTTAGGCCACCCATTTGCCTGGGAAAGGCATCCCAACTGCAGGCAGCAATGCTTGCAATATGCATTATTCAATGGACAACACAGAGGGCAGTTGTCCAAACCCAAGTGCTCTCTGTCCAGCGCCTGTTAACAGAAGGACATTCAGGTTGGGGTAAAACAAGGCAATTCCTGTGCTTCCCAGGTAATGACAAAAGTCACATGTAAAAATCACCTGTAAAAATAGGAGGGGAATGGAATTGCTGACAGAAGTATGGAGCCCAGGCACTGCAGATTCGATGTTTGGGGTGGGGGGGGGAATCACTGTACAGCATTTTTCTTTTTTGCTTCTCAAAAATGTCAAGACCTTTCTTCCCAAAGTATTCTCCAAGAGTTTTTTGTTTCCAAAAAAGAAAAAAAAAGATTTCCACAGACAATTCTGTAGAAAGCTCATCACTGTCTCACCCAGCAGAACTGATTGCATATGCAATTAGTATTTTTTCCTTTCTTCAGTGACTGCAAAGGACTCAATTTCTTACAAGCCTCATGCCATATCAATGGCTGTGCTGCAGGAAAGGCTTTGCTGAAGCCCACAATCAACTATGAGTATAGATCCATGAGCAATCAGGCTTCGTTACTTCCCGGCTCAGGTAACCGCTCCTCATTTAGCTGCCTTTGCAAAGCTGAGCCGAGCCCAGTGCAGTTGAAGCTGTCTTTTGAACATCCCAAAGCTTCACTGATCTGCCATCCTGACAGCCCAGCATATTGTTCCCACTGTGGTGCTCAACAGTGCAGTTTCTACCATAGGCTGTCAGCATAAGGGAAAAAGTCAGGAACTCAACAGATTTTTAAGAGGTATATATTTGGCTCAAAATTATTGTTTTATTAATGCACTTAATTTTGCATATCTGTGCGTGCCTAATGCATGTAACCTTTTGCTTTGAACAGTGAGAAAATAAAGAACATAATATCCTGAGCTTTGAGAATTCACTAAAAAAAAAAGTCAATTGTCAAAACTCTACTCTTAGGGAAAGGTTTATTTTCATAGTCTGTTGTTATAATCAGATCAGCGTGTTCATCTCACTGCACTATGCCTACATTTTGCCTTGACAGTAGACAGTAGTCACAATAACAACACGAGTCAGAAAGACATCAAAGATGACTCAGCGGTACAGCGCAGAGTCTGTCCCCAGCGTATGGCGGTGCCCATCTGCTGCGACTTCAAACAAGCTTCCCTGGGAACTCCCTGCGGAGGAGCGGCTACACTACCAAGGCACACAGATGTATTTTAAAAATCTGAGCTTCATCCTGAAGACCAATATCCCTAGCTTTTGTGGGTTTAGACCACTGGTATTATCTTAACGTGCTTACTGGTCTTGAAAACTTGTGGGAACATTCTGAAAGTGCGGCGCAATTGATTTGATCTCCTTCAGGTGGATCGTGCCCAGTCTATTCACCTTCTCTTTGGAACATACTGGCTTTCAGTGGTTGCTAATATGCCCATTGCTGCCAGGCCTGAAGTACCACAACACAAGAAAACCAGCACAGGAGACTCTTAGAAGATCAATTTCTGTGCACTTCCCTCATACATTGATTACCTTCTGCCTTCCAGGATAGCCAGGGCACCCAGCATCTCTTTATACACCCTGGGGCAGCTGCAGAATGTGACTCGAGCAGCCTGTAAATTTATTTTCTTGTTTCTATGAGGATCTTCCAAGAGAAAAAACCCCATCCATTTGGTTTTCTTATAAACCCCCCACCATTATAGTAGCTGCTGGCACCCAGCCATCCTCACAGCATGCCTACGAGAGGTGAAATCCCTAGGGACAAGTCTGGAGCCAAGCCAGTGAATTCCCCCAGTGCAGGCTCACCGTGCCTGCCAGCTGTAGGAGCCCATGTATTTCAGCAAGGTCTATCCTTATTTTTCAAAGTGCAATAGAAGAATTAGGCCTATTGTTCACAACTTATTGCTATTTTTTCGCGCTCTGTGAGATATGCCTTCCTCTAGAAAGCATCTTCTTTTAAACAAAGACTATTCTTTAGCAGAGTTTCCCTCCGATTCATCATTTTCACCACCACTTGTGGGTTTATAAAACTCGTACCACCCTTTAAACAATCCTTTTGCCACCAGATCCTGAGAGGCTCAATCAATATTCCTCTCAGTCCCTTACACAGCTCGCTCTCTTTTTTTAAAGCATAGACCTCCAGAAAAGATATTAGCTTAATGCCAGAATGGCTTGACCTTTCCTCTAGCCTGGAGCCAGCTGATTTCCAGTGGCAGCTGGAGGATGCTGGGGAGGAGATCAGCTATCCCTGCACTGAAATGAAGCTAACAGAGGCAGAGGTGCAACTCTCATTAAATCTGGCCTCCTTTCATCAGAGGTATTAAGGATTCATCTTCAAGCACTTATGCTCTTTTATTTAATCTTCCCTTTTCTCCCAAGTGGTCCTAGAGCAGCTTCTTTGAATTAATAGGGCCCAGTGCTAATAAGCTCGGGAATAGCTCTGGAGCACACTGTTTTGGAAAGGCCGTGCAAGAGGCTCCTCGGCCTTCTCCCAAAGCACCTAATGAAATTGCTTCCCTTCACAATGCAATATCCACAGATTCATCTGCTATGCACTCAGCAATCAGTTAATCAGTTGAAAGCAGAGGACAAACCAACTTTCAGAGGGTGCGAGTCAGGGGATACTAGTCCCATGGTTGGCCACCACGCTGGATGGGAGCGAGGGCAGCACAGTCCGGTGCCACAGGCTTGCAGGGAGCGAAGAGGCTGGGTGATCACTCACAAGCTCGTGCCTTAAATTACGTAGTTACTGGAGATCTTCAGCTGATGCTTTTACTTCCTTCTGTTGGGAGGTGGAGGTGGGGCTGATTTTTTTTTTTTTAGCTCTACGCTTTTTTTAGGCTGCAAGGCTGCAACGTTTCTCTGCACTCGCACTGGGACTCAGAAGGAGATTTCCTGGAGCCAAAGCTCTAGTGAAACCAGTAAATCTCTTGTGCTGGTTTCTTGCCTCTATTATTACAAGCTGCCTCTCTTACAGCTTGAGCGGGAGATCCTTGCGGTATTACTAAAGCAATAAAGAGTTGGAAGAGAAAGATGAGAAAGGACAATGTGGATTTCTGCACGGGGAGAGAACAGGACGGCAGTGCTGTCCTGGCAGTGGAATGAGACATGGGAGAGTGTCAGGAGAGCCACAGCGGGACATTTCGGGTATGTCCTCACTGTGCAGGCAGCCCAGGCTGTGAGCCAAGTTTCATCCCAGTCCTTCTCCCGTCCACCTGGATGCTCCTTACTGTGGTTTTGGAAGTGCCTCGTTAATGTACAAATATTAGAGCCAGGTCTGACACTCTCCTTTTTCTCAGGAAAGGGGAACTCATGTTTTTTTGCAAGTTAATGCAGCTGAGTTGGGGAGGGTCCTGGATCCTTCCCCAGCGAGACACCATCGTACCCTCCACCAATGCGACTGACCAACAAAAATCGTACATCACAATCACGATATACACACCAAAAACTCTCAGGCAGCTGCTGAAATAGAGAGGACATGATAATTTAGGAAGGGTGTTAGTACATCTACACTCACACCCAGGCTACCTTCAGCAGTTAATCAGAGCGCATCACAGATAACTGGAAGGGAGCCCTACCCACAAGCAGTAAAATATATTTATTCTTGGTTTATCTTTCTACAAAACCTAGCACAAGAGAGTTGTGTTTCATGGTGAGGGTTATTCTGTACTGTTGCAAAAGAAATACTTTAAAATAGATTTAAAACTCACCATCTACAAATCAAAGGCACGCCAAAGGTGTGCAGAGCTGAGATTCCCAAGCAACGTGGCCTTGTGCTCTTAAGAGAGCCTCGTTCTTCCCCTGAATGTAAATGGTAAAGAGATCATATAACATGGAAAAGAATGAAAAAAACCCTTCATAACACAAAAAAAACTTCCAGTGACTTACTGGCAGGCTTAAGAGATAAGAAACAGAAGATAAGTGAAGGCAAGCATCACAATAGTGTTTTCCAAGTGTCAGATGCTATACCCAGACTAAAAGAAGAAAATCTATTACTCTTAGGAAAAAGAGTCACAGGTTCTCTATTCTCTCCAAGCATGAAAACAATGAACAATATCTCAAGACAGAGTTCATACTGCTTCGGAGACAGATGGGATAGATGTTTTGCCATTTTTTGGTTGAACTTTTCTCAGCAAAAATCACTATTTTACCAACAATTCTCCTTTTTCCTAGCATTCGTGTTCTGACCTAATATAGAAAAAGGATTTGTAGAAAATGTGAGAACACAGAGAGTCCTTTCAGAAGTAATCATGCAGCATTTGACTGGGCATTGCATCTCTGCAAAGATTGCAGTAATAATAAAAATGAACATACCCAATGCTTTCTTCAGTGCCTTCCAAATATGTTCCTACACATACTCATGCTACATGAATATCCCATCTGAGACAAGGTATAACTGGTTTAGTAAGTAAAGGTGCTAGGTAGTTGTGAAGGGTGTCTGAATTCACTGCTAACCTGAACCACCCAGAAGCAGGGCTGTTCACAAGCCAGTTTGACAGGAAAAGGACAGAAACAGCCATCCAAATCCCCATTTCTAGACAAAAGCAGTAAGTCACGTGGCAGAAATCCACAGGCTAGGATGGAGTGGTCTCTGAACGTGCAAAAATATACAATTTAACTAAACCAAACCTTCTCCAGAAAAATGTCCTACTCCATGCCACATGGATTTTCTTAAGCAGAAATGGAAATAAACAGTTGACTAACCCCAGATTTTGTACAGCTTTAGTAGGGCTTCTCAGCCAAATTCCAAGAAAGAGGATGCTGAATTAAATGCCAGAAAAAGCAATGGAAAAATTCCTGTTACATTGAAAGGGTTTTAGATGTGGGCCATCTACTGCGTTCTCTTGGCAGAGCTACTCATATTTACACCACTAAAAATGCCCACAGTTTGGGAAATACCCTTTTTGTGCCTGTCATAACGTTATGTTATCCCAGGTACACTCTAGAAATACCCCACATTGACCACAAAGCATGTCACTGAAATTGGAGTCATTTAGGCAAGTTGTGCCATCACCAGTGCATCTGGAGTCCAGAATAACTTCCTTTATCAGCTCATCATCTACTCAGTAAAGCAATTAACTCTCCAGCAAGTACATCATCACCTGCATTTCCACATACACTCCTGGGCATTTGAATAGAAACCAATGCTGTTCTGGAATTCACTCGCCTACGGTGCAGCTCATAAATTGGTTGTTTATTTTACAAGTATTCAAAACACAAGCACCTAACATTTACTAACAAGGATATTATAGCCAACAAAAAATAAGCCCTACTATCTCCACACAAAAACCCTGAAAGCTGGCTCCTTCGGTTGTTCCCATAATTTTTGACGACCTGATTTTATTACCAAGCAGTTGAAATCATCGTCCTCACTGGTATTTATCTCCAAAGTGGAGCCACCAGCTCACCCCATGGCCAGCTCGTACACCTGGGACTGTACCTGGGGCTAGGAGCAAAGGCTGGTCTCGCACTGGTAAATATAAGCAAGGTCCTGAGGTTTGGGAAAAGATCTTTTCAACTCTGATTAGACTGAGATACTTCCAAATGAGAGACAACAGTGAAACAGTGCCAAAAATACATGATGGTTGCAAAATAGGAATTCAAGCAGAGGGTTGTGAAGAATTCCATTTTCAATCTATGAAAGGGAATTTATTTCACAAGCTAGTTGCTAGTTATGGCCAAATCAGCACTTTAAACACTGAAGAGATGGCAGGAGGGGAGGTGGAGCAACAGACACATTTGATTTTCATGACATTTTAGCCTCATTTTTTGTTAGGCTTCAAAATATTGATGAAAGTGTCTATACATTTAATTTTAAGTATGGGAGTAGCCCAATATAATTCAGTCTTGTGTAAAGTTAAGCACATATATGCAGGATCAGTTTATCTTTATTTCGAAATAAAGTAATTGTCCATTTTTTAACCCAATATTAGACCTTCTCAGAAGATGCTTTCCTTAATGTTCACTACTAGAAAGCATAATATATCTTTTTTTTTCCCTTTTCCCTGAAGAGATTAAATGCAATTATTGCTGGAACTTGTCCTACTTCTCTACTGAACTGTTACAGGAGACAAATAACATTTTCACTAGACTTAATTAAAACTCATGTTAATAAGCTAAAGTGTAGTGAACCAAATATAGCAAATCTTTTACTATAAGAGAAGTTATGTTATATGTTTTACTATATTATCTATATTTATTACATATTCACTATATGTTTTTATTTACTATAAATAAGAATGTGTGGTTATTAAATATAAACATTAGGTGTGTATATATACATATAATAAATATATGTGTTTAAATGTAAGCAAATGCAACTAACAGCAATACTTTCTAAGTTACATTGCTTTCCCTTATGGTAGGTAAAGAAATTACTTACTGATTCATCATATGGCTAAAACCAATGTGTGGAGGCTCCGAGCTTGTAAATGCGTATTTCTGAAGTCCCTGTGCTATCACTGGGCACCCAGTGCAGCCTGCGCTATGCTCTGTCCAACCACTGATTATTTCTTGCAGCACCTGGAAGGCAATTAAGGCAGATTTATTTGAACCCCCTGAAATGCAAGGCTGTACAGAAGTACCACGAATTACTAAAAGTACAGCAAATTATTCTTGCTGAGTATATACCTGCTTTGATCGGGAGACGTACAGGCTTCTCATAATTTGGCCCAGTTTTCACCATGTGTACAACAAACGTATTGACAGCTGGCAAAACTCTGCCTGGGTTGCAAACATATTTGCTTTTGAAGTCAGTACCTCACGCAGATACCATCTGCTCTGCAGCGAGGAGTAAGCAGCACACAATAAGCAGGTCTGGGATAACCAGCCAACCTCCTTCCCCGTACCTATTAGCTGCAGCTTGAATTACTCCTAGAAGGAATATTGTCTCTGGCTTTAAAACCTGGTTTTTGGAGTTAGCGTGGTGTCAGAAGGAGCAATCACTCCTCAGTCTGGTTTGTCAGCTCACCCTCCTCTTCTGGCCCAGGCAGAGAACTGCACATGACTTTTCTTTTTTTGCATTTGTTTGCATTTGCCATCCTTGTTTTTCTCCAGGTTCATTCATTCCACAATATCAAGATGTAGTTCCCCCCAGTAAAGGAAAAAAGGTACAAAACTTCATTTGCAGCAGAGATCTATTTTCCTGGTCAAGCACAACCCACAGGAAGCCAGGTTTGGTCTCAGTCCAATTAAACACCACAGGAAAGCATGGATTACATGATCTTTTTACCGTTTTGCTGATTTGACATCACTATCCATCAAGTTTGTAAAGCTCGTTCCAACTTCTGCCCATCACATGGACCAGTAAAACAAACTAAAGCAAACACAGCCTCGTGGTATTATGGTTTGAGGGAATATAATGATATGACAGAGGTGTATTGTCAAGAAAATCTATATTGTTTTATTGGACATAAAGGAGAAAATGTGCTGTAATAAATTGTAAAAGTTACGCCTTTTAGCATCTAGATGGCCACTTTAGAAATTTAAGACCTCACCTTTAAAAAGAGAAACAACTAAGCTATAATTCATATTTATTTCACTCTTCCACTTCCCCATCAAAGATTTTCACTGCACGTACACTTTTTTCAAAAAGCTGTCAAGAATGTAAGAAATTTTGCCTTGAAGACAAACACACAACCGTCTCTTAGTGTCCTAAGATATAAAAGCGTATGTTTCAATCCAGACAGGGTTGCAGCAATTACATGTATGCAGATTATATTTCATGAGATTCCATCAAGGCAGGGAATGATTGTTTTAGAAGAGAAAGGCTAAAGCTCCAGAAAGGATTCTGGAACCTAAATGTTCCAGGAAGGACCCAAAGAGCCATCCCATCCTGTAGGCTCATCTCCTCCATGAGGCTGAAGCAGCCTCAGGGCTAAGCTTATCCGCTTCAGCCTTTCCAAAAGCGTAATTTCATGGTTACAGAGTGCAAACATGTAATATCTTGTTCAACTAATTTCTGAGCACTTTGCACTTCGGTTCAACATTGTGGTTATTTTGCCATTTCTTTGCTCACATTTTTGGTTCTCCAGGCAGAGGAGCACCTGAATCACGGACACCTCGAACAAGCAAAGTCACACCTCTCTTGGACCAGCCCCAGCGCTTTTCATTTCTGCAACAGCCCATTTTTATTGCTGGCTGCGTGAAATGTGTTTTTGACAACTCTTGAGTATCTCCATTTCCCTACAGAGCTTATACAGAGATTTTTACTAATGCAAAGCAAAACAACAGCAAAAGTACAGGTCCTTCACTCTTCTTTTTTTTGGGAAAGCAGAACAACTTTGCAGCTCCTTCACCTCGGATGATGCAATGAATGTCTCTCCTGCTTCACCCAGTTTAACCCTGCAGAAGTTTATTGTGGTGTATAACACAGGTTTATTCCTGTGAGCCTGCAAACTCCTGTGAAACGCTGAGTGGTACCTATTTCTCTTGACCTCAAATTAATCCAGGGTCATGCATATCTTTAAAGGGGAATTAAAGCTTTTTAGGACCCCAGCCCTTTGGGTTCAGTTTTGCCTTGGGTAATGGAAACTGCCACAGAGGATATGAGCTTATGCAGTATTTTATGCTTCCTCTAGCAATCAATACACTATAAAATACATGCTGAGGTATATGCTGAGAGACAAAGTTTACAAAAAGTTACAGCTGCACAACCCCAATCAGCCTCACAGCATCGAAGCAGAGGCTTTCAGCAGTACTTCAGCTTCCTTCATGCCTTTTGCCTGCAGAGTCGGTTCCTATTGGAACCTTCCTTTGTCCTATGGAGGACAAAGCTAAGTCATTGCAGAGGGTTGCAAACAGGCGGCTGATTATAATGCACAATTAAGAAGCAGCACGCAGGCCCCTGCAGATTGGTGCATCACGTAACTTTCCATGCTCAAAAAGTCAAAGAAAATGAACGAGTTGGGAAGTTGGATTCCTGTCACCTGGGAAGCTCACTGCAAGCAGATTCTTGTCTTTTGGGGAATGCATGTATATACATTTAGATTTAATTGCAAATGGCAAACCAGTGTGCCAACAAGATGACAGCGAGCTAGCCTACTGCAAGCATGTGAGCTTCAGTCACCAGCCCAACCCAGGAAAAAAAAAAAACAAACCAACAAACCCAACATTATGAGCCTGGGAAGGTGATAAACTTTTCTACAGGGGTATAAGAATGTTCCTTAGGTGCAAGTGTGACTTGCATATATTCACTGTCTTTGAGACATCTGTCTCATAAACACAGCCTTTACACCATGAGTCTGACGTGGCTTTCACTTACACTACATTTGCAACACTTTTCTGCTGAGTTTAATGATATTCTAGTTTGGAGAAGCAAACCTCCATGTGAGTTTTCAGATCTATGCAATTTAGGCATGCTCTTCCATATTTTAGATCACTACCTGAAATAGAGGCTTACCAGATTACAGCCCTATGTGAGCAAACACAACCAAAGAAAAGAGAAGTGAAATGGTGAACACACAGTTCTCCCTAAGACAAGCCCAAGTGTTTTTCATTCTACCTGCACACCCCTGGTTCCAGCTGCTACTATAAGAATGAAAACTGAGGCTGACGCTACAAACCTCACAGGTTAAATTTTGTCTCCGTAAATAAAGCCAGTGGTATTTTTTCTCCGAACAACCTTTAGCAGTTTGATCCTACCTCTGGGAATGATATTTCCCTTCCAGAAACCAGTCTGAAGGATAATTCACACAGAGCCACTAAATGCTGAGGAAAACCACCAGAGAGAGCAGACCTTCTTGCTCTGAGTCTGCCCCGGGAGGTGAGTGCCACTCACTTTGATCTGCAAATCCTTTGGCTACTGGTGTGATCCAGCGTAACCTAACATTTTTGCTCCATTTCTGCAAACTTCTCATGCCAGCATCTGACCTTTGCTAGAATCACTGTACGTTCATTTAGACTATTCAATGAATAAAGTTATATACAATTTCTTTTCATCCCTGTGTCTTCAAGGGGTGATTTTCCTGGGTTTGACAGAGTCTGTGCTGGTATTTGGGCCATCTGTTGCCAGATGCTTAAAACTGCAGAGTAGCCCAAAAATCAAACTAGAAGTTGGTGGGTTTGCACAGTCTCACCAGAGAAAGACAGACTGATGCTCTTCAAAATATTTCCACTGACACTTTCTTTTCTGTCTCAGAGGAATAAAGCATTTTTCAGTGAGGTTGAATTTCCCGTTTCACAATGCCTTCGCTGGAGAGGGAGCGCTCTCTTAGGCTCCAGAGACAAAAGATTAAAAAAATCTTTCACGTCTAATTTCAGTTTAACTTCTGTTATGACTCCCTGTCTCTGGCTCTATACCAGGATTTCCTTTGCCATCTGAAGCAAGAGTAAACTCAAGTATTAAACAAAACCTTCTCTTTAGAAAGAAAACAATTGAAACTTTTCACATGTAAATGTACACATTTGTTCCAGAAATTTAAACTTAATCCATCATCTCAACATCTCTATCAAAAAATCACGCTAAATAAACCTGGGATTTTTCTCCTTTTGTTGTCCTTACAGTGAATAAATTCAAAACAAGAGACAACTATGCACACACAATATAATAGAGTTATAGCAACTGAAGAGTTAATACTGAAAAGCTGATTTTCTATTCATTTTCTGGGCCCAAGTTCTTCTCTCATGCTTAAATATCTGTATTGCACTATAATTGCACACAGACCAGAAAAGCACTCGCGAACACCAATCTCTACGTGGCAGTTAGGCAGGTCGTGTACGAGCACGACATGCTGAGAGACCCTCTGGCACAAACCGTACGAAGACAGTTATAAAGTCAACCTTCAGATCTAACAATGAGAAAATAGGGACCTGAAACAAAAATGAGAAGATTTAGAATGAAAAGATAAGCTGAGGACACAGCACAGCCTTGATCTAGAGCTGATCTCATGCCCTCAACACTGCTGGAAGCTCTGACTGGAGCACAGCAGGCATACATATACCAGTCCCAATTTTATTTACTTTGGCTCCACTGGTAGCAGAGGCGTAATACAGAGCAAAAAAACCTTAGGAGTATGTTCAAGCCAGCTGAGGTACCCCAGGGCGAGGGGGATGTCCCCTTACATACACTGAGATGTGGAAACTGAGCTGCTTCCAGCCATGCTGAGAGCACTCCATGCCCATGGCAGGGATGTGGGCATAAAAATAGCAGATCGTAGAGGAACAGATCAGGCCAGTGAGACGTGCAACCACCATCAGTCACTGCAGCTGCATTGCTGCTAAGTTTGTTTAAAGGAGATCAAAAACCATACCCCATTAATTATTTTTTTTTCTGGAAGTTGCAATAATTGTCGTGTGTGTTATGTAAAAATCATAACGATACACTCCCCTGACATGCATGGGGGGGGGGGGGGGGGGGGGAATCTTTTCTACTACCTAGGACCAGAAGTATACAGAAAGAAGTTTTAAATGCAGAAGCAGATGACCAGTAAAACTTGCCCTATTCGTTCTTGCCAGAATGATGCTCCAAACTCCCCGAGAAACACATTTCCTTACAAAGCACAAGTGTTATTTTCAAATGAGCTTAAGACCCCACAGGGGCTCAACAGACACACATATGCTCACAGACACAAAGCCACATAACGCCAGGGGAAACTCCAGGAAGATTTCCAGTGTATTTTTGCTCACATTTTTGCTCATCATATGCAAAGCCCACAGCCCGTTTCCGACAACACTTGTACAAGTGTTGAGCCCCACTCTCCCATTGTTATCCACAATGTGGCAAGTCTGGCTTCAATGGGGTACTTAAGTTACTGTGGAAGCAAAAGCCCAACACCCCTAACACGTTTCCTTCCGGGGCAGAAATCTGGTGTTATTCCATAAACCACCTTAATCGTTTAGGTAATAACGGTCCAGAGCCAAGCCCCCAGCGGTGCATAGCCCCAAGAGCAAGGGCGTTGCAGGTACTGAATACAGGGATATGGCATAAAAAAGTAGTAACTTCTGGCTGTGTAATTATAAGCTGCATCATTATGCATGTGCACGACGGAAGGAGAGGACAATCTGAGGTCACCCAGCAAACTTTGATGCTGGCGTTATTTCACCTCCAAGCCTCTGACTTTGCAGCTTTAATAATATTCTTGTCATGAAGGGGTTTTGTTTAATTTATATATAGATTATGGGTTGCTGTCTATTGGCAGACACCCGCAGTATTGGCCGAATGCAGTTTAAACCAGCAAACCTTCCCTCTGTTGAAAACACCTGCTTTAGCTGGAAGACGATTTCATTGCAGGTGTTACTTACACTTCGAATGAAATAAGAGCCTCGTTTTGATTCTGTGATATGCCCAGCATTAAATGATGACACCATCATTTAATGTATCCATCAAAAGTTACTAACTTGATCGTAATGGAATGGGGAACAGTGCATCTGACCTTTCTTTTAAATTACCCTCACAGACTTTTAATGGGTTTCTCAAAAGTTATTGTTATTAATATGAATATTACAGGAATGAAATCAGCCTGTTTAAGCCAGTAATCGCAATGCTTAAACAAAACTGACACCTGCAAATAATCTGCTGCGGTATCAAGAACTGTCTTGTCCCTAAACAAAGCCTAGATTGAGACAAATATATTGACTGGTAAAGATAATGATAACGATATCAACAGAGTTAATCAATTGTTTTACTGAAAGTAATAGAGATAGTGAATTAAATGGGACAGAATTGAAGTGGTGCTATGAAGTTGCTTTACAGCATGTCCTGTGGTTAATAGGCATAAGCTGATCTTTTGCATCTTCCACACTTGGTTTGTTCATGATGGATATTAGCTGTACAGTGCAGGGTAGTGACCTGTTACGTATGCTGTGAACCGGCAGCTATTATCATGTGAGATCCTGCAGCCACGTATTATTATTAATGTCAGATTTGCAGGCAAGGTTAGTGGGCAACACAAAGGAACAAATTCCTAAGCCACTGTTAAGGTCAGTGGTAACTGAATCTTTTTGAAGATGCTGCCTTTTTATTCTTCTTTCTGAATTAGGAGGAATAAACTGTTCAGTCATTTAGGAGGAAGGAAAGAAACCTCAGTCATAGCTAACTCTATTAGTTTGTTATTAATCTTTCTTTAGTACTCCCAACCACCAGGATCAGTGCTCCAATGGGTCTCAGCATCTGCTCTGTATAGATCACTTTTTTTCTCACTGGAGGAAAAACTACAGTAGTGGGTCTGGAAGATGTCTACTTATTCATGGAAGAGGTGCAATACACACAGCAGTGATAAATACCTTCCTAACAATCTCCTCTATAAGCACATCTCAGTCCCAGGCTGAAGGGACTATCTCTAGGTTCAAGACAAGTGTTTGTGCTTTGGCCTTTTCTGCTAAGAAAACGGACAGGTTTTATGGTGTGCAGATTTTTTTATTATTTCTCTCATTTCTCATGGTCCTAGTAAAGAGTTATCAGATCACTGCCAGTAATACCTAAGCAGGAACAGAGCCCTGACTGCCCCATGTGGTCCTTTGTCCAATATTCCTCTGTACTTGCTTTAAAATGCTAAATGCCATCTTGTGAGCTAAAGTACCATTTACAGAAATCAATGTATAACTAAGTTACTAAGCATATGAAATTGGCTACAAATAGCAAAGGCATTCTTCCAGTGAGGATTCAAATTTTTTCTACCATGCCATAGTTTCCAGCTATTATTGCCATTTCTTAACTATAATTATATATAGCTGGTGCTCAACTGAGTTTACAACCTTCTGAAATTCCCTGTTCTCATTTATTTTTCTGCCCCAACAAGTCTAACTGCCAATAACAGGAAATATCCACCCCATTTACAAAAAGAAAAACATTATACTTAATTCCACAGATATATCAACTTAAATACCATAAATTTTAATACTGGACGTTGGAAAAAGACACTTAGCTATGTACTATGCTATCTACTCTGACTCAGTACATGCGATGGCTATGTAATACAAGTCACCAAAGACACCGAAAGCTATTGGAAATGGAGCATACAGGGCCCTGCAAAGCACCGTGCCAACAGCTATGCATTATCTGCCTTAGCATCCAGCCTTTTACCTGGCGTTTGGCCAAACCTGATAATACTAATTACCACGAGATGGTTTTTTACAAATGGAAATACTGCAGTTAGCTACAATCCGAGTGCTCCACACTGAGCACCGTGCATGAGGCGAACAAATGACTGCCAACTTTTTTTTCCTGTGGAGAAAGCGGCTATTTGCTCCCACTCGCTCCAACAGAGAAAGTCATAGCTCTGCTCTCTGGATCTGCTGTGCCTGGGAGACGGCAGCAGAGAGGATCTGCCTTTTACCATTATGAAAAAGGAGATTGTCACAGTGGTCTTTATTGAAACACTTACCTGCAGATCCCCTTTCATTATATGCCATTTCTGGTTGCTTTTTGCAGATCACATATTCACACATCCTTAATAATGTTACCACTGCTGAGTTTCATCTAGTCAGGTCCAACATGGAGACACAAAATTCCCTGTTATAGAGAACCCCACAGACTCCTTCAACGCAGCATTTATATAAAAGCTTTCTGATAATCATACATCCTCTACAAGAGCTATCAGGTTTCACATCATAGCTGATCATACGGCTTACAGCCTCGCTGCAACTTGCTTTCGGCACATGGCAGGGGGCCACTAGCGTGACGCAGGGTTCCTGGCAGGGGGAGCAGAGGCACAAGCAAAGCTGCTAAGCAGCTCCAGTGCCTCCAGCCATTGCCCAGGATCTGCAGCCACCACCACAGCTCAACCCGGTCTCACAGCCAGGACTGTGTTGGCACCACACGCCAACTGTGTTGGCGCTGCTGCTATTTGCCCTGACCCTCTGAAAAATTAGTGGCAAAGGAAATGAAATACCAACAAGAAATAAGAGTCTGTTTACTCAGGATGACAAAACCAGGCAGGTTACTTGACTAGGAGACAGGACATTGACCTGTCTCCTTTGCAGCTGGTGATATTTTAGATGACACTGAGAAGCCATTTTCACTATTCCAGAGCTGCTCTGCTCTCTTTGGTCTGTGACTACAGACAACACCTTCAGGGCTATCAGATACAGCTATCCCATCCCAAGTTCCTATACAACTCACCTCGACACCATCCAAAACTGTATGTATGACAGCAAAGTGGCTGCATCAACTCTAGTCTGCTACGTCACCCAGTGCCTGAATCCAGCCACGTGCTTCAGAGCCTCCTGGGTTTGGACTGGGGCTGCCCACTGCTCTTACTTGAGAATATTTACTGGAAGGTGCCAACACAAGAAATTTCAGTTTTTTTGCTTCTTTTCCTTAGTCATTTCCCACATCCTAAGGGTCCTGCCCTGAGCCCTCCTGGGGATCCATCAGAGACGCATGCTCTCCTGTCAAGACTAGCCCAGGAAAAAGTGGCTGGTAAAAGGCAAAAGCGATCACACAAAGTAAATGGCAAATTAATAGCAGTGTTTAGCATAAGAAAAACAGTGAAGGTTCTTCTCCTTGAATGAGAGGATCTGCATCTGAAAACGTGTATCTGGCTGTAGGGAGACAAAAAATATTATGGTATAAGGAAGGACACACAGAAAGGCTCTCAGGGATGTTTTTGCCCAAGAAGGAATCTTTTCCCGGGAGTCTACAAAAAACATTTTTTGCCTCGCCTGCTGCCCCGTTTACTATGCTGCTGTACAGGTCAAGAGAAGTCAGCTCAGAGTGTTCAGGTACAATTGAGCACATTTTTCAATCACCAGTCTCCAAAGGAGCGCAGGCACCATGCTGCCATGGACACCTTCGGACCCAGAGGCTCGGACCAGGATCTGTCGCTTCTGCAAGATTTCAAGGGCGTTCCCTTCCTCTCCCTGCATGGTACAAACAAGGTTGCCTGAGCAGATGACTGCACCATTTTGGAGCACTTTTTCCACTGCTGCGGGCATCTCTGCAGGCTGTGAGTACTTGGTCCAGAGTTTTCACCAAAGTCATACGAATTTTGAAACACAGTGACTCTGCAGCCTTGGCCAAGGATTTCAACTGCATGCCCCAAGCGTTATGCCCACTGTGCTAAAAAGCACCTGCAAAGCATTTCTTTGTGATATTTACTTTATAAATTAAAGCACAGGGAGAAAAAAAAAAAAAAATCAGTTTCTTTCTGCTATTCCTTAGTTTGCATAAGCAGTCGATTGTAAATGTCGAACACCAGTGCTGCATTAGAAAAGCATCGCACCGAAAAATTCTCTCTTGAAGGCCAGAGCCCGAACTCCTCGCCAGCCCCAAGACTGCTCTAATTTCACATGCAACATCCTACATTAGGACCATGTACGGTAATGCCCGATTTAGCCGTCACAACTCCAGTAGTGTGGGAGTTAAAGAGACTCCGACAGCACGTGTGCAGAGGGTTCACCCTATGCTGAATTTTAGGCAGTGCCCCTCTTCTTCAGATAGCTCTGTCCAGGTTTGAAGGGGTGAACAGGGAATATTGCGAGATCTGAGCTCATTAGAGGAGCAGGTGGGGATGTCTGCAGCTGAATAAGCAGGTTGCTTTGGGAATAACATGAAACAGATGTCCTGTCTTTGCACTCCCTGAACATTTTCTTCAAATAAATTGCAAGCACAGGGTTTAAGGCTGAGGCTGTCATTTATCTCTAGCAACTCCTCTTCTGTTTTCTCCTGCCTGTCTTCTTTCAGGGTAGCAAACCTTTTCTGTAAAAGGATGACTTTGGAAGCTAGGGAGCAAAAAATACTTTTTGATTGCGCAAGGGAAATGAAGCGCTCCCTGCTAAATGAGTTTACTGCAGTTTCAGGTAGAGAATACCGGGAGGTGCTCAGCACGTGTTACAAGATAGGCACATAAACAGTGTCAAAGCTCATTGAGGAAAACCACATACTAGGCTTTACTAAGGGGATTTCCCTTCAAGATATTTTCCCAGCAACATTTATTGTTCAGGTTGGGGAGGGAGTTGGGTTTTTACATATGCTAAGTATAGCTTGTGGTTTGTTCTTTCGGCACAGCAATGCACTTACTTGTATCAAATGTCTGAAATAGATGAAGGGGCACTGGTTCCAATCACATACCTGAGTCCAAGGTCTAGAACCACTAGGCAGGTCTAGAACCACTCAGAGAGAGTTACCAAAAACGTGCTCACCAATGTGCTTACCAAAAATGTGCTTTAAGTAAGAGACTACTTAAAGCACATACAAAAGCAAAGGAGACTCGATTCTTCATGCATGAAGATTTTACTCTGAAAGACCAAAGCATCCAGCCTTCTACAAACACGCAATGATTTGGGACATCTTCTTTTTGGAGACACCACCCCAGTCTCTACCAGAAGGCATCTATTGATCATCAGAACATCCCTACCACTCACCATCTAGAAGTGCCTCAGTGACATTCCTTCAGGTTAGGCAACAAGCCCCCTTTGTCAAGGTCCAGGATTTATATTTAAAAACACATTGTGCAGGTAATGTGCAAGGGACTAAAACAGGCAACAAACTTCGAAGACATATTAGTGGGAAAAAAATGGGATTTACAGGTCCACTGTCTTTGATTATGATTGACAACTTAACCCACAGCAACACAGGAATGCCATTTACTGTCTACTCCACTGCCTATGCTGCTGGGATAAGCTTTCCTATGTGCAATGCTCTTCATAATGTGCATAACTCAGAATTGTGGAAAAGAAACTTCCAAAAATCTGCACAAGGAATTAGTTCAAGTCTCAAGACAAGGAGGCAATAATTCTCCAATTCCATGAGTGCTACCACAAGTTAATGCAAAATAAATTCCATGGGAGTCTGCAAAAATGTCAGATGACAATAATACCTGAGTGAGGCAGAGCATATTTTATGCATCCTGCTCATTAGCTGTAAAGCCTGCCTGCATGACTGTTTTTTCTCATTTGAATTAATCACACTGTATATTATGAAGAGACCCGCTGAGCCCTTTAGTACATAAAGCATTTAAAAGAAGTTATTAAAAAAGTTATTTTGGAAATTTGCAATTACGGATCTGTTTGTACACTTGCATTTATTGCTTCTCTTACTGTCAGTCTGCGTCAAGCTAAAGACATAGGAGTCTGTTTACAGATGGACATTTGGAGCCATTATAGGCACACTTACAAGAAAGTAACAGTATTATTCTTCTGAAAGGCTATAGATTTCAAAACACAAAGTACAGAGCAGCTGTTTGGCACAAGTCCATTTGTCAAACTATTCCATATTAAGTTTATACAGCATCTCAACTTTGATATGCAACCCAGTTCCAAAATCAGGGACCCAGAAAATCCACGTTCAATCTTGGCCATGAATAGTGCCAACAACCTCGAAACAATGCCATGTCCTGAAGCTCCTCTATGTGCAGTATCTCGGTTAGTCTGGAGCCTTAAACATTTAAGGCACAGAAAAAGCCCTTTGCAAGTCAATGAACCCAACCGTCTGTCTACCGATGTACACCTCCTCACATGAACTGTCAATCTAAAAAGAAACTCAACTTTTTGCTTCACCCTTTATAGTAAGACACTTTCGCTAGCTTGAAGCTCTCTTCCAATTGATAAAATAAATGCAGCCACTGCTAGTTTATCCCCATTTGCTCCTGCACCAGACACCTCTTCTCCCTCTCCGCTGTTCACCCTCAATCTATTTATAGACAGCAGCATAAAATGGCCAGCCAGCCCTGAAAGTGAGACTTGGGCACTGATTTTTGGGCTACAGGCTTCAGTTTTGTGTGCTAGTCAGACAAGAATCATTTCTGTATACAGGGGTCTTCACTCTGCTAACATTATTAAAAGCAGGAGAATAACAGAGTATGAATTTCACAGCCGTAACAATCTTACGACATTTGTGAAATACAACAGACAAACAGGTTTCCCTCAGCACCCACAGACCATGATGGTAAAGGTTGACGCAAGGGCATCGGACCCCAGCGCTAAATGGACAAAATGGCATCCCCAGCAGCTTTTCTCCTCATTCATTATCAGTGCATTTTTAGAGTCACCACATAACCCTTCCCACCATTCCCCACAGGGATATCAGTACTGAGTCATTCGTCAGCAGAATATTGTCACATTTTACAATATCACCCTTAAATACAAAAGCCCTCAACAGGACAGTGCTGGAGGTTATTGATTTTGAACCACTGACGCAGCAGACAGCATCCCCCCAGCAGGAGAGATGCCCAAGGTCAAACACCTTCTTAAAATATACATTTGGCTACCAGGAATTTCATTAAGTTCAATAAACCATCAGGTATTGACTGGCAGCACTATTTATAAATAATCAGCCTGTACAGTGCTGATCCCTTTTTTATTTAATGAAATTTGTTTTCTCAGTGTCAGGTATTTTGAGTTAGCGAAATGCTGTGACCTCTCCCACGCTAAAAATGGAACTGTATATAAAGACTGTCATAAAAGCCCAGCAGTAGCAACAGCTCCCGGAAATAGCATATATCTATTTAGGTAATACAAACAAGATGTCAAGTCTTTAAAAGCGTAAGCTGTTAAACTAAGCGCCAAACCATCCATAAACGTTTGCATACCACAGAGCGCGAGCGAGCTCTCTCCTTCATTCAGCCTCTGTAAAATAAATAATATATTATGCACGAGCAAAATTGGTGTTATTGAAGCAGTGACAAGAAGTCATCCTGAATCAAGACATTCAAGAATTAAAGCTCTCCCTTGCTGTGCGTTTCCTAAAGGGAAAGCATTTCCTAAAGGCAATATTTCTTGCGCAGGAGCTGCGATGTCCCGGAGCGCTGTGGGCCCAGCCGGAGGGCACTCGCCGGGGCTGAGCTTCAGCAGAGCCACCCCGCTCCAAGCTCCCAGTGCGGAGCCAATGTCCTGCTGTGCTCAAGCCTCAGCTCCTTCTTAGTTCAGCATTGCTTTCTCCTCCTTATCCCAGAACTGGCAGGAGCTTTATCTACCCTAGGCTAGCCAAAAACTCATTTTGAATTAATGGTCCTTTACTTCCTTACGGACTTTCCTTATTTCTAGTCTTTATGCTGCAGTGGTAGAGGTAGGGACCCCTCTTCCTCCTCCTGCTCCTGAGCTAGTTTGCTCACCTGACCTTTAAATTCTCCTGCACCATCCACAAGGGTGCGTGTGGAAGGGAAAGAACAACAAAAAAATCCAGGAAACATAAGCTTGTAACTTCAGGCCATACTATATTTAGCAGTTCCCTGGTGTGCTGTTGGTTTTAATTGCTGTTGTCAGACTATATGCGGAAGAGATAGCTGCTGTTTTATGAAATAAGAACCCTTTATACCCGGGTGTTAAGTGCCTGACTGTCATCCGACCGGTTAACAGGAGCACGAACTGTCAGGGTCAAACACAGCACCCAAGCCGCCTTATTTGCCTAAGGCACGGCTCTGTTGTTCTTGCCATGAAAGTTGGTTGCTTTTGTTTCTGTGCACATGCACACCCATTCGCACAGGAAGGGGTGCATTTTTGAGGTATGTATACATATTTATACATACTCTACTGCATCATGATATTTTGATTTGCAAGCGAGCCATGTTCAATGATGCAACACTTGTAATGTATATGGGGGATGGACAGATACAGAGTTATTATAAGACAAGATTAAAACTCTTCGGTTGATCTGTATCGATTTTATTTTTGCAGTACTGTCTGCCTGATCATACATCTTCCCATTTCCATCCCGCTGCTGGGTGGGAGGGCGTGCACGATTCGGCTGAGACTACAGAGCATGGCATATATCTATGTAGCAGAGAAAAAGCCACCAGCATCCCTGAGTGGTTACAAATTACAGACCTCTCACTAGGGGACCAGACTGGAGCCAGGATCCAGCTTTTAGTGTGCCAAAGCCAAATACAGCTAAATTACACTCTCATCTGCTTTACCAAACAGCCACTGTGGCAGACACAGTCTCCAGCAGGTCCTCACCCCGTGGCCGGGGCCACCTTGAGCGGCCACCGTGCTGCCACACGCACAAAGCATGGAGGGGCCGTGCTGCAGGGGGGAGACCCCATTCACCGTCTGTCATGCTCAGATCAAGTTTAGCCCTTGTACCAGTGCATGCACGCATTTAACAGCCAAAATCACCTCGGGAAGCAAAAGACAAGCATTGCGCAACACAAGAGCACCGGCACCTCCATACCCAGCAGCCACGACTTGCGGCAGTGGTGCCTTTGCCACTGCACCAGCACAGAAGTCCCTCCCTCCCTTTGCAACCCAATAAAACTGATCCAGCAGCATCTCCTGCGTGACCAACCATTCCCCCCCCTCCTTACTGACTGAAAAGCAGCAGATTATTTGAAAGCAGGAAGCAAACACACCCACACCGCCTTTTAAACCTTGTTAGCATTTGCCAAGCGTCATTTCAACCCTAACATTATAGATGTTTAACAGGTCCATACTGAAAGCCTTTGAAGCGTGCAATCAATACGACTGAGCCACTGCACAAAATTTACCATTGATCCATGTTTCACTTCATTAAATGTTAGTTTTACAAGGTTCAAAACAGGTCTGCTTAAAATTGTTTAACAACCTGTAGTTGCATCATCAGCTCTAAATGGCCACGCAAAGACTGACTGCAGGCAAACCTGCCAGTTATTTATTTCTTGCCCTACAACACTATCAGTTTGGCAAGCTCACTTTTAGAAGTTTGTAACCTGTTCAGCAATATTCACTGTAAGCTCAAGTATGCTGACAATACCGCTTAACGATACTCCTTTGGGATTCAGACAATGCAACATCACATCCAGCTGTCCCCCATGCACACTCGACTCTAAGTGCTGCAAAAGCGATGCTGCAATTACAGATGCTTTACACCCCAAGAAGCCGCTGTCATACCACCTGCACTTCAGCTGTCTCCCCCATATTAAGGAAGGAAAAGTCAGTACAAAAATGGGAACAGGATGGTACCAGGGTATGTCCCTAGCTCAAGCATCGCACAGGGGCAGGACCGTCCATCTGACGCAGAAAAGAGTTGCAGGATTTGTGGGTGTGTTGCAGCTCGCCATGGGTGATGCAAGCTTCAAGGCAGCAGCACGGAGAGAGAGACAGCATAAATGATAAAACTTAAACAGTGGGCCCACCTTCTTCTTTGAACACCGTTGCTGCCCGAGATCTGCTGCTGCCGAGGTGCCCGCCCTGTGGGCCCCAAGGAGGCACTCTCTTTAAAATTCTTCAAACTTTCGATTTTTTAAAAACATACCAGCTCCTCTGAAGTGGGCTGTGGCACATGCCATTAATCACTTAAAGACCATATGATCCTGAAGTGGACTGAGCCATACAGATTTGCAGCAGTATTAACATGCATATGCAGCAAATTAATAATCAATTCTGCTTTTTGGCAGAATTTTGTGTGAAACACAAAATCTTAATCTATTCCTACTACACCAGGATGGCTGAGAGCATCTATCAAGCCCTTAGTCCACAGGCAACATGCTGCACGGGATAAACTATGAGGGCTGATAGCAAACCATCGCTCTCCTCCCGCCACTAATAAACACCTTTATTTATCTTCTGGACAAGTTTAATATTTTAGTGCAAATGGTTTTATGTACTAGCATTTCCTCATTTCTATGGCCTTGGGTCACCAGCCTCTGTATTTTTCAGTTCCACAGCCAACAGCTAGCACTGGAGAAAAATATTGTACATTCATTACAGAGGGGAAAAAAAAAAAAGTTCCACGTCAACGTGATTCCTTTATGCTCTGGTTAAAGGTTGGACCTTCCTCTTTATTCTTGTCTCCTGTAATTTATTAAAACCTCTGCCACGATAAAACTAATAGTGAATGTTGGAGTAGGTGAAAATCTACTTATGCAAACAATTCATATATTGCACAAACAGTCAGGTAAGAACCAGCATTCTTTAAAAGTAAAATATATGTATTTTTAAAGCATATCAGCTGCTGAGGAACTTCGCCACCTACCACTTGCAGATGTGCCAGGGCAGTCAGCCCCAGGCAGGGGCCTCCTTGCTGCCCCCCAGCTGGGAGCTGCTTTTGCAAATGGAAATGCAAATGGAAATCCAAACCCAAGTGTTTTGGCAATTGCTACTCACTTTTGCTTGTGCTGAGAGCCAAGGTGGCAGTCCAGCAACCCGGAGCCGCGACAACGCCTGGGTGCATTGCTCCTCTCGGCGCAGCGCTGTGGCCTCCAGAGGAAGCATTCCTGTTTAAGAATGCGGTGTCAGAGAATTAGGCCAGGTTTACCGCCCAGAAATAGCAGCTCTCCAGTTCACAAGGCAAGTAATTAGACACTGCAAAAACCATAGAAAGTGTCGGGTTTACACTGGTACTCCGTATTACAGAGCTGTGAACTGCCCGATACCAAAATCTCCCAGGTGCCGTTTCTGAGGTGTTACACTTCACTCGTCATTCGTTCCCCCTGTCAACAAATGGGCACTGCTAAGTTTTGAGGGAAATCTCTTTTGGTTGCTACAAGCTCCATGGCCAGGAGGGGGACACACGTATGCATGTTCAGATTTGGAGGGCTGCACGGCACACAGGGATCAAAACCACCCCTGCAATTACAGCACGAGGAGTTTCACAGCGCCCGCTAAAGTGGCATTAGCAAAGGCGTTCAGAAAACTTGCGTTATTTCTCTCCAGTTTTGCTTTGAGCGGAGAAGCCCCACCAACGGCAGAGATGGAAAGCGGTCCCTTTGACTTACAGCTAAAGCATCATGCAAGACAATGTTTTTATTGCCACCGTCTGCAGGATAAATGGTATTTCTCTGAAAGACTGAAATTTATACACAAAATAAACAGATACTCCTACAGGATAAAAGGAGTGAAGAGCCGCTGTGGTCACAGATCAGCATAATTTTGCAAGGCCAAATTGGCTTGGCACAGCCACAAACCCAACTCCAGCATCAAGGCAGGAAAGGAGAAGGACTGAAATCGGCTCTCATCTGCAAAGTTTTATTCCTCTGAGCATCAGCAAGATGCAGATGGCCTTTTCTCGGAGTGAAGACGATTCTGCACCTGGAAAACTCAAGTCGGGAAAAAAGACCAGAAGGCGAAGGGGAGAAATCCATTTGTACGAGCACTTTGCTTTGCAAACTGAGCCGTACCCCTCTAATCAGCAGCAAATGTTCCTGTGCACGGCAGCACTATGTGCAAACCAAATGTGTCTCTCAAATAGATGAAAGCATTTCTTAACATGTAAGTAAATATTTTGCATTGACTTAAAAAAACCCAAAACAACAGGTGCCTGTTGGAATTTTTAAAACAGAGGGAAAAAGTGTTAATAATAACGGTGTTAATAAGGCTGATTGAGATCTGCCTTTCTTTTCTGAAATTATTTTGAAGGCACAGGGGTTAAGTCAGAAGCGCATTGGAGGGACCTTCCCCCAGAAGCGGAGTTCAAAAAGCAGTATTTGTCTGAGCGGCGTTCCCAAGGAAGGGCCATCAGGCACTCGCACGTATCTCCCAGTGCTACCACAGAAAACGATGCCACGCCACATACTAAGATAAACACTAAGCTAAGACCAAATAAACTAAGCGTGCGTTTTAGCACCAGGTTCCACAAACCCGGAGTAAACCCCACACAGACTCACCTGTCTCTACCAACAGCTTACTAAGCGCCGCCGCTGAGCATGTTCACAGGGTTATCCTTCAAGGCGTAACACATCCCATCTGACAAGAAGCTAACAAGAAGCTCTAGCAAAGCATCCAGTGAATCACGGACCAACATGAAAAGAACTTAAGTTCTCAGGAACACCTTGTCCTGGCTGGTGCCTTATTCATGTAAAACCACCCCTGTTATATCTCCGCTCCCTCATCAAGTTGTTCTGAGATGCATAAATTAGTTACACAGGAGCAAACAGGAATGGGAGATATCTGATAGATCCTGTAAATTCCCTGAAGCCCTTTGAAAATCTAAGCTTCAAAATGAGGAAAACATCTTTCAGAACTCCTTTAAGCTGTTTTTTAATTGCAAAGTATAGATCACTGCACTTCACCCAGCAGATTTTTTTTTCTTTGTTAGAACATGGCTGTATTTTGTTGTAATTCACCTAGAATTGTAGTTTGTCAAGTACCATAGCCCTGTCCTTTTGAGAAATACCTAATTGTTCTACTAGAGCTCTACTGTAGTTATTTACGAGAGCAAGAGCACCTGCAAAGTACAACCATTTTTGATCACAACAATTAGATTTCTACTGTTTCTGGACCAAATTTTCCTAGGAGGTACAGAGGGGGAAAATCCACTTACAGCTGAGGTATATCAAATAGCATTAGTTCGGGAGCTTACCTAGTGTATTTATCTTTTATTGGAATACCTTTGTCACTTCCTTTCAACACGCTTTATCATTTTTACCATAGTTACAGGTTTACAATCTCTGGTTCCCTTCCTGGGCCTTAGGCCATTCCCAGCAGCCGCTAAGGATGGTGATTACCAATGGTCACAAATGATGGACATGTCGTTTCCACCAATTGTGTAACTATTGCTTCAAGATGAAAGCTGCTTAAGGTGTTTTCACCACAAGAAAGGACCTGCAAGGTTAAATTGAATTTTATACCTTTTTAATTACTAAATTTGACAGTTTCCACGTAGCTTATCTGCTCCTCAGGAAATCACAACAGAGGCACCAAGACAAGAAGGGAAGATGCATCATTTTGAGATAATTTTCCAGTCATTTATACCCATGAAATCCCAGTTAACAGGACTGTGTCTATAAAGCAGCAATAGAAACATGAAGGGAATCAGGTCCTTTCTTTTAAGTGAATATCCGCTAAACCAGCGCTACCTTTCCTGGTGAGTTTAAAGACTGCATGGATCGCTCAAGTAATTGAATACAGAATTAAAAAACTGGATTTGGGTGCAGTTATAGTTCAGCTAAGACTCCAGCACTGCAGTCATACTTTTTCTGCCCTTTGGTCATCTTTATTTCCCTGTAAAGGAGGGAAACTTACAGGACACATCTGAACAGAGCGTTATTTTTGGATCTGTTATACAGCTCTCTTCTAATACCATCCCTTAACTTATATAATTCTAGCTCGTCTTGTTCAGGCCACCAGAAGTCAGAGCCTAATAACGTGTGAAATAGGGATTACAAATGTGGTTAATAGGCAGTTTAGTCAGAAATCTTTTAGGGAATATATTTAATTATTCCTAGGGGAAAAAAAAAATCAAAACCAGTCTGCCTAATATTTCCTCCCCATCCGAACGAAGAGCATGGGATAATTAGACTAAATATCTTTTCCTCTTGCAATCGCTCTGATTTATGGACTTTGCCATTTATAGTTTCTATGATGACAGAAAACTAAAATGCAGCAAATGTGACTTAGAACACATTTTTTTATAATGCGCATTCAAAAAGTTTTCCTCAGTCTTTGACACCGACAGCTGCTGGGAATGCAGTTAACCACGGGCACCAAGCGGAGGAACAAGTTATTTATGTAGCTGCTGTTGTGCCCAAGGAAATAGCCCTTTCCCTCTGACACAAAATGGCGGCAAATCTCCAAATTCAAACCCATTTTTCCCCCTTCAGACTCGCACAGCTCGGTTGGCGGGGGGGACGGGGTCATGCCCTTGCACGCACAGTTACAGGGGTCTCAGCACTTCTCAAATCTTAGCACCACCTTGGAAAAACACTCGCCAAGGGGGACAGTTTGGGGAGGGAGCAGCTGGCCCTGCCCACGGCCCAGGCTGGGTGCCGCAGGGCCGGGCACCGTGTCCTCCATGCCTGCCTTCGGGGGGACGGGGAGGCAGTTCAGCCCCCCCGGAGAATGCAGAGCGTGTTGTGAGACTTTATCTACCCCTCAATGTGAAAATAAAAGCGCGATTTTTTAATATATATCACGAGTACCTGCATTGGGTGCGGGCGCCCGGGCATCGGCTGCTCTGTGAGGAGAGGCGGGGGCTGCCCCCTGCTGGGCGCAGCTGGTTCTGGCCGGTTCCGGCCGGTTCTGGCCGGTTCCGGCTGGTTCTGGCCGCCTCAGCCTGGCCACAGGCACCTCAGGGGAAGCGGGTTTAAAACCAGGCAAAATCCCAGCTGGCAGTGTGAAGTAAAAAAATATGAAAACCAGCCCCGTGAGACCAGAGCGGAGGGGACCCCCAGCTGTGCTGCCCTGCCCAGTTCTGAGGTACAGAGCGCAAGAGAGAAACGTGGCCGGAGCAGAGCTGGCACGTCCCATGGCAACAGGCAACGAGACACGGCCACCAGCCGCGCAGACCTCCCAAAACCACAAAACCTCCGCCCCGCAGGACTCCCCCTTCTCAGGGTCAGTGCTCAGGGCCTGCTGACGGCTCCCTGGGACGGAGCTGCGGGCAGGAACAAGCCCCTCAGTAACAGCACAGAACCAAAACCGAGGCGGACATTTTTACCTGACACGTGAGCATCGCTGAAGGATGCTGAGCATCAATTATTTCATCAAGATCAAAGATAAAACCTTGTCTGCGCTAGTCTTGGCACGGCTCAGTAGCGGAGCGGCTCACTGTCTGAACGTTATCAAAAGCTATCTTCTCTATTGTTCCCTCTTCCTGCTAAGGCAGGGATATTAGCAGGGAAAAAGTCAAGTATATGGTCACACGGATCTTTCATCTGAGAAAAGGAAGAGCTTCAAAGGGCCGAGGGAAGCTACTCAGATAGCCTGAAGTAGTCACCTTTTTTTTATTATTATTTTGTTGAGGCAACCGCCTTTTTTTTTTTTTAATCTGAAAATTTCTCCAGAATAACTTTAGAGCAGCACATTTATTGCACGCTGCTGGCACATACCTGCCTTGACATCAATGTCAATTTTCCATTAACACTTGCAGAAACATTTTGCTGGACACAGCGACGACATTACTTAACATAGGGATTATGGATGCTATATATGAATATTCCTGCAGTTTCCATTCTGTCAGGGTACCAACATAGCCTTTGTCGCCACGGTATGATAGGGTTTATAAATAGGGCTGAGGGAGGCAATCCTTCCCCCCTGCTTAGCCCTGCTGAGACATCTGGAGCGCTGGGTCCAGTTTTGGGCTCCCCAGATGGGCGTGGACATACTGGAATGCATGTACGGAGGCCACCAGGACGGCCAGAGGCTGGAGCACAAGGCGTGTGCCTCTCCCCAGAGATGAAAGGATGAGAGAGCCAAATGGGAACGCAGGAAATTCTGGGCAGATATACGGAAAACTTTTTCACGACGAGGATGACCCAACAGGATCCAACGCAGAGCAAGGCTGCGGGTGGTAAGGGGTGACCAACGCATGGGGATGAACCCTGCACATCTGGCACAGTCTAGCCCAGGAGCCTGGTCCAAGCAGCTGGCACTCAGCCGCCGGGGCATGCCAGGGCCAGCGGCAACAGCTTCCCCTGCAGATGATTGCAGGCCACTCCTATCCTGTTTACTTGTTATGAATTGTTTCGGCACGTTTTCCGAAGCCTGATTAAATTGTGGTAACAGCTCGTCTGTTCGCAAGCGGCTTGTCGAGGTCCTCAGGTGCCTGACCCCTTTCCTCTGCTGTCACACACAGTCAGGCCCTGATGTGTAATCACCGGGCAGACCCGCTCTGGCAGACAGCTTAATTACAGCCACATGCTATTGGGGTCAATGCAGAATTTAGAGACTGAACTCCAGATAACATATGGCATAATTTACAATTACAGAAATATACCGGTGCCTTCCTGCCTTTCTCCCTGTCTGCCCAGTTATGCACACGGCTGCAAACCGCGTGCGGTGCATCAAGCCCAAACAGCCCTTTCCAAGTGGGAAAAGGATGGTGGCAGCTCTGCTTTGCCACATCAAGCCCTCGGTCTGGGGACAAGCTGGCCAGGCTCTCGCCATGGGACGCAGCAAGGGCACACCTGAACTATGGGGACTTCTGGATGGTCTGTGGCACCTTCGGATACAGAGTGGACATTTTCCTCTACAGAAACAAACAGTAAGGTGCTAATTCTGTAGCTTTGCTCTTCTAGTGAAGCCATCTCGGAGTATAACACCTTCAACATCTATTTCATTTTTCCCCTCATGTTATTTAATGGGATTTATGGAGACAAGGTTCAATCATTCAGCATTATTTTACCTTTTCTCCCCCCTTTTAAAGTTGCTAGCAAAACAATTAAGATTAATGTTTTAACAAAAATTTCTAGCTATAGATAATCTCTGGGAGGCAAAATCTTTTGGGTTTTTTAACATGTAGACATAATTTATTTACTGTGATTAAATGAAGAAGCTTTAGAGTCCTCTTAGCTACAGGTCACCTCGTCTGGATGTGAGGTGCTCTACCTGTCCGCGGGGAGCAGACCATCCCAAAGGAGCATGTTTTACTTCAAAACCACTCATTCAGATGACACTGAATGCCAAGATACAAACAAGCAGTTTGGCTACAAACCTTTTAAGCCTTTGATTTTACTTTGGGTGCTCATTTTAACTGTTTGGTACCAGTACACTGATCAGGAAAGCTAAGAAACTGTGCTGGGAGCCCTACCAACAGAAATACACTGCCTTTTGGGCATTATAGCAGAGAGCAGATTTTGCTCGGAAGAGCACAACATCCCATCTGCAACACCCTCTAACCGCACCACGCACCAGACCATAAGCTAACCTAAGTCCTGTTTGTTTCCACGACCTTCAAATAAAGCCTGGCATGCACGCATGCGTACCTGTGTGCAGACCCACAGAGCACGTGTGAGCACCTGAGCAAAAGGGAGGCTGTACCATGCTACATATTGACCCTGACAACTAGGAAACTAATAATATCTACTATTCTCTTACTATACTGTGCATAAGATCAGTGCCAGTTCTTTATTCATGCATCATTTTGAGAGGCTCAATGGGTATGATGTGCCTTTTTTTTTTTTTCTTTCAGCATTAAAAGGCATCTAACATATGCTCTCCTCCCAGCCCTGGAGACGTGTTGGCCATTTAAGGCTGCCAGCAGTCCTGCCAGCGAGGCGCGGTGCCCAGGCACGGAAGGGTGACACAGTGTGCACCAAGAGACTAATGTTTCTGCAGGGAGCTGACGGATGGTGGTGCCGGGAGGCAGCTAAGCAAGGACAGAGGGGTTCGTGGTTCAGTGAGACGGAAACTAAACTGCAAAGCCTGAGATTTAGAGGTCCTCATGCTATTTGTGACATCTTGTTCCCTTGGAGAAAAGATTTCTTCCCATGCTGCGGAAGATTTGTCTTTCTAGATGGCACCACCCCGAGCAGAAGGCTCCCAAGAAGCAGTTTTTGCAGTTATGCATATTCAAAGCTTGATGCAAAAGCAAGCAAAACCAGAGCAATCTCTAGGGCCCGTTACACAACGGTAAGAAGCAGCCTTCAACCCCAGCCAATTCCTACTTCATCTTTTCACCCACTTCCTACAAACTTGGCCACACACACTTCTAAGTTCCTCATTGCTCGCCTTTTCTGAGGGGCCATGCGGCCACCTGGTCTGAACATCAGCGGCTCCAGTCCAGCTGCCCAAGCATGGAAGGTGGTTAACCAAGCCTGAGGACAACTCGTATTCAGTATCACAACTTCTTCCTGCCACTTTGGTTTTTATTTGTCCATGGCTACAAATGCTAATATTCAGGTAAGCTGCTCTGAGACACCTGCATGCTGCAGGAGAAAAGCATAGGAGGAAAATAAAACCTCCAGCCAACGTTTGGTAGGCTATTGGCAGCACAAAGCGAGAGTGCCCAAGTGACGCATCCAAGCCCCAAAATACCCGGTGCAAAACTCCAGAATCTTTAGTGAGAAGCCAAAGGGATGATGCTGCAAAATGGCCATTAACAACAGGCTTAAAAAATACAAAATGAGAGGAAGCGTGAAAGTCACAATGGAAAGAAAAGAATGCACTGCTTTAACATCAGCGTAAGGTGAGAACATACAAGACTGTTTGTAAAGAAGCCTTTGAAATTAGTTTCATCATCTGCTGTGATTGAAGGAAAGGCCTTATTCAAGACATCATTCATGTTAATTGTAAGCACATGTTGGGGTTCCAGCCTGAAGCAAGGGGTTAATCCTCCAATTATTCCACAGGATTAGAACTACATTTTTTTTTCCCCAGGAAATGTAGTGTTATTGTGAAGCCCATCCAGACATGGTATTTCATAATTAATACTAAATAAAAAGTGAATTCTCTCCTTTGTCTAAATAGTTTGCTTTGGCTCAGCTAGGAGCGGCAATTAGCAAGACAGCCTCCCTGAACCTATTTGATCTGCTACAGAGTTTCCTGCTGCGTATCAGAAGAACAAACCTGATTTCACACAATCCATGGGGTTTATGTTGGCTGGATGTGCTATAATTAAAATGATCTTCCCCCCCACCCCCCCAAGGGCTTTGTTTATATGCTTGTGGTTTTTTGTGGGGAGGCACGCATGTACCTAATTTAGCAGTTTTGTTGATTTACACTTCTGCTCTTTACTGGTTCCCTTTGTAGCAGTCACTGTTTGTAGTTTGGTGCAGAAATTGGGACCTGTTATCATTTGTGTTATAGGTCCATTTTATTAGCAGAGGTAGAGGAACAGTTCCCATGGAAACGCTTCCGTGTTTCATGGTGCGCTTTTCCTGGGATTTTCAAGGTTGTGCAGGGTGGGCGCTGGGGTGCTCTGGGGCTTTCTAAATGGGCACATGCAGCGGTCTGTCAACACTTCCCCTGCAGCAGGGGGAGAAAAATAACGTGTCTTTAGATTGCGTATTTCCTCCCTTACGAAGTCTAACGCTTGTGAAAACAGCGGCTCGACAGCCCCACGCCACAGATTGATGTTCAGGCCAGTTCCCACCACTTTGACAACAAAACAGATCCTGTTTTGAAAGGCCACCTCAAACCTAGAGTATTTTCCTTTCACTCTCTGACCTTTACGCTTAAGCTGTGAGTGATGCTACGGTTTAGCAGGGCTCAGCGCGCTCGCCCGAGCCAAGATGTCCTTGTGTCACTAGGGACTTTCAGAGCTTCTTGAAAAAAGCCATGCCATCAACGCCCTCCTGCTCTGCAGGTGAGGTGTTCAGGCCCAGGGAACACTACTGCTCATGGGCCAACCCTGTCCCCTGGCATTTATCAAGACTGATACTATAAAAAATAAAAATTATCACATGTGAAAATGTTAAACCACCTTATTTCTCACACAGCCTTTCTCTGAGTCCCTTATGATGGCCATAGGCACAGGTGAGCTGCATAGCAAATGGGCTGTACCGCTAGTCACGTAAACACCGCAGCAGATTCACCTGCAGCCTGGATCATGCCAGGACAGGTCCCCATCCCCCTGCACTTTGTCCTCTTTCTTTCCAGAGTCTGGGGATGGGTTCACAATGTTATTCTTCCCTTTACTTTTTCATCTGAAGACTTGTAAATAAATTATTTTAAATATTTGCTTCAACCTATTCACAGTAGTGGGGAAAAACCCACCAAAGAAACTTCAAACTTCGGGGCAATGGCCACTGCACTGAGGAGAGAATTATAACAAATTCTTACTCAAGTGGAGAGTAATTATCATCATCTAACAAACACATTAAATAATTCATTATTATTATTTTGGCACTTCTTTGTGAACCAGGTGTTTAGGAAGCTGTTTCAAATGGAAGCATGTAATGAAGTCCCTGGGGTCCTTCCCCACCAGCCAGGAGCATGAGAAGAACCACAAATGCTTGGACAGGGCTGGAGCTACCCAGAGCTTGGCTCCAGCATGGCCAGCAAAGACCACATATCAATATCAGAAGGTGCTATGGTTTTATTTATTTTTCATTATTTCCCATGAATATTTCTCAGTTTTCTAATTACTCCCAGGGAAATGTTTCAGCTTTCTCAGTTAAGAAAGATTCAAGTAAGGTTTATGTCTCTGGTCCATGTTTTCTCTTAAGTTTTTAAAACACAACGATATTTTTATTTATGTTCGACTCTTAAGAACTCTATTTTCATTCACAGTACCATTTCGACCAAAGTCAGCAGGAGTGCCCAGGAGCATCCCATGTAGTCTCATGTTCCTTCAGCAATTACTAAGCCTTCCCCTCCTCTCGGATCTTTTTGTGAACCAGCCTTCACAAAAGCATTTGGCTTTTCGTAACAACTCAAGTTTCTCTTGCACATATTGAAAATCTCAGCCACACCATACTACTTCTGGTATAAAAAAAAAAAACATAAAGAGTCTGGAGTCACCAAGGAGGAGGGGAGAGAGGTTCTTTTTTTAAAAAAAAAAAAAGTCATTACCAGCAAGATGATTATTCTGCATGTGCTAGAAAGTACCATAATCATGAGGCAGCCCAGCAAATGCCTGTTCGCCAGTTGATTAAATAATGCAGCACCTCTATTTATTAAATCCAGGCAGAGCTGCTATTGAGTCAGCTGTTCTTACCTTCAGGTTTTTGGACAACTCGGAGTCGCAGAGCTAACTGCTGGCTGGAGGACATTCACAGCTGGGGTCCCTGTGTACGTGGTGTACCCGAGCCTGGAAAACACAAGTGTGGAGATATAAGGAGGTCTTGGCCTTATATAGCTGGCAGCTGCATTTGCTACTCTGTTCTGCAGGAATTCACAATAAAGGCCAGTCTCATCGAGATTTTTCCTCCCTGAAAGCAGGGAAAAAAGTGGCTGAGCCACTTTCTTTTGTATCAAACGGGTGAGATCAGTATAAAGAATTCACAGCACCCTGGGACTTCAAAAACGTATAAAGAACTCAATGAACCGGTGCCCTGGCAAGAGTAGTATTTGTTGGGGAGGTACTCGACAGCAACACGGAAAGCCTGTGGGGCATTTGGTGTTTGAGAGGTTCGGAGAGCACAAAGGAGCGTGGGGCCAGGTGCTGTCCCCACGCCGCAGAGGCTGTTTGGGCTGGCTGTGCTCCAAACGTTAAAAAGGGCACACTGGCTTCGTGCAGTGTTCATAAACATGTCCATCAACTGCAACCTTTGGGGAATGGGCTCTACTCAAACCATTCACTTGCTGAAAAACAAACTGCCATTCTTTACCTTCCAGCCCTTCAGCCAAGCAGCTTTTCTCCACCCCAGACTGTAAAATCCACTCACCACATCCGCTACGTGAGTGCTGTTTAAAATTCACTCGCAAAGTGAATTTTATAGGTCATTAATGCTCAGCTCAGAAGCTGGGAATGGCCCTGTAACAACACGTGCAAATTTTCGACTGAAGCAGAATTATGCTAAAAACAACTGAACGAGGAGTCCATGAGGCTTGGCGTGATTACATTTTACTGAAAAACGCCTAAGCGTGCGGGCAGAGAGCAAGAGAGATGAGGTGAAGGTCCGTAACTACTACAGCAATTTTTATTCATTAGCACAGACGTATCAGCAGGCTACAGGACCCCTCAAGAGCACTGACCCTCTTGTCCACGCACTGCACGCTTTGTCCTCTTAGTAAGCTGTATTTTGAGGAGCCCCCACAGGACTTATTAGCTTCAAGATACTGACTGTACCAAGTATTTTTTTTCCTAGAAAATTTAGTGCAAGTTTTCTGCTCACTGGCACAAGCAGAAACAGGCAGCCCTTTTGCTGCACTTCCCCCAACGCACGCAGCCCGGTCCCGGGGCAGAGATGCAGTGGGCACAGGAGGCCACAACCAGCCCCCCCCAGTACCACCAACATGCCCGCAGCTCTTACCTGAGCGAAACGGCTCCAGGAGCTCCATGTTGCCCTGTCCTCGCCTCAAAGCCACACTGTGCAAGAAGAGGGGAGGAAGGGCCCCGCACAGGTGCCCTGGGGCTGCCCTTGCAGCAGGGCTGGGGACTTAATGCATCGCACCTGGGGCACGCAGCTGGTGGCAACCGGGAGCTGCCGCAGGGGCCCCCCGCTGCCTACGCAGGATACATACAGTAGCTACCGCAGCATAAAAGATATAAGCAAGCCCACGTATCTGGGATTTTTTTGAAGACACCTGGAGAGAAAGCGAACAAAAATCCACAACATGCATCTGATTTCTCAACCTAGCAGGAAAAGTTTCAAACCGCTCCTTCAAAGCAAACTGCATGTGAGCCCAAGCACCTCGCGGCTTTGGTCATTAAAGGAGAGCAAACAATGGTGGGATTCTATAATTTATTACCTTTGCTAAGATGAACACAGATACTTGATACCCAATCGTATGCAGAACTGTAAAAAAATAGTTTTAATACAGTATCAAAATTTACACAAGTGTTGTGTCAAAAGACCAGTGTCCCTCAAATTAGCCCCTGCACATACGTACTGCAGGCACAAGTACATGTTTTACATTTTTTCATACATATATATAGATATATAGGAATACAACAATTGAAGTTTAACTACGCAAACAATATGTGTGGGAGAAAACAACATGTAAAGGCAAGAGACAACTGTTTGGGCTGGGTAATATATAAGAAAGTACGCAAGAGTGCAACGCTTCAAAATGGAAGGCCCGATTCTGCATTTCCAACTCAAGGAGACGGAGCGAACAGGAGTTTTGCCCAAGAAAGCAATGCTGGATCAGAGGCCTTACGTCAAATGGTACCAAGTAAAAATAACAACAGAAACCAATATAATTACTGCTGCAAATTAACACATTTTTTTCTGAAGACAGTTAGTAGATTTACATCATACTCCTATATAACAAAAGATTGTACAGCAACCGAGCTACATTCCACTGCAAATAGCCCACGAACACAGCACGTTGCAAGCTCAGAGAAAACAGAGGTTCTGACTTTGGCTCAAATCTTAGTAACCAAGAACAAACCAGAAATCCAGGAATTGTTGCATTCCTATTTTTTTGTTGTTTTTAATTTTATTAATCTTCTTGATGCTCAGCTATGGTAAAAAGTTAAGCAACAGCATTCAGTCACAAGCCTGTTGCACATTCATACATGAAACTATCATTGCTTTTAGATATACACAAAATACCTATCATTGCAGTTCAATACACACAACTAGGATCATACACATAGATAAAAATAAACTAAGCACATCTAGGGCGCCGTCTGGTCAAATCTCAGGCAATCTGAACAAGAGCTTTCTGCCTCATAATAATGAAAGACATGCTCCGAGTATAATAAAACCTTTTTCTTTGAAAGAATGCTACAGTGGCAAGAAAAGCTTTTTTATAATGCAGTGCAATCTTTTAGATCCCTACAGACTCTCGTTAAATAAACCAGCATGTCTCTAAATTAAACAGTAGAAATTAGTATCCTGACAATTGGAAAATACTTTCCAAAAAAAACCTCTGATGGAAATTCTGATTTGAGACCTGTAATAGCGATACCTAAGTATTCCGTTCATTAAAGGGCTGCAAACATCGTACACGTCTTCAGAAGATGTGCATCAAAGAGAATCGAAAAGAAAGCTATCTTTACTTTCATTTAGAAAGAAATTGTGTTTCACTACAAGTACTGTAGTTATGCTACACTACTGGCTGGTTAGGAGACTTTATGGTCTTTTAGCACCTCCAAAGGCAGGTATTCTACCAAAGCAAAAAAATCATCTGGAAATTGCCTAAGCACCATTAACCAATATTTTACAGACTGAACTGTGAGTTACTAAGAAGTGACTTTCTCAAAACTGTGGAGACCAAAGGCACAGTTTATCAACGTCTTTCCAGTCGGGTGAAAAACCTCTGTTAAATCCAGTGGAAAATTCGCTCAGACTTACTAGAGATTGACTGTTACTAACCAAAATAAAACTTATTTCACGTAACTCCTGCAGAATCCCAATTATCTTTTAGTTAGGATGGAAATACCTCAGTGCTTCTAAATGTGGTGTGTTGAAGTGGCGATGCGGCGGCAGCGTTTCACTAGCCAGTATACCGAAAGAGCAGTAGTAGGGGGACACTGACAACACGGCTCCTCTGAAAGACCTCTGCGCAGAATCTCTACTGGTTTCCAACGAAGTCTCTTGTAGTGCATACAGACACCCTGTCGTCAGCTGGGAAGTCACTGTGGACGCAGTCAGTTCTTTCTCTCTTATCAGCAGTTCAAACTCTTTCTCTTCAGAGAGAGGATTTGCTCGGGGCCTTTTACATAGGTCCTTTATACTGATTTCCTGACAAATGTTGTCTAATTCCAGGGCACGACCCTGCAGCATCTCCAAGTTTCCTCCACACAACCTAAAGGGAGGGATGGAAAGAGATCTCATTACAACCAGTTAAGACGTCCTGGTGTTCATACAGACATGCATCTGGAAACGCCATACGTTCATTAAGCAGACCATGCAGCACACGTAAGGACAGAGGGGAGAGACACACAAAAGGAGAAGAGAACGTTTCTCCAGGGATACAACATTCCTTCTGAACACAGAAAGCACATGCTTCTAGGTAAAAATGATCAAAAACAGAGACAAATGAGCTAGCACGTGCATCACCAGGATATTTTGTGCTTCAGATACAAGACTGAGAACATTTACAGGCCTCAACTGAAACTTTGTTCCAAACTATTTCCCAAACCGCATCTCTGGCAGAACGCGATTCAGAAGCACGAAGCTCAGTCCAGAGGATTCTAAACATTTCTAGTTTGAAAAGCACAGAGCAGTTCTCCCCTTTTTTCAAAGAATTTATTTGTTCTCTTAAAATCAAGCAAGGCATTACAAGTGTGTGTTTTATTTCACTTGTTCTTCCTTGAGATCAGAGGAATCGAGCATGTAGTCACTGTCTGTACGTGCTTGTGTGTTGTGTGGAACCAGAGCAAGATCTACAATTTAGTAGAAGTTAGCATTTTTTTTTTCTTAGTGCAGACTATAGGTTATAAAGGTTTCCTTCCTCATACTCACATCTACTCCCATTCATGATTATGTAACATCCGTGTTACAATTATGGAATTAAAAATGCACAGAAGTTATAAAAAAAAGAATTAGGAAGGTATTTTATAATGATTTATAAAAAGATTGACCGATTGTAAGCAGGAGAATCGGTAGCTTGTGTTGTATCAGGCATCTCTTCCAGGGGCCACTGGAAACAAGAGTGGTGATTACCACCATACTGTATATTGCAATTTAAGATTATTTCTGTTTAATAATAATCAACTAGCAATCAACTAAAGTATAACTGATACTAAACCACTCATTACTCTCTGGAGCAACAGTAATATGACTGTCGAGAAAGGCAAAAACTGTTTTCCATTGTCATTATTTATTATTTGTATTTTAACAGTGCCTAAAGCCCAGGAGTGAACAGAGATTGCATCAGCTGGAACTGAAGAAACACAAAGCAGCTGGATCCCGGGAAGCTGACACCCTGAAAAGACACCACCAGCCCCGGGTCCTACAGCTGATGAGCAAAGGCAGAACAACCCCAAGTTCCTGCTGTTACTCTGTGCAAGAGGTGGGGAAATAATCCAGTTCCTCTGAGCCTTTGCTGAAGAAAACGTGAGTATAAGCATGAAAAACTGGAAGCAATAAGACTACAGTCTTACTACACAGGGCCAAACAAATTAAAGTCCTTTAAAGGGAACTGTCTTTAATACTCATGGGTGGGCAAACCAAACCCTGCAAACTTTCCATATGACCAGAATCTTGCAGCCTGAAATCAGAAGGAAAACGGCTGGAATCATGTTATCATCATAAAAATGTGCACGTGTTTTAGCTATGTCTGCTGTATTGTGAAACACTGTGCCATGGTGAAAGCATGAAAAATGGGTTTGCAGTGAAACCTCCCAAAGCAGCTGTCTATGGCTGAGCCATCAGAAACAGTGGAGGGCTGGATTTGAAGAGACGGGTGTTTCTTGCCAACGTTTGGTTGCTGATGTTAACTTCATATTGTCAAGAAGTAAGACCTCTTGGATAGCTTTTGTGAGAAGGCACATTGTACCTACAATTTCAACATTTTTTCTGGTCAATAAACATTAGACAATATTTACCAAGCAGCTAATGCTGACACAATAATAAACTAAAAGGTGACGCTTCCCAGAGTCCTTTATTTCCAGGTGAACAAATGACCCCTGATTGCTAGGAACGGACAAACGCACACAAGACAACCCTGGAAAGCCAACATCCTCAGCAGAATTGACAAGGTGGGGTCAAAAGGAATACTCATGCCATTTTTATGGGTGGGAAATCGAGAAAATCTTCATCAGCAACCACTTTTGCTTGTGCATACAGGGCAACAGATACCTGGGTCTTGAAGGCATCACAGTAATTTTATTTGCCTCCTTTTCACAAACACGGGATGATGTAGGCTAAATTTCTGCAGCTTCATCACCAAACTCCTTTTGTCCTGGCAGTTGTTTGCACAGTGATGATAGCTGTATGTATCTGTGTGTACATAACGCTGCGTTCTGCGCACATGTGCATTGTATGCGCCTTTTGGATTTGCATATAGGGTTGTTTTCTTCTCAATTCTCTAGTTCAACACTAACTTGTCATAAGAAGCGCTAATGGAATTACTTTGCGTTTACAAGCACTCAAGAGAAAATGTAATACTTAGGCATTCCTGAATGTGTTTTAAATAGTTATGACAGAGTAAAAACCCCAGTACCAAAAAACTTCACTCAAAATTTCAGCAGAAACCTTGACTGAATAACGGACAGCTATCAGGTTCACCATACAGCCGTGGTGATTCATTTCTAGCTTACTTCCAACACACCGGAGTGAAAGGATGGAGAAATCTCCCTGGAAGCCAGGCAGAAACCTGCACCCTAACTGCAGATGACAGCAGCTACATCACCTGCTGGCTGTGGTAGCGTTCAAGGCCCGTGGTACTTCATGTGCAGCATGAAATACGGAGATCTCTGGGCTTCCTGACCCCTCCTGCCCAGCTACCCCACCAGTCCCACACGGCACATCCCATCTTCCCTTTGGCTCCCAGCCCCAGAGAGCGTGCTGCGGGCCTGCGAACAAAACTTACCAGTTGCCTGAGGAAAATCATGAAGAACAAACCTCCAGACTTAATCCAAACATTCCTGTGCTTTGAAATTACCTCCATGCTCACTAATAGGTGATAAACTACCTCTAAACCCGCTGCTACGTATTGCCTCCTTCTCCTAAGACAATGCAAGTACATAAACACAAAGCAAAAACATTCCCAAATATGTTGGTGATGAGGTGGTACCAATACCATATGCACATCCCAAGGAGAGAATTTCCACATCCGTTACCTTGATAAAATATCAACCTGAGCATACAACACCGTAAAGTTCATACGACATGAGCTATACATCCAAATTGCATTTCAGTACCAATTAAGACTATGCACCAAAATTATAGTGCCCAAAGTGAAACTTGTCATCATTCCACTGTTTTCAAAGGCAAAACGATGCCGTGGCAAATGTTTCAAGTAAAACACCCACAGCGCACAAAGCTGCAGCAAAACAGTGAGCTACAAACTGGAAGGAACTGCAATGAGAATGCAAAAGAAAAGAAACATTGTAATTAGTTCATCACACATCCACTGCGCTTTTAACATGGACTAGATGAATACAAGAAAAAGTAAAACCGGAAAGGAAATAACCAACTATTATAAAAGCATAATATGTATCAATAGTCAAACCAGACATAGATCATAGAAGTCAGAAGAAAAGGGAGCATTTCAATGCCAGCGGCAGAGCTGTGAATGGCTGGGGAACAAAGAGACAAGGCAGAATACAAGTATATATTTGGGATTTACAAAAATTGATAATGTCAAATTTAGTATTTGTAGTATTTGTAGTATTTAGCATTGTAGAAGTAGCATTAGTTACGTCATGAGAACTTTTATGGATTACTATTAAATATGTATTACTTAGAAACCACTTTTTTATCCATAAATTGCAACGCAATAGTGTAGGCAAGAAAACACACAGGTGCCATTGTACTGATGGGGAAACTGAGGCTGCCAGACTTCATCATACTTGCCAAATTTTATTCTTATGAAGGATAAATTCAGGCCAGCTGAGTCATGCAGTGCTTTATCCCAGATATATTATCACACATAGATTTTTCTAATCAATACTGACCAACATGTTAAAATTATAGTGTTCCTAATAGAACAGTAATTGCATTACAGAAACAGTAATTGACTTAATTTCCATATAAAATCTTCAAGGGCATATTGTCAGCATTTAAACAAAAAATATTTTGCGTCTTCAGGTGTTTCCAGGCTCAATATGGAATATAAAATTAAACACCTTAAGCTTACACTGCACATTTCTCCAGCCACAGTTTTTTCTGTCTCATTAAGGTACTGGTAAGAGTCATTAACAGCCTGCTGATTTATATTTTCCTGAGCTTCCAAGACAAGGGTATATTTAAAAAAAAAGGGGGGGGGGGGTGGATTTTATTTATTTTACAAAAAAATCTGTTTTGCGGCCACAAATAAGTGCAGGAGTACATTTAAGCTTTCGTGGGTCCTTCCTGAGTATGAGCATACACATATATCTGACCAATTGCATTTAAAGACAGACTGATGACAGTGCTCTGGATTTCAGGGCAGGAGGGATCATTAAATCTTCTTGCCTGACCTCCTGGGTACCAGAGAACACTTACTTTTCTGCAGCAGCTCCTATACTTAGCCTCAGACCTTGTCTTTGATTAAAGCACACCTCACTTTAATTTGTAGGTGGCAAAGTGGAGCTTCCAGTAGGTGATGCTGAAGTCAGAATAGGAAAAACCGATGCAAGTTTCGCAGGTAAGCCTGTGCCCTTGGTTATTGAGGCAGCTGGACTAGGTAACGATCATCATTCCGTAAATATAAACCCTGGTCTGCAAAGCAAGCCTGGGTGGAATACGCGCATCTCCATGCACAAGCACGCGGTTTGGTCCTATACAGCTTGCAAAAAGAAATAAACACATCCTGCCATATGAAATAACTGCTTCTGTATCCCTAGTGATACCACTTGCACGTAGGGAATGATCCCATAACCCCCGGCAGGGTGGGGAAGATCGCCAGGTCCTGGGCACGGGGACACACACAGGGCAATTTCTTCTTTCAGCCACCCTGCGTGACCGATCAGGCCATGGAAGAGCCTCTATCAGACCAGCTCTTCCCTCTCTTTCACCGCTGTCTCCACTGGTGGGAGAATCACAGGTGATTTTTTTTTTTCTTTTTTTTAAAAAACTCTCCTCATAACTCAGGAAAACAGCAGCACTATTTTTAGCAATGATCTCCCTCTGTTTTCTTATGGCTCTGTCCTTTTAAAATACATTCCTCTCTTTAGATTTCTTGCTGTGCAGAAGGGGATTGCACTAGCAATGAGGTTTTGTAACAAAGACTGTTACTTTTTGGCAGGAATTCCAAATTGCCAAATTTGTAAAGAAAAGCAGGCTCCTTACTTTGGCTTGTTCTTCCTCCTGCATCTGATTCCGCTAAGTGATGCAAGCGGGAGCTTTGCATTCCCCAGAAAGGCAGGAGCAAACCCATATGCTTCCCTCTGGGAAACAGCAGGGTCTCCTCCTTGGCTGGGGATGGGGAAGGTTGGGCAGTCTGTTTAGCTGACAGCTCACTTTCCTCATTTCGAATATGACAGTATCATTTATATCTATTTCTGCCTGCTGCAATACCTCCTAGCAAACTAAAAGCTGAGCTTTCACATCATATTGAACTAAATTCCGTGTATTTCTTATCAATCCATTTCAGCTATCGGCCATTGTTCAAATATTTCACTTACACCAACCAGCTAAAAAGCACGGCGTTAAATGTCCCATTCAGGGAAGTGTCTTTGCCAATGGGTATTTTAAGAGAACTACAAAAAGCTTTTTTCGATAATTACGCATGATCTCTTGACAAATTTACTCAGCATAGCTTTATTTTCTTGGCAACAGCAGGTGAAATATCTGGAAGGTGCGCAGAGGACCTTGAGCCCTGCTGAACCAGGCACTGCTCAGGAGCCGGGAACGGTGGGTCATCGTACCTCTCCTGTACGAGGGCGAGACCAGCGCGCTCACGGGCACAGTGCTGCCGATGGGGACGTGGTCAGGGTGGTCATTAGAGAAGGGACCTGAAACTGTGTGCCCGTGGAGAGGGGCTCAAGCATTCTGCTGCTGCTTCTGCCGTTCGGAAGTCAGAAAAACAGGCGAGGTGGCTGCGGTGAAGCCCTGCGCCTGGGTTTTATGTTACAGGAAGGGATGTGATTGCTGTAAATTTGTGCACAGTTCACTTGCATAAACCTATTTCCTCAGGCTTCATGGAAGAGAAGTCAATGTCACCCAGCCATGCGGAAGACAATCACCCTGCGCGTAAACGCAGATATCCAGGCAAGTCAACAGCACTACTGAGCTCTTACTGTGCATCTCCACAAAGCTCAAAAACAGAGCAAATGTCTACAAAAGTCCCTTCCAGTTCTCCCCTGAAGGAGTGCAACCCTACCCACTCCAAGTAACCAGTAGGTCCCTGCACCATCTCTGTAGGTGGGGAATAAACACCCACTTAGCCGAATGAATATTAAAGCAGTTTAGCTAATGAGTGAAGTAGAGGAGAGAAGACGTGCACTAAGCACCAGAAAACAGTCATGTCAGAGCCGGCGTTAGGAGGCAGGAATACAGGGTCCCTGCTCCCTGCTCAGCTCACCATTGGTTTTGAATCCTCTCCACCACACAGCTGGTGCCCATGCTGCAGTGGGACTCAGCCACTTGTTGATTCAGCTCACCTGATAAACTATTGCATCTTGTAACAGCTTTCTAAGTTTCATTAACTGCAACAGTTTGACTGTTGACATAGGTAAGAACTGGCAAATTTGCCCCTCTGATTGCTTGTGTCAATTGCTGTTTATCAATGCAACACAGGTCTTTGCAATCCAACCCTGACTTCAGAGTAAATCACATCTGCTCTCAAAGCAGTGTCAACACTGACCTTGGGATCATGATGCATGGTCTTCAGCCCAAAGTTCTGCTATTTTTATTGTGAATATGTCATGTGCATTGGCTTTATTTTTGCATTAAGGTATTTCTCTCTGCATGGGTTACAGGAATCCATTATATTCCACTGGAGAACAAATATGTATCCTAGATGAAGTAGAAAGACTTCCTTATTTAGAAAAACACCGCTTTCAGCTTCAAAGAAAACCTGTGCAAGTGTAAGTAACTTGGAGAGCAGCCGCGGCTGGCATCACCCCCATCGTAAGGGCCGGATCTCTGCCCCGAGAAACACACAGTCCACAGATGCAATGAGTGACAAACAGAAAAACAATCCCGCCCACAACAGTAACATCCCAGTGGTGTCCACAGGAATGTTGCCAGGACAATACGACACGTGTTGAGTAACAGACATGACGTTTTGCATGGACTGTACCGGAGGAGCGTTACCTTCAGAGCATTTACCACTGAGTCAGACTGCTGAGAGGCTGAGCCATGTCCACTGACGCTAGCTGGCTCGTTTGCAGAGCAGTAACTCCCCTCCGCCCCTCCTGGCATCCTAATGGGATCCTTCACAAAAAATTAAAAACTATTTAATAAAGAAACGGGTTGGTAACTAATTAAAACAGATGTCAATTTTTTAAAAAAAAAGCTGAGAAGCACTGAAGGCATGTTTCACTCCAAAGTCGCCCCCTCTTTCTGTGCCACAGTAACCGAGATCCACGTGAGGTAGCTCAAGCGCTACCGTTGAGTGTCATCCAAACACTCTGGCCCTCAAGGGTGTCTATCTGGAAAATCAGGACATAGTAATAAAATTTCTTATGTATGTACCTTGCCTCACAAAAGCGCTGCGAGGTTCAGAGAGATGATTTCAACTCCAGAGGAACGTCTGGCAAATTTCTAATTTTATCCCAATAATTCTGGAGGTTGTTTCTTCAACAAAACTCACGTTTTTAAAAGTTGCCGCAAGGTTTGCAACGCAAGCTCAGATGCAGCTGACCAGGGAAGAAGCCAGGAGCTCCGGGCTACCAGCTCACTCCTTCCCTGCCTCTGGCTGCTCCGGTGCAAGGGCACGTCCCCCCGCTTGCCTGCGAGATGTCAGTTTATACCCAACAGGGACAACCTGGGGGGCTTTTTCCTCCCAGTGAACACCTGGAAGGGGTCTTCAGGACACTGCCAAACAAATGCAAGCTACCTAAACTCTTACAGCTCAGTCACCTCAAACTTTGCAGGATGTAAAGCATCTCCTGGAGCAACTGCAGTGCCGTGGTAACCTGAGCAAGCAGCCTGCTTGGGAGGAGTGCTAAAAATACCCCGGCTGCATTCGTGGACAGCAATGTGATAGCTGCAGCGCCAGGAACGGCACAAGTAAACGCTTCCGAGGTGCTTTCCACCTGCCCTGCTCTTCACTGTCGTTCCTCATGCAGAATTTTGTTTAAAAAAAAATGAGAAATATAAAGAAAAACATTTCAAGGATTGAGATGAAAAGTTCCTTTCTTACAGAGTAAGAAACACTGTAGGAAACATTAAGAAACAATGTAGCAGTAATTCCTGCTAGATTGTGTGGGAAATGCATTGCTGAAGGAAAAATAATGACAGTGGAAAGAGCCTCTGATCAGAATCAGTGCCCCGATGTGCCGTAATTTACCCCGCTGAGCGAGCACATAGCACATGGCAGTCTTTTTGGGGGCGTCTATAATCTAAACAATAGGAAAGATGAAGGTGGGTGTGGGAGGAAAAGGGCACAGAGGGATGACATGAGGCTGCACTTCACAGACCTGGTCTGCCCGAAACCATTTAATTGAGAAGTACCCCAGTGCACAGCAAGTTTATACGCCGTGCATGACTCTGTCAGGATATGCCCAGGATATGTCAGGATATTCGTAACCAGCGCTGCACAGCTCACAGCAGGGCCCAAGGGGCACATCACAGCGAGAACCCTCGCGACTACCGAACACGTTAGACTTGAGCCCAGCAATCGCCTGCAGGACTGAACCTCACATATTAAAAAAAACCCCTAAAAACAACAACAAAAAAAGAGAATGCTGCGTACGCTAAGCCCACGGAAAAGGTACCTTGAGCCTGAATATGAAACCCCGCTTGGTACACGAGCTCGCCTCCCAGCGCCGCCCTCCTGCCAAGCAATGGATGCAGTGTAAACCGCAATAGCAGGCACTAATGGGTCTCATAACCAGGCTGACAATACCGGCGCGCACTTAGGGCAGCGCGCGGTGTATCATCCTGCAATTCTCCGCAGCAATGACTATTATCAATTTGCTGTGATGTATGGAGGGAGGTTTAGGACTTATTTTTCTCTGAGAAGGATTTATAGATCTTTCTGTGACTGGGCAGACTTAATGCTATACTTTGGGAAAGGAAATGAAAGAGGAAGGAAAAGGGGTAATAAAGCAGATTGGAGCAATTCTGGTTTAGGATAAATTCCCTCAGTCAGCTTTGGTTTTTTTTATAAGTCAAAGTATCCTGTTTCTTTACTGACTCCAGCACCAGCAAAGATTTTGGTCAGTTTTGAATGGTAAAATATAAATATCGCTATTAAAAGGCTGGGAAAATTAGTACAGATTGTAAATCTAAAGCCTCCTGAATATGAGAAAATTAAAAAAAATAAAAAAGTCCTGCAAATTGTGCTGCTGTCAGAGTTCAGGCCTTCCTCCAGGCAGCTGTCCTCCACAGCCACTTCTGTGCCATATGCAGCACGTTTTTGTCTCCCTTCACAAGAATGAGAAACTTGTGAACACGCTGCTTTAAGCAAACAGCGTTCTCAACGCATGTTGGTAGGAGATTGAAAATCACTATTTCCCCTGTGGACATTCTTCTCCCTCCTCCCTCTCTCCTTGGTAAGAGACATAAGCTTTTCTTAAAAAATAAGGCAGGTTTTGCAGCCCTGAAGCCCCATCCTCCAGCTCCGGGACTTCTCATCTCAGGTGAGGCCACTCTACAGAGGCAGTACAGCCTCTGCCTTCTTTGGAGGAAGCTCATTCCAGCAGATGATGGGGATGGGACCAGCCTGAACGTGGGTCTCCTGTTCCTCGGCAAGTCCTGCGAGCCTGAAGAGACTTCAGCACTACCGACTGCATTATGAGTTTCTGAGGCAGTGAAGCAAAACAAGAGGAAAAGGCACTTTGCCAAAGTGGCAGTGTCTGAAAACAAGGTGCCTTAGGAGACTAGAAAAGCGTGCTTTTCAGACCTATCATCACAGCTGCTGCTTGCCCACGTTTAACCTTCCACCAAAACTCGACCTGAGTTGCCTTGCACTCCATCCCTTCTCTGCCACTGCCCAACGCAGATGACAACTGGATCCTGAGCAGAACCTTGAGGACAGGAGGAGAAATCCTGTTCCCTTCCTCCTCTTCTCTAGCTCCACACACAGCACTTGCATTCAGCTACTCAAAGTAGAATTCCCATGTGTCCACATGTTTTGGACAGATCTTTTAATTTATTATCCAGTAACAAAGTTGCAGAAGTGGAACTAAATCACACAGAAGGGATGAAGTTGTGGCTCTGTAGTGCTGAAATCTGTATCGACTTTGAAAATCTTCAGGCTTGAGAGGTGGGCCTGCGCGAACCTCATGAAGTTCAACAAGGCCAAGTGCAAGGTCCTGCACATGGGTCGGGGCAATTCCAAGCACAAATACAGGCTGAGTGGAGAATGGATTGAGAACAGCCCTGAGGAGAAGGACTTGGGGGTGTTGGTTGGTGAGAAGCTCAACATGACCCGGCAATGTGTGCTCGCAGCCCAGAAAGCCAACCATATCCTGGGCTGCATCGAAAGCAGCGTGGCCAGCAGGTTGAGGGAGGGGATTCTGCCCCTCTGCTCTGCTCTCATGAGTCCCCACCTGGAGCACTGCGTCCAGCTCTGGGGCCCCCAACACGAGAAGGACACGGACCTGTTGGAGCGGGTCCAGAGGAGGCCACGAAGATGATCTGAGGGCTGGAGCACCTCTCCTACGAGGACAGGCTGAGAGAGTTGGGGCTGTTCAGCCTGGGGAAGAGAAGGCTGCGGAGAGACCTTATAGCAGCCTTCCAGTACCCAAAGGGGGCCTACAAGAAAACTGGAGAGGGACTTTTTACAAGGGCATGTAGTGACAGGATGAGGGGTAATGGCTTTAAACTGAAAGGGGGCAGATTTACATTGGATATAAGGAAGAAATTCTTCACTGTGAGGGTGGTGAGGCACTGGAACAGGTTGCCCAGAGAAGTTGTGGGTGCCCCATCCCTGGAAGTGTTCAAGGCCAGGTTGGATGGGGCTTTGAGCAACCTGGTCTAGCGGAAGGTGTCCCTGCCTATGGCAGGGGGTTGGAACTAGATGGTCTTTAAAGGTCCTCTCCAACCCAAACCATTCTATGATTCTATGATCTTGAGTAATTTTGAATAAACAGTGCTGCACAATGTTGATGTCCAAGAAAGAATTGGTTTTTTTGCTCATCCTACGCTGCTAACCTTCCCTACTGCCCCCGTCCAGCCCTTGTACCCAAGGTAAAGCCTGGTTTGCATGTTGCCTCCTCTGAGTCTAATGTGTACTGTGTGCAGATTGTACTGCTGCAGAAAGCAGTGTCTGAAGCAAGTAAAACCGACATAATATCTCCTGTACATTTTGCCACAAAGATGATAGAGGGAACTGCAATCACTAAACGTGCAGATCCATTTTCTGTTGCAAGTAAATCTACAAAATATCTAATGCCAACATGCGACTCCAGTGAATAGAAAGCACAGGAAATCTGACTCAACCCCATAATATCACATAACAAAAAAAAAAAAAATCAGATGAATGGAAATTTAGCATCTCCCTCACATTGACTGCAAAATGTTAAGGATACTCAGGCTGTTATCCCATAGCGCCCGAGGCAAACCCTGCACTGTACTCTGGTCACGGTCAGAATAAAGACCCCTGTGTAGAACAGGATGCTCTTTGATGGAGAGAGCTAATCATGAGCCTTTCTACTTGAGCCAGGAGAAAACATCATTTTTTCAATCCATACTGTTGATAAGGACAGTCATGAATGAAAACCACTGTAGTGCAAAGCACACTATGTAGCTCGAGTCAGTGGCAGTTTATCTGCCAGCCCCTCTGGAGGAAGTGTGCTGCTTGCTGCCTGACTCGCAGCCTCCCCACGGCACGCAGGGATAGCCGAGGAGGAAAAAATGAGTCCATCTCTGCCCCAAGGACACTTGCAGTCACCTCACCAAAGCTTCTGAGAGAACATGATTTGCCTGTTCACTGGGCACTGCTCTGTTCACTCACCATCAGAGACCTACCTCAGCAAACGCACAAGACCTCCTTCTCCAACTGCCTTTTATCCCGGGGCAAGTGGTTTACTGGGAAGCGTATCCTTCCTGCTGGGTAACTGCCATGCCAGTTCAATCACTACCTGATTTTCAAAGCTTTTTTCTGATTTCCCCAGCCCTAAATTTCCCCGTTAGCTCAAAAGAAAACACAGGCAGCGTTTGTCAGCTTGTTTCAAACAGGCAGGAGAAAGGAAAAACAGAAGGCAAGAAGCTGCAGTCTGCTGCTCTGCTGGATTAATAATGCACTAAACAAAGCGGCAACAATTTTTTTAGGGAACATTCCTGTCAATTAAAATACACAATTTTAAAAAGCTGCAGTTATTCTCCGTAATTCCTGTTCTCAAAGACTTCAGTAGAAACCTCTACTTCTGCATATTGCTCCCGAAATCCACATACCCTCCTAGCATATTTGAAGCATACTCAGATTTCCAAGTGGCCAAAACCACTGCTGGCTACACATGTCTAGAAACAACCATTTTCAGCAGGCCCTTCATAAACCTCTTTTGCTAATGAACCTGTAAGAGAAAAAGGCTCTGGGCTGTAGCACCTCCAAATCTTGGAGGCCCCACATATAAAGACCACCACTATTTTAAATCTGGAAGATTCAGTGGACTCTACTAGAAAATCCTGAGTACAAAGTAATTCCAGACTTTTCAAAATTACTCTGGAAAAATAATAATCTGCCCTTCTCTCTGAACTGCAACTCTTTTTGTACACTAGTTTTTTCTTGAATTTGTATCTTTGTAACATCAAGCCCATAAGCTCTTGCCACCCAGCCTGCCCATGCCAACCAAGATGGAAGCGCTACGCGCAGGGCACCCCGAGACAAAGACTCTGGCCAGAACCTCAGCTGTTGTAAACTGAGGTCGCTCCATTAATGACCTATTAATTTAAACTGAGGATGAGAGCACATGAAAGAACAGGGTGGGTGGGTGGATGCTGTTGATCTACTTGCAGCAAATATTTGATGACATGATTAGGTAACATGGGTTTGTTCAATCAGTTTTAATTACATTTTGGTTGAAGGATTCCCTATTCTTCTGCACGCTAGGGAAGGGAGGAGACAATCGTTATCGGACTGTGAGTGACACAGATTTTAGAAAAAGAAAAAAAATACTAACCAAACAGTTCCCATCTTCTAATTAGATTTATAACTCAAACCATGCCATGCAGAGGGAAAAGACACAGATCTCAGCAAAAAGGTTTTTGAAACATTTGGAAATGGGTTGAAATAAAATGTGATAATCTAACGGAAGGGGGAAGAAAGAGGGAAATGGAAGGTGTTGGAAGTGTTTAAAAATATAGGGTGTGCCTAAGGGTCACACCTGCCACTTCACACTTAAACCTACCAGGAGTGGAAAAGGCTAGCAAGGATGCAAAACCCCAAAAAAGTGCCTGAAGTAAGAGTGGAATTGAAAGAGAAACAACAAAAAGAGATGGAAAAGGACCAAACGACTTGTAAAGCAAAGAATGAGGAAATGGAGGCAGAAAAGCCCTCATGAGAGGGAGCAGCTCCGGTTCAGCCCTGCTCTGCTCCACACCTGCCTCATGGCTTTGGTGCTGCAATGCTCTGGAAGTGGGGAGCCCATCTCCCTGCATCCAGCCTCCGGCCCCGCTGGCCCATGCACTTTGTTCGCTCAGAAAGCGGCGTCCTGGCAGTATTTCCCTTCCCCTTCATTAAAAGGTAAAGCTAAATTACAAGGACAAGAGTTAGAAGGGGGAAATGTCTGACAATTCTCCATCTCTGCCTCTTGCTCCCTCCTCCCATGAAACAAATAAAAACCAAAGCAATTTAAATTGGGTGGCTTGCCAAGCATATCTTTTGCAAATGCATTCACTGTCGTTATATGACAGATACCCACATTTCCATAGCGTTTCAGCTACGCTTATCAGCCCTGAAAAAAATACCCCTATGAAAATTCAGGGATATCTTCAGTTAATTGACATGTGCGTGCCAGATCCTGATCTCGCTTCCCGCAGCATAAGGCACGGATAGCAGTTACGCACCACATCAAGCCTGGGAGGACACTCCTGTTTTCAGTTAGCTGAAGTTACTCGCTGGCGTAACAGACCTGTCACAGCCCAGGAAGCTGCAACTGGGGTCTGAATCCATTGTTTGGTCCCTACACGTTTTCTTAATTATTGCTGAGTATCCTCATTACAATATGCACAGACACTATGTTCTGGCTAGAGCACCGACCATACTATCATGGGGGTTTTTAATTTTTTTTTAATGTCAGTGGCAAAACTCAATCCACAGTGATGCTGTAGTTTCACGTACTTTTTGAGGCAGCAGAAGGCAGCGGCACTGCCAGAGCCCGTGTGCTGCAGAGAGCTTTCCTGCCCCAGCCCCACCGGGGAACTACTCTGGCCTGAAATCCATCCAGCAAAACAGAAATGTTCTCGCTCAAATCCTTTCGCCTCTACGCACTGCTGTCACGCACCCTTACTTACAGGAGCATTTGAGAAGCACCAGCACAAGCGGCACACCCCTTGTCTCGGGCCCAGCCGGCACTGTTTGGCATTCTCAACAGAAGACCCAGCTGCATACCATAAATCTTGGAAAGTATCTGCTTTCTTGCACAAAAAAAACCTATTTGTGGCCAGAAACTGAAAGGGTCTGGATCATATCTTGTTACATGCTATCTGAGAGAAGGAAAAAAAGAACAGCGAAAAAAAGAACAGCTAATTACAGCTCTCACCAACACAGCAAACCTACAACCTGTCTATGGCTTCTCATAACTCTTAAACCCACTACTATGCTATAAACCACCACCAGAACAACCGTGCCGCACAGGAAGACACTAACAGGCTTAAGTGAATATGCGCATTTTTATACCTTTTCTATTACCTGATCAAACTAAAGTATTGACTCAGTGGTGGTAGTGCATTTCCCCTGACAAAGAAGCCCTTCAGTACAGCAGAGTGAACTAAAACTCAGATTCCATTTGAACAGTGATGGCAGCACTTAAAACCATTTTCTCTGGAAACTTCCTCACCACTAAATATTAATAAAAGCTTTACATTAGAGATCTGTGGGGTTTTGAAAAGAAAACTAATATGTATGGAGGGAGACAAGCAAAGCAAAAGAAATTGGAAAAGAACCACACCTAAGTGGTAGTTGAAAGGAGTGATTTATCTGAAGAGGGTTCCAACAAATGTGCCGGTGCATTTTTATGAGTGACACATAAGCAGAAAAGGCGAAAAGAAAGGTTATTGAAAGCAGAGAGGAAAAAAGAAGAAAAGCGTGGCAGGAGGAGAGAAAAAGGCCTCAGAAAGCAAGGCAAGGACTCTCCAGTAAAGACCTAGCAAAGGTGTCACACTCACGAGTGCGAGTCGTCACCTCTCATACCAAGTGCAGTCCTGCAACTCCCCAGCCCTCCCAGTGCTCCAGTACGCCATCGATGAGGTGCTAGGCAAAAGGCACTCGACTGCTGAAGCACTGGTGAAATTTTGAGGCACCACACTGCACCTGAACAAGAGCTGTGCCAAAAACATTCATCAGTTGTGGAGCTCATCGTGTATTTTCAGCCGATTTGTCAAAGCACTCAGTTTGGCTTAACGTCCAACAAACTCCCATTCCTCCCATTAAATGGGCTCGAACCAGTGCCAGGAGCTCGTGCATTTCCATCCCACATCCTTGTCTTTGTGATGGGGCCTGATCACCGCTGATAGCATGGTCAGGGTGTTGCACACAGGAACTACCACCCCCAAAACGAACTCATGCAAATGTAATGCCAAGGTGATCGAATGCAAAGTCGGAATAAGTTGGTGTCTACATTTCCTTCCTCTCCCCAAAGCAACGACTTTCTTCAGGAGGAAAGGTGAGTGAGACATGCCAGGAAACGTGAACCCTTGTCAGTCATTATTTCTTAAAATAAAGTATCCAGAAATATTAGGAGATTTTTCAGAACTTTACTACAGATCCTTGTGCCAACAAAACAAACATAAGACAAACTCTGACCTGTGTATTTAAAAACAAAAAGCAGTTTGCAGGCTTGCTCACCTAGTTCTTCCCCTTCAAAACCCCACAATCAGCATATTTCGTTACAATTACTTTTGCAACAGCTATGGGCTTAGGTGCTACTTTCACAAGCACTATTTTCTGGTTTTGGCAGCCCATTTAAGATCCTCTCAATGAACTCAACGCCCACAATGTGGGTGCTCCAGTCTTTGGCAAGATCTGGTAATGCATTTCATGGGACTCCACCTGAGCACCTCAAACCCCAGACAAATAAAACATATGGCCACTTCTAAAGATTTTGCCCACAAAGAATGTTGTGCAGAATTTATCCCCCAGTATTGTTCCAGACCCAAGACAAACCACAACAGTGTTTTTCAGGCAGGTTTATTAACATTTGCCCTGAACACTGTTCTTGACAAGAAAATAATATTCTTTATCACCAAAGATCAACCTTTGTCTTTCCTATTGAAGACCGTATACGTGTTAATGGACGGACATTTAACCATTCTTGCCGTCCTCCTTTTGCAGATCAACAAATTAGGGTACAGAGCAGTTACATAAATTGCTCAAGGTCACTTAGCAAGTCAAGAGCTAAACAAGAGCTAGAGAGGCCCTTCCAACTGTCATATTGTAGGTGAGGAAAAAACCACCACACTTTACTTAAAATCTGCCTTAAGAAAGGAAGTTGTTAACCCGGGGCTGAGATCTTCTAGCTCATCTTGGCTTATACAAATGAATAAATCGGAGCCAGTGGATTTTACTTCTTACTACATTTCACTGCTATCTTGGCTTTTACATTCAAATAACAGTACTGTGTTCAATAAAAAGCATTTTTCTTCTTCAGACCAATGTCTTCATTTAAACTAGTGTTTGTTTTAAACAAAATGCAACTTCTTCTTTCTTCCTGTGGGCAACTTCATTTGGAGACTTTATGGATTTTCCTAAGGATTACTTAACGAAATATAATAGAAATATGGGCTGGTCTGTATGTGTATATATCAAAAAAATACAAATGTCTGATTCATTCTTAATGACCTTCAGAATTTTTCACTCTTAAAAACATATTGGGAAAACTTTCAACTTCATGTTTGCTTATTTATTCAATTTAATTTCAGTCTTGCATGTATGTATCAAATATACTCCTCAAAATAGTAAAAATAATATAACCCAATTATTATTACTGAAAACATTTGTATTTTTAAAGCAAAATATTTTGGTTCACTATAAAAAGTACTTGATATTTTAATAACAAGAAGCTCTTGGAATAAAACCAGAATGCAAAGGGTCAGTTCACTGTGATTTTCAACCCTTGAATTAATTAACTATAAGTAGCAGCTCCCAGTGAATTTTTCTTAGCAAGGTATCAACACCTGCAAAGGAGAAAAATTAATGAAAGCATTGTCATAGTCTTAAATAAATACCCCACTCAATCACGAGCAAGATGAACAAACAGATGTGAGTGCCTCTGATTATCCGAACGATCAGCCTGAGTGTTCAAATGCAGTAACGTCAAATGTCAAGTAATACTGGTTTTATCTCAAGCACGAAGACTCGAGCATTGCTGTCTAGCTGCCGGCTACTGTTCCCACCAACAGAAGTCACCCACCTGGGGCAGCATGCGATTTTCCTCCTCCAGCTGTCTTACTCTTGCCTCCAGCTGCCTAACATAGGACAAGGTTGATTCTAAAAATCAAAAAGAAAAAAAAAACTCGTATTATCCACAGAGATCTGCTTGTGTATACTAGTGCGAGAGCCTGTGCCACATTCTGACTCGTACTCACAGCAGATTGCCTCTCTCAAATGTCGATTAAACATTCAGCTCTGCTCCTCTTGAGGGCAGTGCAAATAATGCTGATACTAGAATTAATCCAATTGCTTGTTGCTTGTGATTCTAAACCGCTGCGCTTTAAGGTGGTCCCTTTCTCAGACACGAGGTATCTTACAGAAAGGCAACACAGACTTGAGTTCCTCCAACCCATTCCCCAAGCTCTGTGAGCTTGTACTGTATTTTGGAAATACTCCATGAAGGTAACGCATTATCCCACCAAGTCACCACTGAAGAGCCCAGAGAATGAAGATAGTCTTCTGCAGGAAGACGCAAAGAGGCCCCTCTACCGTGGAGGTCCGGTGGTGTGCACACAGCCTCCCCCCGCAAGCCGTGCTCTCGCCTGCGGGCAATACAGCAGCTTGCTGGCACGAAGGCTCAAGCCTCAGCCCCTGCTAGCAATCAGACGCGTTGTCATGCCTTGAGCCTGTGCTAGAAAGCAGATGTGTGCCCCCAGGGCCCTGAGAGGGTTTGGAGCCTGGTCGATAGCACGACAGCCCGGGGCACAGCGCTGCTCACAGCGAGCGCTGCTCACAGCGAGCGCTCCTCGCCCCACGCACACCAGGGCAGTACCGCACTAGACACGCTCTCACAGCGCTGCTTTGCTATGTGGGCTTGGTTGAAAAGCAAAATCCTGCCCACTCTATCCACGAGTAATCTCACTGACCTTCATAAGATAATTTGGTTGATTATGGACAATTATGAGTCACTCCTAGTCTGCTCTGTTCCCAAGAACTTCGTGTAAGACGAGTAAATCCATGACCCACCCCTAAAAGCATCCGAGAGCTTTCTTATCACACATTTCTCGGGTCGCACAGAATTTCTGCTACTGAAGTCCTCTACCTAAGAGAAATACATGCCTGAGAAAGTAGCACTCAACTGCAAGAGAAAAAGATATCTTCTCAGTCCAGAAACACTGCTGTGACTCTTGTACCTCCTCGTATGTAGATGGAGGTCCACCACATACTCACTCCTGACCCAACGATCCACCCTCAAGTTTCTCCAAGATGTCAATTCCAGTAACATACTGGTACTCATACTACCACGTAACTAGTAAAATTACATCTCTGATGATTAATGGTACGGAATCCATGGGTATCACGGCAGTACTGTCAGTTGATATAACCCTGCAAAGCTGCATTGGCAACAGAGCTGTTCACTGGTTTAAATTGACAGATGAATTTGCGCACCAGTTTCCTCTGACACCTGATCACCATGCCAGCCTGCCCATAAAATAAAGGTGATTGGAAAATTAGGTGTCACTTACTCTCTAATGAGACCGCAATAGCCTCAAATATACACACACAGATAGTGCATGGGAATTTACACAACACAAAGTAATTTGTCAAAAATTATTAATACACAGCAAGGCACTGGATTAAAAATAGCATTGTACAATAAAAGGGAAAGAGGTGATCTGAGGTTCTGCACGCTCTGCTGCGTAAGGATTTTCATAGCTAGTGATGGGTGCATCTCTGGAGAGTCGCTAAGCCTAGCTCAAATGAGCACTTAGAAGATGAACAGCTTATTCAATTAACTACAGACGACAGGGTCCCTCCCATCAAATCAGCTTCCTTCCCAGCAGCAGCACTTTTGGGAGGAGCCGCAGAAGCTCCCCTCACCATTACAGGCATTACCAGAGCCAATAGCTCCCAGCACATCCCATCTCTTCTCTTTGTTGTTTTCTACATAAGATGGTTTATGCGGAGCCATCATTTTGGAGGGACTGAAGCAGGCGGTCTCTTTGGCACTAGCCATCTCTAAATTCACTGGTTACAAGTCCACTGTTGTCTTAGCTTGGGCTCGGACTTCACGCTCGAGTCTGACTTCCCAGCTGTGCCCACCAGCCCACTTCATGCAAGCTCCTTTCTGGATTCTCTTCAACTCTGGGTCTCCTGTAATTTTCTGTTTCACCATTTATTAGCTCCTCATGCAGTGTATAGCTCTTGGCAAAGTTTGCCTCTCAGTTTTATTTCTTCACTTGTATGTTGGGAGTCCAGAGCTGAGATCTCTGCTTCTTCAAAACACACGACTCTGCTGTCAGTTCACACCTTCCCAATGCCAGTTCACACCAGCTGAGGATTCGGTCCAAAATGTCTGTGCCTGTTAACCCTTCTAAAGCATGAAACATTATTTAAATCTCCTTTTGTAATCTGATTAAAAGGGAAAATTAGGTCATCTACCAAAGGCTTGATCTAGCAAATCCTTATTTATGTGAGTCTGCTTGACACATAGACTAGAGATGCATATATATTTCAGTATCTGTTAATATATTTATGCTGTGATGCTATGAGCTTAGAGGAAAAAATGAGCAGAAAGGCTAGTCAAGGACGTAAGAGATGGAGGAATTGAAAATACAGAAAGTGAAACACTGTCACCAGCGACACCAACAGCAAACTTCAAAAAAAAAAAAAAAAAAAGTTGCATCTGACAAGTATTTATGAGAAGAACCATATGATCCATCTATTCTTAATCAGCCTGGAGACCAGTAAAGAGCTCTAAATAAAGAGCCAATCTTAAAATTGCCACCCAGAAAATGGTTACCTGATACCACTCCCATTGTCATTCCAGGCAAATTTTCACAAGACAATCAAGCAATTTAAAACTGAAGCAGAATGAACTTATGATAGTAATGCTTCAGCTTCAGTATCTGAGCTGAAAACAAATGTCTCCCAAAGGGAAAGCAGTAGAGAGCCTTAGCATTGCTTCCCTAACATTACTGTTGTCTTATAATAAAGCATTTAATAAGATGCTACAGTGTGTCAGCAACCACTGCTCTGAAACATAACCTGCGCAAAGGTGATCCTTAGCTGATGGCGCTAGTCATAAAACCTTTTTGTGTTTTATCCTTCCCCAAACAGATTTATCTAACTTTGCTCATTTTCACAGAGCTGCAAGTACACAGAAAAGCCCTCCCTTATTTGCAGAATCTTAAACTTGAGCCGTAGACTGCTTACAGATAAACTTCCAAACACAAATCTGCCAAGCTTCCTCTGCCCAGAACACAACCGGGGAAAACCAGCATCTGTATTAACACCAAAAAACCTCAACTACTATGTTCTGGGTAATAGCTCAGAAACCGTTAACTACGTTAAGATCAAATGCGTACTCAAATGAAAACAGCAGTAGCCAAACTACCAGTTTCATCACCTGTGGGCTTCTTGGTTACTTTATTTCCACTCCTTCCCATCTTCCTTCGCTAGGCACTTCTATGGGAGTAACAATTTTGACCAACTCCCATTCTCAGGGATGGATTCCTACCAAATGCGTTTCCCTACCTGAGCGTCCCGTGCTCTTAGCATCATTAAAAATGTCATCACCATGTGGTGCTTCCTTCCAGGGCTGAAACTAAAATTCTTTTCCAAATTATTAGAGGCACATTAATATCTTGCTTTTAGGGAAATTCAGTGATAATCCACCATATCTCCACATCCGTCACTCTAAGACGCTATTAGAGAACATCAATATTTACGTAGCTGATCTCTTTTTCTTTTGACATCCACAGTTGAAGCTAGTAGAAATTTTGGGGTTATGTCAAACTTTAGCAGATGCTTACATTGCTGCCAAAGGCATATTCATGCCTTAGCTTTATCCGTTTTTGTGTCACTGCGCCTGATCTCAGTCTACCAAGTAATTCATAATGTTCTTTAAGCCAGATTATCCTCTGCTATTTTAGAATGGTTGAGGATGTCACATTAAATTCTGATACTTTCCTTTTTTCCTGGGTTTGTTTTTTTGCAGAGACTAGAGGGTTACAACTCACAGGCAACTGGGGTATCACACTGGAGAACTTCTTAAAGACTGAGGTCCTCTACCTGCCTACTGGCTCCCTGCAAAGCAAATAGATCAGAACCCCACAGAAAGCAAAAACTCAAGGGTTCAACCTACACGTCTACTTATTCAAGCTTGAGCTTGAGTAGCAAGCACAATATGTCAGGTGGAAGGGATTTTATCTAACAACCAGAGGAGTATTTGAGGTAAAGAAAGAGTAGGAGATGCAACACCTCTAGTACTGATATAAACTCAGGAAGTAATGCACAAGAAGTGCTTTAACTCAGTGACTAAAATTCCATTTTTCCGTATTTTTAAAAAATGCTGATTGCAAATTATAATAGTTATCTGCAAAAACTGAGCACAGGGATTCCACAGACCTCCTTTCGACTGACTTAAACCCATCAGTGCAAAAGATGCTGCTTGCTTCATGGAAGTTAAAAAAAATGTATAGAATCTTTTAACTTTGGAGAAAACGGGTAATACAGTGGATGAGCAAAGCAGACATCCCAGAGGAAGCAGAGCAAAATCCTCCAGGATGAAAATACTTAGAAGGCTGGAGGTATTAGGAGGAAAGAGTATTACTGTTTGCCTCAATCCCTAGCCATTAACTTATGGCCAGCATGAAGAGAAGATGCTACCCTGGACAGAAGGCTGCTCTGAAGCAGCAACAGCCAGTCCTTACATCCTCACGGCCAGCAAATGGAAAAACACGGTTTCATCATAATGCAAGCATCACCTTGGCTCTGTTAACATCAACATTTTCTGCTTCCACTGGCTCCACTCTATTTGGCATTCATGTTCCTAAAGGAGGTCACCAGAATCTGGAGAGCTGTCACATCCCAATACGCATAGTTTAAACGCTTACGGTATAAATGAGGGAAACTGCCAACGATTTACCTCAGCAAAGAATTTAGCATGTTATGTGTAGTGATACTTTGATGTATGGCAATGAAGGGTCGCTTAACGTATATTCATCTTCAACGCGGAAAGTTATTTGTTATGCTGCTCTTCCCACACTGTGTTGGCAGGAATATAATAACTGCAGATCAGATCAGATTTCGGTCATTCAAATCCACACCCAGCATCCCGCAATGAACACTAAATAATCTTTCAATAAATGGAAGATGAAAAACAAGGCTGTGCAAGGGCTACTTTAAACCCTCCTGTAATTAACTGACAGCTCCATACGTTTATGAAAGGGTTTCTATGCTAACTGGGGAGCAGATTCAATGACACGCAAAGTATCTCCCTGTCCTATAATTCCTAGTCATCTGATTTAATTACTTCAATATTAATATTCATGACTAAAACATGTTATTACTGCAATCCATCCCCTTTCAGCTACCTTGTTTGAATATAAGGAAAAAAAAAAAAATCAGGCTGCTGGATTTACACTAACGTAAATTTACACCACCCACACCTCCAAATTGGTGAAGCTGCTCAGTGTTTACACTGGCAGCGTCCAGCCTCCCTGCAGCAGGATCAGACGACCTCCAAAGGGCATTTTTAGCCCTGTCTTCTATGATTTTCTATTATGGTTGCACATCTTGCATAATGCTCCTATTGAGTAAGTGCTGGGGAACTTCTTATTAAAGTGCAGGCGAATTCCCCTGCAACGCAGTGACATTAGGATTAGTGCTATCATGTAGACAGAAAGATGTTTGCCTAAGGCAAAATTTTATTAAGCTCACGAGAATGTTTAGGAGCTGTTTACCACTAAGGTACATATTCTCAGAAAGTTGTGGGACAGCGAACACCGTAGCATTAGCATTAAGATAGGGTTTGCATTTCTCAATATTGCTGTTGTCTGAAATTCTCCCACCCCAAGCTGAGATCAGATCCAGCACTTCTTGACTTCTTCCTGTAATTAAAAATATAATTAACTAAGCTTAGCTAGTTCACCGAGTATTTCAAAACTGAATCCTAGCAAAGGGAAAAGCGTACATATGCTAATTCAAACATCCAGAATGCAATGTTACCCCTGCCACTTAGCTTTATTTGTCAGTCAACATGTGCCATGTTTCCCCTTTTCCACACACATTACACACAGACATGTGCTAATTACGTTATCTCTGTAATCAGACGTTTTTACACAGATTTCATACAAAAATAGTGCTTTCTCAGTTGCAGCAGCTTTTAATCACAAATTATGTATTTATTACAAGAAAAAAACACTTCTCATTGTCTCGAGGCAGCCCTAGCCATGCCTTTAATGATTCACGGATGCTGCCTGACTCAGATTGCCAATGTGTTTGCATTTGTCTGGATTTAAGTGCCACTGTGACGCTGTGGATTATGCAGTTGTAGTGAGCAGGTCTGCGCTGACCAGGCTGCCGCGCACACGCTTGCCCATGGTGAGGCGCAGGCATCGCTCTGCTGCGGCAGCACCCGGGGCTTTCACTCTGGCTGAGGCCACCCAAGGAATGCCCGAGGTCACCCCAATGCTGCCTGTGACACAACCTACTAAAAATATAGCGTTGGCTTCCACTTAAGAACTTCACTGATTTAGGCTTGCATTTGTTGGAGGGTTTGTTGCATGTTTATGGTGCAGCAAAATTTCTAGTTGAATTAATCCACAAAAAAGCTTAAAAAAAGTTTAAAAAACTCTCATAGAGAAAGAAGATTCGACTACAGGCATACCTAAAAATGATATCAGATATCAGACGAGGTAAGCTTTTGTTTCCTACTTCTCTGAAAGCTATCCATAACACTCTTGCTAACAGCTGGGTAACACTGTCACGCTAATGGTCTGCTGTAACACTAACCCTGGTTCGTTTGGGGTTTTTTTGGTGCTAGAGGTGACAACGGCAAAGCTTTTCTTGCTGGCCTGTTTGATATCCTGTTAGCTCCATTCAGCCTGTGCTAAATGCATTTGCCACGTTATTGATGAAAACTGAGAAAATCAAATCCATTATGCTATTGCTAAAACCTTTCCCACTGGCTGTTAGCTTGTTCTGGTATTGATTTCGTGTGTTTCATGATTGGTAAAACCCTTATTGGCTCCACTTACTTAACTGCGTGGGTTTGTCCCCATGCCACCGCACTCTCATTTGCTCATTAGGAGTGTCCCCCAACCGCAGGCACGCCCCCCCAGACTGAGCGCAGCAGAAGGAGAGGACGGGCGTTCAGCAGGCTCCTGGGCAAAATCAAACGGAAGACTGGAAAAGGCAAGCCTAAGAATAGCTCTGCTTAGGGAAGGAAGGTAGATGAGGGCACTGGCTTGGAGAGATAAGTAAGGGAGGGTTTCGCTACCGGTCCATAGAAAGAAATCTACAAAAAGACATTTCGACCTTACGCCAGTGCCTCCTGATCACGTTGATTTGCATCTGTTAAGCGGTCCCTTGCTGAAAAGGCCCTGGGTCCCCTGCAAACACACGGCCAGTGTGAAACCACGCACGTCTTCGTGGCCCCATGCATCCACACAGCCACCTCCAGCTTCTCCCACTTCTGCTGTGCCCATGTTAAATGGCCATTTGCGGTAGAATGAAATGAAAACAACAATAAATGAAAATATAAAGCTTCCCAGCACGGTGGTATTAGGGCAAAAAGCAGAGGACCAGAGGGTCAAACTGACTGGGATGGCAAATACACGCACTCAGGGTCCCTTAGCATCCCCACAACTCCCCACAGATACTCACGGCCACTTTTCTTATCACATAGAATTGTATTTTTCAGGCTCATGTTGAAGAGACATAATGTAGAGAAGTAATTTGGTTGAGAATTTTAGTATTTTAGATATTTTAGTACAGCAGGCTCTGGTTAATAACAATATTGGCTTCCACTTGGAAGTCTGCAATGTAGGCCAAAACTGAAAACTACATCTCCAGGAATTCTGCATCAGATCAAACCTATGAATCATTTTTATGCTCGTCTACTGCCTCGTTAGGAGGCAGTTATCCAACCCGTAAATTCCCTTTTCATGGGTTACTATTTGTGTGACTCAAAACCAAATTCAAATGATGCTCCTGAGAGAGCAGAAATAGAAGCTTTCACATTACTTAAGCCACTGAACAACAGCGCACACAGTTTTTCCTGCTACAACTACAACATAGATGCCAAAACTCAAAACAACGATCGATAGCCACGTGAGTATGTGGAGGTCTAACCAACCTATGCTCTTCCTCCTCGGTAAGGCATCTCCTTGCTCAAGTGAAACCAACAGTTCAAATTCTGGGTTTATGTGGGGCAAATGTGGATGGAGAGGAAAGGTCTGGGAAGGATCCTCTGCACCATTAAATGAATCGGCCACCACGGACTGCAAGTATACGGCAGCAGGCTGCATCCTACTGCCTACAGGCTGCAGACCACAGCACATAGCAAGTTGTGTCAGGGAGTCCTTTCCTCACCCCTTACATCTTACATCATTACATGAGGGAACTGGGGTTGTTTAGCCTGGAGAAGAGGAGGCTGAGGGGAGACCTTATCACTCTCTACAACTACCTGAAAGGAGGGTGTAGTGAGGTGGGTGTTGGGCTCTTCTCCCATGTAGTTAGCGATAGGACGAGAGGAAATGGGCTCAAGCTGCGCCAGGGGAGGTTTAGGTTGGAAATTAGGAAAAATTTCTTTACGGAAAGGGTGGTCAAGAATTGGAAGAGGCTGCCCAGAGAGGTGGTGGAGTCCCCATCCCTGGAAGTATTTAAAAAACGGGTAGATGTGGCACTTTGGGACATGGTTTAGTCTAGTCTACCCTTGATTGGCTTAGAGTAGACTTGGTAGTGTGGGTTAATGGTTGGACTGGATGATCTTAAAGGTCTTTTCCAACCTAAACGATTCTATGATTCTATGATCTCTCCTTGCTCAGAGAGGCCTCCAGTGAGGTAGTCTCACCTGGGAGAACCTGGACAACCACCCGATCGCAGCTTCAAGAGATATTTGGGCAGCAGGCAGTGCCACAAAGCAAGAGGGGCAGTAAGGCCACTCTCTCAGGCTCTGTTTCTAGCTCCTTGGCTCACTTCTGATCCTGCCGCCGCTCCATTTCCCGCAATAGAAGCATCCCGCGGTGAACCGTGGTGTGCAGACAGCGACACGGAGCCTTGCGTAAGCCCTGCCGGAGAGCCAGCGCAGCGACGGCATCTCCCACGCGCAGAACAATGCCGGCACATCCGGTCTTCAGGGGAAAAGAATCACGTAATAACAATCCGAGAAAAGAGCAGGATTTAATACAGCTATTATCTGTGAGACTGCTGTCTCAGGGGTACAGGAAAAGCTGCTGAGAGGGTCAGCAGTCTTTTACATTCACTCTTAAACTTACACGTGCAAAATGACACCTGTCACGTCAAAGATCAGGAAAAAGCAACCGACCACTTACAACGCTGTTTGGGAAACAACTTCTTAACTGCATTATACAGCCCTAATACAACCATTTTTTCAAACTTTTTGTGGTTTCCCTTACTTCCGACTGTTCTAAACTATTCCCGCGACACAGCAATCCAGACGGCAGAGAGGCTTTCGGAATGCAGCATGCTGGACAAAAAGAGTAGCTTTTACATTTAGCAAACACAGGAGGGATAACAACTGTCTCAACCAAATGAAGAAATCAATTCCTTAACCAATGTCAGAGAGGAGAAGGAAGAAGAAGGAAAAAGCAAGCCGAATGCCAAGATGCTAAATTTAGACCAGCTCTTATTCCCACTCGGCAAGTATCCACAGACAAAGAACCTTCTTTGTATTGAGTTGCCATTGCAGCTCATGCAACCTAAACCTCAGAATTAAAGCACGCATCCCACATACCGAGTAAAGTTACAGTGGCAATCAGTTCTGCACAAACACACCAAAATACATTGAGCTACGTGAATTAACCAGGTAAATTAAGAGACTAATATCCCAGATGTTCTTACATCGTCTCCCAACTACATGCAAAAGTAAAAATATGAGAAATTTTAAATGGTTCTGCCACTTGAGCTCAATCAGCGCTCAGGCGGCAGAATAGAAATTCTCCTACATCCAGCCATCTCTCTCACACACACATCTTGCAGCCAGCCACTAGAAAGATTATGATCCTTCATTGAGAAAACCAAGTCAGTACACAGCCTGTATGCCATAAAGGAGAGAAGAAATTTAACGTATTTATAGAAAGCTTTCACTTTATTTGTAATAGGAGACCTCAGAGTCTTTTCACAATATTGTGGTTATGAAATAAGCATATCCCAGTATTTCATGAATGATGAGAGGTCGGTAAGGGACCTCATGATTCAAATACACACACAAGATAAATGTATTTGATAAATAGTGATGAACTGCAGAGATGTTTCTCTGTGATGCTTTGAGTCCTTACTTCAATTCTCAACCACAGAATGGAAAAGAAAAAGGAAAAAACTGTGGGGGGTTTGTTGCCAGAGCTGTAAACATTTCCAAGAACATCTTACTAGCTGTGTTAAAAGCTCTGCCAATATACAATTTCTTATTGAAATAAGGAGTTGTGCTTTCTAATGAGCACGAGATCTGATTTTGAGTTTCAGACCTGTCCATCAGCCTTCTCCCAGCTACACCCCCTGCCTGGGGCACGAGACGGACGTGCCAGGTAGCACTCCGAGGGAACGCATCGCTTGCTAAGTGGCAAGAGAAGGCAAAGGAGGACCACGCCTCTAGAAACAAAGGCATCAAAACACCCAGCACTTCCACACGGCTGCAGGCATCCTCTGGCCCAGGGCAGGCTGTCTGCGTGACCGAGATAGCCGTCCGAGCGGCCGGTCCCTGCAGCAATGAGCACTTGGCAGCAGCGCGGCATCTCCTCCGCAGGCAGAGCATCAGCAGGTCACCGCCGCAGCACCGGGACACTCCGCCCACCCAAAAACAAGCGGGAGAACGTGCTCCCCAAAATCCTGAGTGTGTTATTACAGGATGGATATTCACTGGGAAACACAACAGGGGACTATGAAAACAGCAGGACTCAGAAGGAAAGAGAAGCTAGATTTATACAATTATCCATCTCTATGGATGAGCAATGAGGAGCATTCCTGCATCAGGCAAGAGCAGAAGCTGAGGAGCTGCCAAAGGAAGACAGGCTAACGTGGGCAAACACAGCACAGATTCAAAATTATCAGGATAAAAGGTGTTTTAGGATTAATTTCTCTACACAGAGCGATTTAAGACGTAGGACAGGCTATTGAATGTAGTAAAAGATGTTGCAAGATTAAGTATGTCCTCTGGACCGAAACCGCCCTCTTGCTTCCCACAGCCCATTACAAAGCCACCATATAACAACTCCGTCCTGTCCCTACTGAGCCTGGTCATATCTGAAGCAGGAAAAATGACCATTTTGTAAAATCACTCCACCAGCAATCTCAGCACAGAACCTAATTCTGAGGAAAAATTAACTATCCATTTCATGCTGGCAGCTACATGATAGCAGAGGAGAAGGCTGGCTGTACAGCCTCCATCTCTTCTGTAAGACTTTTTTTGGGAAGGGAGCAATAAAAAGTCGTATTCAAATAACATGGCTTTTAAGCCAAAATCTGTCAGTGCAAGTCTGTCGCTACCTATAGGTACTCCATCTCCAGCAGTCTGTCAGGCCACGTAACACGAGAGCCGGGGCTGCTTCCTCCTCAGCTAAAGCATCCATGTCTCCAGACAAAACCCCTGGCAGGGGAAAGCACCAAGCAGCATCTCTGGGATCAGGAATCAGTCTAAATATCCAGCTCCGACTGAAATCAGCACCTTACCAAACTACTTCAGCACTTTGGGAAACTCTGCAGACGTCTCCTGCATCTTCTCGGTACCTCAAACAAACCTGACCTCAGGGGCACAGAGACGCCTGTACCAGAGCAGACCAGGCACCCACCCAACGCAGGATCCTGCCCCAGCTTCACCTCTTTATTTCCTTAATTTCTGGAGATCTGACCCGCTACCCCTGGGGTCCTGACCTGATGCCGAGATCATACGATTATTCCAGTGAGAGTCTCAGCAGCCATTGCTTCTTCAGAAGCACAGCAGGGGCAGTGACTGCCAGGCAGGGGGACTCGGGTGCTGCATGCCGAACCCGGCCACATTGCATTTTTAGGTATCCAAGCTCTCCCAGGGACAGGGTTTAGGCACCTTTTACACATTTCCCTATTCATGTTGTCAGACCTAAGATTCTCTCCACCCTGAGCCCACATTTTTCCCTGCCCCGCTGCCTCTCCTGCCTTCCCCAAGACCTCTGTGGCTGTATCCTATACTGCTGCTGGGCCTTAGAACTAATCAAAGTGCTTTTTTTTTTTTCTTTTGTAAAATACACAGACACAAACCCACATCACGAAGTGATTCAGAATAACAACACTTGTGAGAGGCATAAAACATGGGAGCCTGTGTTTTATCAGGGCTTCAGAGGAAACCAACTGCACCACATAGACACAGTTTTCTGGTTTTTCAGTCCCTTTCCACAGTTATTTCCCTGCGATCACAATATGCTGCTATTATATTAACATGATGCTGATTAAGACATTACTAATTTAAAAGTAATCTCAAACGCAGGTAACAAAGCACAGCATATATCATTACTGATCGGCTGCACTATACCCATTTATCTGCTTTAAAGCTATCAACTTAATGACTGTATAAAGATACATCTCCCAGACCCAGCAAATGGCGGCTGAGCCCCTTGTGCTCTCTTTCCCTTTTAGCTAGCTGTGCATCTGCAATGCCTTCGTGGCAAAACCAGCCGAGATTTCCTAAGTCAGCATGTTCAATAACCAGCTGCCCAACTCCTGGCCAGCGTAAGCGGTTTCTTCGGTGATCCCGTATCGGCTGCGTAGGTCCCAGGACAGCAGACGTGGCAGTTCCCTTTTAGGATGCTACTGCCTGTCCTGTTGGCAGCCCCTGCACTGATGTGGCTTTTCACCCGTATTAGTGAAGTTAATCCTTGGGCTTTAACATCATGTGATCACCTTCCTAATCGAAGAGGTTAATGAAGTGCTTTCACTTTACTACACTCCCAAAGCATTTAGGAGAAAGATCCAAATATATCTCCAAGCAGCCCTAAATAAAGGGCAGTAAGTCTCCCGCAGAACTGCCCGCACGCCTTTGCTGTTAGTGTTGCCACCAACCGCCCAGCAAGGCCATTTTGGATCTGCGCTTCTCACCCTGAGCTGTCTCAAACACATGAAACGATGCCACGTTGCCAGCCGCCCTTGCACCTTCTCCTTCTACGTTTCAAGTACCATTTAATTCAACAGGGATGAAATCAGTCAAATACAGGACGTACTCTAGAACCTGAAAACGGTAAACAGTTGCAATAATTCTGCAAGTTTTGAAATCATCTGCATTCATCTGCAGGGATATAGTACTTTGGTTGGTTGCACAAGGGGCTTCGATATCCAGACAAAGCTTAAAATGATTCACCGAGCAGTCAAACTTGAGAGCTCTCACAGCTGCTTATCTACACCATCGGAACAAAACAAATATTTTAAACAAGGTCTCCTCTGTTTATTTCCTGGTTACTTCACTAATGGGAAAGCAATTTACGTATTTCCTCTCCCTAAATATATAAATAATTGAGAAAGGCTTTTGGTTACAAAGGCTACTGGAAACCGCCGTGTCGGTCACGCTGGGATTTCCAGCGCCATTGGTTACGAGCGCTTCTTACGGCAGCGGGCGAGGGGCTGCTCCCGAGGGCCCTTCCTGCCCTGCTCAGCACCGGCTCCCTCTTAGGCTGCAGGGTGCACGCAGAACAAGGAGACAGACCCCAAAACCAAGACTGCTCCTGTTTCTGTGCGCACGTGCATGTGAGGCGAGAGTCTTTTTATTCGCTACCTGCCTTAGAGTTATTAGGATTTCATTCCGGCCACATTCTGAAGGCTTTTTTATAGGATTACAAGGACTAAAAATTTGCTTCTTCAGCAGGCAAAAAGACAAGAGAGATTTTTGCTCCTTAGCTGAGCGTTTCCTGAGGAGGTACTACGGTACAGTCACAGTTATCCTATCTGATTAATACTAAAACTGAAATATAATAACGTTGTGAAATATAATAAATTATAGAAAAATAAAAAAACCCAACATTTTACTCTCCTAGCAGCTGCAAACTAGGACCGTATCTCCTGAGACTTTCTAGAATGAAAACAAAAAGACCTAATTATTCCCTGAGTTCTGAGCAATAAAAGATGTACGTAACTATAACTACAAACTGAAGGAAAACTAGAAGTAAAACAGACGGGGGAAATTACAAATCAGATTATATTACGTACATATGACCACTGCAATTCATGTTAAAAAGACAACAAAACCAGACTACCTGCTATTTTATTACACAGGGATGAGCTCAGATACTATAGCGCTGAGGGCAAGGAAGGTAGAATAAGTGTATAAATGAGCTGTCAGGGTAGCTGCCGTAACAAAACGCAGACAGCATCCTGAAATTTCTTAAGAAAATTGAGAAATATAGAGAGCCTCAGAGGCTTAAGGCTAGAAAAATGCCATTAAAACAATGCAGCCTGGCTTCCTGCCCTGCAGAGACAAAGGAATTTTGAGAATAATTCCAGGAATGCCTGGTTTCCTTTTCACTGCTGGAAGGGGATACCATCAAAAGAAGTCTGTGGGCTTTTTCCTCTACAGAAAATTTTGGCAAAAACGGAAAAACAGCTGGACCAAAATTAAGTTTACGAACATTTTTCACATGACGGAGGTCATAGCGATAAATTATTGCAGGAGGGTTATATTCTCCATTTCTGTGGGTTTTGTGAAGCCTGACAATCAGTTCCAATCCATCTGCATCGCTTCCTGCCATTCACAGGGACAACCCTGCTCTCACGTTCACCTACGGAAACAGCAGGAGAAAACCTGTATTGCTTACCCTCCGTCGCTTCATTTACACCACGTTGCGTAGGAGAAGGAAAGCCGTCCACCGCAGCTGGCAAACCACCCGCCGGAGAACATCCCACGATGCTTCCTCCATCCTCCTGCTTCTACAGGAGTACCGGAATAGGGACCGCAGCACCAAGATTCGTCATGCTACAGCTCAGTGTTCCCAAAGTCCCTAAATACAGTGAGCAATCTTACACAGAAGATGACCCCCAGCAACCCACGGCTATTTCCTAGATGGTAACAACTATCTGGCCTCCACCGGAGTTTACCAGACCCGTCCTTAGCTCCTCCCTGGCAGAACCCAGGCCTTGCAGCGCAGGGGCAGGCGTTGGGCAGGGCTTGTGCCACTGGCCATGGAGAAGGCAAGGTTTCCCAAAAAGACCGCTGCTCACAAACTCCACAGAAACCCCCAGTCTCAACGAAGACCAAAAGAAAAATCTCAAAGCACGGGATTGGAGAGTATAAGGAATCTCCTTTCCTCCCATTCTTCTAATAGCGGCAATTACGACATAGTGACTCCAGAAACAGTTGACACACAAAACAACTTCTTCCTGGAAGCGTGCCAGGAGCTCAGGAAAATTATAAGCTTGCCTTTCCTGTAGCATAAACACATTTCAATGAGGCTCCGTAACAACAGCAGCAGCAGCAGAATTATCAAGCAGCGCAGCAGCTAAACGCTACACGCCTCTCTGCTGACAGCCGCCAGCGCAGCCGGGCCAGCCGGCACTTCCCAAGGAAAATGGCATTTTCTCAGACAGTTGAGATAACCTTTTCCTGAGCACTCAGGATCCAACGCTGGCGGGAACTGAACTCTTCCAGCGGAGTGGCAAGTTCCATCATTTCTCATCAGAGCAAACAGAATTTGGTAGACCAAAACACTTGGGCAGCAAACGGAGCTAGAGAAGTAGTCATGGGAACTGCCTGCTTTCTTTGCTACATTTTGGGTTGGGTTTGGGTTTTTTTTTTTGGGGGGGGAGGGGTCCCCCCACTGTTACAAACAGGGAGAAGGAAAAAAGGCATTTAACACATCCAAATCACTTCATAGGCTAGAAAGTGGTAGTGAGCTGACACTTCTTCTACCTGTGTCTCCTCCTGTTCCCACACCTGCTTGTTACAAGCAGGTCTGTGGATAAAGTCATTCCACCCCAATGACTCGCCATAGTCCTAGGTTTCATTTTCACCCTTCATTAAGGGAATGCTTGCAGGGGCAGCCGACATAGTTGGCTGAGTTTTGCTGAGAGTATTTGTTGTATCATGACCAGAGGCCTGGCTCCACAGACCGCACGCAGGAACAATTTACACTGTACAGGACAGCAAAAAAAGTGCTACTGTCGCAGAATACGCGCGGTGACTAGAGGGGGTTACTAAAAGGCCACGGGCTTTTTCTGGTTTGAATGAAGTACTGCAGTAAATGATACAAGGATGCTGTGAAGGGTTAACTTTGCTGAACAGAGTGCCAAGCTAGCATTTGATACTGGAGATGGGCAGAAGGATTTGGTTTCTGTATTTCCCATGGAGGGAATTGTTACCTACTCTTACGACAAGCAGAGAGTGCTCTTGTGTTTTCGTTTTCTATAAATTAACTCAAATTGCTCTAAGAGGCAAACTCTGGATTTCTCAGTAATAGCCACACTCCCAGGAACCCTGACTCCAAGGGCTGCTTCCCATGCTCGGAGAAAAAGGAAAAGCCCAAGATTCAACAACAGTGCTATACCAGGCTTACCCAGGTATACGGCTTTGGTAACCATGGTGGAGTCCGTAAGTAAAAAAGAATTAGAGCTGCCTGGCCCACATTTTAATGAAACATTTATCATTGTCACTTAAACATCAAGAATGTTATCTAAAATGTCATCTAAACATGACCAAGTGCTGTTGCAGTGGAGGGCACCGCTTGCAGCTGGACGGAGAAGAGGCACAACATGGAGCAACGCCGTTTCCTCTAAGACTGATCTGCCCCTGGTTTTGCCCTGACACAAAAACTTCAACCACAGACACCAAAACCAGTGATGATCTCATGACCAGGGCAATAAATGATCAACCACCACCCTTTTATTTCAGACTCGTCACTGAACAGACACCAGCTTTCTGTACAAGAAGTACCAGTAACGAAAAGAGCCTTTTGTCACCTTCCAGATTTGCTTGTCGATTACCATCCCTACTGAGGACATTTTATATTTGATGAAAATGCTTCTACTTGTGCTAAGCACAAACATGCAAGTCATTGCTCTGTCTTAGAAGAATACAAGATTAAAGGGTCAGGTCTCAAAAGGATCGGATTTTTTGGTTAGAAAAAGATTACAGGATAGACTCACACTTAGATTTGAAGCTTTCAGAATAGAAAAGAGAAGGAGAGGGAGGCAGAGTCAGAGAAAGGAAATTTGACCTCAATTTGAACTAACAAGTGAGACAAATCTCTTATTGTGGAAGTCAGAGGAACACAGACCTGTTTGGAAAAGTAAAATCAGAGGAAGTAAGCAATAATCAGTAAACTTATTTGCAGAAAACCACCTTATCTTTACTGCCTTATTCTTAACATGAATGCAATGCTTCCTATGTTATGTTATGGTAAAGAATTCCCTGTAAATTTAAAAAGAAATTATTATTCCCCCCCCCCCCCAGACAGTTTTCTTCAAGTCATCCATTACCTCCAAAGAAAGTCTACAATGCCTTGAGCAGCATTCAAAGCATTTGCCACTGAACACGTTAAATGTTGGCAACAGCCCATTTGGTTTCAGAAACGCTCCCTATGCAATGTCAATTCCTACTTTTCTCTACTAGCTCTTGTCAAAGCCCAAATACTATCCACTGCTGGTGCCACCTAACCAGTTTCTTTCCTCAGCTGGCAACTAAGTACATTTCAGAACTGTAAAAAAAAAAAGTTGAAAGTGGTTTTTGTTGAAAGCTCTTATGACTGTACATTTGTTAAGTATCATACTTACTGCAACAATAGTTGCAGTACTGCCAAAAGTGACATTTTGCTCTGTTTTATCAAAAATATTTGTGTTAGCACATGAAGATATTTAACAACTCTAGTCAACAATGTCAAAACCAGAAGTCCGCAACTCTTCTATCATAACTGCGTTCTCAAGATAACACAGAAAGCTGGGGGAAAAAAAAAAAAAAAGTATATACTCTGCAACTGCACAATGTGTTTCTACTAAGCACTAGCCAGATCTAATCTCTGGCATTTTGATCAATACAGAAATTTCATCTGCAAAGCATTTTCCCCCACTTCTACATAAATGCTACACAGATAGGTAAAACTGCCAGCAGAACTAAGGGTTCTAACTGCAAACAAACTCTGTTTCCCTCCAAAGCACATCAGCAAGCGTTCCTGCTCAACTGTACAGTAGTACAGGCAGGGTAAGTGAACATGCTGTAAGGCTACCTGGAGTGACTGTGCCTAGAGCTGACTTTTGGACATGCAGAAATGTTCATTTTATGAACTTTGTAAAGGTGCCTCAATCCACAACCCCCAGGTGTTCAGATCCTACCTGCTTCACAGGGATTTCCTAGGAACAGGAAGACCCAGCATAGACATGTACTGCTTTAAGATCCAAATCAGTTTTCCTAATCTTTAATCAGAGACACATCACTGTTTAAAAGTTTAACATACTGACCTAGGACTAATGCAGGACAGTTGCAATTTGACTTTCAATTTTAAAAATACTCATGAAGTCACAAGATGCTTTTCCCACATAGGCAAGACTAAAATTGGGCCCGTGCTTAACCTATTTACATAGTCTTTTATCTTCTTGTAACAACATTCAATCAAATCTGCTGATTCAGATAAAAGTCTTTACAGGAAAAAGGATATTTGTCCTTTGGATTTAGGTTTGAAAAATACCATGGAAAACACAAGTTTTCACATTTTATGTAGTTAAGTGCTGATATTCTAGGGAAATGTCTTTGCAAGTAATTTACTGCTTGGGGATCATATCTGAGGAAATTTCACATGTCACAGAAAAGCTTTCCCACACCAAAAAAAAAAAAAAAAAAAAAAAAAAAAATTCCCAGACTGTATATTGCAACCTTCTCCAATTAAATTCCTTCCCCCATTGTAACAATGGATCAAACCCATACAGCCTACAGTTCATTTAGTGCATTGAATAGATCACATATCAAGCCAAAGTCACTTTGATCCTAAAAAAAAAAAAAAACCAAACCACCACCAGTGTTGTATCAGCAGTGTCATACACTAGATTAAATTTGCCACTAATCCAATCAGATACACCACTTACTTTGTCCTACATGTTAAGCATGCACACCCCCAATCTATTAAAGACCACGTATTTCATTAAATAGTGCTGGTTCATAATTCACAGTTCATGTCTCAGCACAAATTAAAAGGGAGTTTAAATTCTACTTCCCCTTGCTGATGTGTATCTTTGTGAGCGACTCCTTTGCCACCCGGGCAGGGCGTACTGCCACTAATCGCTTCTGTTTTTACAGTGCAGTCAAATGGGTCATGGAACTTCAGAGATGACTGATATCGGAGCAGACACGAACTAAGACGCAGCGTAACTGGGCACAAACCACGAGTCTGGCCAGGGCCACCGCTCAGCTGGGCGTGGATGATGCCAAGGCAGAAAGGAAGGCGCTACCCTGTGTTGCAAGACACAACCATGTGAACACAGCGCAACTGGCAAAGGGGTGTGTGATCTGCTCAAAGTTTAGTTGTACTCCTGGGCAGAGATACAGGGATAAATAGTGTATTTATATACTTTTGATATTTTTATTTTTGATGTGTACTGATACATACGCTTCAGGCAGGCTGTTGCACCCCCTCTCTGCAACCTGGCAGAAGTTCAGCTGCACGCTCACTGCTCTCTGCAGCAACGCTGCCCGTAACTTGCTGGGTCGCATCAGACCCAGGGGAGGCATGACTCTTCATTTGCAGAACTTACATATCAGCCAATTTACATACCCAAAGTGGGGACCGAAACTAAGGACAAATTTGGACTCCCCCTCGCCTCCTGCCCGGTTGTAAAAAAAAAAGCTTCACAATGTTAAGCTGCAGCCTCAGAGCAGGGCTGGGGCCAGCGCTCCCAGGACAGTCTCCTTCCCTTCGCCAGCAACCTGGAATCACTATTATTGGACTGGTGTATATTCTCACCACGCTGAGAGTCACTTCCCAAACACCAGTCTTTCCCTACTAATTGTTCAGTGTACTTTTTCACCAGCAACTGGCTTTCACCGCCTGTTCTTGCTGCTACAGACTTTAAGAGACCTTAAACACTTCTTACCAAGAACTCGGTCTAACAGAGCACGGTGAGTTGCTTCACACTATAATTAAGTCCTCCTGGCCCTGCGAACCACAACAGAAAAGTTAATCAAGCATAAAAGAAATTAGGGATGTTGTTACTCAAAACACCCAAATTTTACAAGTCATATTTCTTAACTGTAAGATTATTTCATGTCTGTCATTCATTTGTTCTAGCTTCTCTGTGAAAAGACTGCAGAAAAATTATGTTTATTTGAAATGTCACCTTTAGCAATCTTCATACCAAGTTTAAGCTCAATAAGCTCGTACCACATTAAATTGAAAATCTGTTGAATGAAAGATGAGTTTGAACTGCAGTTTTCATAATGCAACAGCACATAATCAAAGGTAAGACTGCTATCCCCAGCAGAACGCTCTCTAGTATAAAATTTGTTTCATGGTAACAGGATAGGTTAATTACTGTTTCCCCCCCAATAAAATTACTTTTATATAGTTTTTGCTTATTACATTAGAACAAATCATGTATGCAGATTTTTAAATATAATTTCTCCCTTCATGAAGGCAATCGTAATTAGCAAACTCCTAAGTCCTTTCTCAGTTTTTACTGTGTTTACTTGACAAAACTCTCACTAAGGATCACAACAAAGTCTTCAGATTTTATCCCATTCTTACTGCTGTCATTGTCTGACAATTTCTGAGACTGAGAATTAATAAATAAGTATTTTCCTTAGGCTGCAACTTCCTTACATCTTCCTATCACCCGTCAACATAACTACTAGCTTGAACACTTAGAGATACACCAAGAAAAACACCTGAAAACCCATGGAAAGCAGTAAGAGTGGACATACGCCTCCACGTCCTCAAAATTTTGCTTCCTATCTCCTTGTCAGACACGTCTCTTATATTTGACATGTTTATCAGCTGGATAAATATGCACATTGTCAAATTTCACACTCAGAAGCATCATTTTGACCCTGGAGCAGACATTCACATTGTGTATTTTTGCAGCTGGAGAACCCATAGAAGACAAAAATGCTTTGAAAAAGGCAAGATCAAGGCCATATGAATGAAGATTTAAGATTAAGATTTATTTAAGCAAAACAAATTTTTTAAATAATAATAAAAAAAACCCCAAAAAATAACATTCAAATGACGTTAGATCCTGTTGCAAAGAAAAGTCAGAGGACAAGTTTCAAAAGAGTGAAAAAAGGCCATTTGCAAGCGTGCTACTTAGGGCCTTTTTCAAAGCACTAGCAGGCACATAGAAACTTTTTGAATGTTTATATAGCTATATTTAACCTCTAAAAAATATGCACCATTTAATATTAGTATGCTGCAGATCTTGTATTTGCCGTGAGAATAGCTCTACCGCCAATTCCCACAAATTAATTCAGCATTTTACAAAAGTATTGAAGGATGAAATATTTGACACTGAATACAAACAGAGATTTCATCAGAGTATTCTGAAGATCTGCACAAGATGTTCTTTTATGCCAACCTCAGTCTCAGAACACGCGGCTTACCAAGAGGGGCAGCGCGTACGAGAGCGCTTACGGGTAAGTAACACCCATCTGCACACCAGTATTTCCATCCCAGTGTTTTCACAGCACTTTCACTTTCAACCAACAGTTTTCTCTCACATGTAGAACTTGCCACATAGCTGTAAATTTAGGACATTCACGGGTGGATGGATGATTTTAGTAAAACTAACATAATCTGAGCCAAGATGGATTTAAAGATCTCCCGTGCATGCCTTTTCATTCTGAAGGCTTAATTTTGCTGCTATTTTTTCAGATTAACACTAGCATAAGAAGGGCCTGCACTTGGCCATAACGTGGTTTTGTCACTTCTTTTACCTGTCTGACCTGTCATTTGTACTTTTGCCGGTTTGACTGTTGCTCTGCATCGCCCTTTGCAGCCAGCCATGAACCCAAGAGTCGTTTCTCAGAGACTGAAGTTCTGCCTAGCTCAGAAGCTTTAGCCTGGGAAGTCCATCACCGAGCACCGGGCACGCGCGCCGTTCAAACACCAACGTCCGTGAGCTTTGCAGGGGTATTTTCAGCGATGTCCTCACACGTATCTGCTCCTACCATGCCTGTTTTGTTACAGGAGCAAGCAACAACCCTTCCAAAAGGGAGTTACAAGAACTCATTGCACTTGGTGTTACATAGCATGGAAGGAATAAAAGGAGAATAAAGTCATGAAGGGCCTCCTTTACTGCAGTTCGAGGAGTTGGTAATATCTGCCCAGCATGCCCCCTGTCCCACACACATCACGGAGGTTGCCAGAGCCGCAGGCACGGGACCAGGACAGATCCTCTCCTTCAAATGCTCCTTTCAGAACAGGAATGGCCCATGTTTATCCCTGGGGCCTCTTCCCACCTCCAGAGAGAAAACGTCTCGTTCCTCAGCTCGTGTCAAAGATTATTCACTCACTGACTTACCTCCCCAGGAAGAAAGTACTTTTGGCATTTTCTTTTAAAGGCTTGTAATTCTGAAAGTATCATAAATGTAATGAACATTATGATAGATATGCTTATGACATATATTTCCTGTAATAAAACAGTTCAAACAAACAATGTTTCCGTCATAAAGAGCCACAATGGGAAGCTGAATGGATAAGATTATTAATGTGCAGGGGCCGAGTGAAAATTTGGTCCCAATTTGTTCACTTGAATTATTCAATGCAAGCAGGTGTGAAGAGAAGCAATTTTCCCTAAAAATACAGGACACGCTCCGTATTCTTTAGTCTCTCTCTGGCTTCTGTGTCAGAAAATCGTAAAAGCTTTCTAGCTACCCTTTTAGGAAAAAAACCCATAAAAGCTGCTTTAAATTACAGCAGATGTGAAGTCAGTGACTGAAATGATGGGAGACTGTCCACAAAGCCGTCCTAGAGGACGTGCTGTCAGTTAAGGATTTGGTTGCAGCTGCACCAAAGTTGTCACCGATCTGAAAACACGTCGTGCCCATGGCCACCGGGCCCCGACAAACGGGAACGCGCGGAGCCGCAGCTCTTCCTGAGGGTCTGGACCTGACACATTCGCCCTTGAAGCGCCAAGAGATGCTTTTTAAGAGAGACATGCGTACGCCTGCCACAGTGTGCCTCTACCACCTACGTGTGCCCATGGTTTCAAGTAAGATTTAAAACATTGGATTAAAACAAGATTTAGACACTACAGCAGGATTTAGGGGTGTTGCGGTTTAACCTGGCAGGCAGCTAAACACCACACAGCCGTTTGCTCACTCCCCTGCCTCCCCAATGGGATGGGGGAGAGAATCAGGGGGCAAAAAAAAATAGTAATAAAATTTGTGGGTTGAGATAAAGACAGTTTAATAGGGCAGAAAATGAAGGGAAAAATAACATAGTAATAATAATAATAATATACAAAGCAAGTGATGCACAATGCAATTGCTCCCCACCCGCCGACCGATGCCCAGCCCGTCCCCGAGCAGCGATCGCTGCTCCCCGGCCAACCCCCCCAGTTTCCATACTGCCCATGATGCCGTATGGTATGGAACGGCCCTTGGGGCAGTTGGGGTCAGCTCTCCTGGCTGTGCCCCCTCCCAGCTTCTTGTGCCCCTGGCAGAGCATGGGAAGCTGAAAAGTCCTTGCCTGGCATAAGCAGTGCTGAGCAACAACTAAACCATCAGGGTGTCACCAGCATTATCCTCATCCTAAACCCAAAACACAGCACTACGTACACCAGCTACTAGGAAGAAAATTAACTCTATCCCAGCTGAAACCAGGACATCGTGGAACTCGGACTGCTATATCCAAAACTGTACTCTTTTCTTTAAATGCACTGACTCGGGCTCCCCGAATAGACAGAATGCCAAGAAGTGAATTCCACCAGCACAGAACAGTAACTGTTTTACACAGCAGCACGTTTTGTGCTTTTCTCTGTGGTTCTTCCCCCTGTCAGAACACCTGCACTCAGCTCAGTGAAAGCTTAATGATTTGATTTCCACTTTCTGTAGATACCATACATATATGTACATGTATTTGCATCTTCCTATACAACTACTGTATTAATATCTGCTCCAGGCACTATAAGAGGAACTCTAGCTTGCGTCGAGAAGCACCGCCCCACTGAAGTGGCAGGGGAGTCGGCCCCAAGAACGGACCATAAACTGCCACCGGCATCAGGGAACACGGGTGCTAACCCCGGGCTGCGACACAGCTTGCTTTGTAAAATCACAGGACCTCTTCATTTCTCTTTCCCTCTTTCAGAGGCAACCCCGTCAGTGGAAGGGACTGCCTCGTACCACGTGTTTGCACGCTGCCTGTTCCAGCAGAGCTGCCGTACCGTCTGGCCTGATATACAGACACTGCGCAAACCACACGCCGTCGAGACGCATTTTCCCTAAGAAAGAGGCTGCTGCAACTAGCCAAAACCCAACAGCCGGGCCTCGGCTGGCAGCCAAGCGGCGTCCCAGCTGAAGCTAACAGTAACTCTTCCACTTCTGTAATGATGAATCTAATGGGTACATTTATAGTGTAAATGTTGTATAGGCCCACTGTAAATGCTGACATCCGCTGTAAATCCACTGTAAATGCCGACAGTGATTTGTTGTTTAATAAATTATGGGTCTGATTCTCACAGGCAGCCCAGTGCCAGCTCTGTTCCCATTGAAGCAACTAGGAAAAAAGCTCTCTTGATTTCAGTGGAGTCTGATGAAAACTCAAAACTTTTAAAAATTATTAATTATAGGGAGATGTAAAAGCTCACTGAAACAAACAGAGTATATAAAAACATAAACTGCTTAAACAAGTCTTTAAATTTACATCAGACCGAATTTTGCAGTTTGCGGGTATTTCACATCAAAGCCGTAACAGATGTGAAAGCCAAAAGGAGCAAGAGAATTAATTGAGATTCATGACTCTTCTGTTTCTTAAATCGATATAATGCATAATGACGGAGTCTTAACCTTGCCCTGAGGTATAATACATGACGGTACAATGTTTCTTACAGAAAAGGTAACTATATCTTGTGGCAGTAACATGTAAAATTTAAATGGCATGAATAATTAAGAAGAGATTAATAGATACCTTAAATAAATAATAAGTTTCGTGAAAATAGCATCACATACATGTTTTAAAACCCTTAACTGAAAGTGTAGTAAACTATAAAGCACTTGCAGGAAATAATTTTTACTTTGACAAAACAGTCTATCAGTTTATAATGTGTTTACAGCAGTAGCTACCACACATCCAGAGTTGCAATATCAGGTTTTCTTAAGGGCAACTTGAAGTAGCTGGTTTTTATTAAATGTAAGTAAGGATCAGATCTGCTACCTTTACTCACACGGAGCTCATTTTACTCAGGACCCGATCCTGCACGTATGTTCGAAGCTGGCATTAAGAGTTTAAAGGCTTCGCCATGTATCGCAGCTCCCAGGACAAAGCCCATTTCCTCAAGAAATCCCAATTTATTTAAAAAATATCTCCCATCCAATCACCAGCACATGTAATCCTCGGTACATAGATACTTAGGTACATCCAAGAAGCTAGATCCCATAACATCTGGGTTGATGAAAAAGGTGTTTCCAAAAGAAGTGCCGGTGAGAAGAGCAGCCTCTGCCGGGTTCCCGAACCCTTTCAGCACTTAAAAGAAAAAAGAGCAGAAATCAGCAGCTGCAATTCATACAGAACTAGCAGGACTTCCCTGCCCTTGAGGCAAAGGTAACAGTTATAAGAATCTAATAAATAATTATTACTACAGTAACTTCTTGCATGAGGTTCTACAAAGGTATTAGGTAAATGAGGGGCACTCCAAGCGCAGTGAAACGCTTGCTCATTCAGAGTGATCCGGGTGCAATAGCTCTCGGCAACTGCTGTCCACTGTAAATCACAACAACAGCCTACATTGCAAAATATAGCGGGGAAGGGATGACATCGGAAACGAGCCACAGCTTTCAAGTGCACAAGGTGGAGAGAGATCTCTGCGTTTCAGAAATCATTCTTCAGACCTGAATACTGAGCCCTCAACAATCAGAGCAATTCCCATCTGTAACTGTGTTCTCAGCTGAGATCTTAAGGGTGAAAAAAGCCTGAAAAAGCAACAGTATTGCTGGTATGCATTCGATCGCCCTCCCCTACTGTTGTCCCACCCAAAGATGAATTCAGAAAAGCCACCTCTGAGGAGCTCATACAGCCCCAAGAGCAGCTAATGGAATAGCCAACTTCCCTGCCAGGACACCAGAGACCTCACGCAGCAGATTTCACCCGAGAGTAAATGTTTCAATGTTTGAGTTATAAACCTCCAGAAATAGGACTTCAGGATTATAACTTTCACATTCCCTTGGCTGAGGTGTTACTCTAAAAAGAAACTGCTAAAGAGAGATCTATTACCTGAGGTAAGATTAAAAATAAGGTTTCAGGGCAAGTAAGTTCAATGCAGAATGTGTATGTATTTAAGAGACCCATTTATTCCATGCAGTTACATTTCTCCCTGATCCTCCTTTTCTTTTCATGCAATTATACTTAGAATTAATAGGATTTAGAACTATATTTAGAATACATAGTCAAAACTGTAGAGCTGTGTCCATCTTTTTAAGATGCTTTCTAAACAAATTTTCTCAAAGATTTCTCAGCCATCTGAACGAGGTATGGATTTTTTTTTCCCATTTCACAATTTTACAGATATTTGGATTTAAAAAAAAAAACAAACAATGCTTAAACAAAATTAAGTTAAAAAAAAAAGTACCCGCTAAGAACAACGTTTGCTTAGTGGTAGTTGTACAGGCACTGCAGTAAGAGATTGTTTACATCTGCAAACAGAAACCATTTATAAAAATTAGTCTTATAAACCACCACACATAAATCTATGGGAAATCAATGCCCATGGTTTCTCTTAGGAAGTAGTAATGAATTATTACTTACCCAAGAAGTAAAATAAGCTCTTTTTTTCTTTTCCGCCCCTGTAAAATTCTGAAGGCCAGATCCAAAGCCCCTACCAGTCAAGTGAAACTCCTCGCTGACTTCTGTGGGCTTTGGATGACACCCTTCGCCTGTCCTTAATCTTGTCAACAAATTCTATCATATCCTTCAGAGAAAATCCTGGAGTTGTTTTAAGTATGTCTAATCCATAAGGACGCAGCTTTAATGAGTTTCTAAATTAGTATCTTAAGTAGTAAAATAAAATAAAATAAAACCCCCCTGTGACCTAGAATCTCTTCCAAAGCACTGCTCATCTTTTCACGGGCTCCGTGCGCTCTCCCGCAGTGAAGTCTCTAGATCAGATTTCTCCCACGTACATGAGCTAGTAGACAGAAAGCAGGAAAGAACTCTCGTGCTACACAGAAATATGTTTTTCACCATACCTTTCAAAAGAGAGCGAAGGGGCCACGCTCTGCATCCCCACTGTCACCCCAGAGAAGCTCCCACCTCATCCACCTGCAGGTGTGCGTCGGTGAAAAGCTACGCGCATTAATCGTGGTTATACCACTTGGCGTACAACTCGCTAACGGCGCGTGCACACGCGTGTGCATATAAACGTGTGTGTTAGATCTAGAAAGCGTATATGTTAAAGAAGAGATAACGTAAAATTTATATGCAAAAAAAAAAAAAATCTTCACTACGATCACTTTCCAGCGCAGCGGCAAAGACAGATTTCACCTTTCAATGAATAAACAATTTCTTACTCATTTAGGCAAGCGTTGGAACGGTTTACCATTCACCAGAGCTTCCCAAGGATAATCGCGAAGCAACGGTATTGACAGGCTGGGGAGATGGTGAAATGTTCCTCACTGGGGGTTTGAAGAAAAAATTAGAGAAACGTTGGTCAGGGAGGGCTGAGACGGAGCTGCCTCTGCCTCGGGAAGCAGGTGAGTTAGCTGCCCCATGGAGTCCCTTCCCCATGAGTTTTCTCTGTGTGAGAGAGAGAGTCCGACAGCATGACATCATTTCTAGATGAGAGATACTAGTTTTAGTTAAAACGAGAAGTCAAATAAATGAAGGATGGAGTAGGCCCCTGGGAACAGTAACAGGCTTCTTGATTCTCACTGTCCATCCCTTAGGTGGTTTAATAAAGAGCAGGATATTGTGCATCATAAAATGAAAGAGATAAAATTCATAAGAACTTCTTGTGTTCCACTGAGTTTGTTTATAATTTGGCAGTTCTGTAATTTAGAAGAATTGAACAGTACTTTCCATGCAGACTTTATCAACTTGAGAACAATAACATCCTAGTCCGTTACCCAGGGTTTATTACACTTCTAGCAAAATGACAAATGAAAGCAAACACCAACCTTTCCCTTGTTTCTATTCAAGGATTTAAATTCCTTCAAATTACCCAATTCTGTACCCTACAGGAAACTGCAAATCAAAATAATTTACTTAGTCCTTTTTTAATTTAATTTTTCATTTAAATTTATTCGCTTTAAGGTAAATAAAATAAACCAAAGCCGGTAAGCAGCTAGGGGAGTGGAAGATGAGTGGGTGAATTCATGGGAAAAGGAAGGGAATTTACTGTGTTTAGTCATGCATGCAGAATGTAAGAAAAAAAAAATGCAAACATATAAACACTAAACAATGTCTTTATCACCACACCGATCATTACAGCTGCCTGGTGTAGCGCTCTTTGCAGCCCTTTTTCCTAGCGTATATAGTCTTTGTGGAAAAGACAACATGCTTTCACATTGCTAGGCACATCTGGGATGCTGCTGCAATGTAGCCCACATGAAGCTACAAGGCTACGTTGGTAAGATACAGCAGGGATGGCCAAGACAGAAAGCGCCAGAAGGGCAACAACCAACATCTGCTGCAGCGGACGAAAGTGCAAACCAACTCACTTAGTCTTCTCTGTCCTTGAACAGGTTTGGGTATTGCTCTTAAGGCTTGACCCAGAATAAGGCGCGACCACATCAGAAAAAGAGGGCCAGGACAGCAGAGGGCACAGACCAAGACGACATAACTTGAAGTTATCGCACCTTTTGACTCCTAATGGTGATAAAATAGTCCCTATGGATGTTTGGACCTTCTCCCACCTGGGGCCGGGCAGAATCCTAGAAAAAGACCCGCCTTTCGTAAAAATAGATGGGGTTGTAGACAAGCTATAGAGGGGAGCTGCCAGGCACACAGCAACGCAGAGTGCTCCCCATCACACCGCTGGTGTGCAGAACTGAGGGGCGGGAGCGGGGAAAACCCCAAACCAAACACCTCTTGTACCATGCACCTCTTCCTTTTTGGTCCTGCGGCTTCTTCCCTGCTCGATCCTGCTGAATATGTAATAAGGAATGAATGCCTTTTCTCTCATTTGCAGATACTGTTGGAGGGCTCCTCCCTTGTTTCATGTTTATATCTATCCAAACCCGTTTCCTAACTGTTCAGCCACATTTTCATATAGAAGTTTGTGTTTATCTTCAGAATTCAATCCGTATGGTGCTATTTCCGCACATACAGCCTAAACAAAGCTTCTACTTGCAAATTCCTTTAATTATAACCAGCCACTCGCACTAAAATAAGCTACAGTATTTAATGCTCACAGGCTTCAGAATCCCAGCATCCTCAGGATGAGCTCACTTGGAGCGCAAGCCAAACGATGCATACGAGCTCTATCTAGACTGCAAATACAGACAGACTCCTCACGGAAGGATCCCCGCCAAACAAGCACGTCCCTGTGCACAGACGTGATCTATTAAAAAAAAAAAAAAAGTAATGCAAACAATTGATGGAATAGGACTTCAGTATGAAATGAAGCTTCAGCATAAAAGGGTAAATAGAGCCTTTAAGTGGACAAATCCACTTGCTGTTTCAGCAGCACAGGAATTGCCACACCGATCTGCAGTCAGACTAGTCTCCCAGCCATTAGTTCAAGATGCTGCAGAGCAACAGGCAAACACCCCGCCACAGGCTGACGCAGGTTCATTTGTCCCTCCTAGAACTAAAGAACACACCCTGTTCTTTAGCAGGCAGGAGTAAACAGAATCTTGAAATGTCATTATTGTGGAACACCATTTGTTCCAGTCAATTACAATGACCCTGAACATTTCCAATATCCACGTTTCAGTCTTTTTTCAATTATAAATACCTTTTAAGTATCATCCACCTCTTTTGGTTGCAAATTTTATGTATATATATTTAAGCAACATGTTTATTTCACTGATTTTGAATTTCCTGCTATCGTGTTTCATAGAGTATCTCCGTTTTCTAGAAGTAAAACAAAGCTTCAATCTGTCTTCTGCAGTTACTCATTGGTTATATATTTTCAATTTTTTTCTCCTCCTCTTCTCAGAGATTAAGAAGTCTTTTCCAATTGTCCTTCACCAATTAATTCTTTTTGGTCCCCAAGATAAAGATGACAAGAACATCACTTATTATTTACAATAAAGCTTATACAACATATACATGCAATACCATGTTCTCTGTAGCGTTCACAACCCCCTGTAACCTAGCACTGTCTTTGCTTTTTCTAACCAATGCTGCCTGGGCACAGGACTTCCTTTCAGCCGCAGTGCCCAGGTTCAATACCAATATTGATAACGCCATCATTTTAGCACTGGGAAAAGTGCCTTAGCTATTTCACATCCCTATTACAGTTATCCTAGCTGGACAGTACAGTGGTCATATCAGGTCTTTAGCCTCACAAATCTAAGTAACAGGAAATGACTCACACCACCAAGGAAAGGATTATATAAAAATGAAGAGGGTTGCTAGCACTAGCAAGACAGATAATAAGACTAATATCTTTTTTTAAAATATTTAGGTTGATACAAGACAATGACTTTACATCAAATTTTAGTGGAACTGGACAAATTTACGATATTCAAGTTGAACTTCAATAAATTTGTTTTGCTATGGAACGCATCTTGACTAAGTTTGTTTTTCCAGGCATGACTCACACATTAAGCAAACACTATCCACAATGTGGCTTTACTCCCAAAGACATTTGAATCTTTTCCTAAAAGAAGTGATGGAAGGACAAATATTTGAGACCTCCTCTAGGGAAAATCTTTGTTCGATTGCTACTTTAGCTGGGATTTTCTTCTTGTACTCACTCACACCTTGGTTGTGAATTCTGCAGATGCTCCCTTTGTTCTCCCTCAAATGTCACTCTCTTTTCATGCCCCAACCATTTATTTAAAGGCAGTTTTTCTTAGTTGGCAAAAGGGCATTTGAAGGCATAGCAGTAGTCTAACATTTTCAGATCCAGCCCTAAACTGTGTCAGTTCAATCTCATCACTTGCCTGAAAGTCCTTTTACTCTTCTTGTTTAAGAACCTACAGACATATGGCAGCAGTCATCTAGAGGCAGAAAGAAGTGACATGTGGCGCGAGCTTAGAGCAAGCTAAGAAAAATTAACAAGCAAAAGGTAAGGTTTTTCACTAGAGGTAACAGCGTTAAATATAGTACTAAAGTGTCCCAAATACAATAGCAGCACTTCCTGCATGGGTGCATACACTATAAATACCTGATTTTCAGGTGGCAGACTTTGGTGGAGTCCAGGCGAGGAGTAGCATTTCTCCTCAGCTGAAAGCCAGCGCTTTCTGTAGTTTCACAGTCAAGTTCACAAAAGGCAACTGATCGCCAGGAGCATGCACCAGCAACGAATCAAGCAGCTCCCATTCACCTGCAAGGTCAATACTTTGTCGATAGCCAAAAGCATTTTCTGTGTGAATTTGTAGGTATGTATTTCCCTGGTTGCTCCTGCACTGGGGAGCAGTGGCAAGAGCCAGTGACCCTGAGGAACATACGCAGGGGCCAGCTGGGAGACCTGCCCTTGCAGTTCACAGACCAACTTTATGTTAGGGGGTAGCAACATGTAGAATGATGGAATTAAAGGAAAGGAAGTTTACTCTATATAGATATGAAGGTATTTGCCTCCTTTTCTTTAACCTAACACGTTCCAAGAGGATAATAAGGACCATCCCGCCAGCAAAGGTATATAAAAGTTCACTACCCATACTTGTTAGACATACTTTCAGGTGCAAATCAAATGCAGTGTCATACAGATGCTGTTTTAAGTAAGAGATGGGTCCTGCTGTTTACCCCCACTACAGCATCTGCATCATGCCCTCTCCTGTTTTGAAGTTAACAGGTAACTGGTCTTCCCACCCAGAGCCCTATGAAGTCCGAGCTGCAGCTGAGAGACAGGCTCCAATATAAGCAACACAACTAGCCCGCTAGCTGCAAAATGCTGGATATTGTGTTTTAACCCTGTACTGATGCTTCTGCACTGAAATTTTCCTTTGTCATTCCCAGGAAATACTGAAAAATCTATCCCCTTTTAGTAAGCTTTAGTTTTAAACCTTTAAGGAACAAAACTGAAAATTAATGTTGTTAACGTATAAGCGCAATAAAAATAGCGGCTGATAAAAATCCCTGTAAAAATGAAATACAGCTTATTCTTCTTGCAACTTTACATGCAGCTGGCATTTCTTCCTAAAGCTTCAGAAAAGGCCAGGAGACAGACTATTTATCAGAAAACCATCAAGCTAGAATTCCAAGTCAGGCTAAAAAGATCCCAGCTGAGCTGCTCACTTATAAATAAAAGAACCCATGAACTCTGGTATGGAGCTTGATTTCCTTAGCTTTGAACCCCAAAGCAGAATGGTCAAACCCAGAAAGCTCTATCCACAGTTTAATTCATCTTACTTTTAAAGTTCTGCTGCAGCATCAATCATCTTTGGATTTGCTATCAGGCCTTCCTTGTGCATTGAACTATAAAAACCACACATGGCCCTGCTTAAGCTGTCAGCTCATTAAAGACAGCGCATTCAAAGCTACAGCACTACTGAGACACACACAAAACTGCACCTTTTGCACAGGCTTCTACAGAGGAGGCAGAAAAGCAAGGGTTTGGGGCCAACACCAGGTGCCATGGTAATGGAATGAAGCCATTAAAAAAAAAAAAAAAAAAAAAGAGCATTGGAAATTTAGCAAGATCCATGCTACATACATGGGATTCCTTAAAGAAAAAGTTCAGCTCTGGTCTGCTTTCAGAGAGAGGTTAAGGGAGTTACGCTTTTGACGACAGCGACAGAAGAGTTATGGACACATAACGCCTCACCTTGCTGTATAACACAGCTTTAGTGAAGTCTGTATCATGAATTACATAAAATATACTGGCTGAGCTTACCAGTTAAAATTGACTTTTTTATTTTATTAAACACTAAGTCAGGGTACGGAAGATGTAAAAGAAAAGCTTATGCATCACTGGGATTGGCCACTACCCAAACCTTTGCAGCTTTCGTAAGAGCTGCCATTATTTGATGTAATGTATGAAATGGCTTGAAGATCTGAAAATCTAAGCCAAATTCTCAGTCAGAAGTCTGGTGCACTATGCCACCTTACATTAGCTAAGGATTTGGCATCTCATCCCTTAAAATTGTAAACTTTTATTTGGTGATCTGGATCGCCAACACAAACTGGTACTCATTCCCTATGGCTGCAGGGGGCTGCTTGGATGGAGTCACCTTCACAGGGTCTTTCTCTTACCACTTCTAAAGGAAATGAGAGATTTAATTTTCACAGCTCTTTAGTCAGGAATCATTTTCTTCCCTCCTCACTACAAAGTCTTTCTGTTTGTTAAAACTCTTTTGGGAACAAAAGAGAAAGAAAGTGAAAGCAGCAAGACGTATTAAGATGTATAACTAAGTAAACAAAAAAATCTCTGCTTTCCAGCTATTACTAAATTACATTGAACTAGCTCCTGTCATCAGACCCACCTCTTATCGGAGAAAGAGGTGAAGAAATGGCTGTGAGATAAGAACTGGCCTCAAGAAAAACATCATCATTATTCCCTTTCCAGTCCAAAACCTTCAGCATATTCAGTCTTACTTGATTTCATCAAGATACTGCCTAGGCAAGTGAAAAGATTCCAAAAATAGCATCAGCACCAAGACTACTTACACTGCAACATATTCTCGGACACTTTCCTTCTGATCTATCCCTTCTGACATGACATCCAGAACATCACTAAAGCTTAGCATCAGGCTGTGGCATTCAGCATCTGACATTGCAGCAATTACCGAGTTACTGTGATTGAACGTCTCCTCCCCGAGTAATCCCCACAGACTGGTACTCCGCAGGAGAATTTGACTTTTGAAGAGAACACTGATCTTCTACACTCTGACCCAGGACGTGTTTCCAGGTCCTGCACATTCAGCATAACTCAAAGCAGCCCTGATATGAATTGCAACCAGCAGATTCAAGTTCTGGTGTTCTGCAACCTCTATTTACCTTTGAAACAGCTATTATTTATGTCTTCTACCTAGACAAAAATCACCCTCAGCACACCCCTGCGCTTCCTGGCTTTCTCCCCTTTTCTTGGCTCTAGTAGAGTATCTTCAAAACTTGACACCGAATCTGCTCATTGTTTTAACTACTCATTGCATTATGTGTAAGGAATACTGCCTATAAACTACATCTTGCACTTCTTCACTATCCTTCCGCCCTTCAGAGGTTTTTATGATTCCTGCTGACACTGCCTACCTGGGAAACCTCAGCTCTGGGAAAGGATTTTGTTTTGGTTTCTCTAAGGAAAAGAATATGCAAGGAAAAAAACCCAACTCCATCAAATCAATTGCCTTACTCTTTTAGTCCGGCAAACATTTTGGGGCACTTCATGCACAGGAGCTCTATTTCTGTTCCCTCCAGACTAAGAACCAAAACTTCCACTACAGCATGTGTCAGCAGCAGGTGCAGAGGTAGTATGACTTCACGCACACTAATCGAGTTGTTCCGAATTTGTTTTGGCTTTCCAAGGCACGACAGACGTCTATTCATTCCTTCTTTACTACATTTTGCCATTCCTTTGTCATTCAACTGGGCAAAGCTAAATTGAAGCATATAGTGCAAAAGGGACATGCCATACAAAGTGCAGTATATCCTCAGGTAGGCATCAAATCCAAATTCTGCCTTGGGATCCAAGCATAAAGCTTCTGCAAGTATCTAAGAGAGAGAGGATTGCGTCAAGATTTAATCCAGATCACGAAGTATAGGTGTAATGCTCAAGTTGTCTGAATTGCCAGAACCAGAAGCTGGAACGATGCCTGTGCCTTTTGGAAATGCAACACTTCATATGATCCAATGCACGGCTCCAGTCAACCTCCTTTCCCTGCTCTCACAGGCATCTAAAGACCAGGCTATTAGCCTTGCATTGGTTTCTATTCCAAAGTTTCATCCTGGTTCAACATCTTCTCTCATTCCTTGCTGTCTGACACCACTTTCAGGTTTTTAGAAATTTTAATTCTACTAATTATTTATATTCCCAAAAGTAACACATTTTTGATGCATCTGCTGTTCTTCGCCAAAGGCTTTTTTACCCCTTTTTCTACCGATGGGGCCTGTGGAACCATTTTTGGTTTGCTAAAATGTCCAAAGGGACACTTTTACCAGCATTGAAACATATAGCATCTTTCCTGTCTTATATAAAAATTAAGCCTAACCTGCCATCTGTTCAATTTGTCACATCTAACACTTCTTGCAAAAGAGAGCTAGTTTGATCATCACCCATCTAGACTTTGATAGAGTGATCACAGGATCCTGTCTGAAGGATAGTAACAAATCTTAGTGTCTCTTCTGTTAGCAACCATAAGGTATTTTAAACTCACAATGAGATTCGGAACTATGCAAAATTTCCCCTACTATTCATAATAATAATAAATAATTAAACCTTTTATTATTATTATTACTTATGTTGCAAAGAAAGTGAGGAGTACACCACGGAGACAGGAGAGAAACTGAATAGTATTTGCAAAAGAAAACAGTAAAACATATTCTACCATTGAGAGCAAAGCCAAGGCTGAGTGGTTCCGAAAGAGTTTGTGCCTTGAGCATCCTGAACAATAAGGCAGAACACCTACAGGAAGTGTGGGAAGGCTGTAGCGGGGGGAACAGCAAACAGATCTCAGATTTGGCCAGGTTTGTTCTGCTATGTCCAGACAGTAACAGTACAGCCAAGTTAAGATCATTTCTGAGAGCTGGTAAAGAGCCCACAGAGGTTTGGCTGCCGAGGAAGACAAATAAAACTATTTTTGACCTAAGATACATTTCTCTAATATAAAAAGATTTTTCCATAACAGAAGTTTGATGACTTCACATTCCAGAAGTCAGTAAGTTGAAATCACTGTTTTACGACTACACTGAGCATAAGGCTTAGTCCTTGAAAACAAACCCATGTCTACTGCAACTTCAACATTCATTCACCTTTTACAATTTTTCCAAGGGTGAAGACTGAGATGCCAACAGCCCTTTCAGGAAACTGTCTCTCTCATACGTCCAGTTGCTCATCAGACACTCAAGGCAGACGTAAGTATGAAAGCCCAAACACTGATCATTCGGATAAATCCAAGATGACAGATAACAAAACAGGGAGATGTAGAAAGAATAACAGTGATTGATTTTTACCAAACAGAATATTCACTGGTTTGTTGCACTGCAGGGCTTAGTATCTCTAATGTAGAGCAATCAGTTGTGAGCAGCTCAGAGTCAGAGGGCACCACAGTTGTTCTCACCTAATCAGAGTGTCGGGGATTGCAGTCACCTGATAGTTATTTACTTCACCAGCCATGAAACGCAGAAATCTCGCTTATATATTTTAAAATTCTTTAGCACTCAATTTTCTGAAGATGTGTAGGGAAACATAAGGGAAACAGCATTTCCAAGAGAGAAAACAGGTCAGAGAAGGGAGTTTTTCCCAAGAACAGGAATGATCTCTTCTTGACGTAGTCCTGGACCATTTCCATCCTCAGCAGGCATTTATGCTTATAATTAATCTATTTTATCTTCCAAAAAAATGTAACACTGAAGAGTGGCAGGGACAATGGGCAAAGAGACGATATAAGACAAAAGATGGTCGTGACAAAGGGAATAAATAGGTGCTGCGATTAGAGAAGAGAAAGTGAATCTGCTTCAGGACTCGAAGCAGACGGGCATACAGGGCTGTGTTTGCTTAGAAGCACATCACAGCATTGTACAGCAGTTTCTGACAAGGAAAACGATGTTTGCAGAGAGCCTGGGAAAAAACTTTAAAGCTCTTGGTCTTTGGGACTTCAAATAACAAGTAGAAAGAATCTCAGCTTAATATTTCAACCTTTACCCTCACAGTATTTATGACCGACTCAAAAGATAATGGTTTTTCCATCCCTGTCTGACATACCTGGGTTCTTTCCAGAGGTTAAAAATCCAGGTAACGACCTAGACTGACCCTGCTCAGCTTACAAATGCTGAGAAGAGCCTTGCTTGCAAAAGTACAGCTTCATTTCTTTTAAATAAATAAAGAATTAAATACAACACTGAGTCTTTGCTTTTGTTAGCTAAGACACTGCTGAGCTCTTCTGCCACTCTGGAACTGCACGAGAGCCTATGTATAAAGGAGGATTATGAAACAACCTCTCAACAAAGCAAAGTCATCGCCTCACCTGATCTCTGTAGGGTAAGGACCAAAACCACTAAGCACCTGTAAAATTTCACCTAAGCCCAACATTGACGTGTTACTGAGACTGCCAGAGCATATATCCCGTGTTGCCTAACTCCATGGATTTATGAAGTGCGGTCCACACTGACGCTTCCACCAGCAGACACGTACAACCCTGAAGCCTGATGCTGCTGAGCCGTGCAGCAGCTGAGCTGCTCTTTACTCCAGCAAGACTCTCAAATATGCACTGCTCACCTACAGGATCCAATGCACATCAGCAGCTCAGTTTATATATTCGAGATTACTAAAATGAGAGTTCCAATACAGGCTAGCTGTATGTACGTATGCATTTACGTAGCTATGAGTTCAAGGAACCCACTCAGGAAGCAGTACGGGTATTTTCAAATCCCCACAGTGCCAAAGTCAAACCCAAGTCTCGTCTGCACCAGGAGAAACCCCTAAACTCTGTACCACCAGCTGTTTGCCCTCCAGAAAGTTAATATCCGTATCACAGCTGATGATTTTCTTCAAGAGAGGACGCCTTTAACACACCTCTCTCCTCTGCATCCTCTGCTGGATGGATTCTCCTCTCAGTTTTCCAGTTTTTGCTAATCCCATGCCTAAATGGGTTATTCTCCCCAGAAGTGAAAGGGTCAATCCAGGTACACAACTTAGAGCTGAAGATTCCCCTCGCTGAGCAAGCCCCGATGCAGACATTTCACGATGACGGGTCTCCTGCTGCCTGGGGTTTCAAAGGGAGCCTTGCCAGCTGAGATCAGCCCAGAACCTGCCGTGGGTAACAAAGGCCCATGCAGAGAGGGAGGATCTCGACACTTCAGCTTCAGTCCATCCCCTGAGAGCTTTAAAGAATAAGACCAATGGTTTGATCAGGAACCAGAATAAAGTGAACTATAAACATCTTTTGCAGCATAAACTGCTGCTAGATTAGGTTTGTAAAACATCTCATGAGGAAAAGGGGGGTATTGTTGTGAAAAGCACAATTTTAAAATCTCTCCTATTTTATTTTTTGACTTTTTTTTTTTTTTAAATTATGTTTATCAATCACATAAGGTTCCAGGGGGTACAAACAAGTGATAACATGAATAATCCACTGAAAATTAATTCTGTGTGTTGGTTCTACGGTTTTAAAGGCAATAAATCATCAATCACCAGCACAGGACCACAGCATCTATTTCATGCATGAAGCAGCACTTTATCATGGTAAATTTAGCTGTGTCTTATTAAACAGACTGCAGTCTCTGGCCAGCTAGTAGAACCTGAATAGGTTTTCACATTGTATTCCTCAGAGCTCAAAATAAATCAAAAAGTCTCAGCTTCACATATCTACGTGATTTTTAGAAAATGACTTAACCATTTCAACTGCTGAACTACACAGCAAGCATGCGGTTAGTCTGAGGACTACAAGTTCAAGGAAAATCACTCCTCAACCCCCATGGCTCTGGCATAACAATCATATTAAAGATTTAAAAGTTAATTTAGTCTCCATACAGTCAAGTAGGTTTTGTTTATTCATTTTTTGGTTTGGGGGATTTTTTGAGTGTTAGTGAATTAGTCTATACCAACAGAAAAGCACAGAATCACAGGCAAACAATGTGGCTGTACCCTGTGTTCCTCTGGAAATCAATGGCAATATTTCTACAAGAGGATCAAGCCGTGTATGATCAATTTCTCATTCAAATTCATTTCTTCTTCCCACCAAAAATGAAATTAAAGCAATTTAAGCATTTTCCAAATCCCTCTGTCCCTTCTCCCCATGGTTCTACTAGCCATTCTTTTCTGCAGGAAGAGAAATTTTCTCCTCTGTTTATGTTCTAAAGGATGTAAAACGTGTGGCTGACTGTGCCAAGGTTTTATTCCAACCCCACCTGTTTCCTTCACTATATACATATCGATTTTGCATACTTTAACTACTGTGGGAAGCAAAGATTTAGGGAAAGAGTTGACTATCAAGTATGAAACATATGTTCCTGTGAAAATAAAAATCAAAAGAGAATTCTTGTGTGACCAGTTCTTTGCAGCAAGATAAATTTCCTCTCTCCTTCTGACATCCCAGTTTTCTTAAAAACCAAAATGGGGTTGAACAGGCTGGAAACAGTACTTTGGAACTACCCATGTCATCTGCTAACCTACAGCACCCCAAGCATTGCGAGGTCAATTGTTGCTCCTGGCACTCCTAATTCTTATTCCTGCTTCAAGGACTCCGCTGTTTGGCAAGAACACAAGCCCAGCAATCCTGGTTCAGTATTTTCTTGATTTTACTTTGAATCTCCCTCCTGTGTGCTTATAAGAAATAACACAGGATCTACTTTTCTATGAATCTCTCTTCTTTTTCGCATCTTTAGCAAAGGGGGTGACTGAAAAAGCATATTATGCTCTTTTTCATTCAAGATACTTAACGACCAGAACATCTAATGTTAAGATATGTTCAATGAATTCACAGAGTTCTGCTGATTTACCCTCAAGATTCTCGGCTTATCGTTTCAACATGTCTGTTACTGTGACGAACACAGGGTCACAGCACTGGGATCGAAACGCTCATCACGCTGACAGTCAGAAGCTACCAAAGCATACCCAAGGCAACTCTCTTGGCTTTTTTTAATCTGAGATATTAAGAAAACCACAGTTTTCAGAAGAAAAGTCTCTGATAAATTTAGAAACACCTTTTTCATCTATATGGAGTTAGAAAGCTTTGCACCTACCACAAATTTCTGTTTGTCTGTCTTTTTACTCTGCACTGCTAGGCAAGTCCCGCTCATATGGCTTTCTTCATATGCCTATTCACGGGCCAACTGTTCAGAAACAGGAGTCAGTGTATTTCCACTGACTTTAACCTCACCTGAAGTGATGACAGAAGTGCAGCACAGCTGAACCTCATCTAAAGGCTGCACAATCCTGTACTTCTCTCCGCAGCTTCAACAGCGACCATCACCATCGCATTGCCCCATCTAGTTCTATGGTCCTGAAAAGCAGTGAAATATTTCATGCAATTCCTTGACTTAAGAGGAAAAAGCTCTAAACCACACAGCCAAAATCGCATTCACAGTAATTGTGACTTTTAATGTATCAGTGACTAAAATCTGCATTTCCTCAAGGAGAGCCATCTTAGCAGTCTACCATTATCTATTTAGCAAGCAAACACTGCTGGCACTTAGTTGTCACCAAAGCAATGTCAAAAGCAAACAGGCAAAAAATTATTCCAATCTCCAGAAATGTAATCACAGTTCATGACATGACAGCTTGAGTGCTACTCACATCTAGTTCTTCTTTTGAAGCATTAGATATAGCCTGGCACACAGCAAGGACGTCTCATAGACTTTCATAATATTAATTTATTGCAGAGAGCAGGTCTAATTTCCTGCCGTCAGTACAGTAACAGATTGGCAACTCTTTTGTATTAATGCTATTTTCTCTCTTATTGTTGAATCTCAGACAGCCTATATATTTGACTATTGAGCTTATTTGTATAGCTATAATATAACCTATACATTACCACACTGTGGACCTTCTTGCGCTTGACCTATCCTTTTGAAACAAATTTAGAATTTCCCATAAATAGGTTCACGTCCTACCTGGAGTTTTGTACAAAAGCATATATACTGCACAGAAGGGAGGGGGGATGCGGTGTGTGTGAATGTAGCCCACATCTATTATTTTCCCCGAGAAGCACGTATTACCTTACAACAAAGTTAGAAATATAAAAATCCTCTCTGATAAACATTTTAACTTTTCACCAAATACCCTGGCAGTGGGACGGCAGTCGCCAGGCACCTGCATTGGATTGCTCTCTGCTCTCTCTGCCTCAGAGAGGTGTTACACTTTTTTTAAACAGAAAGGCAATTTCAATGTTAGCTCTGTGCAATTTAAAGAAAAAAAAAAAAATCTATTCTCAGTGACCTTCCAGGAAACTTTTCAATCCCACAGTACCTTTGGTTCATGTTAAATTTATCAGAATTACCATTTAGACAAACTGAGAGATTAAAGATACTTAATCTTATACTTAGACGCAGTCATAAGGCTAAAACTAAGCATTACAAATCATTCAAGAAAGCTTTCAAACCTACTATCTTTGTAAGACTATTTAGCTAAGTTTCTTCATAATCTCGAAAACAAAACAAAACCCTCATAATGACTGACCAAAAATTTGTAGTTTAACATGTTAGTTATATGGTGCCTTATATCTATGTAACATATAGGTCAATGATTACCAAGCAATGCATGGCAGCCTTTGTAACTGAAGGTAATTCACCGCTTTTACTTTAATCTGATTTGATAACAGGTATACAGATGGATAGTCCTATTTGTGTAGTTGAGTGAACATTTTGTATTTGATTTAAAATGAGATGAGTGGCCCCCTAAATTAATAAATGCCACCATGTTTGGATACACGTAAAATTAATCACCGGATTCTTCCCCCATTCTGTTAATCTGAGATTTTTTTTTTCCAAGTGCTAAAGCACAGGCATTTATAGGAACTTCATACTGCAGTAAACGTCACGCCGCCAAATTAATCAGGCGGCACGCTGTCATTTAAACATCTGCTAGACAAGGACTAACAAGAGGAACCAGGCGGAATCCCTACATTCCTGTCTTACTCTGAATAATACATCACCCACTATCAAAAATAAATCAAGGAAAAACCAATGTTTTAGAAGGGTCTCATCTTTTCAGTCACTGACAGATTTGCAGTGATACATCTCAGCGCTGGTACGGGTGAAAGTCAGCCTGCATGGGAACAGGCACAGGGCTGTTGAAACTACAAAAGTCATGGTAGGTCAGGATATACAGCTTGTCAGACAAACTTGGGATCATTACAGAGAGGTAGAAAACACACGCACTAAGCTTGTCAGATAAACTTGGGATCATTACAGAGAGGAAGAAAACACACGCACTAATCTTTTACCAATAAGCGAAAGAAATCAAGCCTATTTCTTCCTACACTGCACCCGATGTACAAAAGGCAACAAAACATAGCCCAAACAGAAAACATTAATTAAGTGCTGCATTAAAGCAGCGCTCGGAGGACGACAGTGTTTTACATGCGCAGATAGTACTCTCACACCCAACTCGCAGCTGGGTTTGTGCTGGGTAAGAAAACAAGGGCAGACCATTCTCCTTTTCGAAGATTCTGGTCAACGGTATCTATGACTTTGGTCTACAGAATGTTTCTTTTGCAAGGCCCAAAGCATAGTTTCCAAACCCAGATTTAATTAAAGTTTACTTATCGACACGGTCTGAACTTTAAGTGTGCATCAGACTCTCCCTGAACCACATGATTTCTTGCGCTGCCAAGTTTAACGCAGAATACTCTCAAAGACCAAGTCCTCAAATCAGCAAATGCTGCTTTTGTACTTAAAATGAGGAACACAGAGAAGAGCTTACAGAAGACAACAGCGTCACTTTAGTACATTAGGTTAGAGCCGATTGTAAATGACCACAATTCAGGGCCAGAGCTATAAGGCTACACACATTGAAACTGCAACTTCAACGCATTAAGACAACTGCAACCAAACCTATCTACCGAGCTGGTTTTTTTTTTTTTATTTCAGAGTAACACGCATTGTCCCTGGCCTGATGGATCATTCTGATTATGCTTACATGCACATCACTAAGCTTTTAAGCAGCTCTACGATGCCGAAAGAGCAAGGCAGTGAAAGCCATCTGGATCTGCCACTGAAAATCCTTATTAAACCCTTCTGTACTGCTGGACTCGACTTCTTTTGCCACATTGCTGAATCTGTCCAATTTCGCCACTGAATCTTCAGTCAAATCCCACCAGATTAAAGCAGGTGCAATGGATTTTGCACTTTGAAGAGATGGCTGACAAATTAGTTTTTAAGAATATATATTGTTGCTGCAACAAATTATAAAAAGAGAAGAACTTCGCTATTTAATAGCAAAACTGAGAATCCATATAATTGGATTGCCACCGTTCTTGTCTGCAAATAGTCTAAACTGCATTTATAAAAGGCAGCAAGAGACCGTCTCTGCCCCATATAACTGATAGAGAAACTGACACTGTAAAGTTTTTAATCTCACATTAGACTTTTAGTTGGTCTTCTAATGTAATTGCTTTTTCAAGAGCAATAATCATCAAAGCACTCATAGTAATGACTTTCACAAAACGTTCAGATTTATTTAGTAAAAAGTGGATAGAAAACATATTTTGCTTTCTCCTTCTTAAATAGGAAAGTTCAGATTTAGTAGCAGAGTTCATCAGCTAACACAGACTTTTCACCGATGCTGTGGCAGCAATTGTTTGAAAAATTAAATATTTAATAATGAAAGACTTCTGCCTTCCAATACACAGGGGAAGAGCCCTGCTTTCCAGAAAGCTCTGGTAGAAGAGTAGAGGGTATCTAAAAAGAAATTTCCGTTTCTACACTATTAACTGCGCAAATTGCTAAAGCAGCTGCAGTCGTACTTCTCCATTCTCACCCACGAGAGAAGACTTGCAGTAGGTACCTTCAAGCACTCAAGACACCAAAAGCCATGGGGAGCTCCAAGATGAGACAGAAGTAAAAATCCTGAGAGCCCACCACGATCAGTCAGGACCAGCACTACTACGGTGGCAGCTACACTGTGGCTGGCAGATACTGTAATAAATGTCCTATTTTTCATCTGATAGCAGAATGAGGGGGGAAGGATATGAAACCGGTATCTGTGACTGACTAAAAAGCTGCATAGTCATTAAATTGAATGTAATTGAAGGGTTTTGTTATCACCCACAAAAAAGTGTTACGTAAGCGGTCATTACCTACATCATTTCCTACCATTTCAAGTTTGGAAACGCTCTGGTTGCCCCTATAATTCTGCTCTCTCGCACCTCTGTTTTCTGGAAGGAGGGATGCTGTTAAAAAAAACAGTGCAAATTCATCATAATCCAACTTTGAGTAACTGGATTATGACAGTTTCCCTTCTTCAGAGTCCTTCACTTTACAACCTATGCACTCCTTAATATAACTCTCAATCTGTCTAGCCTCATCTACTTTCTTTTTCTCAAAAAACCCTCAGAAACTACAAATTCTCTTCTGAGCAACTTTATCATCTCTGCTCGCTAGGGCGCAACTCAAACCTTCAGCATCAAACACAGCCTGCTCCCCTTACAGCTACAACACTACCTTCACATCCGAGTGACATTTCCCTAGAGATAGCAATCAGCTGCTGAACCCAGTTTCAGGAGGAGAAAGGAGATCCTGTTCAGTTCGTCCTTCTCTTTCTTTTCCGCTTCCAGCAATTGTGCTGCTCCATCTGTAACCCTTCTGGGGAAGGGAGCTCTCTGCCTCCGTGCTCCAGCTCCCCCAGCATGGCCGGTGGAGCTGCTCTCTCTCTGTTCCGGGAGACCCAAGCTGCTTCATCCCTTGTCATGTTTTACAGGGTCTACGGGTTGTCCAGAGCTCTGTACTTCATTCACTGTTTCCAGCAAAGCGGAGAGGGAGCCAGACGCGCTTCCCCTGCTACTCAAAGCTGCAGAGGCAGCTCCCATGGCAACTTCAGCGTGGGCAAGAGCCCAGCCCTGGGGCGATCAATGAAGGCAGCACCCCGGGGAGAGAAAAGCCACAACGATTTTCTTTTACTGTCTTCAAACCTGGACTGAGGGTCTCCATGTCCAATATCAATCTTAGTGAAAGCAGACAGTGGAAGAACAGAACTTCTTGAAAGAAAAGTTGCAAGATTTCCTTCAGATCTGAACATTATGGGCAAAAAGGGATTGCTGCCTGCTTCCCCTGGAACATATTTCTAAGTCCCAGCTCATATTTCCATGACACCACTTTAAAAAAAAAAAAAAAAAGCCAACAACAAAACAAAAAAAACCCACCTGCTTCTAAAAGCCTGTGAACTCAGTGGGAACGTGCAAGTGTATAAAGTCAGCCACCTGCATAAACAAAAGCAGCATCAAACCCTACATGATTTCATTAGCTAGATCAGTAGCTCCAACATGACAACACAGCGAGTCATTTTGTTTGCAGAAGCAGCAAGATTACAGCACACGTTATCTGCGCACGCATGCGTTTCAATAGCATGGCACGTGAGAGTCTAAAACAGGCGAGCGGTCATTTATTCCAAGTAGCAAGAGGTGCTTCAGGCGTTGGTTTAATACAACCTGCCCATATTCCCAGAAGACATGCTAGGATATTTCCTGGCAGCTTGCCTTTCGAAGTCTGCCCAATTCCATCCTTGCGTGCACTCCAGCTGCTGGCTCCTGGACAACATAGCTGCGGGGAAGCGACAGGGCAGCACAAGACCCCGTCGTCAGTCCGGCACCAGTCCTACACCTTCGAGCATTTCCTGGAGTGGCAGGTAATATGGGTGACGCTCATCACATACCCGTATCTCGGCAACTTACTTTACTTCAGGAGGACCACATTAACCGGAATCCTTGCTTTCCCACCGCTGTGTAAGAGTAGTAGATATGTGTCATTCCCCGACAGAAGTATTTTTGCTCATTTCTAAAGATGTTTGTTTAACAGGCCAATCAGCCTCCTGCTAATCATCTCTCATGCTGGGTAACAGTCTAGCAACGTACAAAAGTATTCTGGTTACTCTATTGCTCTAACTTTTCCAGCTATGCCAAAGTCTTCAGTCTCAGAAACATTTTCAGTTTCCTTTCATTGTATGTAGACGAACGTGTTGCTGTTTTACGTTTTTTAATGCATGTTCATGACTCAAGCTTCACACGGCTCGGGCAGAAGAAATGCCATCACTTGGAAAGTGTGTTTGCTGGACTGAACACAAAACTTAAGACGTAACCAATTACCGTGTGAGTATTGTGGACACGGTATTAGAGGATTCCCTGTCTACTGACTGCCAGTGATATCTCAAGAGTTCAGCTTCAAAACAAAATTACTACTTTGACCCTTTCAAAATATCTGGGAAATGTTTTGATAAACTATTTTATTTTTAATGCAGTTATCACTATTATATTTCTTACCAGTCTCTTTGAATTTCTAACTACTTACTGTTCATTTTTCTTATTTGGGGTTCGCAGTTTCATTTCTTGACTGTAAAAGTTTGCAATGACAAAAACATGATAATCCCGTCCCCTAGTTATAAAATTGGTTAAATACATTAGGAATGTTTTTACAGGAGAAAATTATATGGCTCTGCAGAAAATTTTACAAGCAAAGATATTTAGACAAGTGCTACATCAGAACTAGCACCATATGTTCCCATACTTCAGCACGAAAGACAAAATGCCTCTAAAATGAAAAGCGATGATTTTTTTTCCAAAAGCCGCTGCCCTGAGAACTTAAAAAAATGCACTTATTTCAAGTACCATATAATCAGACCAATCTAATCAGGAAGGAGGTAATTAAAAGACTAACAGGTTGCTAAATCATGCTCAGGACACACAACCTGGTGTTTGCTCTAGTTTGTAACTAAGATTAAAATAGTAACAGTACCAATGTCTCTTTAATCTCTGCACAGGTTTGAAACATTAAATTGCACTCAGACCACATTTCATCGTAAGTGCCATTAAAATCTCACTACTTAGCATGGCAGGAAGCTGCTGTAATTGCAGTAACTTTCTACTCATAACAAGAATTGTTACTGTAGTCCTGTCATCACATATCACTGACTGGAAATGTTTAGGCTGTCATTTTTGAACGTCAAAGCCTGATTCCCCACTGAGCGTACATTACTACGAAGCTTTAAAATCCTGGATTGAATTCTGATCGGTGCCATTCACACACATTTTTAGAAATTACTCTGCTACAGTTACTTTGGACGGGAAACCTCCCTCTTTTGGCAGACAGCGAGAACCTTTACCCAGTCTCCCCTCAAACGCAGCCACTGCTTCACATGGCTCTAAATAAACATTTCAGCCTGCAGGACTTGATAGATAGCAGCAGCAACCACCTACCTGCTAGAAATGAGCCTACTGGCATTCAGCCAAAAAGCCTCAACGCAGACTAGTTCACCAAGTTCCTAGCTTTCACATCTGCCAACTCACACAGATGTTCCGACAGACTCATGGAGATTTATATCTGCTCAGCACCACCCCCCCGTTCCCTGGCATACTCACAAGATGCCACGCTATTGATTGACACTACGGGCCAAATGACCATCCTGCCAAAACACTGCGTTCTCATTTTTTTAGCGTCTGAGAGCTTTCCTTTTCAAATTTGATTCTGATGAAAGACGAATACTCCTTTTGATTGTACCAGGTAGCAACGTGAAATCCCCAGCTGATAGCCGACCATGCCTCCGATTCGTATCAGCATCTTGATTTCCCAAATGAAGACAACTGCAGTTACACAACTATACTGCAAGGTTAAAAACAAGCCACAAGAAACAAGGCAGGAAAATATAGCTTCCTCTAGTAAAGCTATTACAGGACTTCATTTTTACTCAAAGTTTGGATTCATTGTAAATCACTTTCTCTATGTGCAAAGACACTTTTAAGCAGCCCTGTAAATGCAAAAGGTACATTAACAACTTCTAATATGCCTGCTGCACACACACACACGATATACAATTAAAAATAGCTTTGTTCCCCACTGGCTTGGTGAGCATCATTCAGGAAATTCAGGAAGGAAGGAAACATTGCCTTAAAAGTGGATTTTGAAAGGAAACACATTGAAAATGTTTGTATCAAGCTAATTGTTCACAAAGGTGTTTTCTAGACATGTGAGTAACCTCAGCCCCAATTTTTACACCACGCTCGAAAAAGACTTATCTAAGAAAAAAGCTGTTAGAAAAGTGCTATGATGCAATGGAATAATCAGTAGCTAAGACTCAGGAAACCTGGATTTAAGGTTTAGTTGGTAGCTGATTAATCCTGTCTTGTCATCTGTTTAGCCCATTGTTCTTCATACACAAGACGATGACCGCAACATTCACTTCCTTGGTAAATTGTTTTGAGAACTACTGATAAAAAGTTCTAAGTAATGACCGGGCACTACTAATGGGTAGTTAGTTTACTCAGGTTAACGGCGCATCCATAGCTCCCTATGCACATCAAGGTCTCAACTTCATAAAGCCGTTTTTCTGACTTTGCGCAACCGATATCTTGGCTGCATTCACACACATAAATCAATGCGTGTTCCACACACTGATGCTATCTTGGTCAACGCAACAGACATCTCCAGGGCTAGAACTGCCATGAGTTAATCCATCTCCAGCTGAAAAGCCAAGGCTCTCTAGTCAGAGCTGCTTTATCTCCTAGAAGTCAAGCAAGGCTCGTCCGCAAGCCTCTGCAGGCTCAAGCTCCGCAGGTAGAAGCTGGAGCAAGGAGAGGACTTTCTGACAGCTTTTCACAGCAACCAAGTGAGCAAAGAAAAAGAGCAACGTCCTCCCCACCTCTAGTTCCCCTGACTGGTACCACAGTCCCCACCTCTGAGATCACAGACTTGCTTTGGACCTTTCAGAAGCTCACAGGACTCACTGAAACGCAGAAGCAAGCTTACACAGCATGAAAGTTTTGGCTTAACAGATCGGGCCTGAGAAGAGCGGATGTACTGCAATGGCCATTTCCAGAAGATGCATAAATGTCAGTCTGATGACCAACATGCTGGAGATTTTCAGTCTTTCCCTCTGCCAGGTGTTCATGAATTCAGCAAAAGTTAAACATACTACAGACACACAAAATAGATATCACTGAACGTTTAGTTTGGTGGCTTTCAGATCCGATATATCCTTGGGTTTGGGTTTTTCGGAGTTCGGCTTTGTGGCTTTGAGGGTTAAGTTTTCCGCACAATACACAGTTAAAAACATGCTTTTACAAAACCAGAACAAGGTAACAGGCTACAAGATCCGATGACCCCGCTGCAGTGATGCCACACCGGAAGGTGAAGGGAGCCATCTGAGCAATGAGGAGCTGACCTTGGCTTTGAGGAGGGCAGAGGGTGCTCGGATCTCTCAGAGTACTCCCCACCCCACAGGCATAAGCAAACTTGCACGCAATGAAATTGATACCAAGCCTTATCCAACTAGCTGTCACTAAAATCTCACGCCTCCATGCAGCCAGCCTCTAGCCCAGCTGACTGGTTTGTAGCTACCAGGCCACATCTTGCATGGCGTGGAGGATAAACACCGACGGAGTTGAAAGCAAACAGGCTCACAGATGACAGCTTAGTCAGCATTGTGCCAAGCCAAGATCTACAATCTCATCCATCCCTGGACCTCCACAGATTTGCAGCTGGCTTGAGCCCTGAATTAGAAACACATTTGGATTGCTAAAGGGATGGTGTTCACATGCAGAAGAGAACTGGGCCTGCAACCTGTAGGTCAAAGAGCTACTTCGATTTACACCATTAAAATACAGAAATCTATGCTTGTTGAAATATGTTTCTTTATGTATGCAACAAATGTCTCTGGATGTGGCTAAAATTGAGAATGTTCTCAGCTTTATCCTCTCCAGATTCCTGCTCAGATGTCTGGAGCAGCGAAGGAACTGTCTCTCAAAGAACCTTTCCCACTGTGCTTCACCAGATACAATGGGACACATTTAGTACTTAGTAAGCGCTGTATCAACAGTCACGCTAGCTAGATGAGTAAACCAACTGGCTGCTTTATTCATCATCTAACTAGCACGACTCTTCACACTCCTGAGGCACCTGAATACTACGCTGATGGGTAAAAACACAGACACAGTGAGACTCGGTGTTTGGAATTAAGATGCTCCTGGTTCCCTGGGAAACAGCATTTCCTAATGAACAGAATACAAATATTATCTAGATCTTTCTCACTCCGAGCAGTGAAAGTCTACTAATCACTTTCATCTTCCATGACCAATCTTCTCCCATGTGTTTCAAGAGCCCCTTGCTCCCTATGCATCATGATGTATTTCTGAGCAGCACTGCAAGAAGAAATCAATTAAAATCTAACCAAAATTTTGGGTGTATTAAAAGCACTTAATGAAAAATGTTAAATTTGAAAGCAAGCATCACTCAACTGCATCTTCAGAGTCAACACCCTGTTTCTCCTGTAACAAGGACAATGAATATCCAAAAATCCCACATTAGGTTTAAGTGACATACAGGATTGATATCTAACATCAATTAGCTGAAAAATACATCTGCTAAGTGCACCTCTGCCAAACACAAAGCAGACAGTAGCAGTAGCAGTTTGCTACATTTAAAGTATAGATCTTTTCATACTGAAAAATTCAACAGATATTTTGCTCTCAAAGGAAACAAATTATTTCTCATTCAAACATTCTTCACTAATCCTTCAAATATCCATTTTCCGAACTGGTATCAGAATCAACTCCGTCAATTTTGTTTAAAAAAAAAATAATAATAAAATAAAAACACCATCAAGCAACAGAGGTGGAACAGAATATGTTGCCCAGGAAACTGACTCCTAGCTTCAGTGCCCGAAGTACACATTTCCAGGTGGCAGCTGATAAGCGTTGACTTGTCATTTAAGTACAATACACTTTGTTTAATTTGGATTGTTGTGGAGTTATCATGAAAGAGGGTCAAGCAAGTCCTTTTGTGCTAAATCTTTTTGGACTTCCCCAAGTATCTTTTTGGTATTCCATGGGTCTGCAACTGGATGTAATTGCAGTAGTGTGATCGATGCAAGGAGTTAGCACTATCCAACTCATTCTTGACAAAACCAGGGTGATGGAGTGACTTGAGAGGATAAAACTCTGAGATGCAAGCTTCCAAGATAGTCTGATCAGTCACTTCCATGCTGTCAGGCAATCCAGCAATTCATTTTTATCAGCCTGAATACAATTTTTCAGTACACTCTAACAGACTAAGAAATCTTTCCATTTTATTACTTTTATAGAGAAGGCAAAATATGCAAATACCAATGCCTCAATGCTGAAATTAGGATTTCTTTTAATATGCTCAGGATGCTTTTAGTCCTCCTAAATATTTGCACATGCTATGGTTGCAAGCAGTCAAAATGTAGCATTCAGCATTATTGATTGGAGTGTAGATCAGGTGTCAAGTTCCAACAAGAAGGAATAAATCAAAAAGTTCTTAGCACCCGTACCTGGAGGAGACAGATTCTGGTATCTTCTGCTGTTTAAGTTAAGACTACAGAGCCTTTGGTCTTGGTGGTTGGAGAGCTGGTTAGGAAAAAAACATTGTTGGAACGCTTTGCTGTCATGTTTTCTTTATGGACCTAATGATATTGCAAAAACTTAAAATTCAAAATTTAACTTCAGGTTACAAAAAATCCTAAAACAGAGGCAAGCAAGCAAGATGAATGACAGTAACAGACAAGTGACTTCATCAAAGCACTGCAAGAGCACGGATATTTAAGCATCCTGCCTCTGCCTGGGCATCCAATTTCAGTGCAAGTCAGGTGCCTAATGAGGAGTGAAGCGCTCAACTACTTTGAAGGATCTAACCCAATTTTCAGACTCTTACCTCACAGCATTCATATGCTTGTGCTTGATGTATTCAGCTGTCTTCAGTGAAATGTTTTTTTTCTCTCTCATCATCAAACAGTATTTTTAGAGACCCATCTTAATGTCATCAGTAGTATTTTCAGACCACAAAAATCCTAAGATGGATTTTTAACATCATTAAGATTTGTTTGTAAAACAAAAATAGACTCAGCAACCAAGAAGGGATGTGGATCACCAATCAATGCTTTTCTCCAGGCTTATCTGAACTTCACATAAATGTGAGCTACCTAGTGATGAATCGGCTCTGTAACCTTTGTAAAAAGCATATACATTTTTTTCTTTGAATCCAAGTTACAAGTACATGTTTGAAAAGCCTACAGCAAATGTTGATCAAGGCCATTTTCACAATTCATGGGAACATAAAGAGATGCAGTGAAAGAAATCTTGCGAGTTTTGAGCCCAAACATTTGAAGGAGGTATCTCACTATTGATCAAATTAGAGAAGTTTGATATTACAGGCATAAAAGCTCTGGAATAATTTGGGTAACCCTGAGGAAATACCAAAATGGAGACCTTTTGAAGACTTTCAGTATCATTGCTGACTTGTGCTCATTTTGGCTGGGGTAAAGTTAATTTTCTTCGTAGTAGCTGGTATGGGGTTTGGATTTGTGCTGCAAACAGCGTTGATGATATTGGGATGTTTTCATTCCTGCTGAGCAGTGCTTGCACGGAGCCAAGGCCTTTTCTGCCTCTCTCCCCACCCCAGCAGTGAGCAGGCTGGGGGGCACAAGGAGTTGGGGGGGGCACGGCCAGGACAGCTGACCCCACTGACCCAAGGGATGTCCCGCACCGTATGGCGTCGTGCTCAGCATATAGAGCTGGGGGGAGAAGGAGGAAGGGGAGGACGTTTGGAGCGATGGCGTTTGTCTTCCCGAGTCACCGTTATGAGGTGATGGAGCCCGGCTTTCCTGGAGGTGGCTGAGCACCCGCCTGCCCATGGGAAGTGGTGAATGAATTCCTTTCTTTGCTTTGCTTGGCATGCGTGGCTTTTGCTTTACCTATTAAAGTGTCTTCATCTCAACCCCCGAGTTTTCCCACTTTGACCCTTCCGATTCTCTCCCCCATCCTACCGGGGGGGAGTGGGCGAGCGGCTGGGTGGGGCTTGGTTGCCGGCTGGGGTTAAACCACGACATGACCACATGGCTCCCCGTGCTCTTTCAGCTACAACATCTCTCTTACTCTTGACAGCGCTTGAACAGCACTGCGTTCGATTAGTCTAAATACCCGCTTAAATTATTCTATGGACTTTTACAAATCAGTATTACAAACCTTGTCACCATTTTTTCCCCTCTGTAACCCGACATAATACGTGTAATAATTCAGTGCAAAGTTCACACAAATCATGCAAATAAAAAATAAAGGGTTGAAAAAACATGTACTTGCTGAAGTATAAAGGCGCAAAACTGCTGGTTCCTTCCTCTCCCCAAGAATGTACAGAAACAATGCAAATATGCCAGAAGTTTTATAGCAGAACTGACAAGTTGAACTAAGACTCGTTATTATTCATGGCCTTCACATAACTGTTCATCTTTTAAGACAGCCTAGCTCAGATAGCAGCTTTCCCATTCACAATCAATAAGTTTGCAAACATTTTCATGCTGTGTACCAAATGCTCATGGACAGATCCCAAATCATGATCCTGACTCCTTTTTGTGTATCTTGCAAAATTATAAGTTCAAAAAAAAAAAAAAAAAACAACTTACAAAAAAGGTATTACAAAACCACTAAATGTGCACAGACTAGTATCAATAGCATATTTCTTTTTTTAAAGACAACTTTAGTAGATATCCTTCCCCCACACACGTTATACTTGTACTAATTAATTAATTTCCTCCAAAAGAGATTACTGTTATTACTAGTATATCTGTCTGTCTTTCAGTCCCACTGTCCAAGTCTTCTTCCTTGCTAATCCTGCCTTTTTCTTATTTTGTTTGGTATCTTTCTGTTATGATACTGTCTGAAAATCCCATCAGAAGTGATCTATTTCAAAAGAAGCACAAAGAGGGGAAAGACAGAAGCGTAAATTTTTCTCCTCGTTTATGCTTTTACATTTCTTGATTGTGAACGCCCCGAAGATTACAGAAGATTCTTAATTCATATATAAAAAGGAACCGAAGAACACTACTAAAACCCTTCACAGTACTTCAAGTTTGCACTAACGGTGAAGACCATATTATTAAGTCCTTGAGGAATATTATACGTCACAGCTGGAGAACGAGTGTGTGGAAAAATTGCATCCCCATACAAAGGAACAATAACCAAAAGAACCACCTTACAGAAATTAGAAATTGCCACGCTGGATCAGACCAATGCAATCAGTATTTTATCTTCCCCTCCCAACAGGGACCAGGACCAGCTGTTTTAGATAATGGCAAAAGTTTTTGTGTGCCTCTAACAGCAATGGAACAACACACCAGAGTGAAATTCACCCTCTTCCTATTACTTAGAAGCTGATGTTCACCTTAGACCAGATGAATCAGACCTCTTCTCCCAAACACCAAGGATTCCCACATCATCTTTCATTTTGTATTATCCAAAGGAACATACGATACTTCTCAGGACTTTAACTGTTGTTGGGCTCTGCGCCATCTCACAGCCATGAGGGGCTGACTAAATCTGCTGGAGTGGCTTAAGAGTTCAGTTACAAGTGAGCATCCTGTTCAAATGTTTCTCCAAATTCCATGGTACAGTGCTCTATCCCTTTTTCTTTACTAAGGCTTAATGCTGCAGTTATCTTCAGACAGACAACAACACTGATGGTTACAGTGGACTCTTCTACAGATTCAAGTATACGGTTGTGGTAAAACCGATCATAACACAAGCACTGTCTCATTTTTTATCTTTTCACAAGTATGAATGTGGTATATTAAGATGTACTTCTTTTTGCATTAAGCAAAATTCAAAGCTCAGTGTTTCAGTCCTAGCTGATTCTCTTAACAGAGCTCACCCTATAGCTATTCAAGAAGTACGTGCAGGCAAGATTTATATCAAGATCATGACTTGAAGATAATTCTCAATGCTCTCTCAGAAACAGTCTATCTGTGTATATGACAATAAGACCTGAGATAAGTTGTGCTTCAGTTTACTAATTAAGACATGACTTACTGGCTCAGAAGCCAATGAATTTTCATTGCTAGTCATCTTCTTATGTACACAAAGCTTTATTATACCTCATTAAATACCCTGTAATTTGGAATGCCTCACTGTCCTTGACACCCGTCAACGTCTATGCACTCTGTGTGCGAATGGTAGTACAAAATTTTAACCCCACGCTATACTGACTGCTACGCTCTTCCCTAACTGTTAACCCTTTCATCTCCAATCCCTGCACAACCTGTGGCAACTCTCCGTTATTAACTTCCTAATAAAATTTAAAAAAACTCAGAAAAAAATCCATTAATAGATAGAACAGAAAAGACAGGACACCGTTTAGATTAACACACATAATATACCCTACAAGGCTGAAGTTCTTAAGCAAGCAGCACCTACCCAGAGTTATTATAATATTCTAACTCTGCATTATGACTGCCAGAGTTCAGAAAATTTGACAATTTAATCACTGTAATAATTCTAAAAACGTATTTTACGATTATAAAATCATAACACTGTAGCTCATAAAGCTGTGCAAAGGACTACGTTACACAAGGTCCTGTCCTCAGGTTAAAGGTATTCTCTCCAAGCAAGGACTCAGACAAGGCTTTAATGTGAGGACTCTCCATTCTGGCACTAAACAAATAAAATAAAATAAAAATCTGCCCACGTATCTCAGGCAGACAACACTAAGGCCGTGCAAGCTCCTGATGAGCTCTCAGAGGTAAAGGCAAATGTCTTGCATCTTGACCCAATCGCCTTGAAAAATAAATAAGCTTTTCTGTTGTCTTCAGTACATACCAAAACAAACTCCCACTCACTACTCAGAAAATACATTATTTTTAAAAACATACAATGAAATAAACAAAACAAACACACAAACAAAATTAGTAGGTCAGATCCATCCTAGGTGCAGCACTAGCAACATCAAGGTGTACACACAAGCGCTGGCTTGCAGAGTGTTCGTCGAGACACAGTCAATAACAGCACTGTGATTTATTGTTCGCCTTTCACTTCTGGAGGTCTGTGGCCAAATGTCAGTGAAGTTCCAACCGACACTCAAAACAAGAGATACGGCCACACATCTCAAATTAATCAGCCAGCCAGCACAGCCGCTAACCTCCACTTCGTACTGGTTAAATGCTTGGAAGATAAGGGCACTATTCACAGGCCTGAAGGGAGAGTTGCTGAATGGGCTCCATCAGCGCTTCCGTGGAACCGTGGTATGCCACGTGAGCTGGCCAAAATGAGTAAGGAACTCACTGGCAGAAGCCGTGTAGTTGTCACCAGTTCCCTCCCACCTTATTAACACACAGAAAGCCATCAGGGCCTAACACAGACCTTGTTCTAAAAGACAAGTGGTACACTGGTGATGGGTTAAAGAGAATATATCTATATTCCCTGCTCTGATTCTTGCAGTGAAAGTGTCATTGCTTCCATCAAAGAAAGACTGAACGAGCATCAAGTCCTTACCGCAAAACAAAGTCACCGGCGTAGCAGGATATGCAACCTAAGGGAAAAAGTATAAAACTTGGGAGTAGTGACTTCACAGAACGTGCTGTGTATCACACGTGGCTGTGGCGTATTCATAGTCCTGGAACAAGAGAGGTTGTTCAGCTGAATCCTTCCTGTACTTCCCACTGTAACGTGGGGTGCCACTGCCCAGCTAGCGTCAAACAGACGGGGACAGAAGCAAACCTCGGCGGTCAGCACCAGTCTGTTTGCCGCTCTGATCATCCACTCAACTTTTCAGTAACCCAAGCGCTGAACATCCACGTAACTGAAACAAGGCCAAGTTTTGTTATAAGGGGAGGCATCAGTCTTCCCATTAACATATCGATAGTTTTGTTGGATGATCCACCTTATACTAAAACATTCAAACCAAAAACTAGTTTTGTCAGTGAAGTTAAGGATATGTAAGCATAAACTTCTCCCAAAAGCCCTACAACATGAGTTTCTAGTAGGTTCATTGTTTTGATATTACAAGCCACGCTTTCAACTTGATAAATTACTCCACAAAAAATGAGTTTGGTAATAAATGCAGTATGCTCTAGTTACACACATATTCACATATCATGCCCCAGTTCTCTTACAGTGTGTAGTAACTAATTTACAAATTTGACATAAAACCTGTGGAATTCAATTGAAAGACTTGGATTGACAAAGTTTCAGAGCTCTACACTCAGTAATAAACTTCTGAAATAAACAGTAGGTTACTTCATACTTGCAAGAAAAAAAAAAAAAAAAAATCCATCAATCCTGTAGCCTTTGTTTATAAAACAGGTTACTCTCAAGAGTAAGTAATGTTGTATCGGGCTCCCAATGGCCAATGTACAGTGGTGGGTGCCATCAGGAAAGCTCAAGTCACACACCCAAGTTTTTTCTCTCTGAAGTCATACTGCAGTTTCCCCTTTTTACTCAGCGCAGTATTTTCTGACTTTATTTTCCTTACAAGAAGCACATTTATAGCAGAAACTGTTCAAAATCTAAGCTGAGTCTCCATTTAGCCCACACACACCTTTGCTCAAGGAGAGGTGCTGTTGCATTTGCTCTGTAAGAATCCTCACACCTCCAGCAGTACACGCAGTCCTACTCAGCAGTTTTACTTCTCTTCATTAGTAACCTCAGCAGGAAGCGAAAAGCACACATGAAAGCCTTCTGATACTTTCCTTTCACACAAAAGTCAAAGCTCAGAGCAAAACAAAGGACTTCTTAAAATAGAAAGTTTACAATAAATTGCTTAGAATAAAAAACACCACTTAGATTGCAAATGCTGAAAGCACATTAATTTATAGAGAGGCACTTATACCCCACATATTTGTGTCAGAGCTAACTGTCAGGTATTATTCTAGGTTGCATAAAAATGTTCTCCTTAAAAAGTGTTTACCGCTGGTATTTTCTAATTTCAGCAATCTTTCTATCCCAAATACCTCTGTGCTCATTACCCAGAATGTTTAGGTGTGATCACCGCAAAAGATTGTTATCATGTTTTATTTGGTTAGAGCCTTTAAAATGAAATACATATGTTTTCAATTAGCAAACATGAAGCCAAATTTAGTTCTCACATCCCATTTTCTGTCACTCCAAAGGCTGAGGACACCCATTTCAGAAAAATAAGTAGGAGAACCCTGAAGTAATTATTTTTTAAAGCTTTATAAATCTTATCAATGACAGCTGACATGTCATTCAAGAAAAAAATACCAAGATCAAGCCTTTGATCATAGAAAATTAGAAGAATTATGAAAGGGAATGTTATCACCTCATCCTTTATTCCTCCAGCTGTGCCTATGGACCAAAGACAGCTTCAGACTGAAGTAACTTCCCACATACCTCATGACAGCTTAAAATATGCATGAAGCCTAAATGATTAATGCATATACCATATCCTGTAAAGCAGACTACAGCTACATGTCGTATTTCTGATAGCACTGCAATATTACATTGCAACTGCTTTAGCTTAAGAGTTTGTCAGAAACGTTTAAATACTCTAACTCCCTTCCCCGCGTCTTTGCATCCAGCCAAGGTTCTGGTACAGATAAGTGTACGCTACTGCGTACATCGCTTCCCTGTGGTCACCCAAGTGCTGACAAGACCAGAACTCTGGGTAGATGGGAGCCATTAGCAGCATACGGAAGGTCTCATTTCAACAGGAACAGCTAGGCTGTTTGCAAACATGCTTCCCAATTAGGAAGAGCAATTTCAGGTAGACAGTATAGTACTTTTTAGACCGAGGTTTGACATGCCAAAGAATACCTTCTCCTCTCAGCCCAGACTCAGAGTCAGGACCGACGAAGATGGGACAGGCCTGTACTGAGTCTGGTATCTTCTGATTACACAGTTAAAAGGCGTTGGTTTATTCCTTTATTTATAAAAGGAGTCAAAAGATGTTAGTGTCTGCTACTCCTCATTTAGGATCACAAACGCTTCACTCCTGCTGCTCAAATGACAGCCCACAAGTACTGCAATAAGATTAGAAGTGCCCTGCAAAATAATCACACAGATGTGCCATCAAACATCTACTAGCTAGATACACTCCAAACCTGAAAACAAACTAGGTTCCACCAACATGACATAGTATACGTACTACATGATTTTGGGATAAGAACCGAAAATTGTATCCTTTTATATTGCTCATCAGAGTTTAGGGCCAGGTTTCCATGCCACTTTCTAACTCACATTTTCACAATTTCACCATTCCTTACAACAGATGCAAAAGACAAGGATTTTCATTACAGCTCAATGCACAGTTCCCCATCTATACTCGACTGGCAGGTTCACGTACACAGGCATACACAGACCATGCGAATTAAGATTTAGAAGTTGCTTTCACAACAATAACAAGTGATAATGTCAGCACTTTTACTGCGGCCATATTAACTGTTCTTCTCCACAACTTTACAGTAGCTGACAAAATCAAAACAGAAAAAACCCAAAACGATTCAGCTTTGCTGTGAAGACCAAGTAATTTCCTCAAGTTTAAGGCCTCTTCCTCAGAGCAAAGCTGTCAAGAGTTTTACTGCTGACCCAGGTCAGACAAATGTCAGAATTAAACCTCACACTTGCATCAAATTATATAAATACAAAAGAAGAGAGGTTTGACAACTTACTGGTGAGAGAAGTCCTCTGCAAAAACGATTATATGAAGCATAGGACAGGCAAGGCTCTGATTAAAGTCAATAAACAGACTCCCAAATCAACAGCTGCCCCCCTCCAGCATCTTGTGGCCCGAGTCCAAATTGTAGATAGTTGAATACTCTGCACAAAGGACGCCAGTCAACTGAGCTTTAAAGTAACAACTGCTTTCATTGCACTGTTAATAATACAGCCAAATTCTTAACAAGACTGTTTGGACAAAAAAAAAAAAAAAAAAAAAATCAGAAAGCCCATCATGTTGGGAGCAGAAAAAAAACCACCAAACAAAAAAACCATATCTTTGTCTGTGCCTGAGTTTTAAAAATATATACTTAAAACCTTAGATCACCTTTCTACATAACGAGTGACTGGATTGATGAACGTCATGAGTGCAAGTAAGAAGCCACATTCATGCAGTCTGGTTCCATACTTCACGCTACTTACAGCCAGGTCAATTTTAAACAGAAACAAACAGAGAAGGAAATACAGTATTTAATGGAAGTTTTGTAAGACCAACTTCTATAACTTACGTATTACGCATCTTCACACAGATGTCACACACTGATCTTATTGATCATTTTAAAATCATTAAAAAGAGAAGTCTCTACACTTACCACTCTGGGGTTCCTCAGCCCTGCCAAGTATATGCATTTCACTGAAAGTAATCTGGATTTACCCCTAGAGAGCAGGTTATCTTAACTGAAGGCATTCTGTAAGTTAATCACGATAGGTAAATGGACCAATGTGAGGGCGCGGCGTGATAAATGATGAGGACGGCACCCAGCACAGAGCTCCCTGTCTCCTCCATCTCACAAGCAGATCCAACAACAAGTGGTAAGTTCCACCGATGTCAATGCAACTTCTCACAGCTGCTTATAAAATGGAAACACATGAACTCCATCCAAGACAATTTACCAAAGCAAAATCCTCACTTTCTTCAGTGCTTGACTTCAAATCTAAGTGTAAAGGTCTGAGAAATGGGGTTTCAACTATGATGCTAATTTCCTTCATGAAAACATCTCAAAACACATAGCAGAAACAAAATGGAGCAGACTACAGAAATTCTGCTAAGTCTATAAAAAGTTATTTCTACAGCACAGTAGGATGTTTGAACTTTGTTTTTAATAATTTCATTTGCTGTATTTCATTCATTTCAATACTGTTGCAACGGCTTGTCTTTCAAAAGAGCAAAATACTTAAATTGTGACTATCTTAAAAAAGGAATTAATTTCAATCAGTGAGGGTATACAGCTCTTAAAGGCTAGGCATGTTTATTCAGTATCTTTCTAAAATGCAGCAATAACAATGCAAAAAAACCAAAACTCTTAAGATCTTCCTTAATTTTTAATTTGTTATAATTAAAGACATGTAAACTCAAGGCTTTGAAAAGCTTTAGGAGCTATCAGATCCACTTATATTGAGCCCAGCTCTTCATCTGGGGTCTTTTCCAAAGTTTATGGAAAAGGATAAAAGAAGCCTTCCATCAATAAACAGGAAATTTAAAAATCTTTAAAGCTACAGACAGGGTAGGTTAGGAACACGGAAATGAAATTGGAGACATTCACCTCCATTCTGCCCACTCAAATACAGGCAGGACAAGAAACATATGCAATTCCTCTCCGATGTAAACAGAAATCCACCTAGGGACAAACAGTTTACATCTACCAACCACAGAGCGGGATCAAGGCCAAGAGCTGCTTCTTGATACCTTACGCCAACACTCAAGATGCACTTTTCCTCTACTTTTTCAATCCACCCAACACCTGCTGGATGGAGAAACAGGTATATTCCGGTTAATTCACTTGCTAAAGGAATAATGCTTACACCAGACTTGTTACCTTTCATTTCCCATAAAACGTTATTCCTTTTCCAGAAATAGTTGAAATAGCACTGACTCTACCTTAGTCATTTTCAAAGGGAGTTTTCCCCAAAGGTATTGACCCACCGTTCATTCCATTGTATATACTTCTGTGGTGAGGTGACAGGTCGTCCGTTACTTGTCTCCTGAGGGTACCTTCTCTGCTGCCTCCACCGAGATGTTTGAGATGCTCCGGGCTCCCTCCGTAGTGTTGTTTGAGATGCTCAGGGCTCGTACCCCTCACTTTGTGGAGATGTTCTGTACTTCCGCTCGGCGTGTGCTTTTGAAGGTGATCTGGGCTGCCACTGCTGTGCTTTTGATGCTCAGGGCTACTACCAGGCCTCTGCTTTTGAAAGTGTTCGGGGCTACTACTCAGAACGTGCTTTGGGATAGTTTCTGGACTGCCACTGCTGTGCTTTTGTTGTTCAGGTGCTTTGACCATGGTTTTGTGATGTTCCGGACTTGGTCCTTTCAGGTGATGGTCAGGACTGCCAGAACTCCTGGGCTTCTGGAGGTGCTCTGGGCTGATACTCCTGTGTTTCTGATGCTCAGGGCTTCCTTCACCCCGAGTTTTTTGAAGATGTTCTGGACTAGTACTTGGATGATGTTTATGATGGTCTGGACTGTCTGTACTGCCCGTGCTAGAAGTGCTACTCCCGTCACCGACGTCTCGTATGTAAGTACTCGTTGCGGTTAACTGGCACAGGCTGATTTGGCTGTCGATAGAGCTCCGGCTGCCTGCTCCACCACTCTTCTCCTCATCCAGCAACACACACAATTCTTTCAGCTCCAGGTTTTCCTTAACCACTTCTTCTTGCCTCACTTCCAATTCTTTCAGCTTCTGTAAGTATAAGGCAACCTCTTTGTGCATAACACTAGCACTGTATCTGCCCAGTCTCTGCCATTCACGGGACACCTTCTTGCCTTTCTGCCTGTCATCATCCAGAAAGCAGCAAAGGTCTCTCAGTTCTTGGTTATCTTCTTGCAGCTTCTGGTTGATATCCTTTAAAAGAAAGATAATCATGACAGAGAAGTGTCTTAAAGAATTAACGCTACACCATTACCGCTATACAAGCCAGTGAACAGCACTGTTATAAACCCATCGTCTAAGCACTCAGGTGAGGCATAAATAATTACGTGTGTAGATCTGGCATACGATAACGGCATCATGCTTCAAACAAACAAAGCTGTTGTCCACTAAAGAGGGACTACAATGTGGAGCTAATCTTGAAGGGTTCAAAGACTAACTTCTGATACAGCATAAAAGTTGCAGGTGCTTAAATAATTTTCATGCTAAGTACCAGAATAATTTACCTCCCAAACTGGGCAAAGACTGTAAGCACTCTCATGATGATCTCACTCCCTTTAGAAATATTCACCTGCAAGTTACTGCTGAATAAAACTGCAAGGCACATCAGAAATTGTAATCTCAAATAATGAATTACTAACATTTATACTCTCTGTTCCCTAAAATGTATTCACATATAAAGATGAACTTTTCAGAGACTTAAAACATTTGGGTTTTGTTTGGCTTTGTTTCAGATTTGCGTAAAAGAACCTTGTCAGTCATCACTTAATCAGAATTGCTTCAACCACTCTGAAATGAAATAACCTGCTTTAAAGGATTTTTCACTCCTAACAGAATGAAATACATGATTCCATACCCTTCTTTAAGTGAGGAACAGTCTGAAGCAAAAGTGTTCAAGCTATTACTATAGCAGAATAATATGCCAAAGAAAACATTCAGTATTTTATCCTCCTAGTTTTACTAAACTGGCTTGGGGCCATATTTATCTTTCTCCCATCTAAATATCCATTCCTTCTTACGTATGATATTAGAAGTAGAGATTAGCCACAACTGTTAAAAATTTAGCCTTATGGAAAGACAATTTTAGCACTGTTTCTGAAGAAAAGGAAGCTTTTGTAACTCTACCGGATTTGTGTGCACGCATGCACGTGTTTGTCTGATCTTTGCCTGAAAATAGCTTTGAACTTGACCAGTTTCAACCCATATTTGACAAAGGAGAAATCTCAATGAGGCTACAATGCACCCTTAAAAATCCGTGCTGGTGAGAGATATTTAAAATGACCCCATGGTGGAGTGAGGAAAAAAGTTGGGAGTGGAAGCCCACAATTCAACAGTCAGAAGCAGGAGGCATCCATCCACCAAAACCAGGCGCGGCTGGTCACTGGTACTCGTGGACCAGTCATTTCACGCAGGACAAAGGAGGTGGATGTGCAGGCACCAGCGGAGGCCTCAAAACCTCCTTCTGCCAAATTCCTTCAAAAAGTTCCAGCTGAGGCCTCTGAACAAAAGGCGGAAGATAAACGTCACTTAAGGAGTTCAGAATTGAGAGAGGAATTTGTCACTCCTTCCTACACATCTTGGTGGGTTTTGTTACTTATCGGGATGATGCATAAATCCATATGATGTCACAACACCTTTGCATGTAACTGCGAGAAAGATACTACTCTTGTAATTTAACTTACATTTAAAACATAAGCTTTATTTTTACTAAAGAACTATCACTAATGGGTCTTTTTGACAATATATGGTGTCTGGGGGTAAAAAAAGAGGACAGGGGACACACACACACCCTCATACTTCACAGAACAGGAAAACTCGGGAGACGGGAACAGTCTTCCCCCACATGCTATTTCTTCTATGCCATGCTATTATCAAAGACACTTTCTCAATAATTTGGTTGCTTAAAGCCATGCCACAAGTCAAGAACTCTCTTCTAACATCCTCTCATGTAATAATTGAAAAGCCCACACTGCATCTCTGTCTCTCCTCTCCTTCCCTCCAATCTCAGCTCACTGAAGGAATTTCCTAAAAACAATGTCCTTTCTTAAAGCAACAAGACAGAAAGTGTTTTGTAGTTGTGCCTACTTTAAGATAACTTTCTAGGTCTCTAATACACATGTACATGCTACATCAGGGTAATTACCTGCAAGCAGTCAAGCTAGCTTCCCAATCCTCAGAACTGGGAAGGAAACGTTAGGGACTATGCTTCTCATCCAACAAAAAGTTAAATTAAGAAGGGATAAGTCATTACAGACTTGGTCTGCCTCTCACTGTAGTCTGCAGAAGTATGCAATCAAAAATGGTTTGATCAGAGATGCGTTATCAGCCGTCTTTTTCAGACAATAAACGAGGGATCGGTTCTGATCATCCCGAAACTGAGTCCAAGGGTTTGCCACCACCTGCCACACACTGCATGCACCCTAGAAACGACCGGCTCTCTCCAGCAGCCTACCAGGCTGCCCAATGGACGAGAAAGTCGTCTTAAAATAGTGACAGAAAACAGCATAAGCTGCACAAAACCTTTTGAACGCCTACAGCTCCGCACACTATCCTTTCGTGTGCACTTCAGACAGGATCGTTTAACCTTCCTAAAAAGCAGTGAAGCCTAACACAAAAGTGACAAGACAAGCGTTTTCATCAACCCGAAGCGTACTGGGGCAGAGCGTACAACAGCTGCGCTCCACAGCCTGCCGAATAGTTGGTCACCTCTTAACCGGACACTAAATTTTTAAGCGGGATCAAACGCTATTCACTGCAGCCCTTGTTGGCTTTTCACGCGGTTCTCGGTGACGGCTCCTCCCGGACCATCCACCTGGTGAGATCGCTGCGGCGGGACAGTCGGGGGGGGCGCGGGGACACCGGGGAAACTTCGGGGGTCCCACCCTGCCCACCCCGCTACCTTCAAGCCGCGGATCTCGCCGAGGTGGAGCTGGAGGCGGCGGTTCACCTCCCGGATGAGGTTGCTGTGGTCCAGCATCGCGCTCATCTTCTCGGCCTCGGCGCGGCGGAGGCTGCGGATGAGCTCCTCCTTGCTCCACTTGAGCAGCTCCTCGTCCGACACCTTGGACAAGTCCTCGCCCGGCGCCGGGCAACTTTCCGCCGCCACTTTGGCCATGCTGGCGGCCCGGCAGCCCGGGGGCACCCCTCCAACAAGGGGCTGCGGCCCTCCCGGGGCCGCCCCGCCGCCGCGGGGGAAAGGGCGAGCCCGGCGCCCGGGGGCCGCTCCTGCGCCGGGCTGGGCGTAACGAGGGAAACCGCTCCTGGCCCCAGGCAGCGGATCCTGGAAAAAAGGAGGAAGAGGAGGAGGAAAGGGTGTGGAGGAAGCCCGGCCACAGTCTGGGGAGCAAACTTTCCCCGGCGAGATGGGGAGGAAAGGAAAAAAAAAAAAAAAAAAAAAAGGAGGAAAAAAATAAAAGACCAAGACAAAGGAAGCCCCGACGAGCCCGGCTCTTTCAACAGGTCAGCGGCAGCGGCGTGCGCCTCGCCCTGCCCGCCCGGCGCGCCGGGGCTGCCGGGCCCTGGAAGCGGTGCCCCTCACGGCCAGGGCCGCCCTGCGCTGCCGGCGCGCCGGGCGGGGAGGGCGCCAAGCGCCGAGCCCGCTGCGCGGCGGCGGAGGCCGGGTCGGGGCGGGATGCGCGGCGGGCGGAGCCGAGCCGAGCCCCGCCGAGCCGAGCGGGCGCTGCCGGCGCCAGTGGCGGGCGCGGGGCGGCTCGCGGCTTTTCACCGGGGCGCGCGCCACGTGCGGGCCCGCGCGAGCGGGCGGGGGGGGGGGGCGGCGCTGTCCCCGCGCGGCTCGCGGGCGCCACCTGCCGGGCGCTGCCCCCCCCCCCCGGGACGGGGAGCGGGGCCGGGGTGCGGGGGGACCGGACCGGACCCGGCTCCCGGGCACCCGCGGCCCTTCCCGGGTACCCCTGGCTGCTCCGCCGCCGCGGGCGGCCTGGCGAGGGTGCGCGGCGCTGCTCGGAGGGAGCCCGCAGGGACGGAGCTGCCGCCGGCGCCGGGGCTGCCCCGCAGCTCCCCCGAGGAGAGCGGCAGCGGCCCCGCGGCTGCAGCCCGGCCTTCGGGCGGCCCCGGGGAGCAGCCGCGCAGGTGGCGCCGCACCAGTCCGATCCCTGCGGCGGGCGGCTCGCTCCGCTCCGCTCCGCTCCGCCCCGCCGCGGCCAGGGCCCGGGGGCCCGGCGCAGCCGCCGCCCGGAACGGGTCGCGGTGCCCGGCGCCGCTCGCGCCTGCAGCTGAAGGGCGCGTGCCGAGACGCCAGCTCCCCGCAGGGATTAAGATCGCGATAGTGGAATCTCGGCCTTCGCAACCTTCAGTCGCGGCGCTGCGAGGGGCTCGCGGTTCCCCGTTTGCTTGGAGATAGAAAGACTCCACGTTAATCTGCCTTGCAGGTGAGTTGGGAAGGAAACGGGATAATCCATTCATGCCGCTCACAAAGATCGGATCCTACGATATATCCCAGCTTCAGTTCGTGCACTTCTGCCGCTATTAGGTAAATAATTGAATTCCCATTTTTAAATCGCAGAATCATCGAATCGTTTAGGTTGGAAAAGACCTTTAAGATGATCCAGTCCAACCATTAACCCAACGCTACCAAGTCCAAACTAAACCAGTTAAGGGGAGAGTAGCAACCCCACCTCGTTCCCCCTGAAAAAACCTCTGCACGCAGAGGAGGGTGCCTCACTGAACAAGCCCTTACTACCTCCAGTCTTGCAATTTTATAATTACTAAGCGTTAAAGAAGATTTCTGATTCTTGAAGGGAATTTCAAGTACCTGATAGCAGCACTGGCAGATGACGAGGTCGTAGCCCCACAAGCAGGGCCGCCCCAGCTGGCTCCCCGGGCACCGTGAGCCGCGGCAGCCCTCTGCTCTGCCTGCTGGAAGACCAGCTAACGCCACGCCACCAGACTGGCCAAGGATCGTTTTCTGCTCTGGTCCTACTTAAAAGCTGCCACAGGAATGGTTAAATCGAACGCTATTCCTTTGTTCTTATTCCTAATCTTCTCCTCGAACTATCAGCTGCCACTTGATCACAACAGAAGTTCTTCTGCTCCTATCCCATCTCTTTGCGTTTTCACCGTGGCAAAAAGCCCTACGTGTTTTCCCTTCCCAGCGCCATTCAGAGACGTTTGTTCAGCTGATCCGTTCCCCACGCACCTCCACTTCCCAGTGACACGCCAGACCCCCTGGTTCCGTCCAGCTGGGTCCCAGGACGACCCAGCAAGGGCAGCCCCAGGAGCCCGTAGCAGCTCCCTCCCGTACCAGCCACTTGCCAAACTCCTGCCACGGGAACCACGCTTGAGCTGCCACCGTAGGCACAGGCTGCGCCTCAGGACGCAGGAGAATTATCTGCCACCCCTCCTGCCAATGGTACCTGTGCCGTGGGGTGAAGCCCAAAAGCATGGGCGCGTTTGCTGGGCTGCAGTATGACCCCTGAAGTCCATCGCCGTCAACAAGAGTTTCAACAAAGCACGGAGCTTTGCCATCGTGAAATCCCATTTCCCCATCGGCGCTAAGCATGGTGTGAAAATTTTATTTTCCCTGAAAACTCTATCACTCTCTTAAATCCTCGGAAATTTTTTCCACTGTAAAGAACAAAGGGTTAGATAAAAGCATCTGACCAGCTGCAGCAAAAATACAGTAAAAGGCCATGAAAAGGAGCTGTCATCTTTTATGCCCAAATATATTCCATTTTAATGCAACTAAAAAAAGAACAGCTTGGGGAAAAGGCAGCAATAAATAAAGGCTTTTCTTACTCTCCTAATTCAGCAGTATATTAGTTGAAAGGTCATATGATGTTAGATTTTTAAAAGTTCAAATGTCTGTCTTACCATGAAATAAACAGTTGACTGAAAAATGTCTGAAAATTTTTAATCCAAAAGCTCCAGGAAAGAACATCCACTTGCCTCAACCCAACGTTACCAGCGTTTGCCAGGAGTAGCACTTCATAGCTTTTGATCATGGGGTGCCATGGAAAGCGCGGATCCGAAATGAACAGCTTCAGGGAACGTTGTGTTCTCCACCAATATGAAACACCTCCATGTTTGGGCCTTCAGGAGGCACAGCTTTGTTGTACAGACATTAACGTGAAAGGCGATCTCAAAGTATGGCCATTAGAAAGAGTTTAATAAAGTCAAACCTCAAAAGTTTGGAATAAATGTAGCTCTAATAATGGAACCAAAACCATATCAAGTGAAACTAATCTGGAACATTCCTATAAGGAGAGGATCTAATTTCACATTCACTCACACTTCTGTAACAAGATCAAACGAGAGTGGGAAGTGCGGCATAATTATTCCCATCTCCTGGCAATTTTAAAACTTTACTTTCAGATAGTCCACCACCTTGCTCAAATGCCGAGTACTTTCCTACACCTGGGCTGTTATCATCAGCGCTGATGATCACAATTGCCCCGAAACAAACACCATTTTTCACATTAAAGCTATTTTTTTGCAATACTGTCTCACTCCCCTGAATAATTCTCATTCCCGGGCTGAAGTGGAGAGGCTAGACAAATGAGCCAGGGGATCGCAGGGCTGGGATCGCTGCAGCCTTTGTCCGGTGGCAAGGGGGACGGCAGTCCCCCGTCCTTTCAATTCTGTCACGCTGCACGCCAAACGCTAGCAGCAATGCGGACCCGCATCCAGTTACCTCACCGTAGCTGACCACGGCTTGCCAGCTCGGTAACATTTTCGCTGCTGTGTCCTGCTCGCCCCCGATACGCAGATATGCGGCCACTGCTGCCGGCAAATCCCCTTGCGAGTCCTTGAGGGCTAGCACTGGCTTTTCATTGCCACTTGCAGACTAGCTAGCGCTTCAACTCTCCGATTTCTGGGCGGAGTCTCTAAGCATTATTATAACCAATAATAATTAGACAATGTTTTTAAAACCACTTTTGGACATTTCCAATGAGGCCCTAAAGCTGTTCAATAGCTGTCTGCCAAAAATGTGTCATAGCAAATGAATACTTTCATAGCAGTCATTTTACACAAAGATGGCTAAACTGTTTTTGTTCAGACTTTCCAAAAATACTTTTGAGAAGAGTTCAGACTTGAAAAATGTCATTCCCAAATTGGAAGGAAGTGGAAAGAGCTTTAAAAATGAAAAGTTCAAGTAATTTTAGTTATAGTTGCTTCTAGATGTTCTACCCATCATTCGTGTGTCTGTAGCGGGCACCCAACACAGCATCACCCACGCTGGCCGCTCTCTAATCCTAGCCCGTTAGCTCTCCGCTGGCTCGTCACCCGTCCCCAGGCAGAGCTCCGGACCTTCCCGCTGCTAACAAAAAAGGTGACTCCCCCTCCTCGCCTTCCCCTCCTGCCCTCCCTAAAGAGCTTTGATCCACCCATGGCAGCACCCCAGTCACGTGAGCTATCCCACCCTGCCTCCATGATCCCAGTGAGATCATGGCCCTGCGACCGCACACAGCCCTCTAACTCCTCCTGTTTGTTCCCTGTGCTCTGCATTAGCGCACAGGCATTTCAAAGAGGCACACGGTTGTGCTGACTTCCCAGGAGAAGCGGTAGAGCTTCCCCTACAATGCTGTCCTCTCGGCACCTCCTCATTTAGGTGCATATCCTTTAGCTGGGCACCCTTCAGTCCCACGTGTCATTTCTGATGTCCCTCTTGTCCGCATCACCCCGCACCCCTTGCTTGCCAGTCTGACCCACAATTTCCTCGCTTGTCTGTTTGTCATCAGCTCTCTCCCATCCATTCCTAGGTTACAGTTCCCGTCACCAGGTTTGCCAGCGTGTTGGCAAAAATGCTTTTGCCCAATTTGGCCAGGTGGATCCCATCTCTTCCTAACAGTCCTTGACACGCAAAGAGGGTCCCACAGTCACAAAAGCCAAATCTCTGTTGCCAACACCAGCTGTGCAAGCGCTCATTGACCACAGGATCCATCCACTCCTCCTCAAGCCCTTTTGCCATCGTAGGAGTCTTCACTTTCCAACCTGACAAGCACAGACCCTGGCTACCCCTCCTTTATTCACTCGACCAGTATAAGTCAGATTAATGCGTTCACCTAAGAATATTTTACAATACCATATAGAAAAACTTTTCCTAACGGAGTCTCATACAGTGTTCACAGAGCGTTAGTACATATAAAAATTAATAGACTGATATTAGGCAGTCCATATAATATTTTCTACTTGATCGCATACCCACTCCATCACACAAGGGATATTAGGGATAATGCCATCTAGCTAAAGCTGGCCAGAAACAAAATCCTTCACTACAGACACCTTGGTATTCAAAACATTTACAGATGGAATCCTCATCTTTTGCTCCTGACTTTACGATAGGTAAAAGTAAACAGCCAGCGTTGAGCAAACCCAAACTTCATTATGTTCACAAGCCAGTGGGAACTATACTCACATCCTCTTGCTTGAACCCATTGCTTAGGCATGGTGTATCTCTTAATAAACCTGTAACAGGTACAGATACACTGGCACACTTTTCAGCTTTACATGAGATTAAAGACAGTAAGTTATGTGAAAGGGAAAAGCGACTCAAAACATCAGTTGGTTTTCCAAAGCTCTCATGCCCATGTGCCCTTGGCGTTTCAGAGTGCCCCTCGCCATTCTCTACTTCGACAGGGTTTCATTTGTGAACTCCCTCCCAAGCCACACTGGCCACCAACCGCAGCAAAGCCAACGCACCAGCAGCGGCTGCAGGAAGTGAAAAATGAGTGGAAATAGCAGAGAGTGCAGACCCCTAGGACAAGGCTGGCTGCATGAGGGCCTGCTGTGCGATTCGTAAACCCTTTTGCTGATGTTTCAGCTTTATTGCAACCTAGATGACAAACAATTCCACAAATACAATTTCCAGTGCAACTATAAGCATTTTTTTTTTAAAACTAGGCAACATGCAGGTTTCTCATCCCAGAAATATTTTTGAGAGAGAAAAAGGTTCATGTACTCCCAACTACAAGAAAATGTAAAAGAAATCTAGAAGAAAATGTTTTCAAATTAACAATCTGGAGAGGGGGAAAAAAGCTCAGCTTGAGTTAGTCATTGGGCTTTTTAAAACTTCTGAAAGTTTCAACTTTAAACCCTTTAATTAATTACCTATGATAAATAGTTTCTATTTATTCTGTAAGGAAAAAAAATAAAAACTTTTTCTCCTTGAAATTGTTGAAAAGTTTATCTCCTTTTTTCAAAATTAAGAATTTCTTACGAAACAAAGTTTGCCATGAACTTCCTCCTACTGCCACCTACACATTTCTCATGATCTAGCTATCATGCAACCGCGTGGTGAGCTGGATCAACTTCACGAGTCAATTAAAAAAAAAATTTAAAAAAAAAATCAGCCACTTAAAAATAATGACTGGTTTTCCAGTGGATGATTGCATTGATCTGGCTCACAGTACCTATATCGGATGCAAGGGAGGTGGAGAGAACACACAGCCCCAGGGGTGGAGGAGGAGCGAGACCTTTCCCGTCGATGGCAGCCTGCATTCAGAGCAGATTAAACACACTGTGACGGTGAGCCTTCAGGACAGCCACCAAAGATGCGCCAGATCAGAGTAGTAGAGAGCAATTAGCACTTCCTGCTCCAGTTTATGCGTGCAAAGCATGGAAGTGAACGTGCTTTATAACCGCTCAAGGTTAAACAAGTGGTTAGATGACTGGTCCTTAGAAACAAAATGAAATACAGAAACCGGCAGCTTTCCAACTCAGCAGAAAACATACCTGAAACAATAACTTAAAGGCATCCAAAGATGTTAGAATGAAATCATTAATTATAACGTTTTTATGGGGTTGATTTTATCGTGAAGAGCTTGGCAACTTTTCTGCGCAGCAAACAGTTTGTTCTGGCTGGGATCCAACATAGATGCATAACCAGAGCATCTGTGGGTTTGTTTTAATTGTACTCCTGTTCATCGTTTGGGTAACACTGGACTTCGTTTTGTGTTCATATTTGATTAGTGAGTTAATAAGGGGCCAGATGCTTCTTTCCACTATTGCTGATGGAAGTAAAGTAGATGACTATGTGGTGGGAAGCAAGAAAAAGTGCATGCCCTACAGCATAATCCTTTGCTTCTCCCAACCTTGTAAAAAGCGGCAAATACTGGCACTGTATCTACAGGGATGGAGATCTTCTGTCCTCCTCTAGCACACCAGCATAACTGGACTAAAGCATAACTTTAAGCACCGACAACATACTTAGTAAGCACAAGCATTGGAATGAGATTAAGGTAGGATAAATCCTTGGGGAAAAAAAAAGAAAAAAGTTTTGGAAATTAAGCCATACCATGCCAGGAAGGCAGGCACCACTGTCTGGAAGAAGGAACATGGAAAAATCCCTTGCCCTGATGGACACTGAGTACTTTACATCAGCTTTTCTTTTCCCCCCCTCCCCTCTTCCTTTCTGTATCTTTTTTTTCCAAGTTTGAGCTCTGGTATGATGAATGAAAATTGACACAAAATGACTGCAGTAGTGGGTTCCTTGACAACTATTCAAAACCCAGTACTCATAGACTTCATGTCCATTCACATAAGCCATCATACCAAATAAGCCACACTTCCTAAATCCCAAGAACCGCAACCCAAACCAGCTATCTAATGAAGCGAGGAGGAAAGCCTCCATACTCTGTTATCATTTCCCTGACTCTACCACACAAAAGACTGTATTTTCAAGCTAAAAGCTTCTTTTTTTAATCCATCTCATTAGTGGCATCATTGTTACTTGTTAATAAACCCTTTTTATGGAAAAAGGATTATTCATTGTATTTTTATAAAGCTATGTATGCTTAAATAAAACTAATCTACAACAAGAGGATATGGGACAGACCTCCAATGGTTTGTAGCACAGTACTTTGCATTTAGAATCGCCTTCATTTATCCCCAAATACTTAAATCAGCCAGCCACCCACCCATTCCGACTGCTGCATGGCTACATGAAGGCTTTTTATACCCATCTCCTTCCTCGGTGGGACAGTATTTTGTAAACAGGCTCTGCGGTTTCAACAAGTCTCCCCAAAATTCAGTTATTCTCTGCAATAAAGTAGGCTTTCGTGAAATGATGGGTTATTTATCCATCACTTACCCCTTTGCCAGAGGGACACTAGCGGTCTGTTGCTAAAGGTGATTTCTCCCTGTATCTTGCTGCTTCACAGTGACAGCTTACACAGCGGAGCTCAGTGGGAAACAATTCCAGGGATTTCCAAGTTATCTCAACTTCCCATTCTGAGGTGTTCACGTCTTTACTAGGATTACCTATTTACAGAGAAGCAAAGTGAGATTCTTTTGAATATTTCCCTAGACTCACTTTAAATACTAGACTAGCTTAAAAATACAAACAGAAACATTCTTTCCAGCCAAGCATCAATCAGTTCTTGAGTACAACACTGGAAACCAAGTAACGAAAGCAAAGCATAAAACCAAGGAACCCACACTGAAGACGTTTGCATGTCAGTCCATATCAGTCCCATGTCCTCACTGCAACTCTTGAGTTCATCTGCAGCGCTTCTCAAAGCCGATGGCCAGACCACAGCACCGAGAGTGCTGTTTGTCACGGTGGGCCCTCTCAGAGGCCTTGTTTGGCTTCAAGAGCCAAGACAGCAACTCAGGAACAGTTCAGTTCCTAACAGGAATTTTTCAGAGTTAACCTGCAATGCTGCACTGCCAGCCCCAAACCCATGCTTCATCTGAGGGGTGCTTTGTTCTGTATAGCTCTTTCTGCAAGACAGAATTCCAAGACAAAAACCCTTCAACTTTTATCTAATAAAAAGCAGCAGGAGTAACACAATCTCTCTAGCAGATGTGGCTGTGATAATATTCACTTCCTTTATACCAACTGCAGCTCTGATAATTCCTGTTTCTTCTCCTTATTTTTCAGGACTAGGCTTTTTTCCCATTTCTTTTTAATTAAAAAAAAAAAAAAACCAAAAAACCCCAACCCAGAACCTTCAATGTTTGGGCTCCTATGAAGCAATGCATTCAGAGCTTATCTGACAGAAAGTGATACTTCCTATTGAATGCACTCCCTGTGTTGCTACAGCAGTTTAAAAAATATTGTAATATTTTTTAGAGTATGTATCACACATCTGATCAAGCCCTCAGTCTCCGGTTCACTGGTAATTCCTCACAGTGATCTGCTGCAACATGCTAATAATATGGATGAAGAAGCCAGCATTCACAGCTCTTTAGGCTTACTCAAAACATTTATTGGTTCTCATTTTGCCCAGTGAAAGCAACACAGGAGAGCAGACACCATTTGTCAATTTTTTTTTAAATTGTTATTCACAGATTATTTTTTGATGAGAAAAACAAGAAAAAATGTTGGAGAAGAAAGAAGAGTTAATGCTAGGTCAGTGAAACTATCACAATGCCTAGTGAAGTTGCAAGCTTAACCTGGAACTAAAGCAGTTTTATACAGTCATTGCCTTCCCATCAGCCAGAAATTACATGAATGTAGACGGCAGCTGCCTGCTAATAGATACACTTTTCACTTGCTCAAGCCTTACGCAGATACCGCTGGCTCTAGCGATTCCAGCAATTAATTATCAGTTCTGACAATGCCATTCAACAGAATAAAGACTGTAGCATATTTAGTCACCTTGAGCATTATTTACTTATTTGTACCGCAGCAGCATCTGAGACCTCTCGCCATGGAGTATGACCCCTTTGAGTTGGAGCTACAGAACAACAAAACGAGAAGGCTGTCCTTAATATAGTACATAAAAAGACAACGCTCCTAGAATTTACAGGCTACACCTTAGACCTCTGGTTCCTGCTAAGTGCAGAGGAAGGGGCAGAACTAGTTAAATAAGACCGTCTCGTTTAATATATAGTCATTTTTCACTGTAAACCTACACACACATTAAACTAATGAAGGAACAAACCACACTAAAGAAGTAGCAGAAGTCAAACAGGAGGATTATAAGGTCTGCAATGAGAAGAGAAATGGATATTAAGAGACAAAGAAGAATTCTAAGGAGTGTATTAGTGAGAATTATGTCTAACAGTTATGAACCCAGTAATGTAACCTGAAAAGATTATGAAGTCATAGAATCACAGAATCGTTTAGGTTGGAAAAGGCCTTTAAGATTATCCAGTCCAACCATTGACCCAACACTACCAAGTCCACCACTAAACCAATTAAGGGGAGAGTAGCAACCCCACGCCTCCTGGTTTGGTGGCTGGATCATTTATAATGAAAGTAAAAACTAGGAATCATTAAGATTGGAAAGGACCTCTAAGATCATCCTTCCAATCATCAACCCAGCACCCCCATGCTCACTAAACCATGTCCCCAAGTGCCACGTCTGCCCATTTTTTGAACTCTCCCAGGGATGGTGAATCCACCACCTCTCTGGGTAGCCTGTTCCAATGCTTGACCACCTTTTCCATGAATAAATTTTTCCTAATATCCAATCTAAACCTCCCCTCATGCAAATTGAGGCCATTTCCTCTTGTCCTATTGTTATCTACTTGGAGAAGAGCCCAACACCCACCTCACTACACCCTCCTTTCAGGTAGTGGTAGAGAGCGATCAGGTCTCCCCTCAGCCTCCTCTTCTCCAGGCTGAACACCCCCAGCTCCCTCAGCCGCTCCCCACCAGCCCTGTGCTCCAGACCCTTCCCCAGCTCCATTGCCCTTCTCTGGACACGCTCACAGAACCCTCTTCGTTTCCAGCATTTCAGAACAGAAATACGACGTTACACCTGTACGGTGCGCACACAAACCCAAAACCTCCTCAAGTTTTAAGTGCTGGCCTGATATACATTATTATACATAATCAATTCATTTAGTTGTAAAGATAACTCGGCAAACACACGGCAACGTGTGGCTCTGCCCCACAGCACCGGCACACGGGACAGCGAGCTAGCCACTCACCCCCTCTCCGCCATCTTCGCACCTCCCACGCCGCAGCCAACATGGCGCCTGCCTCACACACCCCTTCCCACCAAAACGCGGCTCCCACCAAGGGCCGCTGTCCCCATAGCAACAGGCCCCGCCTCCCCCCGCACGGCCATCCCTGCAGCCCGTGTGAGGGGAGCGCTGGGCCTGGCGTCCCCCCGCTGCGAAATGGGGGTGCCCCCGCCATCCCGGGGGGAACCGTGCGTCCCCTCCAGGCACCCCTCCCCAGCCCTGCGGCAGGTACCGTGCCCGCTTGCTGGAGAGCCTGTTCTGTTCCCTCACGAACAGCAGAAGCCAAAAGAGAACGAACGCCCAAAGCAGGATTGCTAATCTAAGCATCACTCCTTTTAGCTGTTATCATTTAATCGATTCAAGAGGAGATGCACGAGCTCTACAAACCGCTGGTGCACTAATGGGTGGGCACTGAAGCACGGGGGTTTTCACTTGTTTGGGTTTTTAAGCAGAACAGAAATTAATTGGTAGAGAAAATCCCTGTGTATGGCTTGCACAGCCACAGGCAAGCCAGACCAGAGTGGAAATTTTAAACTGAATGAAACGGAGGTAAAATGCAGAGGGGGGCAATTTGGAGATTCTGAGAAATAACATTTAACCTAAGTACAGCACCAACCATTGCTTCCGAACTGCCAGCAAAAACTTGCCAACCTCAGTCAATTCCCAGCAATTAGGGATGACATACACCGTAACGTTTGGGATGCACAAGGAGAGGAAAGAGAATCAAATTGCTGTACATTGTCACAGCTGACGTATGACAATTGCCAAGGGCGAGTCTTTCTGAAGAGAAACTGAGAGGCTGCAGTTGAAACCATTGCTTCCAACAAGGCAATATTAGAGGCCAACCCCCGCCCCGATCTTCAGGGGACGAGTATTCGCTGCTTGTAACGTTAGATAAGCAACGTGCACAAAGCAAGAGCACGGCATAGGGAATTCTTGCAACTGCAGCACCATGTGAAATAAAAGAGGATCTAATCCAGAAACTTGATTTCCTAGGCTGACATAGCAAGCATTCAAAGGTTAAATAAAAGATTTTAACTTCCTAATATCTGAAGGCAGGGACAATTGGGTTCACTCCTACAAAGTCTGAAGAACGGGGGATGAGATGCCACTACGTAAGACCCCAGAACTGACTAACAGAAAGCTATGATTAAAAAAGGGGACAAACCTCAATATTTTTTTTTATCAGGAACTCAGTGCTATGCAAACAGACAGCTGTCATGTTTTAGAATTTGTCCCAAAACGCACTGGCTTCAGTAGGTGACTTCCCATTATTTGCAAGGAGTACTGGGACCCTGCTCAATTACTTACTGATCAGCCTTATTCCTGATCTCTTACTAGAAGCAGGCTGACATTTGCACAAAGAAAATGACAGAAAAAAGTAAAAGAGGGAAATAGTTGATACAAAAAAAAATAGTTAAGAAAAAAAATAAAAAATCATGTCGCCTACTTCTTTTTCTCTTGTCAACTGGAATCCCCTTACAGTTCCAGTAATCTAAGTGGTAAGTACTTCCTTATAGTGCCAAAAATGCAAAGATGTTAAAGAGAATTTTGCAAGTCAGGCATGTGTCAGAAAATCCCAGCTGACTTAACTTTGATAAATGCCTTTTATAATCAGAGCAAAATTTTCCACTGGAATGCTTTTTTTTTTTGGGGGGGTGGGGGGGTGGGGGGTGTGGGTGTTTAAGCAGGGGGTCTTATAAGCACTAAAACCAAAACATCCTGAAAAATGCAGAACACAGAGCCTTGCTGCAAGCAGACGGGAAGATTTGCCAACTGCCCAATTACTGCTTTGGAAATAAAGCTGGTTCTGGAACTAGACCATCTACAATTTTACACAAACACAGAAAGTCCCTGATCTTGCAGGGGAGCAGGGGGAAGCAGTTTGGACCAATTTGAAAGGAAAACCTCCCAAAGGTTTTCTTCCAAGAGGATCAGATGTTGATGCTTCCCTCAAAAGCAGTTATTTCGAAATAAATAAATAAGGCTGAAGAGAAACAGTTATTTTCCATACATCCTTCTGAACCACAGGCAGGAATGAAGGACAAGGTCAGCAGGTTTTGTCATTATTAGACATGGAAAGAAAAAAAAAAAATAGGAAACCTACAACCAGATCCTGTTAAAGATGCTATTGGTTTAAAGCTAACTCCCCTTCTTCAAAGGGTGACAGAAATGTGCTGGCCCCACAGGGAAATTGGGCATATTCTCATCTGTGCGCTATAATCTTGTTTCTAGTCTTCCAGGGACATAAATCACTGCTTAGCACGCTGACACATCCGTCTGTCGAAATACCATCGCTAGGCCAGGCTGAATGTGTCCTATCCTAGTCTTAGACAAGGATAATTTTAGGGGAGACGGAAGCCAGCAGATGCACACGTTCATGTAGGACAAATATAAAAGGAATTATGTATCAATCCGCATAAACGAGCTAGTTGTTTTATCTGTATGTACGGGCACGGCAGCTGCTCACTTCACCAGGATTCTGAAGATAGCATTTGGTCTGAAATCATATTCTCTAAGTTTACTTCTCAATAATCCAATTAAAATGTAGGAGAACTAATTAAACCCAGTGGATAATGATAGTAACAATAGTACATAGTAATTTATAGCATTTCCTATCTTCAATGCACTTTACAGGCATTAACTAATTAATGGATAACATGAATTTAAAAATCAATGCACGAGCATAGCTTACGATTAGAATTAACATTTCAATTACTCTCCTTCGCTGACCACTACATTTACAAAATGCTTCTTATTTCTTTGTACATATGTATAATAATTAAAAAGGATTCTGTACAGCTTATTACAAAGTAATTACAGAGTTTCTGAACCATCCTATACACTCAACGAGAAATCTCATCTGCTCTCCTACACTCCTCAACATTCTGCCTTTTTAGCTGATTTCCACAGATCCCTATTAACGTCATCTCTTTTTCTTAAACTTTGCTCACGCACAGGGGATTCCGTGCAGTCACTTCACTCCTACGGCAGCTGTGCCACACCAGAAACAAGGTGAAGCTCCTCAGGAAAAGCCATTGGAGCTGCTGTTACCCTGGCCCTGAAGTGCTCACATGCAGACACAAAAGCTGGATTTGGGAAGTTCCAGGGACCAAACCCCCATCGCTTCTTCCCGTGTGGCAAACACTCTCACCCAGGGATCGCAGCCTTCACCGGTCACCGCGTCTGGTACCGGTAGTGCTAAAACCAGAGCAGTACAGAGCTTGCCATAGGCTGAGACTGCTCTGGACCTGCTTCACGGGCCTTTTTTTTTTTTTTTTTTTTTTTAGCCCAAGCCTTCCGATTGCACTACAGCACTTTAAATGTAACACAAGTATATCTGTGCAGGGGCCAAACGTGGAAGTCTTCCATTAGGAGGAACTGAGGCTTTCAGAAACAGCAAAACAAAGACACATTTTGGCAACTCATCGTCCCCTGCCGCCAATTTAAATCTTACAGTTTAAAATTACTTCCTTTCAACATCTGTTGTTTTTGTGGCTAACGGATTGACCTTTTTGAGAAGGGGAAAGTTCCTTCTGGGTTTTTTTTGCAGGCCACCGGTCTGTGGGGATGTCAGACTGAGTGCCCGGATAACCTACTGTTGTTGGATTTTTCCAATAGTTTTCAAGGGTTTTCGGGTACTAAAACCAAACCAAACCAAAAATCCCCAAAGCCGTAAGTAGCCATATACACTAGCTGTCATACATAGCCTACAATAAAAAGAAACCTCCCTCAGCTGACAGGGTAAATGCATTTGCCTTTTCTCCAAAATGAGAATTTGCAGCACAGAGTCTCCCTGCTGAGGCCTTCCTACTGCTGCCCTCTCCATCTGCAGAGTTTCAGTTTGTCCTCCTGCTGTTTCACACACCTTTTTAATGAAAATTAATTCACATTGCAGCATTTTCCCTGCTAGATGGGTAGGCTGGGACTCTCTTCGCTCTGCTGTTCTCCGTCTTTCTTTATGGACCAATGCAAATTGCCCAGCTAGAGTTTCCTGTAAGAATCTCCTTTTTTTCCACATGTCCCTGCATAATTGTCAGGCATTACATTTGAACTTGTAAGCATAGAGGGACAAAAGCATTTATCCAGTCTGATACAGTCACCTCTTTCAAATTACTTTTCTCCTCACCTCTTAACTCTTTAGCAGGCTGTAGAAGCCTCTGAGCAGCTGGTATCCATTCTAACTTGTCTTTTTTGGTGCTAGTTAACATGTTTCCAATCAATGAAATCAATAGCACGCTTCTCATGTTTTCCCTATTACATAAATAAATATAGATCTAATGCCTCCAGCATACAGGTCGAGGTGCCAAAGAAAGGGGAGCACAATAGGGAAAACCAACAGAAATCTCTCAAGCCCTGCTGAATAAAGTTCTTACTAATGATTCAATTATCAGATTTTTTTTCATATAATTAATAAAATACCCACAAACTTCTGGCAGGAAAGGCCAGCACTGATTTTAATCTTGCTTATTACATCATTTGCTTCTGACTAATAGGGCTGCAAATACTCATTCTTGTGCTAGTTAATTTTTTAATTATTCTTTAAAATGGAACAGTTCTTTAATTTAGAGAAAAGCTAGCTGGTGAGATCTACATAGCAATATTTCAAGCTCACCGCATTTTATTTTCAGCTGTGGGGAAAAAAAAAAATCTAACCATGAAGACGCGTTTCAATCAAAATGCAATGGATCACTTCAGAAAAACATTTCTGTCCCCACTGTGGAAGAAAGAACTGTGCTTCTTCAGCATCAATAAAGTTTTCTGGACTCTGAAAGGAAACTCTCATTGGTAAGTCTCACTAGCAGGACGGTCCTAAAGCCTTACTAGTATGAGGTAGATTTTGTAATATCAGCGCTGAGGCAAAGGGGCTGAAATAGGAAAAAAATCCATGACCATTACTGCCACACTGAGACAGAACTCTGGAAGTTGAAACGTTTGGCTGCTACAAGATAGAAATCAGATTTAATGACAGAATTTTTCAGACAAACATAAGACAGAAGGATTCCCAGTATTCTGATGTGGATCCCACCCCAGGAATCCACCTGAATCCATCCACGTGTGCAGCGACTGCTGCTGCTACTAGCGCTCTGTGACCTCTGAAGAAGATAATGAGGGAAAACCATCCAATTTCTGAAGCACAGGAAAACATTTTTAGAAGAGCAAGCAAGTTTGTCCCATCTCAGTAGGCCTGGGAGAGTTGCTGGAGAATAAATGAGCACTGGAGAGAAATAATGCTCTGAGCCTAAGAGATGGGTTTTAGACAAGATTCAGGCACTGGCTCAAAGCACGAGGAAATTTCCATTGCTGTTAGTACTGTACGTCAGCTGGATAAATAAAGGCTTTCCTAAGCCGTCCCCTTCCCGTTGCCTTTCAGAAGTACTGCACTTATAAAAAGCAGTAAAAACCTGAAGACTGCAGGAAATGCAAAGTATTTCTCTTTTATAAAAATGTTCTAAAGGAAAGAGGTATCATGTGGAGAAATGTTTCATAAGAAATTACAGCCTCATAGCCATCCCATTTTGCTTTTCCATTTATCTTTTCTACCCACCTGCTCTCCCACCCACATACCCCCAGCATTATTAACACTTATGAAAGAGCATAAAGTTTTCATAATAAAGAATGTTTTTGTCCATTATCTCGAGAATAATATAGTTCATTCAATATGTTCCCTTGGAGAAAAAAACATTTTGGTCTGCTGTAACCAGATGCTCTTTCTCAGGACAATACATCACACTGAACTACCTGATTTTCTTTTGGATTTATAAGGGTACAGAACAGTTCTGCCTGGAGACAGTGATTTTCACTGTGGTGCTGCTCACCCACAGATGATGTCAGGTATGCTATTCGTTACATATCATCATCTTATGCCATGTGTTATGCGTAGAACAAGGAGATAGATTTTTCATCCTAAAAGCTGATTCTGTTCTTTTTAGCTCATTACTGAAAAGACAGATGTGCTAAGGCTCAGGTTTTTGTACCCAAAGCCTACTTCAAGGATATGCTTTGCTGCTGTTTATTGTTTGCTTCTGGAAAGCTCCTTATTAGCCAGAAATTTGCTGATGTTACCAAACCATATATTTGCAAAACAACCTAAATAAGCATTTGACCATTTGCTTATGCTAAGGTTAAGGCCAGACTACAAATTTGGGAGCCAGCTGCGGAGCCAGGGATTTCAGCTGACAGTGCTTTACCCCCATATCTACAAGCTTGACATTAAGGTAAAGACAGCAGGAGCATCGCAGGCAGGCAAGAATGTTCTAGCAGAAGAGGGGAGAGGCAGTCCTTGAGACAGTTAGCATTCAGTGCTCTCCAAATGGAAACCAAAGTTTCAATGGGCCTGCGGCAGCAAAATGACAGCCAGTGCTGAACGTGGAAGCATTGGTACGGAGGGCTAGCGTCAGCCTGTAAAACTGGCGGCGATCTTCAGCATTACCTAAAGGTACTGTGGAGTCTTCAAGGGTAAATGGTCCTCTGTTATTCCACTTTATGGTAAACCAGTCTAGAAGGAGCTAGGCAGGGGTAACTATAGCAAGGACTGCATCGGAAAGAAAAGTTTGCAAAGCCCTGGCCCATCGAAGCTGGATGTGCCCACACTGAAGTGAAGGCTGCCATCCAGGGACTGAGGGCTGTTACCATAACAAAACAAGACTGCAGAAATTGCGACTTCTTCAACAACAGGAGCTGACATGATTCCCCAGAGCGCCTCCAGTGCTTTTCATTCCTAGATGCCTAATCTCCAAACTGAATTCCTATCATCATGCTTTCCTAGGGGTGCCCTCTCCTACTGCTCTTACAAACACAGGGAAACTAAGGAGCTTCAGCTTGCATGTTGCCAGGAGCACTGGCTGAAAGCTAGGTGCCTGCTGCACAGGACATGGCACTGCTGCTCCCCAAACCCTTGCACACACTGAGCCAGGAAGGCAGCCTAGCGATTTATTGGGAGATAACTCGCTTGTCAGAGTCCTCAGCGAGCATTTAGCAAGGAGGGAACAGTCCTCTAAATATCACTCCTGCAAAATGAAAGAAACAATTGCATAGCAGCCTCATCTGTCCATGAGAGGAACTGCATGAAAACTAGAGAAACAGCAGTGGAGTGACTTCAGTCAGCTTAGCGAATTTCATGGATTTGTTATTTAGTGAACATTTATTTAAAAAACCAAACAAACATAACCCCCCCCCAAACCCCAAACTGAGTTGTTCACTGAAATTTTCAAAAATAACTCTGAGCTAGCACTGAAATTACAGAAATTAGAAACAAAATAACAAATAAAATATGATTGTATGGATGAGCCAAGAGCTACATTCCTCTCTGGCTTTTATCTGCTTAAGTCAAATACAACCTGAATAAACTATCTCTATGCCTGGCTTTGATTAGAAATGCTGACCCAGACTTATCTTCCTTAGTTTTTGCCGCCTACCTGAATGTGCTCACATGGAGCCGGTCACCCTGCGTGCTCCGTGGGGCAGACAGACATGCTGAGAGAAGATGGCTCAGCTCTCCGAGAGCCCTCCGGACACAGCCCCTTAGGGACAGCGGGCTGTGGGGCTACCTGGTCCAGGCCAGCTGTGCCCGCAGGGCTAGCGGTGCCCACACGTTAGATGGGGCAAATCCAGAACTTTCTTCCAGCTTTGGAAAAGTACAGTCCTGTCAGAGAGAGTTCAAATAGTGCATGACTTGCAGCACCGCAAACCAGAGACAAATACTGTGAGTGCTGAAAATGCAGCCCTATGTGGGGATTATCAGTGAATCGGCTAATGGAAAGCAGGTTCCCTTAAATGAAATTGCTGCCTGCATTAACTCAATTAGGGAGAGTGGAAGATGACTGGGCATCACACCTGAGAGAGATTCTTCACAGAAAGCAGAGAGGACAGCCTCACACAGGAAAAATTTTCATCTCGGGCTGAAAGCTTGGCTCTGCCTTTGAGAAACTTAAAATATAAAGCGGGAGAAATGTGCGTGACATAGAATCATAGAATCGTTTAGGTTGGAAGAGACCTTTAAGATCCAACCACTAACCTAACACTACCAAGCCCACCACTAAACCAATTCAGGGTAGAGTAATAATTTCATGTTTCCTGGCTGAGTGGCTGGATTATTTTTTAATGGAAGTAAAAACCAGGAATCATTAAGGTTGGAAAGGACCTCTAAGAACACAGCATCGGTCAGGTCACCCAGATCTCAAAACACCATGAGCCTGCCCCAGCCGGTGCCCTCGACCGAACCGCGCTGGCGTTCGTTCCTCCCTCAGTCAAATCTCCTCACGACCCGCACCCGTCTGCACGCCACACGTAGACGCCGGAGGGTGCAGGCGGCTCGGAGCGCCGCGAAGGAGCAGAGCCCTGCCGCGGCCCGCTGGCAGAGCAGCCGGGGCCCGGGAAGCCGGCGGCGGCCCCTCGCCTCCTGCGAAACGAAGGGCGGGCGCGGGGGCGGCGGGGAAGGCGGCTGGGGGCCGCGCGGCAGCGGGGCCGGCAGGTGGCGCCCGCAGCCAGCCGTTACGCGGCCGTTACACCGCCGTTACGCGGCCGTTACACCAACGGCCGCCCCGCGGCCCTTACACCAACGGCCGCCCCGCGGCCCGGCTGACGCCGGGGAGGAACAGCGGGCAGGGCTCTGTATCTGCACGTACACACACATACATACACACATACATACATACACGCACACCCGCAGCAACAGCCTCCGGCAGGCCTCACCTCAGGCCGTGCTTCTCAACCGCCCTTTGGGCCTGCCGAAGGGCAAATGGCGGGAAGCGGTGCGGCTGTAGCCTAAACGAGCCAAATCTTACCATGAAACTCATGTGCAGCTTGACTGTTACACGAACTCTTATGGTATATGTGACACGTATACGTATATAGAAGCTTATTAGGGAAGTAGGCTGATACTTGTCAAAGAGACAAGATGTCGTGGTTTAGCCCCAGCCGGCAGCTCAGCACCACGCAGCCGCTCGCGCACTGCCCCGCCCCGGTGGGATGGGGGAGAGAATCGGAGGAGTGAGAGTGAGAAACACTCCTGGGCTGAGATAGGAACAGGTTAATAATTGAAATAAAGTAAAATAGTAGTAGTAGTAACAACAATATAATGATAATAGTCATAATAATATCCAAAGCAAGTGATGCCCAATGCAATTGCTCCCCACCCGCCGACCGATGCCCAGCCAGTTCCCAGCAGCAATCGCTGCTCCCCGGCCAACCCCCCCAGTTTCCATACTGCCCATGACGCCGTATGGGATGGAACGGCCCTTGGGGCAGTTGGGATCAACTCTCCTGGCTGTGCCCCCTCCCAGCTTCTTGTGCGCCTGGCAGAGCATGGGAAGCTGAAAAGTCCTTGACTGGCATAAGCAGTACTGAGCAACAACTAAACCATCAGCGTGTTATCAACATTCTTCTCCTGCTAAATCCAAAACACAGCACTGTGCCCGCTACTAGGAAGAAAATTAACTCCATCCCAGCCGAAACCAGGACACAAGATAATCTTTAAGCTAGGTAACTAATCACTTCAAGGCCTTCCTAAACATCAAATAAGTATTTAAATGAAACAACAAAGCCTCATTAAAAACTTGGCAAGTATCAAGCCAGCAGAATTGGTGCCCTGAAAAGACTTGATACCTTAAAAGGACAATTCGAGGAAGGGTCTCCTCCTGCCCATGACCACCAAAGACCACCAGAGACCCCCGGGCATGCACAGAAGGAAATGCTGACTTACCAATAAAGATTTGGCGACAAAAACAGTAACTCAGTCATGAATATGTATTAGATAGGCGTATCCCATATAACCGTGTGTATAAATGCTTCGTAAGTTCTTCATTGGTGTGCTTGATTTGTGGAAATATTCCACCTTGCAGCCAGCGCTGAATAAAGCAGTATCTCCTCTCTACACTATATTAGTTTTGAGAGTCTTATTTCAAGGAACACAGCGGCCTTCGGGCCTCGAGTTTCCTCTGGCAGGGCCTGGCGCCGTGCGGTGACGCTGGCCAGGGGAAACTGCAGCACAGAGAGCCATTGCCACCAGTGCCCGCAGGCCCTGGGCTTCTTGTGCCCCTCCTGCTCCGGGGAAAGGCCTGCGCCTTCTGTGAAACCAGTGACCTGACACGGAAAAGACGCTTCCGTCAGTACCAGGCATGCTTACCAAGAATCAACTGCCATTTTACAGGGTTTCCTCTTCATAGGCCCTGTTTCGCTGTATCTGGAACAGGCTGCCCAGAGAGGTGGGGGAGTCCCCATTCCTGGAAGCGTTCAAAAAACGGGCAGAGGTGGCACTTGGGGACATGGTTTAAGTGGGCATGGGGGTGTTGGGTTGATGGTTGGACTGATGATCTTAGAGATCCTTTACAACCTTAGTGATTCCTAGTTTTTACTTTCATGAAAAAATAATCCAGCCACCAAGCCAGGAAGTATGAAATTACTACTCTACCCTTAACTGCTTTAGTGGTGGACTTGGTAGCGTTAGGTTAATGTTTGGACTGGATGATCTTAAAGGTCTTTTCCAACCTAAACGATTCTAGGATTCTATGGATGCAGGTATTGCTAACGTCATTTTATACGTCTGGCGAGTTTGAAGTTATACTCAGCCTGCAGTTTAAGGATCGCCGAAGTGACTCCTGAATGTACAAATCGCAGCTTACAGTATCATTTCACGGAGGAAGGAACGTCAGGCATCGCTTACAGGTAGAGAACTTGAGGCATGCATCTGTAAATCCGAACGGAACAGGACCCCTATTCTGACTCCTTGCTTTAGCTACACGACATCGTTCCCCCCCCAGCACCACCATGAGTCAATGTTATTAGACTTATTTTTCAGACACAAATCCCTGTGAATGCGGGCTGGGAAAGGATAAGTGAATTGCCTCAAGCAACAGTGAGCCATGGCTGAGGCAGGGAAAGGACAGAAATCCCCGTACCCGACTGCTGCTCTAACCATTAGGGCCATCACTGTAAAAACTTCCACTCGATCTTCCTCTCTTGCTCTCTTTCTCTCTCGCACACAAGTCAGGAAAGTCTGTTCAAACACAATCAAATCAAAATAAAAACAAAATCAAACTGGGCAGTTTGCTTTTACTGCCCAGTGAAGTGCCCTGTGAAGATTACCGGGCAGTAACTCACAGTTATGGCTTTCAAGCCATGCTGAAGAAAAACTTAGGGACGTTTCCTGAAAGGGCCACAGTCCATCCAGCTACAGCTCATAAGCCTGAAAGCAGCCAATAAAATAGGCACCAAGAAAGCCAGAACTTCTGTGTGCTATAGCCACCTCAGCCTCTCCAAAAGCATTTGTGCCTAGAAATGCATTTGGGAAACATCCTTCTCCCCTGATGCGTTGCCTTCCTTACAGGACGGTAGGAAGAAAAAATGCCCCTCTAAGTAATGTATGTTACTAAGTACAGTAGCTAGATTTCTGTAGAATTGGACGATTCGCTCTGTTGAATGATACTGCCTCACACTATCTGCACAGGGATCTCTGCCAAAGACCGCTGGCAAAGGTACGTGACAGGCTCGTTCATGCTTGTGGGGCTGACTAAGTTCATTAGGCTTACAAGGAAGAACAAGCTCAAATAAAACTGCACACATCAATGTGCCCTGCCTTAATTAAAATGTACGATCATCACGCAGCTGACACCCAAAACACTGCTGACACAAAGGAACTACACATGTCCCTCAGTTAATAGAGCTTTATTTTCTGTCAAAACTTTTCAGGCAGGGGTTTTTTTTTGGGGGGGAGGGGGCAGTGTCTCTATTTATTGGGCATAAGAAGCTGCACCATGCGGAACCAGGTCTCATGAGTTTCTGGATGTGTTTCAGAAAACACTTGAAAAGTCAAGATTGTCAAGATAATGGTTGGAAAAGATGTGTATCTTTTAGTGATTTTGTGATTTTTTGTGATCGAGATTTTGTGAAATATTGTACAAGTATTGACCATTTTTTCCCTCCATTTCCCATTTTTGTAGCTGATTGCTACGCTCATACAAAAGTAAAAGATATTGTGGAGTTTGGGGAAAACCAGAAAATCCCAGGTCGTGCCAGTAGAGTTTTCCAGTTGGATTTTCCCCTGCCTGTAGACCCTCTCCATCTACATCAGGATACACAGGGAACAACCGTTCCCATAGTACAGAACCCAGTGGCTTAAAATTTTGCTCAGCATCACGGGTGCCCTGCCCTCTGCCCAGCAGTTGTAGCGCTGGCAGTGATCTCCCCTTAACCTCCTTCCCCAGCCTACCTGGAGACACAGGGGGGTCTGGTCAGTCTTTGAATAGAATAGAATCGTTTAGGTCGGAAAAGACCTTTGAGATCATCCAGTCCAACCATTAACCTAACGCTACCAAGTCCACCACTAAACCAGTTAAGGGTAGAGTAGTAATTTCATACTTCCTGGCTTGGTGGCTGGATTATTTTTTAATTAAAGTAAAAACTAGGAATCTTAAGGTTGTAAAGGATCTTTAAGATCATCAGTCCAAGCATCAACCCAACACCACCATGCCCTGAATGGCGGCCATAAAGCCAAGGGAGTGCTGGTATGCGGTTGAGAGAAGATATATATATATATACACACACATGTATATCTCAACAGCATCAAGACAGAAGAGCAAAGGCAGAATGCACCAGACCTACCCCAGCAAGACTGTGGCCATTGGCTCTTTCATCTTCCACCCATCCTCTGAAAGGTCTCTCCTCACAGCACGCAGTTCAGGCTCGATCCTGCAGTGGCCTCCAAGGGGTTCTGCACTGAAGCATGGAAATTCAGAGCACGGGCAGTTTGCAAGATTAGCCCTCTGGGATGAGCGCTCTGTGTTCAGTGCCAGACACACCTGTGGCACTAAGAACACTTCAGTTCTTAGGGAGCAGGAACTGAAAAGCTGAAAACTAAAAACTGAAAAGCTAGTCCAGCGTTGGCTGGGCATCAGAATTACAGGACACAGTTTTAAATTGCAATGCTACGTTTATACTTCAGAATGAATACAAGCATCTGTCTAATTATATAGGTTTCTCTCCAGAAGGGGGGGAAAAAAAAAATGTCGGTCCCGTGCTGCACTTTTAATATTGCCAGACCTCAAGTAATGAACGTTTGCCATGGGTGTTTCAACACTGCTCTGTCCACTAAGTGTTTGTGAATATATGATACGCTCTTTCTTCTGACAGCTAACTAATTGATTCTCAGAGAGAATCAGCTTTCCATAGGTGAGCAAAAATGATTTATGCAAAGAAGCATTTCTGTCACAGCAAGCATAGCTTTAAAGGAAATAAAAATTTTACTTGGAATATGACAGAAAAAGCTTTTCAGCAAGCAGAATTGTGTTGGCTCGTGTTGCTTCTGAGAAGAAAAATGTATTTGTGTTTTTTTCCTTTGTTCTATTACTTGTGATCTAGAGAATTTACATTTAAAGTTATTTTTTCTGTGCCCGCTTTTATCAACATCTTTCCAATGATCTTGTTCATTCTGGCCGCAGAAACTGCGGCATATAATGTTATGCCATTTGCAACCCATTACGGCATGTTGTTCCAATGATTTGCAATAGAGTGCAATATAAAACTGTTTATAAGGCAGTTACTTGTGTATATAGTTTAGCGTAACTAGAAGATATTGAAAAGAAAGGCTCCCAGAGCCATCATTTTTTTATTTGCTCATAAAACTATTTTGGAACTTTAATATCCAAGTGTAAATTTAAGCTAGATTAAAGTGCTGAAATGTTTACTGAGAGTCGTATTTTAGGAACAAGTAACTTCAAAAGTAGTAAGAAAACAAAAAATAGGATCTGAAGGCATACCTCTGCACAGAACAGCAAAATTCAAACAGTATGGTTTAGCTAGAAAACAGTGCGTTCAGTGAAAGCGAGAGAGCAATGAATAACCCTCTTATAAAGGTGCTTCATACTGACAAATCCCACCAAACACAAGAGGCTGAGAGACACATTCAAGTCCCTTTGAACATCAGGTGAAAAATCTAAATCCAGTGTACATCAGATGAAAAGAGGCGGGTCTTTGGTAGCTAAAAATATTTGAACTTTGCTAATTTCAGTACAGGACTTAAAAGTGTTGTGCAAACGATCTGGACTTAGCAGTGCTCCAGGGAAGCGAGGGTGTTGTTATGCCCATTTTATAGAGAATGTGTATGAAGCAGGTTTTTGCAAGAGGTTTTTGCTATCATATTTTAAAACATCAACCACGAGGTAGAAACAATTTTGAAGCACAGCTGTCCTTAATGGGGTTTTAGGTCAGCTACGCTGACCGCTGCTGCCGGAATGCTGACCTGTTAGTCTGATTCAGTACAATAAGATCTGTGTTCCCAAAATTGAGGCAAGACGGGCTAAAGGCCATCACAAAGAGCACAAAGGCCGGGGAGCAAATTCTTCTATATTACGAGTAAAACACCGAGTAAAACACTGTGAGTAATCACCGGCTGCTTACTAATAACCCTGGTCCAAAGGAAAGATCCTCTCGTAATGGTCGTGCATATGAGCAAACCAGAAGCAGATGCTGAGAGGGCCAGCACGGAGCGTCGAGCGGCAGCACACGATCCTGAAGTTCTCCCAGGCAATGCTCGCCCGGTGCTAGGAGAATGCTTGCCCTAGCCGGAGCAGCCCTTTGGGGCACTATCAGAGACTGAACTTTCCGGGAGGGGACAGCAATTCCCTCCGAGGTGCTCTGTGGTGGTGGTTGGCAATTTTGCTGCTTTCCACATCTTTTGCTGTTTTGCATTACCGAAAAAAGGCAGCATAGAGTGGAAAAAGCACATGTTTTCAGAGAGCAGAGAGGATGTTTCTGACAGCTTAGACAGTATGCCATGCAAAATGGCCCAACTATTTTCCAAAAAAAAAAAAAAAAAGACAAAAAAAAAAAAAGATTCCCCTGAGCAAGCTTTAATTCACAGTTCCAAACTGACTGGCAACCAGGAGTAGATGAGCGCTCCAGATCACGCTCCATCACAATACAGTTACAACTATTTAAAACCCAATTAATTCTCTTTCTAACTTTCCCATCAAGCTGTAAAGTTCCAGTTGGCAAGGCTTTTTACTTTGATTTTGAATTCCTGCTTGGAAGATTAACTGAAAATGGATTTGGCTTGAACAGCTGTGCCAAACATACTTTGTTTTATTTTGTTGCCATCTCAAATAACAATACTTAGCACTCTTCATCTTCAAAGCATTATACAAACATTGAGTCACATCCCCTCACAACAATCTCGTGACATCACCTCCTGTAAATAAAATCATTCTCCTTGCAAAGAGGTGGAGAATGAGCAAGAGATTCGCAATTTGTGCAGGGTGAGGGGAAGCAGGAGGAGCCCTTGGCGGAGGCAGATGGGCTCACAGGCCCCTTCTGGTCCTCACTTTATTAATCTCCACTTCTGCAGGCACATGTGGGGTGTTTTGGGGTGGGGTTTTCTTTCTTTCTTTTTTTTTTTTTTAAGCTCAGTTCAGCCTAAGGTAACATCCGTGGTAGCTAGTATATGCACGTATTGGCTTGCAGGCGCTTCCTGCTGCTACGTGCCTTGCCACCCGAAGTCGAGCATGCATGGCTGGGTCTGTGGCAGGGAGTTCCCTTTTCCCCCTGTGACTAAAAGGTATCTCGGGCACGGTTGTATGCAGGCGTGTGTTTGCCCTCAAGTCATGAAGGCACATACACCTGGCTACATCCAGCCAGGGACCATCATCCTTTTCTTCAGACACGCTCAACTCTGACAAGGTAGCCATCTCCTGAGGAGTTTGCTGCCTGGGTGGAGAAAGCAGCGCCAAGGCAAGGAGCGCTTCACCGAGCCCTCGGCTGGAAGGAAAAGCGGCCTCAACAGCTCCCTAACGTCTCCTGTGCTGAGGAACCCTCCCTCCACTGCCCTGCAGGGGGGCCAGGAGAAGCACGACAGTCCGAAGGTGCCTGTGCCGCAGTCACGGAACAGGACCGAGGCACCCGGGGTGTGCGCTGGGCAGCCTCTCTCCTGTTCTTCAACTGGCCATGGGCATGGCCTCCCCGGAGCACAGTCTGCCTTCCCACCGCCAAGGAGGTGCGGTGAGGAGGTGGCTGTACCTTGGCCATGCTGTCCCCTGTGGCACAGGGCACCTCCAGCTGGGACCCGCATCCCTCTCCAGCAACGGCTCTGTCTTCTCCCAGTTCCCCCAGTGCACTCCCAGCAATTTACACTCAGTGAGGCGGTTCCACTCCTGTGACATTAGGTGAGAGACAGTTTCCTGACTTGCAGGCTGACTAGAAGGTCCCCTGCCCCAAGAGACCTGCAATCTTGCAACATTTGGCAAAGCCCCCTCCCTCCTTACTCGGTGAATATGGGTTTACGGCAAGGTCTCCGCTAGGAAGTCTCTGCCCTCCTCGCTGAACAGACACCGTGCAGGGCCCAGCGCTTAATCAGAGTATTGTTTACACAAGGCCAATACGCTGGGCCCGTGGCTTAGGTGCCTAAATCAGGAGCCTCGGGTAGCTCTGAAGTCAGTGGAGAAAGGCACGTCCTTTCAGGGGGTAATTCAGAGACACTAATTTAGGCTCCCCTGACTACAGAAAGAGCCTGTGCTCCTAAATTAGACATCTAAATTGGTAGTCTGAAGCAGAAGTTGTGTGAATACACCCCTATAAATATATATTCTCTGCAGCGCCAACTCCCATAAAGTGAATTAACATCAAACACGTAGAGCATATAGTTGTCATGGCTTCTTTTCCTGAAGAAAACTGACAAAGAAAATACGCTATTTGTGTTCCTTTGCGCATCTTGTTTTGTTTCCCCCCCACCTTATTTGGCTTCTTCCTAACTATCTAAAGAGATCTTCCAGGCTAAACGAATTGGATTACTCCCTATAAAACTATAACATGACCTAGAGAGCCCCTTCCCAAGCCACTCCAAGGCACAAGCAAGGGAACTGCTTCTCCTAAGGCATGACAGGTATGTGGCAACAGAATCTAGAAGGTTTTGTTGAATTTATATCTCTCTGTGCAGGCTTAGCACCCTTCTTTCTAGACAGAAGGCGCTGGGGAAGAAATGGGATCATGAAGAGGCTGAATCATTCAGCAATTAAGACGCGCCAACATAATTCCCAGCCCCATTACTCCCGCGGCGCGGCTTTAAACAAGTTATTTCGCCTCTACTCCTGTTAGCCTTGATCTCAGGAGACACCGCCAGGCGCTTCCTGTATTAAGTCCCAGCGCCAGTTTTTGAGTTCGTGTGAAAATCACCTGCAGAATTCCCAACAGCGATGCCCACGCGGCGGAGCGGAGGTGCGCTGGTGAGGCAGCGGGAGCCGCTGCGCTGTTCCTTCTCTCGGGCAACATTTCAAGCCAGACCTGCCTTAAGCACAAACGGCAACAGCTCTGTCAAAGTCTTACACAAGCTTCCGGCCCATTTCAAAGCAGGGAAGTATTTGTAAGAACTCTAGCTTACGTAAAACGGTGTGGGGGCATTAAAGAAAAAAAAAAAAACACAACCCAACAGGGCCATTTTAACATGTATTTGATGTTCTCTGTACAATTAGAACCCATCCAGTTCAGCCCTCCATCGCTGCAGTGACAGCTCCTCTATCAGGACCGCGACGATCTGAGGCATGCAGATCCTCATTGTCAACAACAAACTTTGGCCCTCTAAAATAAGCTGAATACTTACGGCCTCAACTGCAGGAAATTCCAGCCGGGAAGAGGGTCCTTCAACTATGAAAGCCAGAGCCAGTGAACCTGAACGCAGAAGGACTAATGAAACTGTCCAAAACCTCACCTAGAGGTCACCACTCTTCTCAACACAGACAATGTATTTCTGACATCTCAAACTAAAAGGAAAAAATACAAATAAAAATGCCACCAATAAGCAGCTTTTCAAGTAGCGAGTCCGACTCCCAAAGGCTAACACAGCAACACAGACCCAGCCTACGTCTTCAGCAGCGCTTTCTGGCATTTTAAGTCTCCCACAGAGAGCCATTTATGGCCTTTCTGTCACTGGGGTAGTAGGAACACATAAAGACACTAAGAGCATATAAAAAAACCCAGAAGAATACGAAGGGGATGTAGCTGAAAATTTTTGAGAACCTGTTTCTCTCAGTATCAACTCCCAATTGCTGGCTTTTGCTTTATTCTGGATGGCCTTCGTTCCTTCTGAGACTGTACTATCAATTTCACATCCAGGGGCTGAAATAAACCCATCATCTGGACTATATTGTAGCGAGCATGTAAAATAATCCGTATTTCCATACTTATCATCCATCTCCACACATTCTAGTTGCAGAATGGTAAAATATTGCATGAAAACCTGCGTGATGGAAGAAGCAGGAACAAAATCTTGTACCGTTCCTCGTGGACACACTTATGTGCAGTGAAGTAAGGGATACAGAAGGATGAGTTTAAAATTGGATATTTCGCATTGTGCAATAATGCTGCTAAAGTTAACAGCGTACCAACACCAAAAGCTGAATCCGATTCAGATTCCCACTGACATTTCAACATATGACATTTTAGATCTCCCATTAACTGCTACTGAAGTTTCAGGTACTATTTCATACCCGAACAGTGTTTTATATAACCTTCATTTCACAGGAGCATCACTGTTTTTCGGGTATAATGAAGTGATGAGCTGTGGAATAAAAAAGAAGAAAATGGTCAAGGTAACTATCTAGATAGCAAAAGACTATATGTATTTATTACTACGAAGTGAAAACAGTGCAGACAGGAAAGGGAAGAGCTTCGTAAAAGCAGTTTCAGCAGAGGAATTTAAAATTATTCACATATTCCTTGGAAAGAATCCATGGCACTTTCACCTGGTAATAGTAGTACCATGTTAGGAAAGAGCGCTTAGAAATTCTGGATTAAATAGCTATCTTGTAAAAATCAGGTGGAGGCCATTAGTTCTAGTCATCTATAACCAGAATTAAACCCCTGCAACTGCATGCAGCAAAGGGCACATGTTAGGAGGCACAAAAAGTATTACTGGTACGAAACAGAAATGCGGCTGTCGTTACTTGTCTTCTCCACGGGTAAGCTCAGCTTGGCTGACGGTAACACGTGCTACCATACGAAAGAACAGCTTCGTCGCACCCCCGCCTCATATGCAGCGGGCGTTTCCAGACAACAGCGGATCCTGGTACATGGTCAGAAGTGGAAGAGTCCTTCCTTAGATCCACACTTAACCTTGGATAGTTCAGCAGTTTCGCCATGCTCCTTCACACTCCTACAGCACCTCTCAAAGCCGTGTGAAGATAATAATGAATTTGCAGGCGGAGATGCTGCGTGCATTTTATCCCTAGGCGGCCTGCAGCACAAAGGTCAAGATCCTCACTCGAGGTCAAGAGGAAAGCAGTGATAATGAGGAACAAAACCACATGCGCAGCCAGATCCTCAGTTTATCCACAATTCATTGAAATTAGCAGACTTTTACAGTTTAAGACAGCTGATTCCTCCAGTGCAAAGAAGCGATACTGTCGGGGGGGAAAAAAAAAAAAGCAGTACAAGCACAACTACATCTGGGTACAGATTTCAACAGGAACATTTCGGGAGGCAATGTTAGGTGCCAGCTCACACACAAGCTTTTAACAGGTTAAAAGCCAGAAATCTAGCTAACACTTGATTTTGAATCAGCTGACCCGTCCCAGAGAGCCAACAAAGCAGCACGGGAAGAACAGGAGAGAAAATACAGCATGACCATCCAGGGCTGAGAGGAGGTTTTGTGGGCTGTAATAGCACAGATCCCCTCCCCTACGTAACAGCTGTTATTCCAAATAGCTCCTGAAAAGCACTTTCATGAAAATTCCATTGCTAAAAAAATAAACAAGCAAGTAAAAGGACCACCATAAATACACAAACAACTAGGAAAAATACACACGTGTATGTAATATATATAAGTAAATATAAATATAGACAGAGAATGAAATGTTCTCAGTTAAATCTGAGACACGACGCAAAGAAAATTTGGTGTTCTTGCCAACCGTACGGACAGCAGAAGCCCGGCAATTGTGGCCATCAAAGATTTATAGAAGATTTCTGTAAAAAGCAAGAGGCAAAACCCCAGAAGTCACCCAAGCCCATTTCATTAGACAGGCCGACTTAATTAGTTTGTTCAATTTGCTTCTCATCCATGCATGGGTGTAAACGCAGGTTCGAAAGCAGGAGGCTAGAGGTGATGGGAATGAAGCTCATTAGGAAGCAATAAAGAAGGAAGAGATGCCAGAAAATGAATGCTAGTTCATTGGGAGAATTTTAAAAAATGCCATTTGTCTTCATGACACAGAGGGAGAAGACTCAGCGAGCCCATGCATATGGTTAGTTTGCAGGGACCTTTGACTTCTGCTGGCCTTTGACCTCAGCGTTTCAATCAAGACAACACTACGCCATGCACGGTGCCACCTTTTAGTAACTACGCTTCGTAAAGATTACAAGTCAAAAAAAGAAAAAAAGAAGACACCTAATATAGGATTTCAGCAGGGCACAGATTACCGATGCCAGTGCTGAAAATCTGAAAAGCCAAGAGCGTTTGCACGCCAGCCCCCGACAAGCCTAGCCTCCTATACACCAACATTTCGGCCCCTCCGGTCCCCTTTGATCCGAAAGCCCTTTTCTGCACGTTGGGTCTCGGTCCACTGCACATTGCCAAACCAACAGGCACAACGCGGCCCGAGCTTCTTGCAAAAGGACAGTACTGGTAGGGCCTTTGCTTTAGACCACGGCCGAAGGTGGCACCACTGAACAGCCTGCTGGTTAAGGATTTGCCTAGCACGTCAGAGACATTGCTACAAACATTTCTCCTTTTTGCCATCTTTCAAGTCGGAATCTGCCAGGAACTGGTGCTATGCCCCTGGGTAGCGAAAAGAATGCAAATGCAGGAGCAAAACCCTAATATCGGGGAGCTACGGCACTGCCCCGGACACCAGAGGGTTTGGTCCTTCCTTCCGAGGATTGTTTCAGCATTTCTTGTGGCCAGTGAGGGCCTCACATACCCAACAGAGAAGCGCTGCTCTCCTTCCAGCCCAACAGCAAAGCTTTCACTGCAGGGGCAGAGGTGATACGGTTCAGCGAAGAAGCAAGCGGCACTGCCCTCCACACGGGTTAGAGAGGGAGCGCGAAGGAGCTGCGAATCCTGCGTACTGCCCCACACAGAGCTTCTCCCTACTCCGGGCCCAGGTGACATGCATGACTATTACTCTCTGAAGATGCATCCCACGCTTCCATACTAGCTTGGACTTAAACGCTTCTGAACCGGGACCATTTCTCCAGGCAAAATTTTTACTTTCTTTTGCATAGAAATTCCTTTTGCATGAGCGGGAGCTCGGGGGAAGGCGGGCTCCCCCTTATGAAGGGAATGATGAGTGAAGCCGAGCGTGTAGCCGTATCCCGGACTCTGGCTGGCAGAGGCGCACAGAACTAAGACCTCTTTATACCCAGCCTCTGCGGACAAAATCTAGTCCGGCATGTCCAGGAGCCATGCTGGCATGCTCTTCGGCGATCCTCAAGCTACAAGCCCTGTGCTTAAACGTAACTGCACTTATCAAATCATGCCACAAACATTAGCTGCTTTCCGAGCTGGTTTCTCATTGCTTTCTCCTTGACTGCTCAGAACCTTCCTGAAGAAGGTGTTTGCCCTTTTACACTCTTTGACAAGGGCAGCCCTGGGCATTTCTGCAGCAGGAGAAGGCAGTTGTGCCCTTAACCTGGCCAGGGACTGCTGACAGCCATCGGTCACCTCTTCTTCCTCGATCCGGGCATCGGGCCAGCACTCTTCTCAAGGAATCTTTACGAGCTGAGGCAGCCATATCCCATAAATAAGTCAGACTCAATTCTTTTATATCAAAACAATATCTTAGCTTTTAATGAGTGCAACTGCCAATACAGAGTCACGCATTATGAATCACTATTTTCTCCTTCCTAGCACTTTCTAATTTCCTGCTAAGGAGACAGGCTGAATGGGGTCATTAATCTGAATTAGAAATACCGTGACCTGCTCTGCACTTTATCTGCTAACATTTTCTGGCAAAGCAATGTAGGATGGGATTTTGTATTTCAGACAACAGTGGGATGTGAGAAGCGTAGGTCCTTATTTTAAATAACCTCAGGAAGAATGGTATTTTTACTAGCAAACTCTTAAATTTAAATGCAGCGCAGTGTTTTCTATCTTGAAGCATCACAGAAAATATGTTGACCAGACAGCAGATAACATGTTCTTTAAACAAGCTAGCATGGGGAGTTTTCTCCTTTGCCTTCCAATTAAATACTGGAATATTTTTGCAGATACATAGATGAATGAGATCACAAAACAACTATAAATAGAACTATAAGGCATTAAAATATAAAAAGAGTATAAATAAGAAAAATGTTCAGAAAATTAATGAAAAACGCTGTACCTAATTTTAATTTCCATTTCCAATGCAACTTTCCAACTTGGGAGTCCAAAGGCCCTGACTAAAGATAGGTCACGCTGGGTCTACGCTTTTCAGGCAGAATTGCGCTCAGATCTCTACAGAGAGCTGTTCAAAGACACAGACTTGATATAGCCCAAGGGGTCCAATATCTGAAAACACTTATGCACTCAAGCCTTGCTTTCTTTTTTTATTATTCCTTTTTATTAGACTAAAATGGAAAGTGCAAGCTCTAGTCATGGAGTACATTCCCACTGTGCGAGGCACAGGACAAATTCAGACCAACAAAAATATATGGCCAGAACTGAGACCTAAGTGTTGCCCAGTCTTCTTGCCAGCCATTTTACAAAGGAATGCACCTCCCTCAAAATAACTTTCCGCAAATGGATAATCCCTACGAAGTCAGTGGGAGTTTTCCACAGGATTTAAACTGCTCATGGAAGCAAGAATTTCCAGCATCCAGCCCAAGGCCCTGATGAGCTCGTACGCGAGGTTGCCTGAGTGTCCAGAGCTCCTCTAGCAGGACTGGGCCTAATTCAGAGAATAGCGTTTACAAATGACCGTGCCTGGAACGATGAACAGCAGTCACCTGGGACTCAGCATCCTGAACAGCAGCAGCACGAAGGGAAGTTTTGGCTGACGATACCGAAGCAAATGCCGCACATATATCTAACGTGACAGAACACAGCCAATTCTCACTACAAATTGTTCAGTAATTATTCTCCGTTCCCTATATATGTTTGAGAAGCCAAGAAGATTAAAAGCCCGTAGTAAAACTTCTTTTTCCCCCTTATTTCTTTGGTAAAGTCCTAATTTTCTCCTGCTTACGGCAGTTTTACTATGCCAAAATCCCCTCAGCATTTAGTTCTACTTAGAACTAAGTCATCTGACCTAGACCTCTGCCTCCCAGAGTGTTAAATTTATTATCAGGTTTTGATACGATGTTAGACAGTTACGTTTCATCGTGAAACTTTTTTCAGCTCTGCAAACCTTGTTGCTAAACATGTATTAAGACAGACTACAAATTAGAGCCAAGTACGTTAATTATGGCAGAAGAAACAGGTTTTCGGTTGTTCGGATTTCTCTGTGTTTCAGTCACTGGTTGGCTGTGCCTGTATCCTTCTCAAGAAGGTGATAAGCAACTTGTATTTCAGCAGCTTCTGAGTCTGCTGACAGGACAGAGGAGAGGGAGAAAAGTTAGTGCTGTGCTCCCAAAGTTGATGGATATCAAGAAATAGGTTTTAAAATTGCAGGCTAAGATCACTCCAATTTTTGTAGAACAGATTCTTCTACAAACAAGCACTGCTGTAGAGTCCTCCTCCCTCATCCTTGCATACCACATGGCAAGAGAGCATGAAATAAAATGTTAGTTCTTGAAACAAGATGAGCATTGATGGGTGAGCTGATTTCTTCCCTTATTTGACATACAGAAGTTTTACATGAACATCAGAGTTTTCGCTTCAATGCACAGAGATTGCAGATAATGCAATGTACAGGCTACAGAACCTTTTTTCCCCCCTATTTCTATTAACATATGACACTCACAACAGACAGGATGGAGCTGGAGAAAATGAAAAATGCCTATGGAACTTCCCACCACTTGCTTTCTTCTTAAGCTTACCCTCCCCACGTCTCCCTTTCTTGTTACCGGGACATAGAAATTCCCATATATGATAGAACTACTTCCTCTGACTCAAAAAGACAGTTTGTGCTGAAAAAAGATTAAAGAGGGCAAAGAGATGGAAGCTCCTTTTTTTTTTTTTTTTTTTAAACAAACACATACACTGGCATACAAGCTGAAAAGAACAAGGTAGCCTTTAAAAGCCTGGGTGTGCTTAGAAGTAACCTCTCTGTTGTTCAATCAGCTCTAACTTCCTTCTATTCAAGGGAAAGAATTGCAAACTGCAGTGCTGATGACCTGTGGTTTAACAACTGGTTTAGTATCAGGAAACGACTTGCGCTATGCTGGGCCAGCACTGTTTTGTTTTATTTTTTCTTATTTTCAGCCTTTGACTATATATAAAAAAAAAAAAAATTATATTTTGGCAAACAGTTAAGAGCGCAGGAATCGCTGGTCAGCAGTCTTGCAATTTCAGCATCCTGACTTTGCCAGTGGCTTTCAGGAAAGCCATCTTTTTTTTGGTCAAGCTTTACAGGTTCCTATTGTCACCAGGGCCCATACAAACACTCAGGCATGGCTGTGCCGCCTTGGCTAAGCGCATCAAATAGTCTTTCCTTAACTTTGAAGATGATCCAAATAGTCATCTCATCAACCTTCTTTATTGCACACTACTAACCTTTGAGGAATTTCATTGTTTCCTCAAGGAAAACCTCATGATTTTCCACTGACACGTGTCCATTGCTGAGCAGTACTTCTGTCCTCACGGTGGGTCATAGCACATTAAGAATAATAAAGTCTATCCCCATCCCCAAATGAATTCCGTGTCCAGTTTGAGTTGTGACACTAATAGGTACATCCTAAACTCTCTATTATATTTCCAAATTCCAGTAAAGCTGTAATACATTCTAACACTTTTTTTTTTTTTTCTTACGCTGCCATACAGTTTTTCCAAAGGAAACACAGCAGTTCTTTTCATGAGCTTATTGAGAATTTCGGAGGCTGACACTCAGCCATGCAGTAATTCCTAGAAAAAGTAAAGCAGAACAACTGAACATTTGAACTCGCACAAATAACCTCCACAATGATTTTCCACATGACCCAGAAGAATTATTTTTAGAACCAAAAAAGTAGCTTTATTCTCTGTTTCCATTTAGTCCTTGTGATGTTGGATAGGACATTCAGTAAGGATGACTATTATTATTTCTCCGCGATCTGTATCCGTTTGGAAAAACTGTAATTCCTAGAAGTACCAGCCATGATGAAGACATGCTGTTCTCAGCACTGTGTAACTTATGGTGAGAGACAGCTTCTGCCTCCTGAGAATTCACAATCAAAACAGACGAAACAGAGAAAACAAGAGGATGAGAAGTCTGTTTCGCAGGCAGGGGATCTTCCCTAGCTTCCAGTTTTGCCACACAGTTTTGTGTGATACCGGACAAGCCATCAATCTTTCCAGACTTTAGACTCTACTCCCTGTTCAATCACAAGCGTCTTCCGCCTTGCCTATCTTGCTGTGAACGGAGAGTTTCTGGCAAAGGCACTCAACGGCAGCTTTTCTGAGGGCCACCTGAGGTCCAATACGCAACCTCCCTCTACCCCGATCTTTCTTTTCCTATTTTCGCTCTCCAGCACATGGGGGTATTAGGTGCCATTGGGCGGTCATAGAAGAGGCTCAGTGGTGCCAATCAGACCATCGCGTTCCCAGTTTTGACACCGCCATGACTTCAGAGCCCCCCGAAATTAACGTTATTTCCATGGCACCTCTGTTCTATCCACTTCTCAGCCAATACGCCTTGCTCAAAACCACAGCAAATAAAAAATGCTTATGACCACCTTGCAGGACCCCCCCAGTTCCTGAATTCTGTCAGACCTTCAGTTACTGTAATGCTAAGGGGAGAGCCATCATGTGCTATCTTGCACGATACAGTAATACTTCCCACACAAATTTACGTATTTGCTAATCTCTTACTTATTTCTACAGCCTGAGGACAATCAACAGCCAGTGACAAATGCTGCGTAAGCAGCTTTTTCTGTATGGAACTACACAGAACTTTAATTTGCATGCCTCAGTAAATGAAGCCATAAATTCTATTTACTGTAAAAGCCCATTACTATATATCATATTACAGACTAACACAAGTTCTGATGCATGCAACTAAAACGCATTGCAGCAAATGGTTGTGGAGGAGCTACGGAAGTGTGGACTGTGATATATTACGTCTCAAGAAAATGCTGCTGCTATCCACAGATGGGTGATTTTCTCACCAATTATTTTTTTTGGGCGAGACAGAATAGGGTTTGTGCATTGAAAACTTCTGAGATCGAATATAAAAATATAATAAATATAATTCTGAGATCAAATATAAAAGCTCCTGCAAATACTATTTTAATACCTATCAGCAACTATTTTAATACCTATTTTAGTAGCTCATAGTAAATGTAATCCAAACCTATTTATAAGCCACTCATTCATTTCTGGAAAAACTTTCTAGAATTGGTACGCAAGCATTCATTTACCCCCACTACTTTTCGCCCTGTTATCTACTAGAGCAATCATGCCAACAGCAAGAGGCAAGGAACCCGTTTCCATTTTAAACAGTTTCCATTTCTACTGCCTTTTTCCTGAAGCCTTAGCTTTTCCAAATGCCACTTCCTTGGGACCTATGAGCTCCATTTGAAGTCCGTGCACATCAAGGGGATGCATGAGTTGGTTAAAATAGGCTGGGGATTTGTGCCTATGTTCCCAGCAGAGGTGAACCAGGACCTGGTTCATCTCTGGGCTCTTCCTTAATATTAAAAGTACATCAAAACCTCCCATAGCATTTATATTCCTATTTCTCAGAATAAACTAGTCTGCACAGACCTTTTTGTGCTGTGAAACACTGCAGATGAAATACCTTGGCTCAGCAAATGGTTCTCTTCAAAGCTTTCACTTCTGCAGTTTCTCTGTCTTGCGATACCCACTTGACACATCAATAGCGATGCTGATACAGGTTAGGTATCCATATTTAATACACATTTGTTTCATGTCAGATTTATTACAGATCTATAGAACCTAATTATATGCACTCAGTTTGGTACTGACTTTTAAGTCTTGCTTTGTTAATCGTGTTGTTTGTTGGCTTTTGTGGCGTTGGTTTTTCTTTTTAAAAAGGTGGCTGAACATTTGAGTGACTTTTTCAAGCTAAATAAAGATTTCACGAGAATAATCACTTTTAAGAAACCGCTGAAAAGCTTCTGTGAGAACAATACAACTTACAGTGAATCAGAAGGAAAAATTCCATTTACAGAATTTTTAATTTAGCGATTTTGTACAGTGGACTTTACTTTGTGGTCTCATCCAAAAAGTGCAGAACACTTCAGAAACTCAGGAAATTTCATATGTCATCTGTCCGTTATATATAGACACATGACGCACCGCGCTACTTAATTTAATTAAGTTGTATTAATTTGCCTGTTATAAAAGGTTATCTTGCTTTTATCCTCATTTTATGGGTAGAAACAGTTAAATGATAGACTGCAGGAATGTCACAAGAGAGATCTGTGTCTCCCTCACTAATGTGCAGGGCACAGCTCAAGATCTAGGCCTACGCAGAAATTCATTTACCGTGAAAACACACGCAGGAATATTCCCAGAACATTTGACAGATGAGACAAAGCCACCTTATCGGTCCTTCTTCGCTTGCCCCTTTCCATGAGCCCTTCTCTGCCCGGTTCTGGAGAAAATTAGATTATTCTTAATACAATATGTCGCGACGTTACTGTTGTGTTATCTCAGCAGGGAGCAGGCTGCTGGTGAAAGCCGGCGCTCGGCAGGGACCACGCGGTGCTGCAGCTGCACTCTGTGCATTATCCCACCAGGTGCTGCACCGCTCTCGGAGGACAAACTCGCTTGTTTTTTCTCCTCCGATCCCTTCCACTGCTCACGGCTAGAAAGAACTTGGACAGAAGTCAAGAGTCCAAGGGGAGTGGGAAGGCAAAATAAATTTTGTGGCTGAACTGGTAGGTAGCAGGGTGCGAAGAGGCTGAGCGTGTCCCAGCAGGGCAGGACCGTGCTGCGCCCGCAGCACAGGGCTCCGCGTGACCCCAGCGAGCGGCGGCAAACGGCCAGAGGTTAATATCCGCGCCTCCTCATCCAGGCACCGGAGCCCAGCCCCGCGCCACTAAGCTCACGGGGCCTCTCCCCACTGAATCCGCAGCGGTTAGACCCCTGCACGGGGAGGATTTTACAAGGGGCATAGAATTTTTATTCTTTTTGGGGGACAGTCTATGAATCTCCTCCTTCCAATGAGAAGCCACATAAGGATGAATTTGCATTTTGCTGCTCTTTCAGTTTGCAAATCTAACAAAACAATTCAAGCTGCATTTTTTTAATAGCAAACAGCGTTATCGTCATCAACAAGTCAGAATTTAGAGAGGCTTTTTTTTCCTTTAGGTTTTGTTCCTTTTTGTACCTCAATGAATGAAAACTCTATTTCTGGAGAGCCCAAGAGAAATTCAGCCATAATTCAAGCAATCATATCCACATCTCCTTGAGTGTGCAGGGTCAATATGCCAGATTCCATTTGCTTAGGTGGCTCTCATCATTATCTGATTTCTTTCTCTCCATGGTTAATGGCTGTACTGAGAAGTACATTCCACTTCTACAAATAGCATTTTAGTTCTTTAATTAAAATGCAGCATAATCAGAAGCAATTGAACAGGCATCACCGAGGCACAAGACAGAACAGCTTGCAACACACAAGGCAGAGTATTAAGGCTGTGGACGATTTTCATTTGTTTCCTTATTAAGGACCATAAATGAAGCCTTCTATTCCTTGAAGATGCTTAGAGAATATAGGTATGAGCACTTGGTGGGTTAATCACTTCCAAACAGAAGACTATTGGTAATTTCTTTAATTACAGTACAACTAATCAAACACAGAAAACTCAAAAGAATTGGCCGGTTCCTATGGATTAGACTGCAGGGGTCCCATCTAATTTCAGCGACTTAACCCACGATTTCAAGTAATGTATTTCAACTCGAACTCCAGAACAAAAACCAAAGCTGTACAGCAGATGGTGAGGTTACTACACCATTTTCTGTATTTTTATTTAATACTGCTACAGCTGAGGTTTGGTAGGAAGAGAATATTACTAACAAAGCAAACTTATTGAATGAGGTCTCTTTCTTTGGAGTTAGTATAATCAGTTTAAACTTGCTGCAAAACCGTAAATTCATTAACTCTTAAAAGTCACCTAGTTTCAACCTTTGTTCAAAAGAGCAAATACAATTGTCCAAGCAAATGCAATTGCATGAATTGCTTCTTTTGTCTGTTTTAAGGCTGGAATTTCTTTTCTTTATATTGCCACTTAATTACATTTCTTTAGGGTTTTTTAATGTATAAAATAAGTTACTGTCATTAGCCTAATATTTTCCCGAATTGTAACCTAATTCATTTTCCAATTATTTTATTATGCATTTTTCATATTTTTAAAAGTCTTTTATAAAAACAAGATGTTTATACTTGGCTGATTCTGACATAAAAAAAGCCAAATAAGACTGGAGAATCAGGAATCAACTCTTGCTAGAGAAGACCGAAAGAATCTTAAATGTATTCACAGTGACACATGGAATAATAATTACTTTTACATGGCTCTACAATGGAGGAGCTAATAGAGTATATTACAATGCATGAAAATAATACCCTGTCTTTAATCCAACATATGGTTTTCATGAAACTTAAATTACAGAGCAACCAGGGGAAGAAAAAAAAAGGAAGGCTAGCAAGTGAACATAGGGACAATTTACTACCTTAATATTAATACAGAAGGAAAAATATCTTTCTGGCAAAGCCTATTCACACAAAGATGAAAAGCTAAATTTCAGGGAAATTCCCTTCATCAAATATAGCAGTTGGAAAGAATGTAAGCGCAATCCTTTGCTCTCTCATCTTAAAACAGAAAGGAATTGCCTTTCAGAGACTTTCAGATACCTCTACATTTTCATGGCTAGTTTGTAATATGTATTTCTGCACCTCGATTCTCCAGAGAACTTGGTATCCTCCTGCTAAATCTCATTTATAGTCCAGCCAATTCTCACCTTGAACCTTCTAAGAGCCTTCTGACCTCACGTGCACACAGCTAATTCTTCTTAGTAATTTATCTTATCCTTCTTTTCAGCTAATTCAATTACTTCTTGATTAGTGATACGAGACAAAGAAGAAAATAAAACTAGTATATCATTAATGAGCAGAGTCAGGAAATTCACCTGAAGGCTTCCATGAGAGGGCTCTTCAGCCGACCCCAATGACATGAGGAATGAACGGGGGATCTCAGTGCCATCCCTCCGGAGTGGTCCTGATGCAAACAGGACTGGTTCTACGCCGCTGACGTTCACTTGAGCCGCTCTTGCTCAGCTTATAGCCGGAGCTATGGGATGCACTCACCCTCCAATGTCTCTGCAGCAGGACACCCTACACAGGCCAGCGCACATCTGCCACCTCTTCTTGAGGCAGCAGTTGAGCACGGCTTCCTTCCTTCCTCACCTTGGCATGCTCACTGCCATGTAATATACGGGGTTTAATTCTCTGGCCGTCACTCCTCTGCCCGTATTCTGCTCTTTGGTGCCACCATATCGCTCCCTCTCCTGCGCTCTGTTGTTGCGGAGCGCTGCCATTGCCCACATACCCACCGAATTATGCTTGCGTACAGACAATACCGCCTTTCATGTCTGCTGACAATCTTTCACCGCTACATATCCATTAAACACGGATTAGAGAAGCAATCAGAGGATTTAACAAATAATTACTGTGTACTGATTTCTGCAAAGGAACGAGACAAATTAGTTATGAGGTAATTATGGGAGAGATCTTTTCAGGACTTTTGTAGAAGGAACAGCAACAACTGTAACGATTGATTTTTAACAAGAGTTTCTAGTTTACCCTTCTACTTAGATATCTGACTCTCTGGCTAAAATTTTCAAGAAAACAACAAAACGTTTTCAGACAAATACCAAGCTAGAATAAAACAGCTTAGCCTCTAGTAAGCACAAGAAAGTCTATTTCCTAATATAAAAAGAGTTTTCATAGAATCATAGAATCATTTTAAAGCCTTCTTGGAGCAAATGACATGAAGAAGACTGGTCTGTGACTGAAGATACAGACTGGGAAATAAAGACCTCTTCCTCTTTGAAGAGTCGTGCAATTTCCCTGAATCCCACTTCCCCAATTTAAAAATAGGAAGAACGACACTTCATTATCTCATACAGCGATTATAAAAATAAACACACTAGTGCCTCAGAGAAGGCTAGGGACTGTGCAAGTCACGGACACATAGCTGAAGACAGAGCTGACGATTAACTCAGAAATCGGTTTATACTGGGAACGTTGGGTTTGAGTTATCCAAGATGTAGCATTGCATACGAATGCAGCGAGGCAGGCTGCTCTCTGCGACTGTGAAGCCCAGAAGTAACGAATGATTTGCTGCACGTGCATTCATGACAAACTTTGCTGACTACTGAAAGGTTTAATCAAATACACAGAGGGTTCCCAAAATGTTTGAGCAGATTACTTCGGCAGACCATTCCTTCTACTGTCTGCACGCTTAACAACATACGCACTCCTAAAACAGTCCGCTTTGCTTTAGCTCCAGCCAAAGAGGAAAGTGGAAGGCAAATTCTGCTGGTCCCAGAGCTCCAGGGAGTCCTCCTACTAGTTTGTTAAATCGCACCGTGAAAAGACCTACTCGCCAGCAACTTCAGAGCTGCTCAGCAAGTCTGTGCGCTCAGGAAAATAGCTCTCCCACCAGCCTCCTCCAGCTGGAAGAGGATTGCTCTTCTAGTAAATGCCACCAAATGCTAAAACTGCACACTGCTGCGCTGCTGCAATAGGCGAGACGTAACATTTAATCTTGTAAGTGAAAACTATAATAAAACTCATATGCTCATGAAGGTTAAGAAGTTGATATGTAGCTATACTGAACTAAATGTAATTTTGGTGCACAAAATAGAGATTATGAAGAATATAAAAAGACATCATTTTCCACCTTTTAAAATTGCTACGGACACATGCACAAAAGCAGACCACCTGAGCGTTTTTAGCATTCATCTAGCTGTCCTTTAATATCGTAAATAGAATATTGTTATCTCCAGCGCAACTAAATGATGCTACAAACGGTGACTGCAGATAAAGAGTGATGCTGAAAGCTGATGAACCTGACACATAAACATTCTGTAAAGATTAAAATGTTTCTGCTATCACAGATATAATTTAGTAAATACGACTCACAGCCAGAATAGCGTATAATCAAAATTGTTTTACAGAGTTTGCCGCATGGTACCACAGCAGCCTTAAATATTTCAGCAATCAAAAAAGGTCTCACCTGGTGTCATGCTCAGACTCCTGTAAGTACTCTTCTGGTTATTAGCTCAAGAACCAAGTAAATGTCATAGTCTGGGGAGTCTTGAGCTCCAGAGCACGTTTTCAAATGAAAAAACTGACACCCTGCCTCCAGAACCTGCATTTTTCTCAAGCAGCAGTTCAAGAGATCCCAAGTTCTCCAGTACCGTTGCAGCTCCACTCTCTTTATATTCTCTAGTGTTACCATATGCTTGGCTTAGAAACAGAGACTGCTTTAATCAAGGCTTATTTGGCCATTGTACTTTTGGAATTAGGAGATCACCAAAGGACCCAGCTTAGCATAATGGTAGTGAATAGGAACAACTTTGGCTTAACAGGGAAGTATAAATTCTGACTAATGAGGATACATCCACCTTGTGCCAACCAGTTAAGTCGTGCTTACACACGTTTAATACATACAGACTTCTCAAATCCAATCTTTTAATTAAAAAATTACCATAAAAATGAAGATGCTCAGCTAAAGACGACTGCTTCATCCAGTGTCACAGACATCATTTTATTATTTCATTTAAGTCTTTGAAGCAGAATTTCGAGCAGTGTCGTCTTTGATCACAGCACCGGAGGGGATCCTATACTATTTATACAGTGTCACATGTTGGTTATTGGGTGAAGTGAAACAGTACGGTCAGTGTTAAGCTGTCATTGCCACGTCTTTGTTATGAGTAGCGGTAAGGTACTCTGTGCTGCTAGAGGCAAAACCACAACCAAATGAACTGCTCCGTGTAAAGCAAGGAAAAATGATTTGTTTTCCCTTGATCTGCAGGAACAGGAAACTTTTCCAGGGAGGAACGAGCCCATAGCCAGCGGCAGACTATTCACTCCCTCCCTGCGCCCGCTCGCTGCTGGCCAGCGCTATGGGTCGGAAAGGAAACGGAGCACGGGTCTTCTCCTGGCGCAGAAGAGGATTTGGGACAGCCCCGATGTCCACGCTCCTCCTGCACTGTACCTGCTGGGCAAGTATCTCCCACCCAGCAGTAAGCGATGTCCTACTCATGCCATAGGGTGCTACGCAGCTGGTCTGGATGCGCTGCGCTCATTCTGTAGGGAGATGTGTATATCCTGTCGGCATAAACTTCGCGACCGCTGTTAGGAAATTTGTTGAAGGAGCAGGATTTCCTAGCAAATGCACATTCGTAACTCTCCCCGAAACAAGAGTTCCAGTATAACTGTGGTCAAAATCTGGTCCAAAGGAAGCTATGCATATTTATATTCTGGAGACAGATTTGAGCCCTTAGTATCTTGTTTTCCATATTAACTTTAACAAAGCATGCCTTTTCCAAGGCTTGCTAATGAGCCTAGCATACTTAGGGAAAAAATGTAAAATATACAAACAAACTCACTGTCAGATGGGTTTTTCCAAGGCCTGGACTGAAACTCAGAGAAATAAGAAATAAATGTTATGTCCCTCCAAATATCTTACAAACTCTGACGAAGAAAAAAAAAAACCCAACCTTGATTTTCCGGCCAAATCTCCCAGCTGCTTTTGCAATTCATAATGGGTCTGGCTGAAGAGTTGATTCATTTTTATAAATCCAGTTCCTTTTCACAAAAATGTTACTTTAATAACATCCAAATCCTGATTATTTTGTGCTTAAAACCAAACTTTGTTAAAAGACAGTGCCTTTTCCTGCAGCGCACTTTCACCCAACATATATGAAAACACCTTTGAGTTTATTTTGGAAAGAGTGTGCCCCTTCCAGAACCAGTGTTGTTACTCAGAGATTAGGATGAGTGCATTTAAGAAAAATAATAAATCAAGATAGAAAGATAGCATCTAAAATCCTGATGATCAGTAAAACTGTCAAAACATGCAAGACACTAAAGCTTCAGAAACCACGTACGTTCAAAATTCAACTAATTGGTGAACCATCAATGCAAGTTCCAACCTGACAATATCACTCCAAATGCCAGAATTCACAAATGTCAGGTTTTGAAGAACATATTTCATTGTATCTCCTATATTTCACCGATGCTAATCAGCACTGGATTCTCAAGGATTCTCCTAGCTTCTTGCAGGTGTAACATTTTCAAAGACTCGCTAGCTGACTTTTCTGGTTTTCTTATAAATTCATGAGTAGCATGTATTTTGCCCCTAAACTGTTGTAAGCAGAAATCAGAAAACATTTTTGTTATATACACACACAGCTATTCATGCAATTGTATAACTTGTGTGTGCAAATATGCACTCTGCAAATACACATGTGTAGTCATCTGACTCACCTGAGCATGTTCTCAACATTATTTTTTTCCTGTCAAATTACAGAAAAATAACCATACAGGAACCAAATATGATTCTCAGAAATGCATATGCCGGGCTTGCCACAAAGCCTTTTTCCACTTCCAGGCTCCATTACTCAAAATAGCTGTAGCTCTGAAGTATTTCCAAAAGGCTGGCAAGACACAAAGCAGCTTTCACATGCGGCTTGCAGCCACTTGTTTCTTGCCTACTAAATGATGGTGAAGGGGTCTGGAGAGGTCTTGCCCAGATCAAACCTTTCCTCCACCATACGCACCAGAAGCCTGTACGTAGCTACTTCTCATAACGTGCTTGTCTTCAGCGCAGACGCTATACTTACAGAAGTAAATATTCTATCTTCTGACATCTTATAAACTTCTTCTGAAGGACAACACGACAGATCTTAGCCAGGGTATCTCTAATGCCACTGCATACAAGAATCAGCCACTTACAGCCCTCAAATAAATAGTCCACAGAATTTTGCTTGATGAAAATTTAGGGAACAAGTTTGAACGTATCACGCTAAATCACACCAGCATTTGCAGACTGTCCTTCAAAGCAGCTGCCTACCAAGGTCAAAATGCAGTCACCTGAAAGGGGGTTATCACCAAACAGAGATTTAGGTGGAAATGTAGCTTACTCGGATTAAGTTCTCCAGGTAGGCTTTGTTAGGAGGAAAGCACTTCTTGCCATACTTCCTGAGCATGTCCTCACTTTCTACTGTATAGCACAAGCCACAGCCACCTTCCTGTGACAAGGGGCCAGCTCGCTAAACCACATCTTCAGAAACCAAAGGGAGAACAAAGACAGCACAGACTCTGTTCTATAGCAAACCTTACGAAGTCTTCCAAAATGCTGTACCACGGTATGATTTGAACCACGTGCCATCAAGCACACACAGGCACCCATCACCAAAAGAGTGAAACAGCAACAACCTGGAGCTCAAAAGCTCACGTCCCCTCTCCTCAGAAGTCAGTCCTGTGGTATTTCAGGGAGCAGGGCTCCAAGCTGAGCACCAGCAGACCTACGGGATGATGAGGACTTTGAGAATTCCAGTTTGCTGCTCCAAAAATACAGTTTGACCAGCCTGCTGTCAGACCCGATTCCTACTAAAACAAACATTTAACATGTGCAAATACTAAAAGATGAATTTCCTGTTTGAACAGTCAGCACAACAGAATATTGCCAAAAGAATCATTGCAACATCTGTCAACGTAACCAACCACCTACCAGCCAGAAAACAGGACAACCGTGATCTGTCATGGAGAGACAGAAAGACTGTCCCAGCAAAGCCTTCCTATATCAAATTCCACCATGGAGACAAATGAGTAGCGGGAGAGGGTGCGAGCAAGACAGTTGCTGTGTGATCTCCTACCCTTCCCCTTCATACCCAAAGAAGCCAACAATCAGTTTAGGAGTGAAAGCACCTTTGGTACTTAGCTCAAGGGATACATGAAACCAGCAAAGGACCCACCCTCCAGGCAGTGACAAGTTTGAGACCCGTTCTGCTCTCCCCAAAAATGCACCGAGTTGCTTACGACCACAGTGCCGCTCCCCTCAGCCATCTCCATTAACAGAGCTTACAAGCCTGGCCAAATGTCCACAGCAGATATGCAAAGACATTGTAATGATGGCAACGACATGTCATTAATATCAAGAAGAAAGCATGCTTCCATTTTTTTTTAATAAATATTTCCAAGGTCTTTGCTCATTTTCTAAGCACTCACATATTCACCATCACTCACTTTGAATCAACTGATAATAAAAAGGTTTAATTTAAGTTCTGAGGGGAAAGGTGTTATTGCTGACAGCTCATTGCACACTTCTCCTCCACAGAAGCCGGTGCGTACTGGTACCTGCAGGCATGTCAGTCCTCAACACTTCCTTCTTGCAGGACAGCACACACTCACTCTGAAAAGCTGTCTGTGCAGTGGGACACTCTCATGCCATGAGAGATGTCACTTTATCAGTAGAAATTATGCTGATGTGGCTGGGGGTGGGTGGGGGGTACCTATTTCAGGAACCAAAAATTCCTCTATAGCTTGAGTACCTGAAAAGTTATTACAGCTGTGTGCAGCTAAAAGGTAAATGTTATCAGTTTTGCTTTAAAAAAATACGTTAAAAAAAAGCAGAGGTAGCTAAATTAAACCTAGGCCTATTTGACCAGCCGGTTAAAGTGCCAAGGAGGAGGCTGCTGGCCACAAATGGCCAGGGGAAAATTTCCTTTGTGAACTTGCTGCCAGTGGAAACCTGGTGAAGAATTTTCTGAGCCAGTTCTTACTACTGCGGTGTATGGAACGTGATGGGGGGGGGGGGGGGGGGAAGAAAAGAAAGAAAAAAAAAAAGAGTGTAGCAGAGCCGTTTATAATATCTCGACTAGAATATGCTAGAGGAAGACTAGCAGTAGCAAGACACAGCTGATTTCCAAACGCTCCCCCCAGACACCTGCAGGGAGAAACTGAGCTCGCTGCCATTTCAGCCACAGCTTGCATGCCTGGGATTTGTAAATGTGAACGGGGCCCTTAACTTCCAAAAACCTTTTTCCTGTTTCTATTTTAAAGTAAAAGGAGCCACTCAGAACTTGTAGAAGGCAGCATGCCCATAAATCTCTCCAAGCTCAGGGCATCTAAAACACCAGCAAAAAATTTTGCATTTGCAATTTGTTGCAAGTTTTGCTGACTGCTATTTGTAACATTATAAAATCACAGAAAGTAAAAATGGAAGGCAGGGCAGAGGAAAGCAATTGCCACTACTCAGGACTGACACCTGCATTAGTATATCTAACATTTCCACTGGTTTACACTGTTTCCAGCTTACTTTCACACATTGCTGATGGTAGTTTCCCCTTGTTTCCTTTGGGAAACCACCCCCAGACATAATGCACCTCATTATTAGGCAGCTCTTCTCAGAATCCAAGCTCAGTAGTTGGTTTTTTCCTTAATTTTATCTTACCAGTCTTAATTATGCTTTTTCCCCTCATTCTAAATTACTCCTTCATTACTTACATATTTAATGTTCTTCCTCTCACTGACGATCAGCAGAACAGTTACATTCAGGTAAACCCAAGATGAACACACTTAATTAATGGGAACATTTTGTAAATCACTGGCTGCATAAATAAAAACCCCACTTGATAATTAGCCGCTTACCATTCCTGCACAATAGCAAAACCTACCCCGCTAGTTTGGATTCAATTATTTGACACGAAGTTTGGAGGATAAAGACCCAAATGCATCTTTAAACACACAGCGTGGCCATAGAGCAGTTTCTTGAAGACAGGACATGCAGTTTGAAGCAGTTAAATCCAGCTGGCTGAATGATCCATACAGCTGTGGCTTCCCTCAGCTCTTAAATAAAATATTAGGGTGTGTTTCTATTGTTTGTTAGCTGTCATCAGCCCATCTTTCAGCTGACGGAGGTTAAAGGCTATGTAGATTCCTGGGACAGCTGTTTGGTAATTGTCACAGCCAGTTACTTGGTAACCCACAAACGGCAATCTCAGGAGGTAGATTCTTGGTTGCTAAGCGATAAATTCAGGTAAAATAACCTTTTCCTGGATTTTATTGCAACTACAGGCTCCAACTGTATAGTCCAAAGCTCTTTTTTTTTTTTTCTTCCCAGGGACGGGACTTAAAATTATGGCTGAATAACTTTTCTGGGATCTTATGCAGCATTCAGCATGGGTTAAATGAAGTGGCACTATATTCTGCTCCTATTTAAATGGATAAATCTCCAGCAGACTTCCTACAGCATGTTGCAGCGGGTGTAGTTAATTTGCTGGGTATAAGGGAGTGATTTACACAATAACAGGCTGAGGAAAACAGAAGAGGCAGGCCCTCCTGCAAAAAGGACTTTGTGTTCCTATTTGCTTTCCTTTTTCTGTTTGGGTTTTTTTTTATTTTTAAGAAAATGCAACATACAGGTTTGAGCTGAGCCAGGTGCTTTTGTGACTAACGCTGGCTAAGCAAACCACCAAAGACCTCGCTGCCCTTGGCAGCTTTATAGGGGTCAAACTTCCACATGTATGCGCGGTTCCTTAGCAGTTTTTCCCACACATGTGTCACAAGCGGGAGCTCTCGAACACGATCTCAGCTTCAGTGCCAGCTCTTGGTGTTCCTTTATTTCTTCACCTACGAAACGGAGATACTAGCAAGCCTTATTTTTCTATGTCGCAACCTTATTTATGAAGGCCTTTCAGGATGAAAGTCTGCTCTTGCCCAACAGGCTCGTAATTTTCTGATGTTTCATTAGCGGAGATACAGCTGTGCACAGTGGGGACGGCAAGTCACTGGCGATGGGTGAGACAGAGACCGGGTCAGCTCGGCCCCGGCTGTCAGCAGCTCGTCCTAACTCCGGACGCGGTATTTGTGTGTGACCCCGTGCGGAACAGCGTGGGCTGGCTCCTGGCGGGGGCTGGTGGCTTTCCCTCATGGGGAGAAGGGCAGCTGCTGTGCCCTCTCTGCTCAGGGAATGTCCCTGGCTGCTTCAGCTCTATCTTACACAAATGTGCTTTGCAGTTCTGTCTGTTCTTTTCATTTGTATTTTCAACAAAGATATTATTATTGGTTGCTACAGGAAAAATCCTTTCTACCTCTTGTCAGCGTTATTTATTAATTCTCATGTCCATCTTCAAGGAAATTAATAAATCAACATCACTTGCCTCCAAAAGAGATACGCAAAAAGAAGTTGGCTGAATTGGCTGCACTTAACCCCACCTTGCTATTACAAAGCAGGACAGAAAAGGGTTACGATTAGGGTTTGGCTGCTGGGTGCACAACAGAGGTTCAGCATGGGCTTTGGGTTAGGAGCGCGGTGTAGCTGTCCACAAGATTAGTGCAGCCACCTCCATGTGTCTATCAGCAAGCATAAGTGGCCACCAAGGCAGTGGCAGTAGCCCAGGGAGCAGCCGACCCCTTTCTAGGGCTCTCTGACCAGCGCGAAGAAAATCCCATCGCACTTCTTACAACTGCCCACCTTCTTGCAGAGCAGCGTGCATGGCCTCTCCCATAATATCTGAAGGAGGATGATGTGTTGGTCCATGCTCTGGGATCACGCTGTCTATATTCCACTTTCTTTCTGGAAACAGCTGGCAATGTTGAGACGACTTCCCAGACAGACTGGAAGGACTGTTACAGGGCTCTCGAGTGACTTATGTTCCTTTCAAGGGGAAGAAATGTAAAGTGTTCCCTTGTCCAGACCCTCGTACAATAACCTACGATATGGGAACATTAAGCTTCCAAGAGCTATCAATCTGGCATCATGCAGAGGAACTTTCAGGAATGATTTGCGCAGCCAGTTCCACCACAAAACCCCATCGAGTAAGACCAATTCTTGCCTCACTGTCAGCGACTTTAGCATGTTCAGACTTGCCTTATTCCCTTGGCCAATAACAGGTGAATTCCTCACGCCACACTAAAAACCGACCTCAGGCAGTACCCGAGCCGGAACTGCGGGGCCTGGCGAGCGTGATGCACGTGCTGGTTATGCTGAGCAGAGCCGCCATCCTTCTACACAAAAGACCGACAGAAAACACAACGCAGCATCTCAAAGGAAAAGAAAGCCATAAAGAATGGTGATGGTGAGGAGCACGTACATAAAATATTTCTGTGTTCTGTGTGTGCCATGTCTGCCAAGCTTTCATCTGAAACACCCAGAGCTGTGATGCAAATACACTTTGCTGGAAGAGGACAGACTACAGCAAAACCAGTTGAACACAGATAAACCAATTGCCTTGCCAAGGCCCAAACTTCAAGCTCAGTGGCTCCAAGGAAACATATATAAGGGAACAATGCCCCTATAGAAGATGAGTCCTAAAAGCTCGGGAAACGGGGACAAATTCTGTCCTGATACTCTCTAAGAAACTAATGAAACGCACTCGGTAATATTCAAATTCACACTAGTATTTCTTCAGTGTCTTTTCTTCGTGTTATGACCACTGAACTACTGGTGCTATGCCGATAAAGGATACCTCAGCTAGCCAAATAACCCTCCTTTTTTACTAATAAAGGTTAAAGGAGTGAACTTAAACCAGCAAATTGGTTTGAATGAGTAATACACAGACATGTAACAAACCCTTTGGTACACAGTCACTGTCACAAAGATTACAGAAGAAGTGTTCTCATTTCAATTACTACAAAAATTACTCTTGAATATAATGAAGATCTGGCCTGTATGTATACAGAAAGAGTAGAGAAGTTACGGTTTACAGTGAGACAAAAGGCACATTTTTCAGTGACACCACATTTCTGGTGAAGCGGGAAGCTCATTTGATGATGGCAATGTCCTGCCCTTTTTCCTAAATAAAAATGCTATGAATTATTTTGAATCCAAAATTCACGTTTCCCCCAGTCTTACTTTTTTTTTTTTTTTTTTTTTGGTAAAGTTACATATTCAAAACAGTTGCAACATACATTTGGAGGAAAAAAGCACATCAATAAGGAAGCCATTGCCCCTGTGGAACACGGGGAGGTGGCTCCCTCCAGCATGACCCAAGGTTTGGCCAGCGCAGGCTGTTTGCTGCAGGAGCGGAGCCAGCTCAGGGCAGGGCTGGCTGAATGGCAGAGGGCCAGCGGCACGCACATTTTCAGATTTTGCATGTGCCATATAGCAAGACGAGGAGGCTGGCTGGGATTTCTGATGGATAATTTTAGCTTTACGCTCAATTTCTACAGCCCCAGAAACACAAAAGCTCTAAAGCTGTGTTTAAGGTATTCGGTTTGCACGCAAACAGCAGATAGAAAATATCACCCGCTTTGGATGTGCAACTGGCAGAAGTCAGGTAAAATGGCTTAAATGGACTCCACACAACGTTTGGTGAAAGACTGCGGTCTAAAGGTAGGGTAGGTAAAAAGAAGAACGGGCAGTGGCTTTCAAATGCAAAAAAGCACAGAAGCAAAATACAGTAATTGGGAACGGCATGGGGTAGGCGCGGGTCAGATTTTGCATTACAGGCATTAAAGAAAATACACACGCATTTGCATACGTCTCATTTAAAAATGTTAAAAGATGTAATCAGGTTAACTATAATAATATTTTACACCCATCTATAAACCACCCATCCTAACCCATTTCACCTCTTCTTCAAAATGGGGGAAAGTGATGGTATCCAAAGAAAGGAAAATATTGGCTTCTGCGCAATCTGAAGCTGATCCAGCACCTACGGAGTCAATGAAAACATTCCTGTTGACTCCAGTATGTTTTGGATCAGGCTCTTAGTAAGAGAGAATCTTGTACCAGGGAATTCTCTATTACTGAAGGAGGACATCTCATAATCTGTCTTATAGCCCAGTCTTCCTATTCCTCAAAATCACTTTTTTGAGGAAACAAGGTGCCATCTTCTGTGAGACATATAAAGGCAGTTTTGAATGCTGCAAAAAATTAATTCGATACAGCAATCATACTGATAAAAGGTTAGCAAATATGTTTCAAAATGCTACGAAGACCTACCTCAAGCATTAAGCATTAAGAATTGTATCTCTGTGTTATGCAGAAAGGAAACAAATGTCCATTTGTCTACAGCACATTATCAGCTTGTGCCTAGGACTCATTTCTTCCCTTAAAATGGCATTGTTTTCATATTATTCTTTATCTTTTTGTTAATGTTTCAGAAGATAATTAAACTTCTCATAATTAAGCAATGCCTCCTCAGAAGGGCCAGGCCCTGTTTCTGTTTGCTTATTCTCCTGCTGCTTAGCCAGTAAGCCTACCTAAAGCAGTAGTGATTAAACAAGCCACGACTTTTTGGGACACAGGCAAACGTAGAGTAGAACAGAGAAGGTGAAGATTTTTAAGTCACACAAACCTTAAAATAGCACCCTCCCCGCTTGTCATTTTTGTACCTTGACAAGATCTCCAGCAAAAAATTTTGCATTTTCAGTCTCACAAAAACCATGGGTTCTCCAGCAATGAGGCAACGGAAAAAATCAATACTTGCCATGTACCATGTAACCAATAGAATAAGGGCAATGATTTATGTATGGATGGATGCAGACTGAATCAGCTGGGGCCTCAAACAGAGGGAGAGAGAGAGAAGGAGAGAGAGAAAGAGAGGTGTGGGGGTGAGCTGGACTGCAGTGATTATTCCTACACTATGGCCAGATTTTTTTTTTTTTTTTTTTTCTGCAGCAATAATCCCCCTCTCTAGCACTGCAGGACATAGAGGAAAGACTAGCAATGTGTGGAATATATGATGGACCAGCTTTTCTCTTTTTGCCTCAGAATAATGATGCTATGTTGAATATTAAGGTACAGTAAAAAAGGAAGAATGATATATGGTCTGCAGTCCTTCAGTCTTCCAGCTACCTCCACCCTAATAAAGACCAATCCAGTGGGTCAACAAGAAGTAGTTTAAAGAGAGTCAAATTATCAACAGGATAAAAATGTACCATCACTGCTTCATGACAAGAAAAAGCAGGAAGGGCTTACTGAAGAGAACTACTGTATACCCCAGGAGTTTCTGCTGAGAATATAGTTTTGTAAATTGGATTACCAGGGATACAGCACTATAAGGTATTTAATGACTGTGGTAACTTTCAGGATATCTAATACTGCTGTTGATTTAAAAACAAAACCATCAAGATAAAATTTACTTATCTGTTTGTGTGATGTAGGCTACCAATAAACACTTATCCAAACTATATTCAATGCTTTATTGCTGTACTATTAATAAATATCTAGTCGATGACTTTAAAGTGACAGTAATTTGCTACAGAAATGTCATACTATTTTATTGAAAATACCTCCTCCGTAGCTTGTGCAAATTGCTAAAATAATCCGTAAAGATTTTTGCAATGCCTTGGCTATTCAGACTGTATTTACATTTTTGAGAATCAGATGTTCATTCGGTACTTTCGATATTGTAGTTTGCCATGAAGTAATCTTGTTATAATTAATATTTCTGCCACAATTACCACTGACGACTGAATCGATTCTCTTTTCTCCCTATGAAATTTATACAACATTTAAACCTTGGTATTGTCAGTCTTTCTCTTGAAAGGCATAATATTTTTAGATAATGCTATAGAACAATAGGAGGCCACTAGTTAAATACACCAGTTATGCAATGTTAGATCAAGTAAAGCTTTAAGAATCGTGTTATGTTTAAAAGCTTTGCATTTTATAGATGTCTGTGAATTTACCAGGTCAGAATAACACAGAAATAATTTCATTTCTGACTTTCCACAACATATGTATGATAATATGCTAGTGAGATTAATCGTTAGCTACCCAACTGCACATGTATGTTTTATGGGGAAAATATCAATGAACATACAAACAAAATTTAATTTAAGTATAAACAGGTTTTTGTTTTCTAAAGAATGCGATTGCATGTGACCAGACTTTGCACTTGAATTAAAAGCATTTCTGACTGTTTTGCTTTGATATTACCTACCTAGTTCTTTTATATAAGTTATACTATGCTTAGCATAACATAACATACACCTGTATGGACGTATCAAAATAGCAGCGATGCAGTAAAATGAACCCTATAAACAGAGTTTACATTTAATTTCCCATTCAGTTGACAATGGCAGGCAACAGTGTATTTCAGAGAATGAAAGTATGAAACACGTTATAAACCAGAACAAGCGTATACAGCTCATTACTAATTCAGTCAGAAAATTCTTCTTGTGGCAAACACTCAACAACAGTAACAACTAACGGTTCCCCGGTCCCTCAGTCCTCTATCCTTATTAATCCCACAGATTAAAATCTTGATAAAGTAAAACATTTCTAAGGCCTTAGAATTATGTTAGGCTAAAATGGAAAAAGACGTAGCCTATGTACCAATTAAAGCATGACAGAGCACAATCCACAAGTGAAGAGACCTTAACAACAACTTCTAAGGTAGGAATAATACGATGTGCATAATTTAAGGGGATTTCTCAAACTCCTCAAAGTACTGAGAACAAGAGCAGGTTATCAATAGGCTTACCTTTGAGCAACAATTGTAATTCTTCTCCTCCTGCTTTCTCTCTCTCTCTTCAATAAACAGAGCAACAGAAACTCCACGGATGATGATGGACTTTCTTGACTTTTGTTCTAAGCTTCAGCCAGAATGCCGTGGACCTACAACATTTGGAAATGGAGCGGCATTAACATGAAAACCTTGGCACCAGCCCAAGGGAAAAAATGAAACAGTCCACGAAACAGGTAACAGTTCTCCACAGCACCACGACCAGGTGAGTTATACGAGCAAACAATGATTTGGAGCCAGTGACATGGAAATTATTGTTGAAAATTAATGAAAGCATATTGCTTTCATCCTGGCCCTACACTGGTTTGGTAACTTGAAATACAAGCTTAGGTAGTTAAAGAAATCTGACCAAAGCCACTGGAAGTGTTCACACAGTTGTAAATGAATATAGCAGCAGACAGTTCATTTAAAGCAACAGACAAGTTTGCTGTTTATAAACAAAAGGCAGGGTGCACTATCACTACTCTAATTCCACATCTAGACATAGCCCACTCTGTGCTCAAAAATTTCGAATGGCAAACTAACTTTAAAAGGTGAATAATATTGTTACAATTAGGAAAAGATTAAGAAAATTATCATATTCGCAATACAGAAAATTATTTTAATGTTTCACGTGAAAGTCTTTTTCATGCACAAATAAATGTTTGTTTCTATCCAGCATACTATGTTCTCTTTTCAAATCACCATTTGAAAACATACTGAAGTTGAAGAGTGCTCTCATGGTGAAAATCCACAGCTGTATTAATAGAAGCTGGCACATAAAAATACTGGAGAAAAAAAAAAAATCTTATTTACCATTTTAAAAGAAGGAAAAGATTTTAATATGATGTTTACTGCAACCCATTTCCTCAGCATGCTTTCAGCTTTTGTTAGAAGAAATACATAGTTAGGGCACAGACTTGCTCCCATTTACAACTAACGGTGAGATTATCAGTAATACTAATGAAAGTAATTCAGTTGACATCTTAGCATTTTAAATATTTGTGCTTTTGGAAAAAGACCAAAAAAAGGAAGCTGGTGTATGACTTGGTGCAACATTCTTAAAAGATGTGTTACAAAAAATGTGTTATTTTGAATTCACTTTCAATACCAGCAAATATATGCCTATGACTGTGTATTAATATGTCTTAAACCTGCTAAAATTTCTGATTTCTCTTAAAAGCAATATGGTAATTTAAAATTGTTTAGGTACACACATAGAGAAACACACATTTAAAACTTTTTCCTACATTAATTGAAGTATTGTGATTTGTCACATGACTAAGGAAATGTCACGGAATTTACTTAATTGAAATGCTTTATCATGCTCTAGAAACTGGAACACTGTAGCTCAGCAACATGTAGATTTTTTTTATGTCTTCACAATTTTTTGCCATTGTCTGGTCGAAGAATCATTGGTATTTGCTAGAAACTACTAAACTACTTCTGCAAATGTGCAGCACCGTCAGCTCCAAATGAAACTACCAGTTAGCGGGGGTAACGAACAGCACGAGATTCCGCCTAACGCAAACTGAAGTAGACCAGTGAATTGAACAGAAGTGTAATATGTATCGCAAGGTGTCAAATTTAATAAACAGTAAAAGGAGAGGAAAAAAATCAAAACAAAAGCATTAGAGTCCCCGATTTTGAAAATGCCAGATACACAAAAGCAGCACACGCTCTGCAAATAACCTGGCGTTCTCCAGGCAAGGCCTTAGTACTGTGAAAAAATATGAAAAGATAAATGACCCTTGTTATTTGCCACATAACAAAATCAAAGTATTTGTGTATCAATACACTTCCTGACCAGTTGGATAGCTGGCGGTTATCATTTGCAATTACTGTAATTGCATTTATTCTTTGCTACCATTTCCAATACTTACAGTGTGCAACATCTAACTGAGTCTTTTATCTCATGCAAACCATCCCAGCTCTGTCAACAGCTCTTGAATTTTTAAAGAGGTACCCTCTCCCTCCCTCTTTTATTCCTCCTGAAATTTTCTGACCCCAGATCTTAAGATAGAGCAACTTCCATGGATTAAACAGTTCTATAGGAGTCACCTAATAAAACACTATTAATTGTAATAGATTTTTGTTTCTTCTTCCAATGATATTTCCATGGCAACATTTTCACGTCCTATTGTTGAGGGCGTTCTTCATTCCCAGAGCGGGTTAACCACAGGGCAGGAAGGGCAGGCTGTTGGTCAGCCTTTATTTTCTCTGGTCCTTCAACAAAGGTTAGTTGAGGTCATCAGAAGCCAAAGGGTAATTACATTTCCTCAACAGGGTTAAAGTCACACAGATTGCTATTGAGACAACTGTATGGATGACCTTCAGTTTTTTATGTTCAATCTTCTTTTCTTTTAGCAGAGCAAGTGTTAATAAGGAGAGCAGATAGGGTAAAAGCCCAGCGAGCTACGCGCCGCGTACGTCCCCACGCTTTTCAGTTGGGCTACTGTTAGGGCAATTTTTAACAAGAAAGCAATTAGGTGAGCCCAAACCATGAAAGGTTGCATAGTGATTAAACATGAAAGCTATCAATAGCCAAAAAGGAGCTATTCCGTGATTTCTCTGTTCAACGAATCTTAACAATATTCCAGGTCAAATAAGAAATTTTTAGGAGAGCCAGCACCCCCATATTCTCTGTTTCACTAGCCTCAAATTCATCACTGATGTCACTTGCATCACTCAAAAGAAGGAATCGGGATTCCAGGTTTTAACTAGGAAAAACGCTAATGCTCAGTGTACCAGGCCTGGCTCCTTCCTTGAGCTTCCCGTGGAACAGCCATCAGATGAGGCGCGTGGTGGAGCGTGGTGGGGACGGAAGAGGGAAAGCCTGACCTGAACTGCAGAGAAAGCCAGGGAGACGACTGGGGTACATAAGGATTTTGCACGGATTTGGGGGAAGGAAAGCAGGTCTTTTCCTCCCGCGGTGGCATGCTCGTCTGTGCCAGGGCTGCCCATCAGTAGTGTGGGTCAGTAGCGGGTCGCCAGGATCGGTCAATACTGACTCAGATCACCAGGCATCGGGAGCGGAGGCGCGCGGGCTGGGTCTCGGTGTGTTGGCGGGTCTCCAGGCACGCGTGCCAGCTGGACCACTGGAAGTCGGCGCGCCCCGGCTCGCAGCCCCTGCACCAGCGCTCACGGCCAAGCAGAGCGCTCTGCTCCTCTCTCTGCTAGAAACTCAGCGTCCCCAGTGGCTTCCCAGGCACCGCTGATCTCATTACTAAAATTAACAGCATGGTTTTCCTTTTTGTAGTACACTTTTAAGTAAATATTACAATAGTAAAAGTCAATAACGCAAAGCGAGGGGAAAAAAAAGGAGGGGGTCATCTTTCTCAGCCTTAGCTTTAGCCTCATATCTTCTGGCTACTCTTTTCAAGCTCAAATTAAAGAAATAAACAATAAAAGGATCAGGTACTGATCATTAAAATATCCATTATAAATCAGGGAAGTGCAATTCAGCTTCTTGATTGATGCATTACTTTGTAAACTCAGCAAAAGTTATAAATAATCGCAATGCTGATAAATGATAAATGGAAGATTTGGTAATCAATCAATTCAAATGGGGCTAAATGGAAGAATAATGCATCATTTATATTTGGCTATATTGTACAGTATGTAAATTATTGAATACTTGCTATACCACTTGCACATCAAAGAGGTGGTAGACAAATAGACGACCATAAAACAGAATTATCAGACTCTAGCCTTGTAACACTGTTTAACCATCTGCGCTACACACAGCACGCTGGTGGTAAGCCCAAGGACCTCAGAAACCTTCTCTCCACTTTTAACATGGGCAGATCTTTCTTTGCTGACAAGTTATACTTTCCCAGGTACAGCAATATTTCAAAGGCTGAAATATTAATTCCCAAATAGAAATCATGTTAAACAGGATTACAGACAATACCATTAAGTTAAGGATCAATGTGCTATAGGGACTATCCACCAAGAAAGAGCTTCGAACACAGGAATCTGAGAGTTAAACTTTCATATATAACTTACATCTGTAACACATACATATAAGAGAACCAAACATACCGTGTTACGAAAAGCTGTTTGTTAAAGGCACTCCATCTTAATTCCATTATGAAATGACTCTATATAGCAACCACATAGGTACAATTTGTTCTTAACTCTGTAATCTTACACTTCACTAAATTAATTAAGATGCTAAATTTGTTGGAAAGGGAATTTCCATTTATCTTTTTCTGATCGTGACGCTAGGAAGTGTGTCAGTCCCGGACAACAAAAAGGCACAGACCACCAATGGCCAGGTTTCACCAGCACCAGATTTCTACCATGTAAATTCTACAGTCTGGGAAGGGGCAGTAGGTCTTTTTTCTGTGAGGAAATTAGGAATTTCCAACTATTAATGATCCACGCATTCTGAATTTCCCGAATTTTCACTCTCTTGCTCAAGTTAAGACAAGTGTTCACGATCCCTTTCCCCCACCCTGCTGGGAGGCATCAGCATGCAAGAGTTGATACGGAGCAGGACAGAACCAGGAGCTGAGGGCTCTCCTGCAAATGTCTGTAGTGGTACAAGTCCTTCTGTCCCAACTGTTTTGAAAAATTGGGGCTTTCAGGAGAACACATAAACAGCCAGGGCTAGATTAAAAAATCCAGGGAAGTCCCAAATTCAGACAGCTGTCCTAGATTAACCTGCTTCCTTAGGACACATAAACGACTAGGCCACAAAGTGCTGACACTGGCAGGCCAGAGAGCCAAGGAACATTTATTCACTATTTTTTCATCATTAATTTAAAATACATTGTATCCAATTTTATTCACTTAACATTCTTATGGCCAAATGCAGGCTTTCATACTTGCTATTGAATCATTAAAAGCCACAGTGATATGATATACCTACAAGCATTTTTATAGATTGAAAAGACAGAAATGGCAAAAAACACTACTAAAACATAAATTTCAGCTGCCTTTTCCTTTAGTAAATCTGCGGTAGAGTACCACAATCGCTAATGATTCGTAAATGGTTATTTGGATATGCTTTGCATGTACAATGACTGAAAATGGCAGAGTCTTGGAGAAGACTGACTGCACAGACATTGCTGTGCTTTGAAATCTTCCTCTTGGGTTTCTACTGTTGTTTTATAACGAGCGGAGACTGAAAAACAGCATCTCTGAAAACCACCTGGTCTTCAAAAACATGCACGCCTCTCCAAAGTACAGCATTCCTTTGTTACTCTATGTTGGTGCTCATGTAGCTCCAAAAAGACATAGGTTTTAGGTGAAAAGAACAACTGGAAGCCCCAAAATGTTGAAGCTGTTTCCTGATGTTTCACACATTTCATCAACTTCTCCTATAATGCCTGTTTCTCAATCTCTGAGTGCAAATATTTCCCAGGGTAGGACACTTCAAATTTAAAGACCTTCAAGTCTTCAGACAGCCAAGACCTCTCAAGCTAAAAAGGCTTTGCAAAAGTTTGAAAAATATTTTCCACAGTACTGAAGGAAAAAAAAAAAATTCTATAACATAGGGAGGAAAAAAAGATGTCCCACTGGGACACTAACCAAAGCGTGCACATGTGTGAGCACTAGTTCTTGCACTTCTTACGCTGCGGATGCAGGCTGCTAAATATGACCTACACTGGCCACTAGCTGCATCTCTGGAAGACTGAGGATGACCAGCTGAAAGCTTCTTGTAATACTGGGAGCCATGAGTGCGACTGTTCGTTAGCTTTTTGATCTTTAAGAGCCTCCCTGGTCACTGTAATTTCCATGACTATTCTTAAACTCTCTCTTTCCCATTGGTTCCCTCAGGTGTGTTGACTTCTCTATCACAAATTCTATAATCAACTGATGTTATTAGGAATAATGCCTTATTTTGAATAGCGTAGAACAGGCTTTCTGAAAACTAAAAAGCAAAGCTTTAAACTGCTTCTCCAAATTTGGACCCAAAGTGTCGACTGCCCATGTACAGGTAGAAGCCTGAAGCGAACTGCTACAAGTTCTATATTAGAAGCAGCTGTTTCTCTGATCACCTTCCGTACCACGCACTCAACAGCAATACGCTTCTCCTAAATATATTTTATATAAAAAGTACTGTTGCATTAGTCATACAAAGATAAGACCATTCCAACTGTAGTGTAGAGCTGATGCATTTAACCTGGGCTTTCAAAGAGCATGATTAATGGTGCTCAAAGCAAAAGACGCCTTTTGTATCTTGCAGCTCTTCATCAGAAATACGCAGGTCCATCTGCATACACATTTGCAGATGGTCACTGCTAGCACAGTGGGAGAAAACAGCTAGGAAACTTGTCTTGGAGCTGAAAGAAAAACTGTGGCACCTGAAGTATCCTAAAGAAAAGGTAAATAAGTTTCCCAAATGGTAAAACTGGAAAACGTGCAAATAAAGCAAGCTGACAAGTTCACATGACCTCAGAAATACCCAATCTTCACTAATAATTTCCACTTCATAGTAAGACTAGTAAATATTTATAACCTGCCTTGGGACTGACTACTGCAATCTCTGACGATCGCAAGCTTGTGCTTAATTGAAACATGTTTGTTCCTGAACCTTCTCAGGACTGCCTTTGGCTTTCCCTGGCATTCATTTGACCAGAGTGCAGATCACAGAGGTCTAGGATGCTCGCCCGACACACAGGGAGCAACAAGGTCCACTGCTCCTCCATCATCCCCGCTCCATTCTGTCAAGGTCCATCCCGTAAAGAACATGAGAGCTGTAATGTCACGGACTGGGTAACTCTCTCTTACAGCAGGTAAAGGAGAAAGACATCAATGTTCGTCTCCTAAGCTGTCTTTTCTGCTTAACCCCTTCTGCCATAAAGGCAGACAGCAAGTGGACTGTGGTGTCTGCGTGTTCATTTGAATGTCACCGGGAAAAGCACACGCAGGAAAACCACGGACCCTGGCGTGGCATTTATCGGTTCACCCGTGACAGGTACTTTCTTCCACACTGTGACCCTCAGCATCTTGATTTTCTGTCAGCTTTTACATCCCAGCTAATTAGAGGATTCACTACTCCTTATGATTCCTGACTTTCACAGTTTCTAATTAGTCTTTGTAGCAGTCTATTACCTAAATGAATTGCGATATTCCACTTGGTATGTTAAATGAAAACAGCCAACATTACCATTTCTCCTTAGCATTATTTACCTCATAGTCAAGTAATTTTGTTCTGAGGATCGCACGTTTTAACTTTGCAATTAAACTGGAAGTCATTCAAATGAAGAAAGGTGAAAAGAAACAAAACTAGGTTGAATATTAACTCCAAATTTCTGTCCCAAAATTATTCCTCAGATTAGGAGTCTTAATTGGGAAGCTCTATTCGTAACGTTGTACTTGCAGATACCGCTGAAGGTCCGTACCCGAGATAGGCACATAACAACTGCCCGCGCAGTTTGGCACAGTCCTCGCTCACATGGCAGTGTTTACGAGGACAATTCTTCTCCCCGCTCTGCGCTGCAGATCTCTGCTCTCTGTTCTGCTTTGCAGCAGCTACGGAGGCATTCAAGCAGAACGCGCCAAGAGGTAAGAGATGGACAAAGATTATCCCTAAATTTAGAGGAAGTGACACCCAGAGGGAAATTAAATTATGAAATGTAGGATGATGAGGGCTGGTTTCCATTGCAGGAGGAGATGAGGGAACGTGTTATTTCTTCTGAGTAATGGAGGTTTCTGAAAGTTGTGGACCCACCAGTCCACAGCTGTTCAGTATCAATAGCTGTTCAGCAGAAACTCTAATATCTAACAGATCATCTCTGGAGCTGGTCCATAAGCAATGCTGAAAAACTGACAGCAGCCTTGAGTGTTATCTGGTTGGAGAAAACCAGTAGGTTTTGCCTACTTTTTTGAGCTCAGCCTGAAGACCCGGGATTGATGTACCACTAATCTTTCTGGAAGAGAGAGCTGTTTTTAAAGGTTTAGTGTATTTGTTCTTGTCTTCCTCCTCTAATTGCTCTTCCTTTCCTGCCCTCTGTATCTCCCCTTCTACTACCAGCTCATCGCTGCTTGCTGCTCATCTCTTACCCATTGCTGCAACACTACCATACAGCTGAGCTAGGTCAGGCAACCTGGGTCTAATAATAAATCTGAGTGGAAAATATGTCTTTAAAAATATAAAATTCTCTGTATAACCAGTCACCGGTCCACACTGATGATCCAAAAGGCACTAAAATAAGTATTAGATTAGATTTTCTTCTTGCTGCTATTGTCATTAGACCATTTTGCTGAAATCAGTAAGTTTAGGCGAGACCTAACGACTAGCTGAATTTCTAACAGAGTATCTGAAGCATCTCCCTGAATTTGCTTAAGGCAGCTCACACTAGTAAGAGTCACAGGACTAAATCAATCTCATCTCTGTGCGCAATGTTTTGTGCGTGTAGGTATCTATATTTCTGCATACAAAGGGCATTTCTGCATGCAAAACGAGCAGGTTATCTGAACAGTTCGATATCACGCGCCTATTCAAAACGTCCTTTCCAGGTGCAATTATGCATTCAAAAGCTTGCTTAAACAGCACTAAAACTTTAACGGTCTTTTGTGAAAATCTATTGTAGCGTGTATTTGTAATGGAGCAGATTTCTCCCCATATCCACTAGCAATCATTTGTCAAATAATTATTTTAAGAAAGCAAACTAGCAAGACGCAAAAGCACTACTTTTTCTCAATGAAAATGAATTTCAGAAAAGGATAAAAAGACTTAAATTTTTTGCCTGTCACTTTTTATTCATTACTAACTATGCATTACTTTCCTATGGTTGCTGTCCTTGCCCACAGAAATGGAGGATGCAGAAAATTAGTTATCATCTTCGTCCTGTAGATCCCAAAGAGTTCTTATCCCTGCATGATAAGTAATTTGCAGAGATGTTTTACAGAGCTGAAAACAAACTTGCCTATTTTAGTGTCCACCAGACTTTTATCAGCATTCAGCATTTTACAGGCAAGATTTTCAAAACAGTATTTTTCTAAGCGCAGGACTAAATGATTACGTGGAATGTTTAATAACTGCTTTAACAAAAGCTTCCCCTGCTCCATTTGTTTTGTTGTCAGCTAGTACTCTGGCAGCAGACAAAGAGTTAACGTCAAAATACATCTTCTGATACCCCGATTGCCTTTCCTCATCCATTGTTTTCAAACTTCTTTTGAATGGTCAGAAATTTTCTGCCTGAATAAACTCTCAACAGAAAAGAGAACTGGAGCAAACAGAAAAACGAGTAAAATAAAAACAAACTGTGTTGGCAATACAGACAGGAGACCTGGTGATAAAATCACAAATTTCTAGCACCAGCATTTATTGTGAAAGTAACAGAATTAAAAAATGCAAATTTTGCCCTCTTGAAGCAAAATCATTTAAAGATAGCAACATTCTGTACAGTATCATAAATCTGGCAAATTTAGCTTTGGATGACTTGATACTCAGAACGGAAAAGAAATTAGCCCAACTCTTTGGAAAGCTTCTATAAAAATGCTTTTAAAAGTAACAAATCATTGTTTTCATAATGCTATTCATGTCTCAGCTTTCCTTTAGACTGAAATTTGATGCTAGAAGTAGTATTGCTCACTAATACATCAGAGCTTCTAATTTCAACCTTCTGTTTTGATCACTCTTAGCATTCTCATATATTACTATCGGTAGCAAAAAATACATTCTTACAAAAAACAAGAGTAGTGCATTTCAGTTATGGTTATCTATTGATTCAGTTACACTTGAATTGATCTCAAATTGTTTCAAGCAACTGTTCTGCACCCAAAACACCACATGAACCACAGAAACCAGATCAATAGATTTCAAGTGAAATAATTGTTTTCCTTTGTAAGACCTCATTACTTCTTGAATGAAGAACTGTTTGATTGACCTCCAGGAAAGCAGCAGATGTGAATAAGCCAAGCACCTCAGGCCTTATCATTTAAAGTGAGGCCTTGAAAATTACAGGAAAGTACATTGAACATGTGCTCGGTTAGCTGTGGGAAATGCACAGCTGGAGGAGCCGCAAAACTGCATTTTACTCTGATAACATGAGAGCAGTAGCACATACATGGCAAAAATAGATCTCTAGAGTTGGCCACTCGTGAACACACATAAAAGTATTTGACTAGTTAGGAAAATAATTCAAGGATTCTTGAGTGACTGATTTTCACAGTATTGGTACTAGTGAGGTTTTTGTCTTGTTTCATGAAATTTCACACAGCTGTGCCACTGAACTCACTTTTTTCACAGCGTCCTACCACATAATTTTAATAGTTTTTGAGCATTTCCAGATTGCCATATTGAGACGCACAACGTAGGAGGCATAAACCAGTGCAGCAGCTGAGGAAATCAGGGTGACCTCATTAACTCTATTGGCAGGATGCAGATTTACACCAGATTAGCAATTTATTGGGGTGCCTAAAGTGAGATCATAAGCGGTGCTGCCAAACGGAGCAAGACGGGCTCTTCTAGGGGCCGAGCGTGGGTTGAGACAGGGGCTGCGCTGACCTCCGTGCAAGACAGCCGGCCCGAGGAGATGAAATGGTAATAGTGTCCCCAGGCTGCCAAATCTGCAGCGCTGCACGGAGAGTTCTCTAGCTGTAGCCCTGCCTCTGCGTGGTCAGTGCTGCTCCCTCCGCCATCACGCATTTGCAGCCCTGGGATAAAGCCTTACGACTGTCTTCCCTACCTGGAACGTGCCCTTTTGCAGGGAAGAAAGAGTTCAGGGACCGTCATCGCTGTCCACAGCCGCGGGCAGGAGCAAGGCACCTGCAGAAAACTGAGCGAGAGTGTGACTGGAAGGTGTTGGAGGTGCGTGGGATCTGAGGGCATGGGTTGGTGGTACAGGACAGAGCAGCTGTTTGGAGGGCTAGGACACCTTGTGACGGTGATTATGGGAAGGCACTGCCAGAAGTAACAAACTTGACAGGCTTGACCTGTCCGTCTCAGCCCAATACACCGTGCTCTTGCCATCCTACAGACTTAAACGGCACACAGCAATAGCCAATTACAGCTTAGGGTAATGCAAACATGGATGTTCCCCCAGCAGGCATCAGTAGCAAATGACAAGAAACATATATGCACCTACTTAAAAATGGCAGTTTTAATATGCAATTCTATTTTTAGCTCATTTCTACCCTCGGTTGACGCTTCCCCCACAAAAGAAGTAGGAACTGAGAATACAGCAGTGTTATTTTTGTGGTCTTAGGACGAGTAGCTGTCCCTAGTACCAGTCCTCCTGGTAGGGAAAAGTTTTATTTCTTTTAATTATATTGCAAATAAATGAAACACATTATAGCTTAGAATGTCTTTGTAAGAAAGCCTTGGTTGGCTCCTTGCACATATTAGACCTGATCTGGGCTTTACTCTTTTATGAGCGCAATTAACTGCAAACACCTTGTCATAAACATTTTAAAAGGTCAAAGAGATTGCAACAATTTTGCTAAAGAGATAAATGGTCAAATAAAACATTGAATTGTTAATTCCCAGGTGACAAAAAGCTGCACAAGTCAGATCAATAAGAAGACATACAGAACGAATTCTGGGATAAAGGGCGGGTCAACCTTGAAGTGTTAATATCTTGCTCCTGTTATTTTGCTCTGGCACATCATGTGTTCTAGCAGGTAACATTGCTGTTGATAGCAAATTAATGTCCACAGATTCACAGAAGTAAAACCGGGCGTCAGAGGTTATTGAAACAAAAATTTTTGAAAGGATTTAGCTCTATTAACACAAGGAAAAACAGTGAGTTATAAAAGACAGGTAAGAGCAGCCTTACTACTATTTCTAATCTGTCTGTTAGTCAGTTGCTGGATAGGGCACACTTTCCCTCTGCAGATTTTCTCTTTTCAACCTTGTTCTTAACGCCTGGGCTTTTATTAAACAGTAACTGTCAAAACCACACAGCCTTATTAGAATTAAGAGAATTGTAAGATTACATTTGTACATTAGATGAAAATTGACTATGTTGAAGCAGATGCTCAGCTGGTCTGTACTGGTCTTGTACTGCCAAAGCAGTTCCCCGTTATGGAACAGGGGCAATTTGTATTAGCCTAAAATCTGCCCCACAGAATGCGTTAGTGTTTGTGGAAGGTCAGACAGAGAAATTAGCATCTTTGCCAGATAACGTGTTTGTCTAAGAGAAGGGAGATCCTTTTTTCGTCTCTCTGAAGTAGATAGTGGTATGACCATTATGTTCTGCATTTCTGTCTGCTGAAAATTGCATTTTGTAGCTATAGCTACTTCAGAAATTAGTCCTCCTTTTATTGGGAAAATCATGCCTTTCTGTCCATACTGACCATTCAACTCAATAAAATGTAAGTTTGGACTTTAAAATGTACAATTGTCACTCTAGATTGACTACATTTGAACAAAAGGTTCATCAGGTCAAAATAGGGGATATGGAAGAGGGACTTACAGAAGCGTTAGAAGACACTGTCTGTTTTCTCCAGTCCACCCCATTCAATATGATATTAGTTGGACTACAATAAAAGTCAAATGAAACACACGTTGGTATGAAAACTACACCCGTCCAATTTCATTACTACCTTTAGATGCGATGACTAATATTTTTTTCCAAACTGTTATTTCCATCTTATTCATAAAATTCCAATAGGGAGCGTGTAAGTGCCAAGTATGTCACTCGAAACTGCCTACTGAATGACTGAGGTCCAGAAACTGGCTCTTATTTACCAATTAAGTAGAATGGGCTCCTATTTTCAGTTTCTTTTTAGAAAAATATTAAGGAGGATTTCAGGCTGTTGGAATGAGACCACCTGAAGAAGTCTCCTCTCAAAACTATTCGATTTTTTTAGACTCTTCCAGAGGAGATTACGAGATTAAAAGTTATATGCAAAGAAAATTATCTCACTATTATTTAATTAAGGACATTTTCAAGTAAAAGAGAGATTTTTCCTAAAGAGGACGAAGCAATTCATGGAAGACAAAGCACAAAAGTATGTAAGCGTCTGCCAGAAATAAGTAAGTCCGGATATGCAGTGAAAAATACCTATCAGCATCCGAGGGAAGGAACTCAGGAACTCAAACTATTCCAAAGCATTACGCAGTGGTATAAAATACAGACAGCAATGTCTATATTGATCCCACTGGACACTTGAAGGCAAATGAATATTTGAAAGGTCAGTAATTTTACTTCTGCCAAATTGGATGCTGGTAATTTGCATAAGACTGAAAGTCAAGTATCAGTGTAAATTCCCCCAGTCATATGTAAATTTAATCACCCCATACCTCTAACAGCAATCTTATGTCATCTGGCATGAAAAATGTAGAGAAAGTGCACAATCCCATAAAGCACGCTGGACTAAGCGATACATACAACCCAAGAAGATGCTACATGACAAACATCTATTTTATGTGCTTTATAAATGCCATGAAAACATATTTTACTCTGACAGCAAATTTTAAGGCTCTGTTAACTACTCATTAAATGATTTTACAAATGAAGATAAACCCTTCTTTCCTAGCGCACTTCAGAAATATCTGTTGGGATTTATGCAGACTGCAATCTGAAAGAATTTTTTAAATTCGTTTTAATAATTTAAAAAAAATTGACTCAACCAGTTTCCAAGTCAACTTTGTGGTGTTATTTTAGCTTTAAAAAGAGAAAGACACATTTGTGTACTTTTCCAGAAAAGATATTTTCACTTTATGTCTTCTAAAAACATCCCTTATTATATATAGCATGAGGCCTCAAGGCTCACTCAATCAATGGCAGTTATGCCACTAAAATTAATGGCTATGGGATCAGGACTTAGTTAGGTTTTCCTAGAGTATTTAAAATTTAAAGAGAAGCCTAAGAGACTTCCACAAATCTAATATAATAGTAATAAATAATAACCACTAAATGGGTCTGTCCAACGTGGGGAAGGAGATCTGGCAACAGTAACGTAATTCAAACTAATGTTGAAGCAGTATTTCTCATGAAATCAGCTGACATCCTCTGAAAACACATGAAGAGCACAAAGTGACACGAAGTGACAACCTACCCCTCAGCAGCTCCTCAGGGTTTTATAAGCATTTCAGCACAAATTCTGGTGCCTTCCAGCCCTGTTCTTCTACAGCTCAGGTACCAGGAAGCTGCCCCGATTCACAGTTTTTCCACTGCCATCATCTCCTTCACCATCCTTTTTTATGAAGGTGGGAAAAAAAGGTTGATGCAAACCAATACACCGGCACCTACTGGAACCTGTGCTGCAAACTGCACTGTCCTTCAACGACACGTGTCCTCCAACACGACACATACAGTGACTATTGCGTGGGCCTTCCCCAGTCCACAACCCCTAAGAAATGAAAAGATTCAACACTGACAGCCTAGGGGTTAGCAGGATAGGAGAGCTCGCCAGGAACGCTCCCCTCCACTGCAAAATTACAGGCGTGCTTCACTGCCTTTTGCACCCCAGGGTAGAGGGTGTAAAGAATGTAAAGTCCAAACCTACCTTTGCTTTTGTGTTGCTGTTATTGTAAAGACACCCATGTTCTGGTTTGTGGATTTCTGGCCAGCCTGAAGATCATACGCTGTCAGGCCTACAGAGAAAGAAACATTTCTTTAGGTTGCCTTAAATGGCAAGGCAATTTAAGAACAGGCCACTGTTGAAGAAAGAGTCCATTAGGGTGACAGTCTATAGGGCTACTTTCATACCCCTAGTTACAATACAGACCTTAGCTGTCATTAAGGGTTCTATTTCATCTGTCTCCCTTCTAATTTTGATCACTTGATTACATTTTATGGCACTGAAAACATAAATGGTGTGCTTCTACCCCATAACTATCCTAGCATCTCTATAAAGTACTGCCACTTAGATGCAGTTGCTTGCTTTGTTTTGCTATGAATTTGTATTTTTCAAATACTCTAGACTTTCATTAGAAATTTTGTGTTTTTACCTTATATTCTTAGGCTGACTCACTCTATATTAAACCAAAACTGACTGTGTCAAACCAAGTATTTGAGCCAGTAAGTTTGTAAGACATTACGGAGCAAAAGCAGTATAGAAAAGTTTTCTCATGTAGCAAAGGAGAGAATAAGCTGTTTTTAAAATCACTTCTATTTACCAAATTCTAGTTAGTTCAGACATAATGTTAGATGCAATAGTATTTGTATCACCTGAGATACAACATAGAATAAAAATATTCTGTGTTTTGCACGTCATCCTTTTTACCAACACAAGCCACTGTTTTAAGTAACTATTTTAAATTAAACTCTCTTTGGTCTGCCAAGAGTGGAAAATGAACAGCACTTTTTACACACCTTCTAGTAATCCTGATGGAGTATAAATGTTAGCTTATTAAAGTAAATGCCACTTACTTAATATCCACAAAATGCTAGCTATCCCAGAGTGACTGCTACGCTGGTTTAAATGCTTCAAAATGCTAACACCAATTTTTACAAATTCAATAATGTGATACTCACAAAGTGTAGTAACTTAACTAGAAAAGCTCTCCTTTCTCACAAACGCAGTCTGGCATGCTGAAGTGTAACTAATTCTCATGCAGTTTTATTAATTACATCAAAAGCATGCGATTTGACCTCATAACTGTGGTCATTTTAAGAAGAGAGAGACAACTGCTGTGAAAGTGCACATCTTACACACTCCCAGCTTTTCTTGTTCCATTAAAAAGCTCCTGTATCTCCCCTGGGACCCCACTGGCAGCAGATACAAACAGCACAAAGCAGCAGGAGTATGCAAAGAACAGGTGCTCCGGCTTATTGCAGCTGCAGTGCATGTGGAGGGGGGAAAAAAAGCTATTGCTTTTGCTCACCAGCTCTGAAATAGCTATCTACCTGGAGATGTTTCATTTCTCTCTCACAATACGTCTTTAAAAGCAGATCTTGTCAGACGTTAGACTGTCTCACTGTTAAACAACTAGTAAGGCTCTTTCTGGAAGAGACACGGCCTAAAGCACTTTTGTGATTAGATATACAACCCCGCGTACAGTACATTTAATCGAGATGTTCACGGCAAAAGGAAATACATAAATGTAAAATGCAAGCGATTGAAGAGAATAAAAAGCAATAGAATCGTACTCTAATCATAGTATCGCTATGCTAACGCAGCAGTATAACATGATGGGAAAATACACGCTTTACACCCTATCACTTGCAAAAAATACAGATTAATGGTGAGACAATGACGACGTATATAATTAACAACATCAGCTTTGGCTGGATGTTTTTGGTAACATATTGTTCACCGTCTCGACTGCGTTCTCTCTCCTTCCTTTCCTCTTCTGCTTTCCACGTGCCCTGCCTGCTTAGGCTGAAGCCCCTCAGGAAAAGGGCTTTCTACCGAGCCGTGTTCAGCCAGCACCAGGGACAAAGGGATTCAGCTCTGGTTTGTCCTTGTGCGTTACCGCCACAAACATATGCAAGGAGAATGATAGTAATTCTGGGAAGGAATCCGTAAAAATATGTGCTTTGCATACAACCGTGATGGCCTCCTAATATTAGGCAAGTCGCGACATCACCACGTGCCATTGTTCAAATCAGACATAATAGTTGGCATCCGAAGATGACAACATCTCCAGGTACAACTGCCCACACGTAAGCCCTTGAAGTCACTTCTTTATGTAAGCTGCTCCCGACGCACGCCGCAACAGTGTTTTGCAGACTACCTGCTTGGGCCCGAAGGGTGCGTTTTAATGACCCCTATCACAGGAGACAAAGTGAATGTCCGAGTCCTGAATCTTGCTGATCGCCTCCCCGCCTGTGTCGCCGGCCCGAGCCCTTGCCAGTGTATTAAGCAAAATTGCATGAGTATAAAATTGCAATGAGACCAGAATCAAACGCTCATTAAAATCGCACTGCTGACCTTTTAAAATGGCAATATGGAATTGCTGTGACTAAAGAAACTGTAAGGGGACGAGAAAATTGCGTTAGAACTTTTTCCATCTATGCTCACAGTTAGCCACGTATCTCTTCCGCTAAATAAACACAGACTGAAATAACGTGACACCGGTCAGGAGAGGCAGAACAACGTAACACAGTAAAAGGAGACCTAGGCATGTTGCTTAAGATACGTAAGAGCTTCTGCCTTCTAAACTTCAGACCTTGAACAAAAATTCATGCACAGTTATGCACCCGCTTTCTGTGGTCGATTACAATCGTTTCATGTAAAAACCGAGCACTGCCGACACAAATGTCCAGCAGGAGTCACAGAGCCAGCTTCTTGGAGGCAAAACATCTCCTTGAGTTTATAAAGTAGTGGGAGAAAAGACAAGAAAGTCACTAAATGTCCCCATTAAGAACGGCTGTGACATACAGGGTTGTGTTACCGGTACGGAGCTAATACAGCTGACACTGCAGTGTCTAAGACGAAATGACCTCAGTCCACGGCTACTCTAAAAAGGCTGGTAGACAACCAGCTCAAAAATCAATGACATGAAACAATTTTCCACTCCTTTCTCCTTAGTGTCAGCAACCGCTATGGTTCTTAGGAATTGGAGTCTAAAAGAGCACTTTGTGCAGGCAGGAGGCGTGGATGCCTGGCTGCGCCACGCAGACGTGGCGACCGCACTCGCAGAGCCACACAGGTAACTGCGGATGCATCTTCTCGCGCGGCCCTCGGCACTAGAAAATCAGGATGTTTCTTGTGTTATATTCTTACTTCCCTGTGTGCGTGTACGTCTGTAATAACCCGCAAACCCCTCTGTTTTGATGAGTTGTTAGTAACATGTTAAAGAGTCACTTGCGTCTCTAAAGTTCCAGCAAATTTTGACCAAGTTCCAAGCAGGCGCCAATTTAGGGCTGAATATAAATTAATGAGACATAAAAATGTCCCCTTGGTAATTCTTTTACAATGCAGCAGGGGGCCACTTCTTCTCTGCCAGCTCCTTTTATTAAATGTCCATCAATGGGAAATTTGGAATATCCTTTAAGAGCGTTTCTTTAGGAAAACGGCTGAAACATCTGAACTGTGCGTCACTTCAAAACTCTTGCTAATACCACCGTTCTTATAACCTAGTTTTTCAAAATCATCTTTTCAGTTTTGGGTTTCAGATTTTTTTCCCCACTTCCTGAGGCATGTTATACACTCGTTTTTAAAATCTTCAGGAGCACAAGAATAATTTGTTCTCCTGCCCAGTGCCTACCAAGTTTTTTGGGAACAGCAGGCTTTCTTTAATGCTTCTTATTGAATTTCCCTACTTTCTCATTTCAGTGTAGAAAAGCAACTTCTATTCCGCACCCCTCTTAGCAGATTGTAGTAAAAGAGGAGAGAGGGGGGGAAAAAAAACCCCACTAAAGCTCTGACAGATGGTACCCAGCGTTTGACTCATGCTGGGCTCAGCAGGACCTATAGTTTAGAAGGTTAGGACTGTCAAAAAGACTCTGCTTATCAAGTGAATAACAAAGTGTGGACTGCCAGGCTGTTTCCTATAGAAAACTTGTCTTTTACTTGTAATTCTCAGCTATCTTTCTGGTGCTTCCGAAACTTTGGAGGAGCAGATGCATGCTTTTCTATTTAAGAAGCGACTTGGAAGCTGACATCCCGGGAGCAGCCGGCGGCACAGTAGGCCAGGCTCTAGGAAGTTGTGCCCCCGTGCTAGTGTCAGCGCCGCGGTTTGGGGACCTCAGAGGGGATTTGAGAGCAAGGAGAGAAGTCTTCCTCTCCATTCGCCTTCTTTTGCAGTCAGTGAAAAACTAATCTTCTCTTAGATGACTGCCCCAGCCCGAGGATCGCTTTAGCAAAGTAACTGTGGTAAACTGTGAGTAAAGGCAGAAAGGTCTGAGCACAAAGCAGCAGTTACCAGGCTCTTCTTTTTAAGTCATTTCCAAGCTCACATCAGTCAGCATCTAGCCCCGTACAGAAGTATCTAAAGTGACTACGAACGTGAGTAAGCAGACCTGAAAGCAATATTGAAGTCTGGAGAAATACAAATAAACAGTTAACAGCCTGTACCCATGCTTACTGGTAAGTCTGGACTTTTAAATTCAGGGGTGGGGGGAGCTTGCTGATAAATGCGGTGTTGCTGTGAATATGTGGCAGGCACGGGTATTAACCATTGCTAGAGCACTGTAAATATTCTGAATGCTTTCTTCCTGAAAATCATGTCAATTCATTTGTTAAACAAGAACACTGTTTTATCCACAAACTGGTACCAACAGTTAGCAGCTGCTCTTCAACAGTTAGAATTAATGAGATAGTAACTATACAGCAAAATACAACCTTTTTATTGCCAAAACTCAAGCCTCTGTCATTGCCTCGTTTGCTTTTTATTCAGAACTATAAAAAAAATGAAACAACTAAGTTTGGAAGTTTACAGAATGTAATTAATTCAATGTGGATTCATTGCTATGGATTCAAAGTTGTTTTATAAGAGACTTAAAACTAGTTTGGTACTAAATGGTAAACGGGGAAAGGGCAGGAATCGGTCCTGGTTTACAGTGAAGCAGAGTCCCAGACATGCAGAGCAGTGTGACTACACACAGATTATTAATTTTTGTTACTCTGCTGCCAGATAATCTGCAGCAGAACAAGTGTGTGGTCAAGAATTCTCTCGTTATAATTACTTACTAATTAATATCACATTGATCTTAAGGTTAAGCCATAACCAATGTGATGCTCCTGAAGAATATAGCTCAGGGCATTTTGTACAAGGCAGTCTGTGTTTCAGAATGTTTTTACCTAGTTTGTATATTAAAAACTTGCTTTGAGTAAGGCAATGAACAATGAGGATAATTCTTTCATTCTTCTTTCAGTCTTCACTGTAAAGCAAAAATTCTAGCCTGAAATGTGGCTGATTTATTTAAGTGCTAATTTATTTAAGTCATGTCCCCCCTACCCCCCAAAAAAAGGGAGGGGGGAATAGGCTGAGTGTACAACCTGTTGCTTTTCTCCCTACCTTATCTTGCCTCAGATCAGATTCCATTCCCCAATTCAAATGTCTGCTAACATATTATGTAGAGATCGTAACAGGAAATGTATCTGTCCAAAAAATTCGGTTCGATTTAGTTTTCATGCAGTTCAGTCATGAGCCTGAGTGAAAGAAATCATTAAGCAATATATTTCTGGAATGTATGTAAAAAAAATGAACAGTGTTCTCACCCATCACTTCAGGGTGTATATGATGTATCCTTGCAGAAGCTGTGATTCCCGCTCCCTTATTCAGCACAAACCCAAGGACCTACATGGCCATGTCTGGGAACAGGCAATTTTCCTGCTGTCACCTGGGCTCCATACAGCCCAGTACTGAGCTTCCCTACAAAGGCTGCTCCAGGAGTTGACTGAAAATCCCTTAGACTGTGTCGAATTGCTTTGTGCTCTGCGCGGCACAAGGAGCCCTGGCCCAGGAGCCGTTTTCCTCCCCTTTCCCCTGTTCCAAGGCAGGTCCCAGAGAGGGACTTCGACAGAGTTAGGGCTCAGGGCAGGGACACGTCGTCCAGCCCTGCGGTTACGTACCAGATTTACCATCGAGCTTAATCTCATGGACGTAGACATGAATTGGTGATGAGTGATTCTCGCTGTCATGAGATGTTCACCAAAAAGACTGAGCAACCTATATACAAACTAGGATCTGTAGCAAAGATGTGATGTGGAACAGAGAGAAGACAAGTAGAGACGCTTTCACGGACAGATATGGGAGGGAACCTGGATTAAGTCTACAAATAAAACAAGAGCAGCATTGGCTACTTCATCTATACATGAATGCCCAAATTTCCCTGAAAACATCTGTCACAAACTCAAAAATCGGTGTTTTAATAAAGAGCCACAAACACTGTCAAGTCTTAGAAAATGCACAGTCGTATTCACAGTTGCATTTCAGTAAATGAAGCACTGTTTCCAGCCAGGTATCAATATGACTTGTCCGCGTTCTTCTGATGACATGATTCAGTCACCAGAAGCCTCACATTCTTCACTGCTATGTGTCTGTTGTAAATCTTGGGGAATCGCTCAGCTGCGAGCAGCAGCAGCTCCTCGCTCTCTCCACATCTGCCTGGGATACAGCTGAGGCACACAGCCCAGGAGTATCTAAGCTACAAGTTAGGTATGTGCTTTCTAACAAAGGCAGCAGATGGGCTGGCCTAGGAACACCTACCACTTCGTACCTTTCAGAAAACCGTATCTACAAAACGTGACATTAAATAAATTCCACGCATGAGAGCCCGATACCAAAAAATAAAACAAAAAATTCATTATTAATCGTGATCCCGGGGACTTGAACCTGCGCACTGGGTTAAGAGTTAATTTCATTAAAATCAGGACACTTTCTTGTACCAGCTTGGGAAGCGTTGTTTCGTGCCTGGTTTAGAGCCCACTGTACAAAACAGGTCGTCTGCTATTACGCGGTGCCTTTTTCAAAACAGACTTCACGACTTCACGCTGCCAACGCAACAGAATAGTCTCAGAATGTCTCAAAAAAAGGACAGTCAGATTTAACCACTGCTCACTCTTGTCGAAGAGGGGAATACAAGCCTTTTATTACAAGCTTCACGGCTTGTCATTTAAACATTATTTTTATTTATACCTTAATCAAAGGAAATGTGCAAATAGCTCCTATAAATTTTCTCAAACAGACAGGAGAGGGAGCTCTCTCTTCATCCCACTAGGTTATGAATGGATTTTGCTGAACTTAGTAAAATCTAACCACATTTTTATTCTATGTCACGTTACTTCTTGTCATTCTTTTGTCCTGGGACTGTCTCCTCTTAACAAACAACTCTGTAACACGAAACATTCCTGTGTACCACAGAACATTTTTTTGGATGAATGCAATAAGTACATTTTTAAGGCACTTTTAATTTTGGTATAGGAAAAAATGAGGATGTAATTCCTATTTACAAAATTCTGTTTCCCTACTTACCGATACGCATACAAACGCATACTCTGCACGTATGCGTGCATCATAAGTATACTTCTATACTTCCCAACTTGGAATTCCAAGTGAGTGATTTTCACCATCCTTTACATGTTCACAGATAATTTTGCATTTATCCTGAGATCTATCAGATCAACCTAAGAATTCTGGTAGATCCAAGTGCATTTTTAAGATAAATCACTGAAATGGCAAATTCAGCAGAAACACATACAGGCAAACAAACCACAGCTAAAATAAACCCAAGACAAAAGAAAGTCACAGTATTCTTAACGTCTGCATGTTCTCACTGTGTTTATTTGAAATCTTCTTATTGGAATATGGTCTTAATTCACATTCCGAAAACAAAATTTTGACAGCAGAAATGCTTGTATCAGCATCTGGATATAATGCTAAAAATCAAACTGTGAGTTACATCTGTCTCGTAAAGGCTATATAATAAGATTTACTTAATCCATTTGAAAGAAAAAAAAATGTTTTTGTCCCCCAATTTGTTGCGACATCTGAAAGTTCATGAGGTTATGACCCCTCTTTAAGAAAGCATCTTCTACCACCTGCAAATACCCTAGGAAAGCAGTTTGAAACAATAAAACACGTGCTAGTTAACCGTTACCAGGGAAACAGCTATGCTTCAGCAATGGGAGGTTTCAGCCCCATGGTGGCTTTGTCTAAAGAAGACATGGCCCAGCTGTTACCGAATAACCATTGTTGTAGATCATCGGGAAATAACAGTCAGTGCACCGGCTAAGCCCCATGGAAGTTCCCATTTTCCTCGCCGCCAGAGGTACATCTGAGTAAAACGACAGAAGAACGGGCATTTTGCAACGTAAACCGAAGTATAATAATAGCAAAGACACTAAAACCAGCCCATCAATAGTGACTCGTCATTAAATGCATACAAACCTATTGTCTTTCGCACTTTTAGGATGATGATTTTTCTAACGCAATAACCTCAAGTCACTAGGTGGCAAACACTAACTTTATTAATTAACTGTAACATCAGAAAGTTTCAGAGCCTGAGGATGAAGTTATTCTTTGTGCTTACAAGTGAATCAGCATACAGCGCCAATTTTTTTTTTTTCTGACATCAAAGGGATACAAAGGGATGCAGCAACAGATTGCTCTCCTGGCTCATTATAATTTTTTTCAGAGATGCACAATAGTTAATTTCATTGCCTTGAAACGCAGCATCACAGTTTTCAGTCCGAATTTTCATTTCCCTTTAAAATGGAATTTGGCTGACTATACTCATTAGTTTGCAGAAGAGACTGAATAATTTAACGGGAGTGTTTTGCAGGTTTTGTCTGATTGTTTGTTTTAAACAGGGAGGGTCAAATCCTAGATCCCAGGCAGTCAGCGCAGAGCTCTCAGTGACGGCAACAGAAGCCAGGTTTCATTCTGGTGTTTAGGAGAGTTTTTTCCCTTTTATACGTTTATTCATTCGCTCACCCTACAAAAATTATTGCTGGCTATATTGAAAGTTGCTGTGCTGAAAGGAACCACGGAGCAGGTACGATGCACCTCCGTTAATTGTGCAAAGCCTCCCCAGCAGCTGTCAGAAGGGGCAGCACACGCGCAGGGACAGAAGACATAGGCCAAGCTAACTAATAGGCTGAACGCAAAGAATAAAACACGTCAAAGTCACAGTGACACGGAGACGTGCCATAACCTCATTTTCTTTGTACAAAACACAAGCTGATTTCTCTGATGCTCAAGGGTGCGGTGAGGGGAAAACACGGCGCTCCGTCTTCGTTTCGGCTTTCCTAGGGCTCCACTAGTGTTACAAAAAATTACGAGAATGTGTTGTTCTCTAGAAAGAACCTTTTCAACCTCTCCTGATAATCTGCTTAGCAAGGACACAAGCTGGTTTCCATTTGTTTGTACTGTAAAAGTAGTCACTGTGAGTCACACCTTATGGAGACTTTTTTGCATGGATCTTTCAAGAATTTGGTACAAAACATCCTTTCACTTCCAAAAGACAAAGGGAAATAAATAGTGGTCTTTAGTCTCCTTCTAAAGCACATTAAAGATTTTTCACAGCAAAAGACACCAAAGATCTGTTTCTCATCCTTCAAATTCTTTGGATCACTTAGCATTGGCAAAAACAAAGCTCTTAAAATGAAAGCTCCGCACCAGAACTGAGTAAATTAATCTGAGGTTTTTATAGCCTCTTTTACTGCTCACAAAAAGAGTATTAAAGTAGGTTAAAGTAGTGGGTTTTTTCTTTTTTACTTCTTGTGCTTACTGTTTAGAATTAGCATAAGTGTCAGAAACTATACAGTCCACGATTAATCTCCTCTCATTTGTTTGGGTTTTTTTTTTTCATTTTTTTTAAACACCCGCACAGTACAAGTCTATTCATAATCTGTGCCTCAAAGAATGCACAATTTAAATGTAAAAATGCACAACAAGACATAACAAGTGGGAGAGTCATAAACGAGGCAAGAATTACATCGACTGAAGGGGAGAGAAGGTTAGTACCAAAGAACCTCCATGTGGCTGCAGCAAAGGGGTGGTGATGATGACGGGAGGAGACACTAAAAATTTTCTCTCCTTTCCTTCCCAACACCAACAACTAGACAAAAAAAGGACAGAGAGAAAAGTGTACAGAAGAGAAATCACCGCCATTCGATTACAGCCAGAACATATGCTGAGAAGGAAAGGGGAAAATTACAGTGGCTCTAGTAGGGACCAAAAAACAAGTAGCAGTCAGGGGCAAGAAGTACTCGTTCACAGAAATTTAGAGGAAAGGCAGTGTTCTCCATTTCAGCTAGATCAAGTCCCAGGTGATTTTGAGGCATCCGAAATGCAACTTTGGAAGACAGGGATCCACACAGACTGTGAATGTAAAGTACACTGGAACCAAACAATAGTTCAATTATTACCAATATAGTTATCTAGTCTTCTTGAAAACTTCCAAGGAGTTACAACTGGTCTTTCAACAACAGAACCTTCTTCAGCATCTCATTCGAAATTCTGTTTAAAACATTACACAGACTAGTAAAAAGAAAGTATTTCTCTTTCTTCTTCAACCTGGATAAAAGTCGCAGACTGGGAAATCTCTGCAGGCAAATGTGATGTCTTTATAGCAATCTCACAATTACCTGTAGAGATTCTACAATCTGGCATCTTCATACACAGTAATTATAAAGTATACAGTTCTTCATCTTCTGCACCTCTGCTGAGTTGAGCTGAATTCAATCCAAATTGCCTAAACAGCGTGTAGCTGACTGCAAGCTTCTTTCCTTAATAATTTTCATGAGCCAAAAGTTGAAAACAAAGCATAAAAACTAGATAAATTAACCTACTGGACACTGGAAAACTACTGTTAACATCTGTACACTAAGGGACAAGGTTACTACAGGTTCTATTTCAACTATGAGGGCTTAATATTCCATTAATAGGCTACACTTGCGTTAACTGAACCTGAATCACAACTGGGGTTTCCTGGGTGATTAGTTCCTGCTGTGCTGGATGAGTTCAGCTTTTTTTAAATGATGATGCTTTGAAGAGCTATTTGGTTGATGACTGTTCTAAAATCAAGCTTTGGACACAGTGGCGGGAAGAATAAGTCACTTTGAAAGAAACATCTCTTTTTCAGATAAGAAAATATCTAGCAATGCAGGCTTTCAGGAATGGAAAAGAGTAACTTTTTTTGTTTTTCTCACTTAAAATATTCCTAGAATTATCTGGTATTTGGGAAGTTTTAGCTCATTTTACTTGAATGCCATTCAACAGACTGATAGTTGGACAAGTATTTATTAGGGCTAAACTAAGGCAACAACTCTTGAATGTTCTTGAAACATCAAGGTGTCGATTCTGCTCAGAAATGCACTCCTAAAAGCTTACGTGTGCACAAAATAATCCTATGCCATACCCCCACACGGCCTTATTTTCATCACCATCCTCAGAAAGGGGATGACACTGCAAACTACATAGTGTAGCAACAGCAAGGATGTGCAGTTTTAACAGGACAATACAGATGATGCAAATAAAGCTCAGGAGAAGCTGACCACACACATATCCTCTCAGTGCTTCAGAGTTAACGTAACATTGAACTGAACGGGCCCAGTTCACTTCCCAGTGACTGTGTACCAGAATTTGTGCCTGCGTACTCCAGAAGACAGACCTCTGGAAAATTCGTTCCACCTGAACAAAACTTATATAAAAGTTGGCTAGGAGGACAACTTGGCATGAAAGGACATCAGTGGTGATGCTGAGCTAGCTGTTCATGCAAGAAGACAGAGCAAACAATTTTTATCTGGGTTGCAAGTTAGATAAAGACTTTGAACTTCTCAGTTAAATGCTATGCTAGAGGACACTTCTACAGCACTTGTCACTTTGAAGACCCATCACATCCACTTGCAATCCTGCCGATAAGTCAAATATCTACCTGGGCCGTAGGGATGTCCCTTAGGTTTCACCTCAGCTACTGTGGGCATTGGGGAAGCCAAGCTGCCTCTATCTCTCATCTTGCTGCTTTGCTACTAGACCAGGGGAAGGGAGCAGTGGAGAAGACGTTGGTGTTTTCAAGTGCAGGGACGCTGTTCCAGGAGGACGGCACATAAAGCAAATACTACTTAGTAGAAGAACAGGCAAGAGCATGACATTGAGGCAGGGAAAAGCAATGGTTCGAGCTCTCATTGCAAAACTTCACAAAATCCAGCAGCTGTGCTCCACCCCTTACTGAAAAGGATCAGTTGGATGTTTTTTAATTCCAAAGTGATTCCCACGCTTTTTTTATTACTTCCTCATTTCACATCTCCTCTGTTCTCCCTATTTACAAGAGATACATACTTAGTCTGCACAACAGCCTTGCTACGTGACTTTCCAGCTCCCAGCACTTCCCAGCAAACCACTATTCTTCCAGCAGTTACCACCTTTATTCTAGATTTGAATTTACATAAAGACTGAAATAAAGGTATGAGTTTTAATCTATTCTTCTCAAACAAGTGTTAACTGACAAATGATGAGGGCAAGCATGTGCAACTACCAAGATTATGGCTGATAATTGCGCATGCAGGTACAATTGGCACGTCAGCATCTGCAAATAAATACTGTGGTGATATCCTAGAATAACTCAAAACAATGGCAAAGCCCCATTCATTTCAATATCATGATTGTTTCAACACAAGCCTTAAATATTACTTCTGGGACTGGAGGCAGAATTGCAATTGGAACCAACACATTTTCCCCAATCAGACCCTTATAAATTATCCTTACTTTTATTAAAGCCAACTTTTCTCGTCTACTGTGTCTTCACAGAGACTGTTTTAATAAGCCTTAAAAATGTGCTGTGCAATAAAAACATCAGTTACCTTGTATGATTTTTAAAAAATTTATCTGACTATTCCACTCTAGTATTTTAAATCCATCTGCAATTACTCAGCCCAAGCCCTGCAGAGATATCAATATGGTGCCATATATTTCCAAAAATGCTGTTAATGAATAATACGCAACCTGCCCATCCATTTAGATTCATAAAGAAATGCATCAAAGAGAAGCTATGCTGGCAAATCCAGCCCTGAGAAAGAAATCAAAGCTTCATTCCAAGAACTGACTCAAATCGATGCTATTTGCTATATCAAATCATCCTAGGCTAATCTAAAATGTTACTCCCTTGATTATTTTTATATGATTTTTTTTGTTGCTCTTCTGATTAAGAGGCTCTTTCAGTTCATCTTGAATGCTTTAAGTTGCTGACATCATTCTAAATATTTCTTATCTTGTCATACTGCCAGAATTACCTATGCTTTCACACCTCTATCTTCAGAATGCTGCCATTGTATTAACTAAAATATCACGCATGAAAGAGAAAAGCAAATTTTTCTGCAAGTTTCAAGATCTTATCATAAAACTGGAGTAATTATGCCAATGCCAATAATGTGCACTTATTATTTTTTGGATAAAATCTGGGCCCCGGTGAAATCAATACAAGTTTTTGCATTATTCCCTGCAGGATTCCTCCAGAAGCCTTTCATCCTTACTCTAATGACCTATTTCCATCTACTCCTTTATTAGCAAGTATTTTTAAGCAAGACATAAAAATTTGTCACCCAGCGCTAAACCTAGGGAACTAGGTTGAACCCATCATCCTGGACTAGTGGAAAATTAAATAGCGCATACTAAAAAAAATCCCTTTTTATGAAAAAAGAAAGGAAATTCTTAAACACTTGCCACCAGTGAGGGGAACATGCCAGCTGGTAACACAACTCTTCTGCAGCTGCACCAAGTCAACACTGTGATGGCTGCCACCAACTGCTAGAGATTTCCTGTAGGGCTGCCCACGTTTCAAATACTGACCTAAGACTATCTATCATTTATCGATGTTTTTAAAAAAAAGTCTGATTCTTTACTTTTTGCAACATGTAGAACTGAAGCACCACCTACTATTTATCCAACTCTGAATGAAAGCAAAACCTTCATTATGTCTGAACTTCCCATTAGACATTTTCATTCCAAATTACAGGATGAAAAATATTGAGGCTTGATTGTTTGATCTTTGAGCTGGAAGTTCTAAACTCTTTTTTAATCAGTCTTACACTTATTTCATAATCTTATTACACCCATGTAAAAAAAAAAAAAAGCTATGTCAAAAGATCATGAAGGTTAAAGCAATGAAAAATTAGAAAGTGCCAGAATTAAGGTTCCCCGTGTGCGATTATTCTGTCCCCTCTGTGCCTTTGCTGTGCGAGATAGATTTTAAATTACAGGATTACATGTGTTAGAGCAAGATTAACATTCTTTTGCCCTAAGGATTTTATGCACCACAAAAAAGTGAAAGGTGGTCTAAATCCTTCAGAAACCTGGAACATCTTCTCACTCATAGAGAAGCTAGGAGGGAGAAAACAGAAAATGCATGTTTACCCTATGAAATATATCTAACCTATGCAGGTACCTTCTGTGCATAATATTAATCTATATCTATTTACACCATGTTGTAGTAATGCTTGCCTAAATTCCTACCTAGAAATGGCCTCCTCCTGCTCCTTTGGAGCCTTTCCTTCCACAGAAGTTCTACAAACATACATCTGGATGCCTAGATGGCTCAGATAAAAAAATCGCAGTCTAACAGCCATCCTCCATCCACCACTGTTTGACTATGATGTCAGTGCCATGTCAAAAGCGCATTTGCACGATAGCTAGCGCTGCGTATGGGGATGGCAGCAAGAAGAAGTTGCAGGCCTAAAATGGCCAAGCAAGAAGAGGACTTACAAAAATTTACCCCACACGGTTTTAACTTCTGTCACCAATAGGAAACAGTTTACGTACTACAAAAGAAACACAAAGAAATCCGAATTCTCAGCAGCGTTGTGTTTAGTAGCGTCCCGTACAAGAATCAACAGGAGAGATAAGCCTTCTGGCTCTTGTGCCTTCTTTAGCCACAAGTTTTTCTCCACTTTCACAGACATGCAACAGATGAGAAAGTCTGGTCATGTCTGTATTCATCTGGAGCTTTGTTTGGGACTTTCTGTATCACCTGATGCCTTCTTTTGTCCAGCAAATACTGTTGAACTGGCTGAGCAAACATAATCGGACCACCTGCCAAGCCTGCCTCTGGTTTGTTCCAGTAGAAGGCTGGTTTTTCTGAGGATTTTCTGAGTCGCTCCCCTGCCAGTATGCTCCAAGGCTGCACTATGCGCAGGATTTCTCCCAGAGAAAAATCCACAGCTTTACATCACTGATGGTACAGGCTGTACTCTATGGGCCTCACAGTTTTAATATGCAAGGTAAGGAAAGCGGCCCAACCTTGCAAGAACATCTAATCCAAACACACACCGGAGGGCTCGCGCAGGGTAACGATTTCACCGAGAATTTCCCCAGGTATTGCCTGCGGCCCCGCAGTCTGCCTCTCTGTCAGCAGGAGCCTCTCCATCACGCCACAGAGGAGCGGCCCCGGAGAACCCCACAGAGCGGACACGGGGTGCAGCCACGGCGTCAGCGCTGCTGCCGTTACACCCGGTCTGCAGCCCTCCTGACGCAGGGGTAGGGTGACGCTCGTTTTCTTTAAGATACTATGAGCAGAATATTGCCCATAGAGCCTGCAGGGAACAGAGCAGTTGGCTCTCCTTGCTACAGTGTTCTGCTGTTGCAGCAAATTACCATGAAACGTAAAGGGAATGATCTTGCTTACCATCTCCTGTAGGTAAACAGCTCTACGAAACAAGCTTCTATTTTAGTTCACCCTTCGTAAAACTTTCTTACAGCTTTTTTTCAGAACAATCTCTCAATATCTACATTTCTTCTTATAATTTCATCAAATGCGTCCATTACATTCAACAGCAACTTTGATTCTTGTCTGTTCGTGTGTGCAGTTCTGGCATTTTATTTCTAAATGCGTGAGATTTACTGACAGAGCTCCGTAATGACCAAACACAAAAGCAGGATTTGGCTATAGTTCTCCGCTCAGATGCGCTACCCTGGTTTGAAAGCACTGATCAGTAGAGTCACAGGAACATGAAAGGAGGTAAGTGTCAGGAGCTGAAGAAACATGCAAATAATTGTTAGATACTTGACATAAGTGGGTTTTGTTCAGCAGTTAGAGAGTTCCCTTGACTTTGTATTTTATTGTATTCCCTATTATACAAGAGAAGCCAAATAAGCAGAGACTGAACCAGAAAGAACAAGTCTGCTTTATCAGTTTACATGCAGATTGGGGCATGCCAGAGATCACGGAATAAACTAGGTCTCAGTTCAAGAAATGGAGTTGCTCAATAATACTTCTCTCAGAGAAGATGCACAGAGACCCTAAATGTTTTAATGACAGATCTTCACAGTACCAGGTGTTGTCTGTGGAATTATGCCATTTTTTCCTGTGTAGGACATTCAGGGAAGAAACTTAGCTGACATGAATCCACTTGCAGGCCTAACCTGGATGGCTGTGAATTGGCTTAATCTCAGCTGGCAACTGTGAGCAGTTAATAACTCTCTCACAGTGGTATCTGGGATTATGCTAAACACAGCAATTTCTTTGCTCTAATGGATTAGTAGACCTGCACGGCACCTAAATTACAGAACCAAGAGATACTGTTGCGCTACGCGAAATCCAAACACACCATGCACACAAGATTAACCTCGTGGCTTATTCAAACCATTAAGTTCGCTGAACTCCAGACCTTGCCTCGGTAACTCCTACCCTTCCCAGCCTTCCTGTGGCAGCATCCTGCAGCAGCAGCATAATCTCTGTGTTAACTGGGTTAACAATTTTTTCTGATGTCACATCTCATTTCAACCCCCCTAAAAATGTTACTTGTAAAAATACCTTCTGAAAACATCGGTCTAGCGCTGAACTGTAGGGCAGACGATGGCTTTTCTGTGTTTAATCCTTTGCATCTGAGCTTTTTAAGATAAACAAAGTTCTGTGCCCAGACTTTTTACTTCATCCCTGTTTTGTCACAAGTTCAAAGATTAGTGTTCCACCGTAACCACCATCTACGCTAAATTTTCCATTACCCAAAACAATTGCAATCAATTTTTCCGGCTTTTACGACCTTGGTAATGCCCCAACTCAAACCAGTCAGGATTCTTGTAAGTTTTTTAAAGTCGAAGTTCACAGGCTGAAGAGGAACAAATGATTACCTACCATTTCAGAAACACAGCTATCGTATCGATGTCCATATTCATGGTACCAAGCATTAATGCAATGTTTGGAAAATGAAGTGTACAATCTACCTTTATGTAGTTCCCATTTAGCTCCTACTTACCTTTAAAATGTAATTAGAGATACCATTATAAATAAGCAAATGAAAGCAATGTCTTCTGTCTCTAATTCAACCCCATTAAGTTAAGAAATCATCACAGTTTCACGATAAAGTCATCATGGACTCTGGCTGGATACCAAAGATCATTAGAGTTAGCAAGCTACCAAGTAATCAAACACAAGTCCTGTTAGACTGAAGCAAATATTCAATATTATGGAAAGCAGAGACCCTCCTTGCTACCAAGTCCCACTCACATATAATTCTCCTAGGCTGTCAAAAAAATACGCCAGCTCCTTAGCCACAGTTGTAATATTATTATTCACATTTGCAGCGCTTGCAACTTCGTTACTTCCAGCCCAATCCAAAATCAATGCAAGATTTCAATTAACATTATATGGCTTTAGTCAGCCTATGGATACCCAGAAGAAAGTAATATTATATATAGCCAGTGCACATAAAATAGTTATATTCATTTCGCTACAGTTTTATGGCTGAAAGCTCTAGATGGCCAATCCTTAGAGATATCTCCCGAAGTTTTATTTACATGTGAGATTCCAGGGAGCATCTGTAGTCTGCCAAAAACTATTCATGTCACACCAAGGATCAAAGGAACCTGATAAAAGATGGCTCACTCTGATGTACCAAAGTCAGTGCTCAGCAAAAAAAAAAGTATGACACAAGTTCTTTTTAGTCCTGCAAAATTTTAGAATAAAATCATTCTGAGATAAAAGTGCATGATCTGAAACAGCCCTGGTGAAGTGGTGCTATTTCTACCTCAGCAACTGCTAACAAAAGTACCTCTGATGTAAAAGTGTAATTTTTTCATGATGTTTATATGGACTTAGTTACCACTCTCATTAGTCACCAGATGTCACCTGGCATGGTTTGTCTTTCCCTGGGAAATGTTCTTTAAATTCCCCTATTCACTGTAAGCATTTTTTTTCCACACCCAAAGTTCAAGTTAATGAAAATACCTAGATCACTGTGGGACACAGATTGCAGAATATTTTAACAGACAGACCTAGCAGACCACATGGCATTTGTGCCCTGGAAGCAGTAACAAAATGAGTTACCAGCTTATATTTGGCTTGCAAAAATTGTTGTAGAATTTCTAAAGATCAGCGTGTGCTCCAGTCATACACCGGTAGCAAGAGCTATGGACTGACACTCTTAACCGTTGACAAGAACGGGCTGTAATCTGAAGATTCATTTCAAGTTCATTTTGCTGATTCTTGCAAATAACGTATTTGGAGGTATTAGAAAAAAATAACAAAACATTCGCTCGCTAAACACGTGTTTTGCTCAAATGTTTGAATACTGTTCAATCAGGCCTAATTTTCGGCCTTGAAACTTAGGGGACACCGATTTTAGTTAAAAAAAAAAAATTTAAATCCATCTTAGAACTGATCTGTGGTGTGACTAAGCATGAGACCTGCTCTGAACTGGACAGAGCGGGAACAGTTGGCAGATCAGAGGCACAGGCACAGTGCTGATGCATCAGCCTCTGTTGTGGCACATACAGGGAGTTCTAACCCGAACCTCCACATCGGTGCGTAAGAGCCGAAACGGTGCTCTGCCCAGGCCGCGCGCAGCTCTTCCTCCTCCAGCTCACCTCAGCGGTGTGAGCGGGCACTGAACGTCAGTCTGCCGGTTAGGCGTGGCCAGGGCACCGCTGTGGGGGAGAGCGACTTAATTAACTTAGTTACAGGCAGGCGCATTCCAGATTATTTCTTTTTAGGCCTGTACCAGAAATACAAAACCCAACTATCTCCAAAATCATCGACTGCATTCTTGCAAACGGAAGTGGGAGAAAGCAGACATCTTGATGTCCGAGGGCTGTGATCATAGAATCATGGAATGGTTTGGGTGGGAAGGGCCCTTCAGAGCCCACCCAGCCCAGCCCCTGCAGTGCCAGGGACAGCTTTAACCAGAGCAGGGTGCTCAGAGCCCCGTCCAACCTGGCCTGGGATGGTGCCAGGGATGGGGCCTCCACCGCCTCTCTGGGCAACCCCTTCCAGTGCTTCACCACCCTCAGCGTAAAAAACTTCTTTCTAATGTCTAGTCTAAATCTATTCTTCTTTAGTTTAAATCCGTTATTCCTTGTCCTGTCACAACAGGCCTTGCTAAAAAGATTCTCCCCATCTTTCCTGTAGGCCCCCTTTAAGTACTGGAAGGCTGCTATAAGGTCTCCCTGCAGCCTTCTCTTCTCCAGGCTGAACAATCCCAACTCCCTCAGCCTGGCCTCGTAGGAGAGGTGCTCCAGCCCTCGGATCATTTTGGTGGCCCTCCTCTAGACCCGCTCCAGCAGGTCCATGTCCTTCTTGTGCTGAGGGCCCCAGAGCTGGACACAGTACTGCAGGTGAGGTCTCACCAGAGCAGAGCAGAGGGGCAGAATCCCCTCCCTCAACCTGCTGGCCACGCTGCTTTTGATGCAGCCCAGGATACGGTTGGCTGTCTGGGCTGCGAGTGCATGACCATATTCCGCTTATGTCGTGTGTGTTACTTGCTCTCAGCGCAGTAAGATCTACAGCAAACGGACAGGCGTGGCCGGCACATACTCACCCAGTGCAAATACAGAGGCTAGCTATCAAGACTCAGGTCTGAAACCAGATTATTCCTTTCAAATGTAGTGTTTTTTCTAGACCCAGAAAATGTGTGAGAAATAGGCCTGTAGTTCTCATTGCCAAAATGCTGCATACAGAAAGCCCATACACACTGGCATAAGGTTATAGTTTCTAATGACTTTCACAACTGAAACGCTTACTGAATTTGCAGGCTCGCCCTGCTGCAAGCCTACATCATTTCCTGCATTTCTGAGAAGCAGAACACACTTGCTGACTAGCTTGTGTTAAACTATTCAACCAAAAAACAACAGTTCTGAACAAAGTAAAACTTGTATCAGATGTATAATGCTCTCTAGCAGTGCTACCTAGAGTGATTCTTGGTAATATTTATTCTTAGTCATTTTTACGTAAAGAAAGGTATAAATTTCCTAAAAAACTGAGTGGTGCAATTCAGCAGTTTTCTTCCTAGTACACTGGCCTGTTAAGTCTCAACATTTGAAGTTTAAAATTTAAAAAAAAGATATTAAATGGGGACACCGCAACTGAAAAAATTAGGACGTAGCCAAAACCACTGCAGAGTTTTTGATGTCGCAGATACTGCATCAGGAACTGATTGGATAATAATCAGTCACCATCAGTTCCTAATGCATTGCCTTCAGCATCTAAACAAGCATCTAGAAGTTTCTAACATGAATAGCTGCAATATCGTAATGATGACATAGGTGCTAAATGTCCACCTACCAAAAACTTGACAGCTCTCTCACAAAACCACAGTATTACCTTTAGAGGGAAATCTAAAGGTACTAGTGCTGTTCAGTGGGACACCTCGCTCCCTCCCAGATTAGGGCAGTGCAATTAGAACCGGACTGGGAGAAAAAAATTGAAGGAAAAGAGGACTGTTCTTGCCTGAGGTGGTTACCTCCACAACGTATTTCTCTTCATAAAAGATTTACAAGACGTACCTAAAATACAAAGATAGCGGTAATGCCAACAGTCACTTACATTGTACCTTATTTCAAAGTACTGCAAAATTATTTACAATTTGTTTTGTATTATTATAATATATGCACAAAAAACATGCATACTGATTTGTATGTCTGTATCTATGAGACCAAATGAAAACATAGAGAGAGGAATCTTTTCTTCACTGATGAAACAGAAGCCACACCGAACAGGAACACAGCAAAGGACAGCACATAACGTTAACACACAACAATTCACTCAGGAACCGAATGAAGCAGATCCAACTTTAATAGCGTATGACAGCTGGGTAAGTAGAAGGCCACTTCTAAAATATTAATTTGACAGATCTTTGCAGCTCTTTGGGTTCTTGCATCTCTGAAAGTAGTCTGAGCCTTGGTTTAGACCTCGCCTGAAGAAGACAGCCCTCACCAACACAATTTCTATTAATACCACGACTTCTCAGCTGAGCATTGGCTCAGAGCAAAGCATCTGGACCCTCCAGTACATCCGTGGATACGCTGGAGGTCTCATATCTCTATTCCGAGCGTATCTCATCCCACGTGAATTTGTGATCACCAGGTCTACAGCAGAAATCTGGATAAACTGAAGCAGGAAGATGTACAGCAGGACATAGAATCACAGAACCATTTAGGTTGGAAAAGACCTTTAAGATCACATCAAAACTATCAGTGAACTTACTTGTATTAATTGCTGAGAAAGATAACCTGGCAAATCTTATCTGCACTCTGACAGAAAGAACATCACCTCCACAGTTCTCTAAGGGGAAAGTGGATGCCTAAGAACTTAACTATGATACAACAGAGTCAACTGACATTGTTTTATTCATTATTCTTATTCAGACCTGAAGCTCAAAAAACTTAAATACAACCTCCTGGCTGTCTCCTCATGAGTTTTACCCATTTCTTCTACACAGAGATTAGTCTGGCCACAAACTTGGAATAAGAACGGGGATCTGGAACTCATCTCCATCCCACAAATTGTAGGCATTTTTTTAACCAAAGGTGCATTTCATTATGTTACATTGGTAAGCAGCAAAATCTATATTCAGATCCTCCATCCAGAATCCGTGTATTCGGAGATGAGAAGTGCTGGCACGCGTCCACAGGTTAAATCCTCAGAGTGAACCATTCCACTGAGAAAGAAATTTGCATAGCACAAAAGCAGTCTAAAGGCACCGCCGTACATGCAGAGACACGGAGCGCCTTCTAAAAGGCAGGAAACATGGCTTGTGGCAAGGGTAATTTTAGGAGTAAGACAAGAAGCCTGAGTAAGCAGATGTTGTCTGCAAGGTCAGAAAGGTAAGTGCCAGCTTCACAACACTGCAGTTCGTGCAGTGACCCAGAACTTATTCCAGCCCCTCTGGGGAATCAACACCACCTGTGTTGCTTTGTACCTGTGATCAGCCTAAACTGTGACCTACAATCTCCTGCCTTCACGCAGATCCCCGATTCCTGCACGTGGACACCCACACTGTCTCCAGCTGGCACTAAGGTTCTGAGGGAACAGTCTGAAGGAAACCAAAGTAGTCTCTTAGCCCCTTTTTTTTCCCCTTCCTAGGAAAATATTTCAAGTCTACAAAGACTTAGAAATGCTGGCCTTTCACTTGTTTTTTCCCTACTGGCTATCTTTTTTAAAACATTTGTATTCAAGGAGAAATACACCAAATATTTTTATTTATTACTTTATTTATTTTGACCTTTTCTAGTGCCAAAAATGTATTCAGCACATCATGTGTGAGTGAATGGCATAGTTCCACAGGCCAAACATAAACAAAATGGGAGGAATAACTGCTGCAGAAAGGAGCTAACAACGAAAGGATTAAATAATTTATAGTTATGTGTTAAGTACTTTATATGAGAGAAGAGATGAGAATAGAGAAAAATGGGTCCCGTTCATTACATTCATTGGTTCCACAAGCTCATACCTATTTCTGCAGGAGATACACTTACCTGGGCATCTGGCAATGTGTGGATGAGGGAGCAGAAGTGATCCTACACCACACATCTACGCAGAATTACATGACAGACACTGGTCTAGGTGCTGTGGCAATTTTAGCCAGCGTCCCCCATGTCCCTACACCAAAGAGCACAGATTTATTCGAGAAGTTAAAAAGAATTGAGCTCTCTGCAGTTAGCGCTGCCTGGTGCTGCTCGCGCCCTGATCTCGTGGCGTGCAGTTACAATCCTCTCCTCTCAAAGCCCAAGACTCTCATTTTAGACAGAGGCCATGCCAGCCCTAACCAGTAAGAGTACACCCTTCTCAGAAATTGTTACAGCCATAAAGCACACAGCTTGTCTTAGTTCTATAGGAGCCATTTTACTTTTACTTTTCTTTGGTCAATCTTTAGCAAAATTTTTTTTTTAAAACAAGCCTTAACCTTAAGTTTTGCTAAATGTGAATGCACTCTGTGAACTTAACAACTTTGTGGCCATATAGCCACAAAGGGAATGAGGCGGGGGGAGAGAGCGAGCTCTTACAACAAAAGCTGCAAAACTTACTACTCCTTTTAGGTTTTATTTTAATTTACTAGACTTCAAGGTGACTATATCCCTTGACAGTAGTTCTGAAGTGCTCTGAAACCTAGTGCTTTTTGGCCTGTTAGATACATCAAGTGACCTGTGCAGCGCAACATGCAGTTATCTATACTCCAGGCTTCCCAGCACTGGGGAGTGGGCCTGGCGGATCTGGGCCTTTGCTTTGGACCCAATTAACCACCAAGGAATTAGCATGGTATTATAGGCATCTTCAGATCCAGATCAGCCTAAACAGAAATGCCGTGAGAGAGCAAATGGGTGGGAAGACTGAAGGGAGCTGATGTCATTGAGCTTACGCTGTAATCTAATTCTAGATTGTTTAGGCCTCCCATCTCTCATCCTCTTCTTCTCTTCCTGTTTCTAGGAAAGAAAATAGCCTCCACCCTGCTAATGATCCCTCAGGGGAGGCAGCGTCAAGAGGCAACACTTGCTGCAGCAGAGAAAAGCCACGGCTGCTGCTGCTGTTGAGGCACACGGCATCAGGCTGAGTATCCGCAGCCTACAGACATCAACTAACCTCAGTGGAACTCAGCTGATTCAGGGAAGGAGGAGAACAGCTTTTCAGTGAAAACAACCCACTGAGCTTCCCAGAACCCAAATAATGTCTATGCATTCTCTAGAGAGGATTTGCAGAAAGGCAGGAACAAACATACTCAAACAGAGAGATGCATAGTTGGAAACATCATTTAAACACGACATTGCACAGTGAAAACACAGGGCAGAGGGCTCAAGAAGCTCTGGCTCCGCATCCCCACCAGCAGGCAGCGATGGGTTCCTCTCGCTTTGCTTTTTTGGAACTTCTTTGCCTCCCTCCTCCCTGCTAAATGCTTATGGCCGGCTTCTGAGCTCCCTCACTGAAGCCCTTGGAAACAGATAAGGAGGCAAAAAGGGACCATTTATGCTTCTTCCACATTTTTTTTTCCCCTCCCCTCTCACACTTCTATCCCAGTTCAGCTACTGCCTAATCAGCCTTCAGTGACAGCCACAAAAAAATGGCATTAACTGTATTTCTCCTCACTTACCTTTTTCTCACTGCCAAGAGAGTATCCCGTAATTCTTGCCCTGAGAAACCTTTGTCATCTCAGAGGGAAAGCAACCTTCCCATTACTTGTTCCCACTCCCTGATTCAGCCTCTGCCAGAGGCCAGTGTGCAAACGTGATGTTCCACCAGGTTTGTTAACCACGGAGCACCACATTCATTTATGACAGGTATGACCGGGAGAAAAATGAAGAGGGAAGGAGGAGGAAGCATTTGATAAGCCAGTAATTAAATACTAACATGTTGAATCTCCCACTCTGCTCTCACTGCTTTTGAAGGCAAGAAAATCCACACTGGTATTTCCTAGGAGTCTCTATACATACAAAAAATTATCTGAGGTAGGCATTCCCTACAATAAATTATCATAATGGTGTCAGACCAAAGATCCATCTAATTCACCTGGCAGTAACTAAAACAAGGTGCAAGAACAAGGTAAACACAGTGGTATTTTTCCAAATGCTCTTCCAGGCTCCAACAATTTGTGGCTCATGAACTCCCCGAGACATATGTTCCCATGCATTTAGTATCCCTAACGAAGTTATTTTTCATGAACCTGTCCTGTATCCCCTCGAACCCACCTATGCTGCAGCATCCATAACACCTGAGGCACGGAGTTCCACAGTTTAACTACACACAGTAATGAAGAATCACTTCTTTTTGTACCTCTGCTCGGTAGAGCTTCCTTCAAGCTTTACCTTGTTTGAAAATCTGGCAGCTGAGTATACATACGAAAAACAGTGGTTGTGTCTAAAAAACTGTTTTACACAGTTTTTACACATTCCTGCTGGAAATGGGAGAAAGAACTAAAAACCAAAAAAACATGGCGGGGGGGGGGAAGCCTAGGCAATGAGGAAAGAAAAGAAGGTGACTGTGGTGAAACAGGTCACTGTATCAAAAAAGAGAATCTGTAATTCCTACTTTAAGGACACAAGGAAGTCTTCCAGAGAAGTTTACACATCTTTTGAATTTCTGCCCAAGCATCTCAGCAAGTAGAAAGATGTTTTAAATGACAGGCCCCCCTCTCTCCTGACCGCATACTTGGAGATGTTTAGATGCCATATTTATTCCATCAGGCTCATGAAATAAGTTACACCCAAGAAATGTGCTCCAGAGATGCCCATTTCAGACAGCAGGGTATGAGTAACTAGCACGGAGGTCTACGGTCTCCCCAGTTTTGGTTAATCCACCTCCCACTTGGACCATATCTCAGCACAGACAGGGAAAGCGCGCAAAGCTGTCCACCCTTTTAGATGACTCCACGGTCCTGATGGAGCAACAGCTTAGGGCACACGCTGCAGCTAGCCACCCACACGCATAGGTTAATGCACTTTTTGATGATTCATAAACCCAGATCTAACAGCAGAATCAAGCCTTTTGTTCATTATTTTGGAATGAAACATCAGCTAACATTTTTTACAGATGACTGTCAAGGCAAAATCCTGGACTGAAGAGTCCTGCTTATCTAAAACGATTTTCAGCTACACCCTTTAAGGCAAAGCCATGTCTATTAAAAGAAATAAAGAAAATCCCAGAATCATAATCCTGGAACATTCAGCTGTGTACTGTACTCCGTGCAGTCCATTATGTCTAGATTTTGCAGGGATCCTCTGTAGAGCAAATGCTCTTACTGTGCTACATAATCCCTGCTCACTGTGGACTAGTTAAGGATGGATTTGTATAGTCTTAACTGCAAATTCTTCTGCTTTTGGGTGTTCTTGCTGAGTCTTTAATAACATAGCTTTGAAGTTTAATTACTCTCTTAACAGTTGCAACCATTATACTTGAGATATATACAAGATGAGTAATAAGCTTGTAAAGTAGGAGTTAACTAATCAACAAGGGAAAACATGAGGAAAGTTTTATTCATCAATAGCTTTGACAACATTAACTTTAGTGTCATGCACATCAAGTCCAATTTTCAAATCACTGGAGATCTGCCCCCTCGCTCCTTCCAGCAAATTCTCTTCAATCACTAATTATGAAAGAGAGGAAGAGTTGCCAATCAAAGCGGTGGGGTGGGGGGGGCAAGAAGATTCAGAACTGCCAGTTAACTTTACTATTAATATAATGGAAAAAACATGTGCAGAGCAGCCACCCAGAAGATGACTGCCCACAACGTTCTGAAGAAAGAGTTACATCAGAAGAGAAGATGGCCGCAGAAGATTACATTGGCACACAGCTCAGCTAATCTAATGCACACAGCTAGGATGAGAGAGACTATGGACACAGAAAAACTGCTCTGACATAAAGATATATTGCCACATTCCCTTTTTTAGAGAAAGGGGAAAGATTAACAACCTATGTGTCAGCTAACAGAGGACAGATCTTTATGAGGGAAGCATTTCCAGAATATTTTGTACGATCGATCATTTTCTTTGACCTCCCCACAATACTGCGATACCCTCGGAGCTATACTGCTCATATTTGCAAAAAGAATACGAAGGAAGACACTGGAAATGCAGATCCAATTAGCAACCTCCTTTTAGATCTTTACTGTTGTTTGCCTGATGACACAGACACAGTTTTAGGAGATAATGTACACGGAAAAATGTGCGTATATGGAAGCAGGCGATTCCTATAGCCCCTTTGCACAGATGCCAAGGTGAAGTGTAAACACATTGTGGCATACACTTCACGTAGACAACAATAAATACAAAACTATACGTTTAGACTCCAGTTCTGCAGCTGCGTTTTCTCAGGCACTCACCTATATTCAGCACGCACCATTTGCACAGTAAGCACATATTAGCAAACAGGACTACAGGATTTATTTTCTCTACAATATTTAGTAAGGTAAAGGAAATAAATTTTTATAACATAGGACACGAATTTTTCTTGGGCACAGCAGGTGCTGACAGATGGAGAGACATGCATCACGGCATTTTTTTGTTTTAAGTAGCGAGTTCAGGAGTGTTATTCCATGTCACAGAAGGGATGGTTACTGGCTCAAAAGCCTTGGCCTCTAGAAGGTTTTATCCAGATATAAATAATATCCCTTTTTGATCAATTAGTTTCTCACTCTGTCTATTAACTCCTTTTTTTCTCCTGCCATTTTCCAGTCTATTCTGACAGCCATATTATTTCTATACATGTAACATATTCTACTGGTTCACATCAATTTATATTATATACGAACACTCACATATATAACCACACACATAAAAAACAATGTTGAAAGAATGTTAATGTTGCAAAGCCCAGACTCCAAATGTCACAAAGTGGCAAGATTCAACTTGTACATTTCTACACACTTAGGAAAAAAAGTTGTTTCTACCTCTGAATGGTGTCTACGGAATACGAAGGGAAAAGACATCAAGATTACGTAGGACACTTTCATCCAAACTGTCGTTGTAATACAATGCATGTTGTCCATAAGAAAAGTTCAGCATCTTTATATTTCTTTTGCTAGAGATTCTTCAAATGTCAGATATAAGAAAACTGGAGCGTTACTTCTTTCTAAATGCAGTACTACAATTGATAGGGAACGTCTACATTCTGTGAGGCAAAGCATTAGGGTAAGACATGTTTTTACCCAATTTACCCTAATTTTATAAAACTAAAAATCCCCCTCTTTGCCATCTAACGACAGCATGTCTGGTCTCTCACCAGAGGAAAACTTTCCGACAAAAGTCATCTAAATCTTTCTGTAGAAAACTCACAGAATTCATATTCTCATTCATTAATAACTTGGCTTTTATAGTTCCAATCTTCCTTCACATCAAGACATTACAGAGATGTTTCCAAACTTGCCAGTTGAGAGGCAGAATTCATTATCTCCACAAATCATTCATTTTAGGCTCCAATAAGAGTAGAAGGTCATTTAATGATGTGATAGATTATATCCCATCCCTGAAGTCTGAGGACCACCAGAGGAACATCTCCTCTGCTAAATCAGCAGGAGGGACAGTCTCAAAAACATTCTGCCCAGAGACCACCAGGTTTACAAGCTCTGCTGAGAAACCATCAGCACTGCAAATTCTCCAAGTCCTCCTTACGCACTGTGCTGGCTGAGATCGTAACCACCAAAAACTCTAGCTGTTTGTGCCAAAGTCCTTTACGTAGATGCACAATTGGAACTTGTAAATTACATGTAGAAACAGCTAAGGCTCATGAAGCTCCAAAACATTTCTAGTTTGACCAGTGTGGCCAGCAGGGTTGTAATTTCTGTGAATCCAGTATCTGGGGTTCTTGGAATTTACCAGCCCTGCTGGCAAAGCAGTCACATCTTGTAACTTCCATGCGGGCAGGAATGAGGTTCAAGGAACTTACAAGCTCCCCAGGGCAGCTGGAGGAACTTGCAAATTCAGTTAGACAGACACCTAGTGTTTGTGGAAATTTGCCAAGCCTTTTCAGAAAACAAATCACAGCTCATGACGCTTACAGTTTTTTCACTGTTGGAACTAACAGTAAGGTCCACTCCAGAGGTTATACTCCCCACTGAATGCCTGAATGAGAACGTGTCTGTGCTGGGAATCTAAGTTATATTCTTGGCTGTGTATCTACAGGACAATGTGAAATTCCCTAGAGATTCAACGGCTGCATCTTCTACCATATGCCTGAAGGATACTGTAAATGTTGTTCTCATGCAAATTAACCTCCACAGGTAGTCTGGTGAAGATATCATCTGTATCAAATATCTCACACAAAATAAGACAGGCACCAGAGGAGCCAGCAACTACTTCCAGCCTCAGAGCACTTCTGGAAGGCTTGATGAAAGGTGAAGACTTTCCTAAGCACAAAGCAGTTGTTTGCTCCTCTGGTGACTGTCTTCTTTTGTTTGAGATATCCCAAACTATCTTCTTAACTAGCACCAATGAGAAGCACTGAACTGCAGTAGCAGAGGGGGAACACTGATCCCTGGGTGGGGGGCAAGTGGGTATGGGTGATGGGGCAGATGCGAAAAGCAAGGAAACCACCACCTACTCCTGGATATGTTGCCTTGTGAGATGGGGAACAAAATATCCCACGTGAAGGGACAGATGTCACAAAATATTATCAAGTTATTATTTCACTGTTGCTTCAAACGAAGCATACGTACTAGCTTCAGCTGTCATGTGCTTGAGCCTAACCTTCGAAGCACAGAAGTCTGATAAGTTTTAAAGACTCAAGCTGTTATTATGAGCATATTACATGTACATCAGTGTAGCGCATATGAATTAACAGATATTCTAGTCTCTGACCATTGCCACAGAGTCTAACTGGACTTAGTTATCCCTGGAAGTTTCCACCCCATGTCTGCCTCCAAGTATCTATGAAATCACTAAGCAGCTTCTGTGGAGCATCTGCATCTCCCCACGTCAAAAATCAGTGGTAGATACTACAGTCAGCCTCTTCATTCAATCAGATTGAGGACAGGCCAAAGAATACTCTGACCAATGGAACTGAGCCAAGACGTCCGTTCTTACATTAAAAGCGAGAAAGCAGCCCTCGGAGGGGAACGGTCACAGAGATTAGTCAACATCAGCCCACCAAGGAAGAGAAGATTTTGCCTCATTTGCAGCAATTTAGAGAAGGCCAGGATTTTCTGGAGAAAGGTCTTTGACTGTGGCCCCCAGCACCGCCCTGTGACTTCCCAGTTATGCAGCTACATGAGACCCACATTAAAAGGGACTCCTTCTAGCTCCTAATCCCAGAGATAACCTGGAGCACCATTATCTTTAGTAATTTTCGTCCACAACATGTGGGAAGGGGTAGCCCCATTGAGCTACCTATTCCTCCAGCCTTCTCCAAACCTGCTTTGCGTAGCTTAGCACACAGAAACCTCCATGGAACCCATAGAGACAAATGTAGCAGATGGTACCAGAAAGGCCCTTACACAGCTGCACGTGCCCTGTGTGTGCGTGCATGCATGCAAGCATGTGCTTTTCAGCACGTGTACATGTGTGTTCATAGGTCTGTCCATACTTCCAGGACTTTTGCACCCAGAGAAATTGATTTTTGCCTTCTAAGAAGCATTGCATTCATTAAGAGGAAAACAAAAGAGGCTGTAGGAAACATGAATGGGAGGGAGATGTCGCCGGTAAGTGTGGATAAAGGAAAACCTGATTCACCAACACTCCTGAGACTCTGCTTATTACACCAACTTCTCCGAGCGGAAGTCTTCCCTCTCATTTTAATCTTTTGAAGACTCTGCACAGGCAGTAAACAGTGATTAAGACTGTTTGCAATCAATATTATCTTTACTTCTCCTTTTATCCACGCTGATATTAATACACACAAAGAACCTTCTCAACAAGAACCTTTCATACCTTTCTCCTCTGTGTCTCACTCTTCCCCCGCACATGTATCCATTGTCACCTCAAAAAATACACTGGAGTAATGCAGCCACTCCCAAATTCCCTTGCGGTGTACTCTGTGAATCTGAAACAGTCTGTAATTCCCAGAACCCGAACCTTAAGGCAAATCCTTGCATTTAGGATTCCTAGTCTTGCCAGGTTCAGATTTTTTTCCTGAATTCATCTTACCCAACTTTCTGTTTAACCAAATTGAAACAAAAAACACATTTTGCACAGAAGATGAAGAAACACCAGCAGCTTCAGAAAATACCATACCAGGACAGAAAAGTTTAACCCTCGCTAACCAGTCTAGCTCTTCCTAATGTCACATGGAAAGACACCTTTGTAGTCATTACAGAAACTCACGGGCTTTTCCAAATAACTGTATCATAGAGGGTTAGTTAATTGCTTTGACAAGGCAACAAATGAAGACTTGCAAAGGATCTAATGTCTGTATGTAACAGCTTGCTACATCACTTATATAACTTACTCTGATTGTCTTCTCTTTCATGCGATTTTAAAGTAGTAAATTGGCTTAAGGGGGGTGAGGGGTAGTTATTACAACGGTTTAAACAAGAGGAAAATTAGTTTAATTGCATATATTATGCTAGAATATGCTGGCACTCTCCATAAAGAGATTATCATCCTTTTTAAGACGAGTCTGTTCAGAGAATTCATAATTTTGGCTCATTTCATCCATGAAGGTTCCTTCCTTCATTAACCAGAGCAGAAGACTATGCAAACTAGAAGTGAAGAGGATTAATGTAGCATTCAGGAAAGAGTTCTTTCAGCTAGCAGAGAATAACCCTGGACAAAGCCATCAATTTCAACAGTTCCAGACTGGGGCAAGTTCAGCTATGAAGCTACATCCCAGTTTCACAGATGATCTCTCTTCCCAAAATGAGCTGAAGCAAATGTCCAAATTCAAACTTCTTTAATACATTGAGAATTTTCGGAACAAGCTCTGCATATAAAGTCTGTGGAGCTTTTCTGTACTTCACATGGTATGAGAATTGTGAAAGACGGCCTCCCCGGAGGGCACTACGCCTCTGCTCTATGCCTAATATTCCATCTTCTCCACTGCTGGCCTGGCATTAAAGCTGTAACTATAGAACCCCTTCGAAAATATTTGCACATTTTTCACGTTCCGCTTTTCAAGCAGTGTGAGCACGAAGGAGTGAACACACCTCATGCCGCCATTTTGCCACTAGAGGGCAGCTCTATATTTCGACATCTTTTTCGTTAGCTCAAAGAGGAATTAATTTCATCGCATTCCTACACAATGGCTCCACAACATATCACTTCGGCTCAAGAATCTTATAAAAGCCTTCTTTGTCTGACAGCAAAACACAGTGGTTACCATTGAATTCACCGGTGTGTCGTGCATTTATCTTGGAGGGGTACGCAGTATCCCTGCATGCAGATTTCAGAAGGAACTATGCCGAGCTGACTTTTTCATGGAGAGCACCGTTGAGGAAACATCTCTTTATTTTGCCAGGGTGCTGTTTGTTTCCATGGTGCATTCTCGATCTCACAGGCTTATGGTATTTTCTGCTGCTGGTAAGCCCATATGCTTTAAACACCAACAATAGCCATTTATCAAAAAACATGTTTTTAAAGGTCAGCATTCTTTCAATGTGCACGTTTACGTAAAACCACAAATCTATGTTAAGCAATTTTCACCAGAAAAGAACTGGCTGGTTCAAGTGTCCTCATTTTTTCTCCTTCCCCCCTCCCCCCCCGCTATCAAGTACCCTATCATCTGGACAAATCTCCACCAGTGTTAGACTGTGCCCTCAAATCAACATTTGCATTTAGACTTGCTGGTTTGTACATTCTCCCCTTCAAGGCTCACCCATCAGCCGACAAATGATTGCTGTCAATCAGATCAGAGGAGCTCTGCCACATGGGGAGCGCAGTTCCACTTACCCCATACTCAGCTGCATTCCTTATACGAGCTCTGGGGGATGGCAGGCTCCACAGAAACTTCACGTGAAGCTTGAAGCGAAGTCCGATTTCCACGGGGCAACAGCCACAGATCTGCACGGACATAAACCGAAAGCATCCTTCAGATAAGCCCCACAGAGGTTTTGCCATCCCATCCTTTTCTTTTTAAATGACTAAACAGACAATGCATCATGTTACCACATCTCTCATTCCTTTTAACTGAGAAGTTCCCCTAATTTTTGTCCCTTACTTCTCAGAAAACTGAGCCAGGAGCTGCAAGGTTTACTGGGGCTTCGAAGCCAGTTGTTAGCATTTTGCCACCATAATCAAGGGAAGCATGGATTGAATTTCCAGCCTCATTCAGGGACCTAGTCCCTCCTCTGACCCCATCCACAACACACCTCACGCTGCTGCATGGCACTTGGCGCAACGGAAAAGAGAAATTTTTCTGGGACTAGCATATTAAATTCCTATGAGAACACCCCACTAATAATAATAACATGCTGTACATGTTTCTTTTCCTATTAGAAGCCCTACAAGTCAAGCCCTACAACTGAATACTTGTGCTGGATCTCTTCCAACCATGAATAGAAAAACACACTGACACAAAAGTTTATTTTAAAAGACACCAGAGGGGTCACTTCCAGATTAGGCCAGATTAAATTTTCCTCACATTTTGTGAAACTCTTCAGGAGATTTGTTGTGGCATTCCACAGTCCTCCAGGCAAAAAAGCAAAACATACTGTATAGAGCTTGCAGATGCTAGTTGAACACTTCTTTTTAGAAAATACCAACCTACAATAACAAATCTCTTTGCTATTCACAAGAGAATCATTGAGTATTGCAAAACTTGATAATTACTGATTCATGACAGATTTAGGAAAAACATCAGCTTAAGTAATCAGGTCAGGGCACTGCTGTTGACCACAGTGTTGGCAAAAGAAACAGTTTCTTTCCTCATATCTTTCATCAAAGTTTAACATTTCACAGTATTTAGCTTTTAGCACTTCATTGGTCCAGACCAGTAAACAACTGATAGCTAGAGAACTAGAATTTAAATTGCAAGCAAACATCTCTATTTAGTATTATCTCGTAATTCACTTGTACCACTCACATACTTTTAAATTCAAGTTAGTAAAATTACTGAGGATCCCTAATAGCTGTAAAATAATTTATTACTGCTGCTAATAAATTCACAAGATGATTAATCCCTTACACAGCCTGTCACAAAAGGTATGCTGTGTCACATATTGCCAGCTGGGAATAAAGATTTCATTCAGATCTCGAGGTGGACAAAAACCAAACCTACTTTTTCATGAAGGAAATGAATGTGATCTTCATTTCCTCCTGGAAAACAAAGGAGGAAAAATCAAAAGCTTTACTCTAATAAAGATTACTGCAAATAAATCCATTCTGCTTTCTTCCGTGCCTCCATGATATTCTTTGCCTGACACTGGGAAGTCATTCTGAAAAGGCAGCAGTGCAGTGAAAGAATGTCTTCTGACTCCAAATGAAGTATTGTAACAGCTCCCATTTACCTTCCTAAAATGGACACTTAAAAAAACCCCAAACCCCTCCTAAAACTGAGAAACTGTTAATCCACCCCATGTAAATATTTGTTCTGCTGTAAAGAAGATACTACCCTTACCACTTCACCTAAGTGTGCTAAATGTGACTTACACAACAAAGTGTGTTGTAGCAATTTAAACCCAGCCCACAGGGGCCAACTTTTGAACATCACAACTTGCTACACTTCAGGCCTACATCACAGATACGTCTCCTGCATTATAGAAGGCTTTTACTAAATAATGGCAGCCGCGTCGGAGATGAAAACTGAAGTTAATTGGATGAAGCGTGTCAAGAATCTGGAGTAATTCCATCCAAAGTAATGCCTTGTGCCGCAGCCATAAGCTGTAATTTTCTACATAGAAGTATTTTTTATACACGTTTGTTCTAAAATGAATGTTACGTGACTTAACTTTGAATCATTATTAGCTCTAAAGGAATGTTGTAAAACCACTCAACCCTCTACCTTCAGAGAAACAAAATTGTATATCCTCTTGTAAAATTTCCTGCTAGTTAAAGAAGAAAGGAAAATCTCTGGTGGAAGGCAAGAAGCTATAGGAAGAGTAGCTGGTAAGACTGTTGTACAGTCTTCTCCTTAGAACCGTCATTAGAAAGTTTTCACCCATTCACAGCATTATTTTATATTTTTTTTAAGAAAACTGCTCATTTTCATGTAGTTCTACTCATAAAATGTAGGTGCTGTCACACAAAACCACCTTTAAAACAGAATTAAACGTTAGCCTTGCAAGCTCTCTAAGGGAACAGACCGTATTAAGCACAAAGAACTCCCTTCTGGATAAGACGACGTGTCCCTGTAGATGAGATCGGGACGCAGTGGCAGAGCAGTCCTGCGTACTTGGACGATGGCTGTCGGGGTACATTGCCTTTTATTCTGACCTCCCACCCCCAAAGTTTTCACCGATCTTGTGATACACGTGCAAGTTAATCCACACGCACACTCACACCAGTTACATTCGATTTCCACGCAGGGTGAGAACCGATTCTGAATTAACACTAAGTTCAGTAATTATTACAGTTTCCTGAAAACAGTTTTAAGCAATGACTCCGCTGAATGACATTGTGCTCTAGTAGTTAACGTTTTTTTCTCTTCCTGCTTTTGGCCAATCTTCTTTTGAATCAGCATAAGGAAGGGGACTGAAGAAAAGCATGGGAAAAAGGAAAAGTCCTTCTTAATAACTGCAGTGCCGCAGTCTTAAGGCCAAAGTCACCTCCATTGTTTTTGTGCCCTCCCCTTTAAAGCAGGAAGGAATTTATCAGCTAACAGCAACTACAAGACCTGTCCCCAAAAGTAGTTACTCACAAAAATGTTAACAGGCTCCTAACCCACTGCAGTCAGACCACCGAGTTTCAACGCATCTGCAGTGCAAGGGAGAAAAAGAACCTGACCCTTGGTCCTAAAGCAACAAGTGCCAAAAAAGCTACTTTACAATCGAGCAATCAAACAATCCACTTCAACAGGCTTCATTCATTCACCTTCACGATGACGTGTTCCTTAGTGTCCACAGCTTACTTAGAGACAGCAGTCAGGAGCTCCAGTAACATTCAGAGATTTGTATATTAAATGCCTTCCTGAAAGATTTACAAATTCCAGGTACTTAATAACTGAGACAGATAATTAATCTCAGCCACAATTTGCTGGCAAAATGTTGAACCAAGAGCTCTCCTTTGATTTGAGAAAAGCACAGGCAAGCTCAATCAATTATGTTTTTCCTGCTCTAGTGTTTTCTTGTAAAGCTTGAATTTATATGATAAAAGTCTGTTCTCTCTTAGAGAGAGACATTTGAAAAATGATCGATGAACACGAGCATAAATGACCAAGGCCTAAAATTCTGACACATTCTAATTATTGCTTCTAGAAGCAATTTTATTCAAATTCAAAATTTCTGCAACCACAGTTCACTGTTTAAAGTGCTGTCAAACATTACACTAAGAAAGGCACATCTTGTCAAGAGTAAGAGAGTTGGAAAGCAAAAACTTTTTCTACATGGGATAAGAGGTAATAAATAAGGAGTCTGGAAGTGAGTGCTAGGAAGACGGTGAGTAGGATCCAGGCAAATATTCTCCTCCTTTGCACTGATGCAAGTGGTTTTTTCTACATGCCCCCTTCTCTTTTTATTACTATTCTATAAATCCATGGAAAGACACGGGGACAGATTGGTGCTCCAACTGTAACTCGGTCTGCACAAAGCGTCCAGTGCTTTTCTTGAAGTGCGCACCTATCCTTTACCTTATGTACGCCGAATTCGCGTTCAGTAAAGCACTTTAACTAACTTTAAGGAGCCTTCTGCAGGAAATGGAAGCCCAGCATACCAAGCGCTCCCTGGCTAACACAGGAAATGGCAGAAATGTCATTTTTCTGAAGAACTAATCCCCACGTGGGCACCTCTTTGAGTGTGCTCCGTACAGTCACCTGACAGCCCTGGGAGCTACCAGGCTGCCTCGGAGGCAGGGGCAATACCTCAGGCGTTGTTCTGCAGCCTCCAAAGAGGGACACTTTAATATCTTAATCTCCAGAACTGTATTTACGACCTGCAGCTGTGGTGCCAAAGAGGCCCACAGCCCCATACACACTGGGCCTATTGTTGGCAAAACAGAGCGCTGAGGTTTCTTGAGTGACATAAGCAAGTTAACTGAACTACGCTAGGCTGCTCAGGATGGGGGTGGAGAGGGGTATTCCTTCTTCTCTGTATCGATCGGTTTATTTGGGGCCTGTATCACTTTTGCAGTCTTCTAAATTTTAATAGCCCTTAAAGCACAGGAAGGCATGAATGAGCAGGAATTAATTTGTCAGGGCTTCGGGCTTGCAGGGAACGAGAACTTGAACTGATTAATTAAAAAAAAAAAAATCCCATGTTACACATAATTTAAAATAAGTATATATTACAAGTTATTTGTTAGCTTATTACACAGACGAGATGTTTGGTATTGTTCTGCAGCCACTTAAAAGGGACACCTCAGTGACTTCGAGCAGTGGTGTTCCCTCTGTCTCCAACGGAGTTTTACCCTGATGTGGTTGAACTCCTACAGAGCATAGTTTGGGAGCACACAGGGATATGGGCTTTTCTGTGCCAGCTTTCAGTTGGATCATCTTCCAGCCTTTTCCAGAATTTTGATGCCTTTCAACCGCATGTATCTGCAAAGAGGGGCGAGAGGACAACCCCTTCAATCTCACAGAAAGGAAAATCCCCACTGTTATTTTTCTTCCGCTTTCTGTATGAAAGCATACAGGCTAGCACTAAGTAAGTTGAATATTCTACGGAATTAAAATGCTCTGACATATATCCTTTAGTATTAACATGCAGATATTCACCAGAAAAGTTGTGTCTCTGGACAATAATTAACAGGTTAACCGGGCAGGTTGTCTGCCAAGTTCACCCCTACGCAATATAAATAAGAAATGCTGCTGCTTTTCCGGTATTAATAACTTTTTCTCAAAAGGGAAAAAGAAAAGCAAACTCAGAGAGTTCAGAAGATGCTTATGAAACCAAATTATTGTTTAACATATCTACTGATCCTGATGTTTATGAATTCTAAAAAGCAGAACAGTCATTAGCGAGAGCTCTGCCCCACAAATCTGGTCTTCTAAGGACCTCTTCCACTGCAGCATTTCCGAGATGCCTCATTTTTGTTGCGCTGAAAGATCACAAAGCTGTCACGCTCCATCCTCGGTCCATGAGGTTCTGCAGAAAGCATTAGCTTAAGGTGATCAAATATGGATGTCTGCCTTGAAGGCGTTTAGCACTTTCTGAAAATCAGGAACACTCTATGTCCCCCTGACTGAGGGAAAAAAAAGGTTGAATTATTTAAAATAATTCAAAAAATCTGGAGCTAAATACAATACTGGAAAACTGCGAAAATTAAAAATAGGGCATATTAACAGCTTGCATAGCCTGCTGAAGTTGACCTGCCAATTAGAAATCCATGCTAGTCGTACATACGTGTTCTATTCCAATCAGCTCACATTTCCCTTTCTCAGAAATGAAAAAGACTATAGGTCAAAAAGAGACACCTACTGCTCAGAGGAAGGGGAAATGGATTTCCTACGTGGAGGGAAGATAGAGGACACAGAGTTTTTACTCATCCACACTCATTTTTCTCTCTGAAACACGAACGCTGCAGTAGACAAAGTTCTGCCTGATTCTCCTTTCAGTTGAGTCAATGGCAAGGTGCCCACGGCAGGCCCTGTCGCTGCCGCCTGAAGTCAACCTCACAGATAAGCATCCAAATTCCACTGACTTTGAAAGGGATCTGGGTATCTAAGACAATTAACTGTCTTTGGAAATCCTAGATACTTAAGGGAATGCATTTCCCCACTTCCCTGTGCAAGCATCACATATTTTCTTCATTTCACAGACAGAGAGTGTACCAAGAAATAGATTAAAAGATTTGCACAAAGCTTCACATGAAGCCAAAACTAGAGATGAAAACTGTCTCCAACATATTCTCGGTAATACTGGATCTGAGTTCTGGCATTTCTATTTTGCCTCTTAGCCAGAGCAAGGAACTGCACTGACACAGTTTAATCAGAAGAAAACTACATATTCCAGCTAGTATTTTGAACATCAGGGAAGTTGTCTATTCCTCAGATGGGTTATAGTTCTGTGAAAAGGTTCTAGACAGTTCTCATTTTAACCAAACTGATTGAAACCTGGTACAGCATCAGGCTTAAACTCCTGTATGCAGCAACGCTGGTTTTCCAGAAAAAAGGAAAGAAGGAACGACGACTCCAGTGTTAAAAAAGCCACGTATCTACACTGATGCATGTTCCCCGGTTTGCTCTTTCTCTTATCTAGCATGAGAAAAAGAGAAGGAAAATCACTGGTAGAGCGAGCAATGGAAAAAGAGCTGCTACACAGAATAAAATGACTGAATGAGTTAGAAACACCCATACAAGCAAAAGCTAGGAAGACTGTTCAAATTCCAGCTATAATCGCTTAGCAAAATAAAATCTTCACCGCAACAGTGGTACAATTTAAGTTAAGGCCCACATTTGTCACACCTCAAATTCTTACCACATCAAACAGTCTTTACCTGTGTGGTGAATCCATACAAGACACAAGAGGTGGTTCACCACACATGGAAAGTAAAATGGACTCATTCTTCCCCCACACGGTCACATCCTCATTTCATGTGTTGTTTTCAGCTCTATCAGAAAACTGTTCACACTTCTGAAGCCCTTCAATTTTCTAATTTATAATGGCTGTACAACTGCACCAATGAAAAAGACGGACAGCCTCCGGGGAGACGGCTTTCTCATTCACTCGCTTGCTCTCACTCACATTTTCTTTTACTGTCAAAGGACTCTGGTGAGAATACAATTACCACATTCTCTGGGCATTCAAATTTCTGCTGGAGTTTACAGAAACATACAAAATACAAGATCACATCCCTATCAACTGCAGAAGAAAAGCAAATTGCATGCTTGATAAATTGCATGCAAACCACACACTTGATCTTTAGTAAAAGTTAAAACAAAAAATGGCAACAACATTATACTTTAATATCCTCAGAGCATTGTTAGACATTTAGAAATGAAATCACAGTTAGCCTAAGTTAGCCAAAGGCCTCAGCACAACAAAACTCATGCAAGATCTCCCATACAGAAGATAATTTTAGCAAAATAAAGGCTGAAATTCTAGGCTACCAGATTTTCTAATCCAACTCACATGCTTTTTTCCTCACCAAATTGCAAGAATTATGGGGCAGGAGTTTTCTCTAATTATGTGTTTGTATCATCTGTCACTTACTCTACTGTAATACAAAGCAGCAAAGAAGTAATAACAACAAATATATGCTTCATTTTAATGAGAGGCTTAAGAAGAAGGAGAATATGTTCTCTGTCCTTTGCTACCGACACTCTGATCCTTACTAACTTTTTGTAATTTCAACATCTATGATCAGAAACTGATATGACACATTTTTACCTCTCACCGTTAGCTTTCTATGAAAAGGGAGAGTCATGTACTAACACAGTTCTTCTTTCAAATTAAGTTTACAGTAAAGTAACACCTCACGCCACATACAATATGCTCACGATACCTCCCTTGAAGATAAATAAACTTGTAAAATCTTACCTCGAATAAAAGTTCAACATTTGTCATCTTTAATCAGCAATAAAGTCAGACGTGCAATTCTTCACAATTTATCCCTCACCAACACTATGTCATTTCCAAGTTGAAACGTGGAAAAAATTCTGACATTTGCAGGCAGTGTGGCAGAAAGGCAGCCTGCCATGTTATCAAAATAATTTATGTTCTAAAATTCCTGTGAGTCCAACATGAAAATAACATCTCCACCATTCCAGCTCTTACTTTAGACAACTCCAGTGTTACTTGATATGACATGCTCGGGAAAAGAAATCATCCTAAATTGACACTGATAGTCCCCTGAGCTGACAAATACAAGTTGCTTAAATTTGCCGTGTGCTTGATTTTCTGTTCCAGTGAGCTATGTTTGAAACAGGAAAAGGGGGTCAGAGCTGGGAGTAGAAGAGATTAAACTGCAATTTTGTTTTCCTCATTTTCAGGCTAGCCTCTAGTATCAATCTCAGCCTGCTCTAAATTATGTCCAGCTGTCTACTGCCCCCAGGGACAATTCTAGCAGCCAGAATTAGCTGGAGTGCGGTGACATTTTGACCACACACAGTCTTCCTTCAGCCTACCTATCCTTGGGTTTTTGAGGACAATGCGGGGCAGCAAGGAGTCCTGCCAGGAAGAAAAAAAAACGCGAACGTTTTAAGTCGTAAACACATTTCAGTCAAAGAACGTATGAAAACCGTGGTTTTTAAAGCAAGCAAAAACTGAGATGTGACAAAGAGTTCACTAAAGCAGTAGGGAATAGAGTGCACCATTTTCAGAAGGAGCCAAAAGCAAGTAATTAGGGGCCAGCCTCACGGGGCTGCTTCGATAGGAAGCGCTGTCAGCGACTGTTGTAAGGCGTTGGCCTCAGCAATGCCATGTTGTACGCTCAGCAAGAAAGAACAGGGGGTTTGACCACTTCTTCCGTGACGTCTTCAGACGTTTCAGATATGTAAGTTCTTCGGCTGCTGAGCTGCTCAGTCACATACCTCACACACTCCTCAACAATCCCAAGGGTCTAAACCCTGCTCCTACGTCAGGCAAATTTCCAGTTGCCTCAGTAGGAAATATCTGAACTACAAAATCATGAACTGAGTCTACTACCTCCATGGAAAGGATCGAGAACTATCCTTGGCAGAATGTGGTATTTCAGCAAATGTATAACGCTGCCTGAAGGCAAATATAGGATCTATGCTCAGCTGGCGTTCATACATCCTCCAAAATGATGTTTCTGCCATTATCTGCTTCGCTTTTTCTAGAGTGAAAACACCAGCTGCAGTTCTGTGATAAAGGTAATGTTTCCCTAGGTGGTAGATTAAGACAAAACTTTTCTAAATTTCGACTTAATCCAGATTCCAACAAGTTAAATTCAGCTCTTTGCATGGCAAATATGACAAAGCGTTCAAAATTTACTAAGCGTTCTTGCCAGCATATAGAAGTGATTAATGTTACTATTTTGCATTCATTAGATTATTAGAAATGTCTGTACTGCTTTCTGTAAGCATCAAATGTTAAAATTTCAAAATATGTTAGGGGGCATGCCACAAATACGAATCCAGTTTACACTAACAGGAATTGGTAACTTCAAGCCAACCCAAGACTTTGACACTGTAGTTCTAAAAAATTACATACAGGCTTTAACGGAATCTTTTTTGGAGTGTGAGAGTAGGTGTCAAAAGATAGCTTGTTAAATAGGCCGGCATCTGAAAGTACATGCAAAATGTCCTAAAAATGCAGTCAGCCTCTCTGTTTTCTCTATTACACCATGCTGTTGCTTCTGTACTTTAATTACCAGTGAGGTGTGTGGACTCAAAGTCCTACAGTTTTAGGATACCCTCTTACCTGTAAGCACAGAAACTGCAGTGAGAGAGGAAAAATCCTGTCTTCTCTCATAACTACCTAAAAAAAAAAAAAAAAAAGGCAGTATACTGTTACAGCTAAAAGTACTCTGAAACTACCCAACTTGGCTCTTTCTAAAACGGGTAAGAAAAGAAGCTATTTGGTTCAGAGACAAAATTAATGTGCAATGTGTGGCCATCCAAAAAAGGACTGATGTTTTACGTAAGATCAAATATAATTTAATCTCAAGAATTTCAGGGATTATATAGGAAAGCTATTCTCTAGGCCAGCACTGCCAGAGGTCTGCAACCTAGTGTGACCTTTTTTCAGATCTCAAGTTCTCCAGGCTCTTCATGGTCAACATTAAGGAGGTGAAAACTTGTTTTAAAATTAAGGACCTTGTGTTCAACTAGAGTAGAGGAACAGAGTAGTAGCACTACTACGGCACAGTGCCCCCAGAAACAAAATTGGGGACTTTAAATAAAGACACAGCTTATCCCTCTGTAGAAAGAGTTCCCTGGCATGCTGCTCCTCACCACAACCATGACACCTGCAAGAGCTTCTCAATCTCCGTAGCACCTGCTCATCCTCCCTTCAGTTCAGCGACTTCCCCACCAGGTAGGGGAATAACAGCATTTCGCATACAGAAGAAGCTCTTTAAAGTAATGATTACTGAACTTACACGGCGTCTAAAGGAACAGGCATTCCCCCATGAAGGGCTCTTCGCGGGTTTTATTTACTCGATTCAGAATGGGCAGGAAAAGACATCAGTCTTGCTATTTTAAATTTCAAATAGCTTGCCTAGCTGCATAAACGCCCCACGCTGTCGCTTGCAAAGTCGCAATTCAGCTTAAATTGAAAAAAATATACGTATGTCTTTATACACGGGCTTTTAAAAACGTGCTGCAAGGAGCAAGCCCGGCGTGAAAGCTCAGGTGAGAAGATGGCGACGCTCACCTGTCGGGGAGCAAGGCGGCCACCGCGCTCCTCCTCCACGCAACAGGGCAAGCCATGCCGTACGCTACGCTACAGAGTAGGGCTACTACAGGCCTACTACGCTCCCCGTGAGGTGAATTAGCCCGCGCCGCGTCGTCTCCCTCCTTCCCACCTCTGCCTCATGGGGCGAGCTGCCAAGGCTCGAAGCCTGACGCGCGCGGCCCGCAGCGGCCCCCCAAAACCCACGGCCGCCCCGCCTGAAGGAGCGGCTCTTGCGGGGTACGGCGGCCTCCCCTCGCAGCCCGCCCGGGCAGGGGCGGCGGCGGGACGGACCCGCGGCCCTTCCCCGCCGGACGCCTCCGCCGCCTCCGGCCACGGCTGCCCGGGGGAGGCCGGCCGGGGTCCCGCCGCCGCCCCCTTCCCTCACAGGCGCAACATGGCGGCCGGGCGCCGCACCTGCCCCGCCTCGGGGCGCCCGGGCCGGCGGGGAGCGGCGGGGAGCGGCGGAGGGGCCCTGCGTGCCCCGCCCCGCCCCGCCGAAGCGCTCGGGCGGCCGCGGGGTCGGTAGGGGGCGTGCGGGGGCTCCGGTAGCAGCCGGCACCGGTTTCTATTTAGCCCAAGGCCCGCGGAGGGGGGGCACGGAGAGCGAGCGGGCGCCGGCAGCGCAGCGGAGCCAGCGCAGGGACGGGGCCGAGCCGCCGCGGTAACGCGCCGCCGGGAGCAGCGACCGCCGCCGCCCGCCCCGGCCCCGCCGCAGGTAGGAGCGGGCAGCGCGCCCCGCTGCCCCCCGGGCCGGGGGGGGGCCGCTCCCCGGGGGCGGCTTCGCGGGGCCCCGGGCCGAGCCCAGCAGGTGCCCGGCGGGAGGGAGCCGCGGCGCAGCCCGGCCCGGCGTTTCCCCGCGGGGAGGTGGGTCCCGCTCTCCCCTCCGGCCGCCCTCCCTCCTCCTTAAGGCGGCGAGTTTTTCCCCCCAAAAAACGGCTTTGCCGCCCCAAAACGTGCGATGGCAGGGCGGTCGCGCCGCCTGCCCCTCGCCCAGCGCCGCGCCGGCGTTGCACCGCCAGTGTGGCATGAAGCGCTACGTTATTTTAAACTCCATTTACTAATTATTTCCCCCCCCCCCCCCCCCGCCTTCCTCCCCTCAGCTGGATAAAACACAACGGAGTGGAGGCACCGCCAAACCCTCTGCTTGCAGGAGAAAAGGGCCGCCTCACCCAGGTAGGTGGCAGCCGGGGCAGGACCCGGGCCCGGAGGTGCTGCCTGGGTCCCTCCAGCAAAAGGGGAGCACTAAAAATATTCCCCTTCTATTTGTTTTTCTTTCTTTCAAGGTTCACGATGTTGACAGCTATGTTCTTGGCTGCTCTCATTCTTATTACAGTACATTCGCAGGAAACTGAGGAAACCATAACATACACGGTAAGGTTTAATAGAGTTCGAGATAATTACTGCTTTGCCGGGATTCTTTTCTAAATGACCCTTGAGAAAAACCAAGTTTCTTGCCAATGTATAGCATGCAATATAAAGTTCTTTGAGTTCGAACGTTAACCATAAAATAAGCTGTTCCTGCACTGAAATGCTGTTTTAAAGTTGAAGTTGACAGGATTGAGCAAAATAGGCTACGACTGCCTGCTCTGAAAAGCTTTTCTATGTACTGAGCTTGATGAGCTGAACAAAATTACAAGGTTTTAGTATTTTTTTTAATCCATTTTCATAAAGACAGGGTCCCTGGGACCTTCATTTGAAACATATGGAATTTGACAGATAATTAGGTCAAACATTCTTTCGTGTTTTCTTTTGGATATTTCAAGCTGTCTCTAACAAAATGCAAGTACTTCAAAATTCAGTGCTCTTAGTGAAGCATCTGAGTCCTGGAGTGATCGTAGGACTGTTAGTTTCTCAGCTGGGTTTGAGCAGGGGTTTTGCATGGCGTGATAAAATTGTACAAGAATACTGGAAATAGATTCTGCTTGTAACCAAGTGATAGGGTAAGAGATTTTAAAGGCCTTTTTGTCAGTTTTGGGTTTTTTTTTTTAATCTGCTTGTGTTCAGTCTTTGGCGTGCATAATGCATGTCATCGAAGGAGTGGCAATTACATCGGCTTGGGCTGGGGAAAAACCTGCATTTTCACATCTGATTACAGTTGTAATCCCTGCAACTTGCTTCATATGGGTGGACCTCTGAATATGTGTACAGACATTAGCGCAATGCCACACAAGCAGAAAATTCTGCACATATGCAAAAAGTTAGAGAACCACAGCCAAAGACTGAGATTGTGTCTTATACAAGTAATCCCACTGAAGTCAGCGGGATGGCTCAAGCGACTAAGTATTGCAGAGTTGGACCTTACCGTAGAAGACAGGGCTCAAAGAAGCCTCAAGTGAGCATCAGGAAGTCAGTCATAAAATACTTTAACACTGGGCTTTAGAAGCAATAGATTTTTGAAGGTTGGGAGTCCTATTTAGAGGCTTCTGTGATTTTTTTCAGTCCCTATATATAAGTGGGAACTGAAGATCTAAGTACCTTTCGAAAATCCAGACTAACATAGGGATCCCATCCCCTTCCTTCTCCGCGTTTAATTTGCGTTCTTTTTAAAAAATTAAGTAGCGTTTTCTGATAAGCCTACATAGTTCTATTTATGCCAATGGAAAATTTCTAGCATCCGTATGTGACTTGGGTTCCTATCCTCCATTTTCAAAGAGGTTTTAGCATTTAGGTGCTTGAATGATCACTAGACTCTAATCATGTAAAGCTACTTAACAAACTTAGCTTTTGGAAATTTTACTCGTAGGATGCTACTGTTTCTCAGGCGTACATTGTATTCATGTGGGGCCAAATCTTTTTCTGTTGCAAAAGTCTCTTCAGCTGCAGTAATAGACGGACTTGGCTCCTTACAGTTAAATAGACAGTACTTCTGTTGTGCATTAACAGGAATTGGGTGATTCAGTAAATGCATGAATTAGCTGTTTTCCTTTGGGTTTGCGTTTTCATAGCTACGGTAACTTCGGTGTTGTCAACTCAGCATGTAGTCATTCCTGTAGAGATTGAGAATTGTAATATAATTTGTTGTCCACTTACCCCTTTGGAAGAAAAAGCCGCCAAAGTTACAGCTCGCTGCTACGTTTGGCAGATCGCTGGTGTCACCTACAAACGAAGAAAATATTCTCAATCCTAATGCTGAGTCAGTGTCTGTTAGTAACAAGTTCCTCAAAATAACTTGAGGATAGTAGATGGAACAAGTGGATCTCGGCATTGGAAGGACAAATTTGTCACATGTATAGTTCCTCTGCAGCAGAGGAGTTGCAACAAGATTTAGCTTGCTTGACTGTGACTAATTACATTAGCCGACTCGATTCTTTTTTTCTATAGAGCTATTAAAGTAATATCCTAAGCAGCATAGCATGCTTATGCACCTACAAAGTACAGCTCAGTGGATTCATTGATATTTTAAATGCGTCTGCTGCAGTTGGTAGCATTGCGATACTTTGCTAATTGGTTTCCGTAATTGTTGCCTGCGATTAAAATTCCTGCACTGCAGACAATTCAGTGCTTTTGGGCACAGGAATAATGAAGATGCCTACCTAACTGCAGGGCAGAATATTTAAAATTCTTCCTGAAGTTATTAGTCTGCGTTGATATGAATAGCTGCTGAGCGTAGTCTTGTTTGAATTTTGCAAAGTCTTATTTATATATGTAGTCCCGCTGTTATAAACTCTAACCGTTTATTGTATGTCTCACAATATAAATTGTTCTTCCTAGACTGCAGTTCCTGGAGTCATGTGATTAAAAAGCATGTGAATGAATTTCCAGCTGTCATGGGATCCTTCCCCATTGCTAGAGTGCTAATGGGAGAGAGGATGAAGTACGGGGGGATAGAGGCCCATCGGTCCCTCTGGGAAACCGGCCCCAGGATTGATGGATGTTCACCTGTTGGAAGGCAGTGAACAAGGTCAAAATTCAGGAAAACTGGCTGCTTTTTCATAAGAAGATTTTCATACTGGTCAGCTGGGTCAGTCCAGAGGTTCATTTATTCCAGGATTCAGCCAATGACAGATGCTTTAAAACAGCATATAGGAACAAGGCAAGGAGAAAGTGATGCTTTTCTCACTTTGTTCCCCAGCCCCAGTAAAACCGACGTACTCACAACAAACAGTATCTTAGTCGCTTCCCGAGATAGAGGCCCTCTCTGTATATGCTTGTTGTTCCTGCACAGCAGTGCTGCACCAGTAGCCTTTTTTCTAGCTTCCCAAGGTAAATAGCATTGCATTTCCCTTAGTGGCAAACTTTGAGTTTGTTGAAATATGCTTGATTACTTTTCCAAAGTCAGGAATCCCGAGTAGCCTAATTTTTAATTTTTTTTTTTTTTTTTTCCTCTCTACAGCAATGCACAGATGGCTACGAATGGGATCCCGTTCGGCAACGGTGCAAAGGTACAGTAAATAACATTCAAAGACAGATTTGCCATTGGTATTTTTCAAGTATTATCATTACACACCCCTGTTTTGGACAAGGAGGTGTGCTTGCATGTCTCATTGTGTTATTTGTATTAATGGCTGTTGCAGAAGGTTCGACTGTTAAAAGCATGACTTGTGTTGTTGCTAACCACAGATATTGATGAATGTGAAATAGTCCCAGATGCATGTAAAGGTGGGATGAAATGTGTTAACCACTATGGAGGATACCTCTGTCTACCTAGAACAGCACAAATTATTGTAAATGAGCGAGAAGAAGCAGCAGCTGAATCCAATAGTGGTCGAAACAACGTCATTCGGCGGACTCCAGCTGATCCTCACCGTGCCCCTCCAAACCCAACTCATCAAATTCAGTGTGCAGCTGGGTACGAGCAAAGCGATCACAACGTGTGCCAGGGTAAGCAAGCTGCCCTATGTTTTACTTTCCGTATAATTGGAGCGTATGTGATAACAAATCTAATGCCTGGAAAATGACAGCCTTTAACTCTTGCATTTAATAGCATATATTGTTGCACCGTTAAACTGGACACGTACATGCTTCCTTAAGATACGCAAATAACGTACGTGCGTGTTGTTATTGTTCAAGGTAACAGAACTTGCAGTTTGTTGCAGCCTTACATTCTGTTCCATCTATTTCAGGCGAATGAATAGAATTAATTCTGTCATCTGTAGATCCTCAAAAAACCAAACTTAATGCAAGTAAGCAACTTTAGTCAAACACTTTGTATTATATTAAGTATGTCCAGGAGAGGCAGTGCTCTGAAAAAAGTAGGCAACATAGCAAGTCATATTGCAGATGATTTCTAAAGATTTGCAAAACTATGTATTTTTCAGTAAGTGAATGCTGAATGGAACAAAAATTAACCACCGTATGAACTTTTGCGTAGACCAGATTGTAATGCAGAAGAATACAGTGTTTTTATTCTGTATGATGAAGCAGTAGGAACCAACCATCTGAACAGCTTGTGCTCTTCTGATCTCTGCACAAGTATTTCTGCGCAGACCCTGCCAGCTTACTTCCAGTCATAGTCTAGCCAGTCTCCGAAACTATGGCAATGAAGAGCTTTCATCTGAGTGTACAGACACCACACACAGTGCCAAAATTCTCAGGGTATTAGCAATGTTAATTGTATGCGTTCAGGAACCAGACTCGCAAGCACTACTGTAAACTAAGACCGTTTCATTTATTATTTCATATAAATAGTTTACTCTTATACTTGCTGAAGTAACAAATGTTTCGTCCGCTGTTTTGTTTTCTTTCATAAAAATATATTCTACTCCGTCTTCATAAACTTGGGTTTCAAGCATGTTAGTGGGATACCCGTGCAAACAGGGGGCAAAACTTGACCCCATGGTTCATCTTTTCCACTTTGTGGCCCGTAACAGTATAATCATACAAAATAGTACTTGAGTGACTATAATCAGGGCAAGCTGTAATATATAGTGGTAGCTCCTTTCTCTCTGGTATTCATGTATACAGAACATTATTTATCACTAGTAAGTAAATCCCCTGTCATTCTGAAGCATAGCAATCATCACAGAGGCTGGATAAGTTATTTTTGTAGGCGAAGCCTCAGAGTTGCGTTTCTGGCTTATCTGCTAATGTTCAACATTTCTGTCACTCGAATTCCAGAATGTCAAGTAAAGAACCTACCGCAGGAGGTCAGCACCACGATCCCCTTAACCCTCAGCGTTCACTTAGGGTTATCGAGGGAAGATCAATGCCAAGGATGGCAAATGGTTTTTTCCTCAGTTGAACTTAGCAAAGCAGCAGCAGAACCGGGAACAGAATTCCGGGCTCCTGTGTTTGATCCGGCACTCCCTCCTTCAGGTGCTGCTGCGTTACTGTGGCTGGCACTCATCTTCGCTGCTGAACTGCAATAAACCGCTTCAGCTTTTAGCGTGTGACAACATTTCTGTTTGATTAAAAAAAAAAAAAAAAAAAATGCAAGGAATGCTAGAAAATTTCCAAACGTGAACATCACTTTTGCTACAATGGCTTCCGGTGTATAAATCGGGGATAGCATAGGAAAGTTTAACAGCGTGTAGTGCAAATACCTTATATTCCAAATATATGGTGAGAGTTAGGGTGAACTTGGAGACTGACAACTGGTTGAGGTTTCTGTTTTGTTGAGGAGAAAAGTGGTGGTGATGCCTTACTCTTATTTTACTCCATGCTCTGGCTTTGTGAAACTTGCAAGTAAATATCTATGTTCAATTCATAAATCTTTAGTTAATTTGTAACGGCTACTAACTGTTATTATAGTACCAGTACTTTTTAACTAGCAGAAACACAAACTATGGTGAAATCTTGGGCTTGACTGAATTGGAGTTTTGCTACTAATTTCCTCATGCCAAAATTTCAATCTAAATGCAGAAGGCATGGAAATATTAGTGTTTAAAAGCTGAAATGTATTGTACTGAATGAATTCCAGCTGGAAAAGGGGTAGTGGACAGTGTGCTTGAAAGAAAGGATAAAAGACTTTTGGAGCACTTAAAGCATGCATTCAACTTCATGATCTGCATGCTTTTCACTGCTGAAAATTCCTTATAAAAGCTAATCTTGATCAGCAATGGTCCCACTGTGGATTTATTTAATTATGGTTAAAAGACTTTGCTATGATAACTGCTTGAGGCTCCTAGGGAGTGTAACTTACACATATAGTCACACTTAAGCTTGTTTTATTGTTTAGTAAATCAAATATGAAGTCCAGCTCCTTCTAATTGTTTGCAGATGTATGACATTTTCCTTCCAGTCCAGCAGCACTAAGTATTTTATAACCAATGTGAAAGTGTGGAGACCTCTGTTTAAAACAATAACATGCTCTGCGGAGCTGTGTTACTGACATCATACTAGAGCGTGAGGGGCCTTCTGTTTTAATACGAATGTCCACTCCCTTTTTAAACATCGACTAGCGAGGGTATGATAGGCCAAACACGCTCATGTTGGTTTCTGTGCTTGGGATAAATACGTGTAAATGACACTAGTCCTGTTGGGCTTTCAGAGGCTCGAGTGACGTGCCGAGCTCCATCGTTGGGTAAAGCACGATGCAGCGTGGCCAGATCCTCTTTCTGTTGACGGGAATGAGAAACATTCCGAAGGGCGCGTGATTCTCTGCCCTTCTTAATCTACCAAAACATGGCCATGCGCCTGAGTTACAAAAGATACTTAATACCTTCTTAACTTCTGACCTGGAGAAAACAAGTGACAACTATGATATTTATCAGTGTTGAGAGTTTTCTGTCCGCAATGCGTGCTGTTACTTATTAGAGACCGCGTAGCGCACGAATAGCACGGATGGCAGGTTGACAGCAAACCACGCTGCCTTGCAGAAGACAGCTCCACGGAAATCACTGCACTTTCCTATGATATCCATCATTTTTAGTACAAGAGCATGTTTCTGATCAGTAGTAGTATAACTGCGTCGATGTTAGAAGCATGGGTAGCAAAAATTTCCTGGGAAATTCTTATGATACTGTATGTGAGCAGTAAGTGCCAGGAATCCCCAAAACCAATGAAAAGATGAGGGGAAATTCTTCTGGAAGATCTCTGGCGTAGAAAACATACAGAGCACTGAGTTTCGTGCTTCAACTTAAAACGCTTTAACTGTACCTTATATTCTGAGTTTATGACCTTAACTAATCCCATCTCTGTAGTCTGTTCCCACTTCCCTGTCATTTCTAAATTTGTCTTTAACTCAAAGGGCTGCTGAATTCGTCACTAAGGTAGATTCCCATATGGAGCACCTGCCAGCACTTCCAGGAAGCTGTTCTGACCTGTCATTGCAAGAGTATCACTCAAATTGGGAAAAGGGGAAAAAAAAAAAAAAAAGTAAGAAATATTTTTGAGCAAATTACTGAGTTAGCTAATATTCACAGCCACTTTTTGCCTGGTTAAAAAACATAAATAGCTGCACTCTGTTGCCTGCGTACGAGACCAAGTTGTATTTCTACTGTGTTGTTAGGCTCTCTGTGATTTGAGTCTGCTCCTATTGAAGTCAAAAGAAAATCACCCAATTAATTCAATTTTGTCAAATCTAGTCTGCAAGAAACTCCTTGTAGCTTTTCCTACATTGTTAATGACACTTGAATGAAAAAAAGACCAAGCAAAGGTACCAAATAACCTGTAAACTTGAGAAGGGAAAAGAACTTTTATTTTGCCTTCCTATCACGCTGGCAATACAAGCAATACAGTAAGCAAACTTTTTTGCTCCTCAGCAAGATTAGCTTCCTATATTTCTCTAGTTTCCTTATAACCTTTTATGCTACTGTGATTATAAAATACAGGGAGGAGAGAGGTTGTAATAAAAGATATCAGTGCTTTCTTATGTGGGAAAGAGAGATGCATTTTCTAGATAGTTCTGCCTAGACTTGGTGGACATTGGTTGCTTGCTTCCTTCCTTCTGGGGGGAGGAAAGGAATTAACTTGTCTTCTGTGCTGTGGTTATTTTTCCCCTGCAAAATCATTTTAGGGATCCCTTCATTGGTAGGGGTTAGGAGAGGGTTTTGTTTAATTTTCTGTTACTTTTCAAAGTTACTTACCATGCTCAATCTAGGCTTTTACCTCAAGTAGTTAACTAAGTGTAAATAAGTTAAAGAAGAAGCCTAAATTCATCTTTCTTTTTTTTTTTTTTTTTTTTTTTCCCTAAGGAGAGAAGGACAAGGGGGAGCAGTTCATGATGTTTTGTTTTCTATACAGAAATCACTTTATATTCTATACACGTGTGTATATATATATATGAGGGATGCAGAACTAGCATATGAAGGACATAAATTAAAAACTGAGTTGTGACAAGTTTATTTCCAGAATTGTTCCTCTCAACACCACCAGACCTGTTTAGTTTGAGGAAAGGGTGAGGGGAGAGGCTGTGGTAGGAAAAATAGGGTCTAGTTCTCTGATTTAGGATGCCATTAGTTCATCAAAGTGCTTATTTAGGCACAGTTCATACACACGTTTGCCGCAATACTTCAGGAAGTGGAGAATGCTTGTTGCCAGCGGTAGCCACCGTAAGAGACTGACCTGGTTACACATGCCATTTGAATACTAATTACTTGGAAAAGCCGTAGGAATTTTACAGGTCTAAAAGAATCCACAGAAGGATACAAGCTGACACTTTCACAGCTCTTTGTACTGAGCGCTCGTAGACACCAATTGATTTCTCGTACATTTGGGTACATCATGCAGAGATCATCTTTCATCAGCCCATCCTGAACCAATTGTTCAGGCTGTTCATCTGTGAAACCGCTGCATTTTGCTGCAAAGAGCCCTTTCTGGAGCATCTCTAATAGCCTTGAGGGACCAGAGGGGAGGTCACAAAAAAACATCTTGTTTTGAGGGCCTGGTTTTGGGCATTTTCAAAATTCAGCCACTCTGAATCATCTTCCCATCTGCGCTATTTGCACAGCTGCGAGTGTCATGTCAAGACCTTGGATGGATATTCTCCGTTCTGTCTGACCATTTTACTGTGAACATCCATCACAAGCATAAATACTAGCAGCTGCTTTACTTCCTTTAGTTAGTTACTGCTTTTCCATTTTTCTGACCCCTGCAGGAATATGCTCCATACGTTGCAGCTAAAGATTCATACCATATGCTAATCACGCTAAGCATCCTAGATTCAGGCAAGCTTCCGAAAGTTGTATTTACCTTAGCTTCTTGAATTGTGATTATGCCGGCAAGCACTAGGCTTCAAGTTTACGTAAACTCATTAGCAGTTCTCAGGGCTTCTTAGTCAAGAAAAATGAGATCATACAGTAGTCACGTCAACTGTCATACTTTCAACCGGATTTGTTGATTGTAAAGCCTGTTCACTTAGTAGCTCTGAGGAGGCTAATGTTTTGACAGACAAAACATAGCAAACATATTCAGAAGGCACATGGCCTGAAGAAAGTCCAAGCCTCCAGCCATCTGTCCTCCTTCAGAATTTCACTCTCTAAGCTGGAGGTCTTTTTCATAACGCAATCAGGAATAACACCAGATAGCAAAGGGGAAGAATGTGCTTATGTCTGATCCTGACTGGGCATCCCACTATACTTGGCACCCCATTAAAAAGCACAGAGTATTTATTTATCTCTTCGAGGAATTCCCTGTATCTGTTGCAAACACTCGGACACAAGCATCCTAAAAGTCAGTAAACCCTGCAAGGAATGATAGCTATCATCTGTTGCATTCGGTAGCATCAGATAGCATAAAATAGCATAAAATGTGATTTGTGGGAGCACGGGCTGGCTTTTGTTCCCCATTTCAATACCTGCTGTCGATGAATTGCGCTCTACAGAGTTGCAGTGATATAGAAGGTTTCCCTAGCAGTAACAGCCGTGTGAGAGCATCCTGGCAGCTGCTTTAGCACCCTTCTTGGATAATTTTATAGTGATACCATTGCCACTTTGCGGATTGATCCTCCCTCCCATGCTCCCATGAAAGAAATATAGCAATGTTCTCAATGTGTTTGCTTTGAGCAGGTCTGCAGTTATTTCATCCCAGACTACTGCATTAGAGTTCTTTAGCCTGCTGAGAAAGATTGCGTGTTCCTTCTTTCTCCAGTTGTTTGCTCAAGGTAATTTTCTCTCAACCAACACTTTTTTCTGTTTTCAAACCCGGTTCCTGCTTCAGATTACTTAGTATATAATGGAAATGCTCTTATGTGTGCTTTATTTTCATTTTTGAAGTTTGGGTTACCAAGTCACCTTTTCTAACCCTAGAACATCTCTAAAGGATCTCAGCATTAGACACACACACTTTTTAAAGGACCAAGACATTTCTTAAGCATCTCCAATGATGGGACGCTAATTTAGGAAGCTGGAAAACTAGCTCAAGAGCTGAACTCCAGAAGTGTTATTTTTCCTTATTTTAGTCTCTTTCCAAGTGATTTTCTTCATTTCTTTTTCATGCTGGCAAAGGAAGACGATAGCTACTGTTTGTATTTGCCTTTCTGTGTGTGGCAAAATAGTCCTAAAGGAAGCACAAAGCTTCCCGCAAATACAAAAGTGGTCTGTTTGATTCTTCACTGTACCACCTAGCGATGCCTATATTCCTTTGCATACCCTTTACTAAGGAAAAATGCCTGCCCCACTATAGCCAAGTGAACCAGCCTCCACCATTATTTGAATTAATTCAGTATGCTGTTTAGGCTTGCTATTTTGCCATTTTCCTACTGTCAAGGACAATGAGAACATAGGGTTATAGGACCATGCTAGTGAGATATTGTTGGTCTGGTCGAAGCCACAGTGAGAGGAATTTTTGAGTTCACCTTACCAGGTTGCATCTTAAATGTTCTGGATATTTTGTGGTATAGTCAGCTATTCTTGTACAGCACTCCGTCATGGCAACCCCTTTATCCCATGTCTGTGTGTTAACCAAGTAAGAACTATTACTTTTTGTTGATGGGTTTTGAATAAGTTGAGCTTGGCCATCACCTTTCATTATACTTCAAGAATATTTATTCTCATTTTCCTTCTGTGATGCTTTTTGAACTATTTTTTTCTGGACTATCATCATTTATGCATATTCTATAATACTTCATACAAGATTTAGGCATCCTTTCGGCTGAAGGGTTCTTATCAAAGGGAAGTTTGCCACATACCCATCACAAGTTCAATTGCTTCTATCCACAAGATCAAAAGATCTCTTCTCTCTGTATGTGAGAAGAATATATGGAATAGGTAGCCATCCATGTAAGGTTCATGGATAAAAAGCATGGTATTTCACAAAGATTGTATCTGTTTTCCTCTTTAATTTGCTAAGTTTTGGGTTTGTAGCAGCCAGAAAGCAATAGTTTTGGAGAGAAAGCTAGTTGCCATAATTCAATATACAGCAAAATTTAACCTGAAAGAACATATTAAACGCACAAGAATCCTGCTTGTACCTTCTTTCAGTTACATTTTAACTTTACTAAAAATAGAGGGATTTGCAAATTACAAAGCTATGAGGTAGTTTAGCATACATGTAGTTATTATAAAATACCTTTTACACTCATTCAGATTTGTGTTTTATTTGTTGATCTGAAATCATGTTAAAAGTTGGTTCTGTTGTACATATAATGAAGAAATTATTAATTTTTGTTATGTATAAATATATATTAAAACTTGTAGCTTTGAAGCTGGGAAAAATTACTAAGAAAACAACACGTGTTACACACACTTTTGTAAGCTACAGTGCTAAGAAAAAGTTGTTGAGGCCCAGAAATGAATTAGACCTTTTCTGGCATAATGTATCGCAATCTCTTAATGTGGCATTTTTAGAACTAGATATTCAGTAGACCCTTATCTGTTGTTGTTACCGAATACCTTAAATAAGTAACCTCACCTAACTGAAAAATGCCCCATAACTATTCTGCAGTTAGAAGGTGGGGGGTTGTTTGTTGGTTTGGGTTTTGGTGGGTTTTCTTGTTTGGGTTTTGGGGGTTTTTTACATGGCTTTCTAATTTTCATTTCTTACTGTCAGAACACTAGTTTTCAGGAGGTGGAAAAAATAGTACTCGTTTGGTCAAGGATAGTGGTGATGACCATAGATGGCTAAGCACAGAAATAGTAAAATTCTTAAATAGGGTGGTAAAGGATTACGGTGTATGAAGGTGTATCTCATGGGAAGAGATGTTTACTTTGGGAAGCTCTGAACCTGTCTTTATTAACTCCCAATTAAAAAAAATTCATGCCTTTGAGTGGACATATCCAGGCATCATTTAAGCCTATTTAAAACAGATCTGAAAAGGAGAAGACATGGCTGAGCTTTCTTGTACAAGCTGAATTTAATCTGGAGTAAACTTCTATTCTAATGCATGACCCGGTATGATATGATATAAGCAAATCTGACATTGCACTTGAGCGTGTTTAGTCCATGCACGAACAGATGTTCTGTGTAGTTTCCTGAGTACAAACAGAACTTGTTCAAGGATTTTATATTCATATGCCTGCATGGGTGGGATTTCTGTTAACAGGTAACCGGTCATAATGTATGCAATCAAACCTCAATAGATAGTGAAAGCAACAAGAGAGTACGGTGATTTCAAAGTTTCAAGCCTGAATGGCTTCAGGAATGGTTTTTGTCCATCAACACCAGTAAAATCTTCAGCTTGAGTTTTCAAAGTAATTGGTCACTGTCTACCCATTAATCTTTTTCAAAAAGATGGTCTTTGTAGAGGAGAACTGGCCTTCTGCTGGCCTCTGAGTAAATACTGATCTCATTACTTCAATACTATTGACACCTAAATTCCACTACCAGCTGTGACTTGCACCAAAAGAAAAACTTTTGATAAGTCTGATTGCTGTGTAAAACTGGTGTTTATACGAAGATTTAGAAGTTTGGGTTTCAATAATTAAAATTCACAAGAGTTAAAGAAATCCGGGGGAAAAAGATAAGACATCTTATAGGATGAAAGAATACCATGATGCCAGAAAAACAGTAATAGGGATCATCAGTTACTGCATATTTCTTAGCATTAACAATTTAAAAAGAAATCCTTGTCAATACTGTAACAGCTGCCTGTTCTAACTGAAGTAGTTAGAATTGGAAAATGCAAGGACTTTTGACAGGTAACAATTTTCTGTATGGTTTTAAAGAGATTGCCAATAAGATAACGTTTAATAACAGACTAGCACAGAGGGAAAGGAACAAAACATGGCAAAGTGAGCAGAAATTTAAGTGTGATTTTAGTTGACAACCTAGTTTATCAGAAAGATGGAAAAAGCAATATCTTTCTTGTCTATACTTACTCAGTGGAGAATTTTGGATATCTGGGCTGCATTAGAAAAGAGCTGGAATTAAATACACATTTAGAAGCAACAAATACAGTTCAGTATTTGGAGAAGGTTCATCTAAGTTGATAAAGAGCATCATTTCAAGAAATAGATATCTTTGTCAAGTGCCTTAAAAAATAGTTACCAAGTTCTGCATCAATTTTGAAACCATTTTGGTTTGCATCTGCGTTACCAGATCTTACTTGTACTTTTATATCTCGTAGTATTTAAAGCACTTTCTCAGTAGATTAATTTGTTTTCAATGGACTTTCTTATCACAAACAAGTTCTACACATAGCTTTTAGATGATAAAGGTAAAACCAGATAAAACAATGTGTTGCCTGTCACACTTAGGGCTCGTTAAAAGCAGTAATATTCAATAGGAAGTGTTGTAGTTAGCGCATAGTCACATCAGAAATAAGCAATGCTTTGGAGCACGCACTGATCTGCCGGCATAGGCTGTGGAAGATGCCTTTATTGCTCCCAGAAGTTGTTGGAGACTAAAATCAGGAAAGTGTCCAGAATCCAAAAGTCATTCCCATTTCCCAGGGGTCAAGAAAAAAAAAAAAAAAACATTCTTATCTGAAGTCATGCTGCTTGCATTTACTCTGCATCTAGATCTTCCTCAGTCTTACCTGTCTTAATTTGAAGGATCAAGACAGATTTTCTTTCCAGCTCGCTCTTTGGGTGTTACTTGAGTAGAAAAGGAGTTCAGGATGGTTGCAAGACCCTAAGTAAAGATATTGCCAATGCTTCTAGGCCCAGTATTTTTTACCCAGTGCAGAGGCACTGTGCAAGCAGATAAAAATGATGGTCTTAAGCCAGCAACATTGTACTGGTTGAGTACCTCTTGGGCTGCTGGACTTGCAGAAGCAGGAGAGCATTACAGCTCAAATGTGCCTGAGGTGGAAGAGAGTTACAACCGTCACCCTGATAGGGCTTGTGCACTCCAAAAGTTGGGTGCAGGAGAAAACTACTAGTTTTTCCCATCGTAAACACTGTTTGACCATTATTTAAGCAATCTGGAAAAATGTATTAATAAGTTTTAATCTATTATTCAGTGTCTGGCAAATTATTATTCTGGGGAGGGGGCTGCTTTTTTCTGTGTTCCTAGATAAAGTATTCCTCTATCAGAAGGATCTATATGCCTATAAGAGGGAAAATTCTCCATTTCTAGAAGATATCTTTTATGAAAAGCTTGCTTCGTTATGTATTTAAATCAAAATGCTCTCTCCATTATGATTACACTCAAATTTCAGTATTCACCGTTAAGAGAACCTCTTCCTTACTATGTATGCAGATTTATAAGGCTCCAGGCACCTTTGAAATAAATTGAAAGCACAGTCATGTAATAAAGCCAAAACCAGAAACTAGCCAAGGAGATCCACCCAGCAACACCCTCGAACACCCTCAGCCTCTTCCCCTAAGCACAGCTTTAGAGCGCTAGTCTTGATCTTGTCTCCGCTTTCTCCACCCTGGTGAAAGCTTCCTGGGGGATTCCCCAGCTAGCAGAGAAGCCGGAGCTATGCGAGTGGCTGTTCGTGATGCAGAAACAGTTCCCGTGCTTGATTTTCTTACCTATCAAACAGCTCATGAGGCGCGCGGCTGTTTGCAATACTGCTCAGCCCATTTCAAGGGGAATATTGCAAAACAAGAGCAGCTCACAGCAGGAGAAAGCAGCACTTAGGGGATGAGCAGAGATTTTAACAACTGAGAGAGATAAGCATGGCAAAACCGTACAGAAATAATGAAGGGGTTGGAGAAAGCAGACTTGCAGCTGCCATTTCCCACTTTGGAACATGGCAATTCAAAACTTCATTTATGATGCTGAAAGGGGGTATAGTCAGAGGACCCCAGAAAAGGAAATGCTTCCTGAACTTGCTGCTGTAGGACACAAGGCCAGCAATTTAAGAACTTCATTAAACAAAGGTCTGGACATTTTATACAGCGAGACCAGAAATTGAAAAAAAAAAAAAACCCAAACTTTTGAAAGGGATAACAAACCTAATGTATACATTTAAAGCAATTTTTAATTATTAAAGAATGTCAGGATGAGGTTAATTGTTGGAAAGTAGATTGGCAATATCTGTACGCTTCTGAGGTATCTCATGCCCAATCTGAGAAAGCATAGCATGTTAAATTTTGCACCTTTCTGCATTTGGTGACTGCTACCTGTGGACTGAGCGTAAAGCCCATTCCCCAGAGCTTTGATTAATCTGTCTGGTGGACATCAGATGTTCAGTATCTTAATGGAACCATTCCCTGCCCTACAAGCTGCAGAAGGTTGAGACTTTTTTTTTTAACAGAACAAAACAGTGTAATTGTGTTGAAAATTAAAACCATTGGGAAATTCAGACAAAAATTTCTGTAATTCTGACAATGTGATGTATAAATAATCTGTTCTGAGTGTTAGCTGTCAAATGCAATTTAAAACATTCCTATATTGAAAAGAAATCAAGTATTAATATCAGAACATTTTCATCATAGGAATCACAGTTTGTTGTTGTAGGGAAAAGCATGCAATACTGAAATTCAGTGACATCATTTTGCGCTGCCCCAGCTTTCAGGGGCCTTACTCAGGCTCCGTTCTTCTGGAGAACACGTGCATGTAGAAGGAAATCTGTCCTGCTCTGAACAGCTTAGCGGTGCATGCGCTTGCATACCTTAACAAGCGCACGCTTTACACAACACTATTACTGCGTTTAGTGTTGTATTTGGGACAAAAGCAGCAGCAGCAGCTTATATCATTCTTTGCATCTGTCATGTCCAACCTAGCCAAAAACTGGCCTCAGCAAATTCTGGCTCGTGGATGCTGTAGGGAGCCCCGGGGGCTCCATACACATGCCTCATCTGTGACCAAACAGGGGCTAAGGAGCCATTTCACAGCGCCTTGTCCTCAGGGTGGAGTCACACTCCTACGACAGCTATGATCATTAGGCTGAAAGCAAAATATTAAAGAGACCAAAGGGACCAATTGGGATTTTCACAGACTGAGTGGCCACTCAGGGGGTTCAGCCAGAAAGAACGATCCTAAGTGTCTAAAAATATGAAAAATGGCAAAAAGGCGACACAAAAATGTTTTTTAATTTGGCCGTAACATTCCAAGCATGACAGCCGTGGGATCTGCCTGGATCAGCTCAAAAACGTCTTTGCGGAACACCACAGAAGCTCACGCAACGCATCAACGTGCACTCCAGCTTTATGGCATAAAGTTACAGAACCGTCTCTGTCACACAAATTCAGATTCAAGACAGCATTACTGTCCCATTGGGATGCAATTGGGATGGGCTGGGTAGACAACAGCCCTTAAAAACTGGAATGATAATATGCAGGTTTTTCCATTCCTATCATTTGTCCTTAATTTGAAAAATTAAATGCTTATGTCCCATTGTTAACTATTCTTAGCACTAATTTCACAATTTAGCCCAGTGATGACCAAATGGCTTCCTTACAGTTTTTTTTCCTCTCAGTTCACAGCTGTCCTGAATTTATTTAGCTTGGTGCTTAGGTTGCATAAAAAAAAGTTTTGTGACTCAGCCTCCATAAATGTTTTCATCGGAAACCTCACTTGACTCAACTACTGCCTGAAGAACACTATCTGTAAAAAGTCAGAGGAAAGAAAGGTAGTCCAGTTCTCTGTTCTGGTTAATAGCTTAGAGTATATTTACAGCATCAAAGAATAATTCAGGTGAGAAGGGACCGCGGGAGGTCTCTAGTCCAACGTCCTGCTCAAAGCAGGGTCAGCTCTGGGATCAGACCAGGTTCATCAGACCCTCAGACCGGCAAGGTTTAGCCAGTCAGGCCTTGAAAAGCCCTGTGGATGGAGAGTACGCAACCTTTCCGGGCAACCTGTTCCACTGCTTGACTGCCCTAATGGTGACAGTTCAGTCACCTTATATCACCTATATATCACCTTTCCCTTATATCCAGTCAGAAGCCCTCCTTCCAATTCACCCTAGACTAAGAGACACAGACAAAAGGGCCATGCTAAAGATGCAGACTTTCTCTCTCCCCTTCATTTTTCAAGCTCGTTTGCATGGGTCCCTTAGTTTTACTTAGCAAACTATTTAGAATTATTTATTATTTCATTTGGGTGTAGCACAGAGAGGGTACCAGTCAGCAGGGAAAGTTTCCTTCTGGAAGGCACTGTATGCACAGATGAGCAAAAGCGCTCACATGAGAAAGCCGTCCATCTTCATACTTTTAAATATTTGGCTTGCATTCCTTCTTTACTCTATTTTCTTCACCAAAATTAAAAAAAAAACCAAAACCACACCTCCTTGAGTTTTACTTACCACTAAGACCATTTCCTACTGTACTTTTCAGAACTGAAATTTTTATAAAACTGTGCTGTATTTATGGGAAAGACTGGTTTGTTTTTCTTACAAAGGGTGAAGGTGAGGAAGTGCTTTCCATAAGGGAAAGCAACACAGTTCTGGGGCAGCCCCGAGTAGCACAAACATTTTCATGGAAAGCAGACTAGCTAGTGAGAAGCTGAACATCATTCCCAGCCCCCCGTGGCCCAGCTCTTGTTACAAGTGAATCTCTGCAGCTTTTTCAGTTTCAGATTGTAAAAAAACCAAACAAACAAACCAACCCACCACCAAAAAAACCCCAATGCGTATCCACAAACCAGGGGAAAAAAAAGTTTCACTGCTCAGTGTCTATGCTACTGAGCATGCAAAGCTCTGAATAAATGCAAAGATTTATTCCTAGCTAGCGCCCACCAAACTTCTTAAAGTACTGAAAGTATATCAAGACTGCTTTTAATAAACAAAACCACTGCTTCTACTTCGAGGTGTCATATTAAGACACATTTAGTTGTGCTCCAGCATTTAAAGCACATGCTTGGATCCCAGCAGTTTCAGTGACATCTTTGCACATGCCTAAGTTTACACAATTACTTAATGCTGTCCTGAAGAGGAATGCTGTCCTGAATTAGTCCTTCACCTTGTTGCTAGGAACTTTTATTTTAAAAACCCTAACCAAAAAACTTGCCGGAGCAAGCCTGCAGTACCAAGCACAGACCGATCCTATTCAGGGGTGGGTAGGAAATGCTCGAAAGTATAGGAGGGAGTAGCCTCGGTCCGAAGGAACGGTGCTGTTTACCCAGCTTGCAGTTACATTGCTGGGACACAGCTTTCAGATAATTCTGCTGAGTATCCCAGCTTGTCTCACATCTAGCAGTGCTGTCCCTTTTAGATACTCTTCATGTCATTTTTGTGTCTCTTTAATTCTTGATTCTCTCTTCCTCTTTTCCTTACTCAAACTGGCAACAAGTGCCAAAAACTGACTGAAAACAGCAGTTCACACTGTGATCCTGGATAAATTACTATACAATTAGCAACATCGCAACGTGAGTTTCAAAATGTTAATGAAATAAAGCTGTTCCTTTAGGAAACTAGATACTTTACAGTTTATGATTTATGGTGACTCTAAATAGGATTGCGAACCATTTACAGTGCCAGATGAAAAATTGCCACTTTTACTAACCAGATACTTCATGCCACTTCTGTAGGAAGTGATGCCTGGCTTGACTAAAATAATCATCTCCTCAGTAGCCTCTCTGTAAAATCTTATCCATTACTAGAAATTGAATCGCAAAATCGTTACATTCTGAAAATCAGATACATTTTCTTCATTATGAGGAGCAGAATGATGCAGCGGACATGACTGGTTTGGGACAGAATGACAGGTAGCTGTATGGTCACAGAGAGTTCTTTCCATGAACTTTGCAGATTCATTTTCTGGCTGGAGAGGTTTTGCTCTCTACTACTGGACATTTCGGGCAAGCACAAGTACACGTAATCAGTATGAAGCCTTATGGGGTAAATAAAAATTACTGCACAAATAAGAAATAATAAATCAAGCCCGAGTTTTAGGTCAATATCCAGAATTAACCTATTTACTGAATGTTCTGTAGATAAGAGATCATTGTTCTTTGCTTTGAAAAGATTTCTGTTTCTAATATGTATTCAGCCATTACTTATCTAATATGCTTTGCTTCCTTTTTATTTTCCTTTCATTGAAAGTGAGACCTAACCCCTTAAAAATCATTTGGACTTGATCCTAAAACACATTGAACACTTCCCAGTCCTTTCAAAAATAATAGGATACAGTTTTCATTTCTCTGAGGTGTTTTTGAAACTCTGAAATCAGTTCAGAAGATCCTATCTTGCTATTATCCAAGACATTGTATTTCTTTTCTTTCGTATTGATCTTTTTGCCTGTGCATGAAATCTCCAAAGCACACTAATAGTCTGTTAGATCCTAAATAAGTTTAGATACAGATACAGCTACAGAGCATGTTCAGCTAACTGCTAGAAACCAGTCTTGTCATTGGTCTTCCACCAGTGTTTTGCATATTTATTGGTAGCTTCCAATTAATTAAAACCAGCCTCTAAGTCAATGGAGTTGGTTAGGTGCTATATACGAAACTTTTCAAGCTACTTAAGCCTACGTGTTTACAGTCTGTTAAAAAACTTCTCCTCCTCTTCAGTACTCCCTGTCTGGAAATGTTGTACTTTGCAAAAGCTTTTTAAAAAAAAAAATACCTTTACAGGCCACAAATATTACCTAGCAGAGCAGTTCTTGCTATCCTTTGAAATCCTCCACTCTCTCCTCTCAGACTGTAGATTGTTTGAGAGTGGCACTGTCTTTTGGTTCAGAGTTTGCATATCAGCGGAACAGGGGAAACTTTTCTCCATGACAAGGGCTTCTGTAAGCTAACAGCACAGAGAAATACAAGTACCACGTTAGACCTCTTGAGCTTACACAATAAATTTGATTAGCCTGGAAGAAGGCTTAACGTCGCAAACAGAGGTTTTGGTTATTCAAGCTGACAACAATCATAGTAGCATAAATGATAATAGGATTGGTAAAATTATCAAACAAGTTATTTTAAAACACTTTAGCTTCGGAATTTTAAGCAATTCTCCCCGTTATCCTACTGGGAAGAAATGAGTGTGCTTGTAGAGGTTTACTTTTCCTCCACTATAAATAGACCGTCTCACGAATACTTAGGTACCCATCTCTTTGCTTTACCTTTTGGTTCTATTCTTTGCTCTTGGCATTAATTATTTTGATATAATTAGTCTCCCCTAGAGTAATCTTCTGTCAGTTCATCTCTTGCCTCATCAGTTATTGGAAGAGAGCACTTCATGAAGAGCCACTAGTCAGTTTTTTGCCACCCAGCAGATGAAGCAGCATGGCATGGACTTTCCCCCCCAAAGTGCACAGCTGCAAAGCTGAGTGGACAATCACACTGGAATTAAATCCATCTGGAAAACATTTGAGGCAGCAAGACATCTATGAAAACTTTGAGTGTGATTGACAGCTTTTTCCAATAGCTTTGATAGAAGTCTAAATTGAGAAATCTCTTCTCCCATCCTGCAAGAATTTATTATGAGTAAAATTTATTTTGACCAACCAATATTGGCCTGTATTCAATAGCATATGAGGCCCTTATGTTCCCCTGTAGGCTTGTGCTCATTAGTTAACCTCTGCAATGGTCATGGAAAGGACAGATTAGACTTTAATCAAACATTTAGGACTTTCTACTTAGAGCTAGAGACAACTGGGCAATGAAACAGTTACGCTGAGCAAAGCACTGACAATGTTCTGGACATCCCTCAGAAATGCCGAGATGCGGACAGGCTACGTATCCTTGGCATTTAGCTCATACACTCACTTTGCACAAAAATCAAAATCTGGGACCTCGTGCCTTTTAAAGGGGGAATGGAATAGACTGAAAACCAAGCAAAATACCTTCTGAAAAAAAGATGAAGAGAAGGAAGGGCCTCAATGCTACCTTTTCAGGAAGGATGGCGAAAGCTTCCCACTCATCTTTCTTCCTGGAGCCAGGAGCGAGAGAAACATCTCATGCCACAAAGTATTAAAAAAACTTGTCCAGTGAATCTGTCAGGGCGTGTTCCTTCCCTTCCCCATGGTAGCTACAGAGCCGATTCCTATTTATTCCTGCAGGTCTCTGGAGGCAAAAAGCCTGCTTTGGATGGGCATCTGTACTAACAGTTGTCCCAGAGTAGATCTCCTCCTACACGGATACTAGGCTCCACACGGCTGCTGCTTTTCACTGCCTGCCAGTGACCCGGAGCCAAAAGACTCGCCTGACATTGAGCAATTGCTCGTACTAGTGTACCCCTCGGAGGGCCGAAATGGTTAATTCCTCAATGTCCTTGGCTATACTGCCTACTTCACATCAACATGTTCTGGGGAGCGCCCACACTTTGTCACAACCACAAATAGTTTCAAAAACAACAATTTTCTTTAATTCGGTTGTAAACTACTCTCTCAGGAATTTCATCAACTTGCAGAGAGTAGAAGGGATTGTCAGAGGAGCTTCTTGTCCTTTCATGACCATCTTGCAAAAGCTGATTTTCTCACCAAACTGTGTTTTGACAAAGTGTGTTTGTCTCCCAGTGCTCACTTACCTGTGTTCTGTACATTTTGAGATCGTCTCGAGACTTGCACAGCACTGTATCTATTTTAGATTGTTTTTATTGGCAGCTAGTGTATACTACCATGCACCCACGTGAACAAAATTACAGAGCCCAGACAACTTTTGTACAGAGTTCCTTTGGCCACAGCTTCTCTGTGGGTTTCATTTGGCAGAAGTGATATCAAGCAGAAGTCTTTCCCTCAGCTTCTGATGTAAACTAAAATACACCTTATAAATAGAAAATACAGGCGCTGAGAGCAGCGCCTTTGGGCAAACAGCCACCTTTGGGCTATGGGAAAAATTCAGTTAGATATGATTCATAAATATAATGAATAGGGTGCCATAAACTCGCTTTGCTGTTCACAAAGGCGCATTCTCTGCCTTGAAAAATTAGAAGGGCAGAACCCAGAGGAACAGGGAAAGAAAAACAGGACGAAAAGTAAAAGTGGGAAATTTAGGGGGGGGGGGGGGGGGGGGAAGTGGGCTTGAGTTGTCAGAGTGGAAGGTATAATTTTGACCACCATCAAACAATGGAGTAAACCAAGGGGCTTTGTTAGGCACTGAATCCCTCTACATCTGACTTCTGATGAGCTCCAGGTTTAATTTTGCAAAACTTGAAGGGTAGTACATTTCAAAAAGAAGTTAGTTTGTTCTTGAAGCTCTAGCGTAGTTGAAGGTTCCTATTGATTACAGCTGGAGCAAGCTTGTGCTGACTGTGTTTTCCTGGCAGACTCTCATTTGTAAATACCTTTCATCTCATCCAGCAGTGATAATGATGTGCTTAGATGATGTGGCAGCAATTATTTAGCTGCTGCGTTAGGTTTTCTACTTCGTGCTAGCCAAGTACCCTAGAGTCAGACCATAGAAAGGGATGCTTACATTTCATTAAATCTTAGGCTTTCTTCCGAAGAAATCATACCAGCACTATTGTAGTTTAAGTAGGCATTTCTTTCTTCACTCTCACTGACAAATTTGGAAGCAAAGGGCCCTATTCCACCATATTTAGCAAGTTTAAACACATTACAAAATAACCTTGTTATCTGATAGCACACCCCAAAGGAAAACCCCTCAAAACTTCCATTTTCCCAGGTTTCTGAGCATCCTACCTACTGAACAAAAGACGAAGCAGAAAAAAGGGGGCGGCCTCGGTTACTCTCTGAATGGATTTACACACTTGCTTAATACCATGTAAATACTGGAAAATAAAGCATGGATCTTGTCAAACTTAAGAACCTAGCAAATAAGGAGCATTAGAAACAGCACTGATAGCAAATAGAGCTGAAGTATCTACTGCCAAGTCAGTGAGAGATCCCATGTCCTGCCTGGCAATAGTCTAAATACATCCTTTCTCCCACTTCATGTGACATTTTCAGGCCAGCAATGGTGTGTGTTAGTTTAATATTTTAAAACTGGAACTTTACTGGTATTTGGCCTACTTTTTTCTATTTATTTTCTAAACAAATGATAGCCACTCCCTTCTCAAACTAACCTTTTAAGCTTCGCCAGAAGTCTGTGAAGATCACAAGGTATTGAAAAAAAAAAAAAAATCACATGCTGAGGCAAACAAAAGCAGGTTGCTCCATTTCACCATCCCAACAGCCCTGCGAGCAGACTTCAGGAGTACTCTACTTACTCTAGGAAACACTGCCGAAGTCTCATTTTCAGTGAAAAGTGCCAGGATTATGGTAGCACAGCATCTATTCTGAGGCAAACCCATGTAACTTCCCAGCCAAAGACCGGGGAGGCGGAGGGGGGGAAAAAAGCTGTCCCAATTGCTACTTCTACTTGATTGCTTAAAGGCAGCTGGGAAGTCAGATCCTTAGCCTGAGAGCAGAGTTGATCACAATCTCAAGGCAAAGTAATTTTGGAAGAAAAAATAGCTCTCTCTTCCCAAGGAAACTTCTGGTTTTTAAAATGTTAGTTTTTATTTATTACTGGCTCATTGAAAGAACAAAGTATTTTTTGGTGTCTTTTTTCTTTTTTGTTCCCAAACACAGGAAAAAAATGTGGCTAAACCCCAGAAAAATCTCAGTTTGGGGCCAAAAATAATAATAATTTTCAGTTTTAAGATTTTTTTTTGTCAGGTTTTTGAAAGAACAACAAATACTTCCCAAGCACCGCTCCAACTTGCAATCTTCAGTAGACTGCACACCCTCAACTTATTTCGGTTACCCTCCTCGTCCATCCCCCCTTCGCCCGCAGCCCACCGTCGCCTCCCTTGGGCTCGTGTCTCGCTCTCGCCACGTCCCGGGCACGCGCAACCGCAGCAGGACACGTTCTCCTGCGCTACGCGGGGCGCCTGGCACCACCTCCGCGCTTGCTATTTAGGCATTCTTCTAACAGCTCCGTTATACTTTGAATCGGAAAAACAGCAGCAAAACACAGACCTTGGCAGGTACTTACCAGCTCTCCGGTCAAAACGTGAGCATCGAAAACGCCTTGGTGATCTAACCAGATCACACTGCTAGGCTTGAATTAGAACGAAGTGCTTGATGAACGCTATTTCTGTAAGCGAAAAGCGGCTGCATTAATAGCGTTCTTACGTATGTACCTTGCTTTTTCCCCCCCATTCTTTTCTTTAGCCTCCACTTAGTCACCTCTATCATGATACATCTTTTGAATTTTGATGTTCATTTTTCTTCCTTCATAAATATTCATACGGCCTTTTTTTTTTCCTTTCACCTTCAAAGAATAGATTTCTTTTTCCCTGGTGCCTCTGCCTCTCTTTTGATCCTGCCTGGCTTCGCCTCTTGTATCTGTTCTCTTTCAAACAAACAATTTTTAAAACTTCATTTTAAGCCTTCTTCATGTTAAGAATTACATGGAAAATTGGATTTTCCACTTAAGTTCAAATGGAGAGCCAGCAAATGTGAATTCTTAAGGCAAGACAGACAAACAAAAATTTACAAGATACTGTTCCCAGTGGTTTTGTTAGATCAGTACCACATAACACTGCTTGTTTGTAGCACAGTCAAACCAATATTGCCACAGGAATCTTAAGTTTCGCACATCCATTTCACTGCACTTGAACTGTGCAACCTGAACATTGTGTTTTTCTATCCCAGCTCTTCCAATCCCCTCCCATCCCTGGAGTATATTTTGGACCAAATCAACTGATGTGTCTTTTTTAAGTACTATTTCCATAATTTGCTTTTATTGTTCTATCATTGAAAAGTTGTAGAAGGCGTGAAAGGGAATTTCTTTTAACCAGTTCATTTTTTCTCTCATGAGAAGGTACAATGCCCCCCAACTATACTTTGAAAGTAAATAAGTTTTAGATACATTTCTTCAAAACGAGGCATCTGCGGGTGCAGAGAGCAACACGCTAGAAGTATCACATAACCACGTAGGAAAAATTCATAACTAAATAATGCCTTCAAAGGCATTTCTGAAGTTGGAACAGCATCAGGAATCTGCTTATTTACGTAGGGAGCTGTGGAGATTGCAGCATGTTGGTACTGCCAACAGATAGGATGATTAGTGCTAAAAACAATATCATCGTTTAGATAAGCCTTCTCCTTCTGATAGTTGCTATTGAACTCGACTTGAACTTAAATGTTCTGGGCTTGGGAACTACAGTTATAATTCCTAAACCAGCTCATTCAGCCCGCAAAAGCTGAAGGAGAATAGGATTTTATTGATAAAACATTCCCTTTTATCAAATATTTTAAGTCCCTTCTCTTATATCTTAAGTCCCTTATGTCTTAAGATCCCTTAAGTTAGCAAAGTGTGCACTGACAAGCTATGCATTCACTACCCAAAAAAAAAAAAAAAAAAAAAAAAATCAGGCTATTGTATTTCAGGCTAGGGCTGGGTATGACATAGTTGATGATCAAGTGCATCATTTGCTCGCTCTGTTAATTTTGTTCGGTGGATAACCAGCTGCCTTTACTGTCAGCCCTGCAGACCACAGTAGAGCTGCACAGACAGAGCAGGTTTTCGGACCGCATCCCCCATTGCGGCACCTTTGCCAGCAGCTCCCACGTGGAGATGCCTCCCTCACCGTAAGGAGACACTGGTTCCTCACATGAGGAACGGTCTGATTAGGACTAAGCCAGTTGAAGACATGCCAGCATACAAGAAAAGCAAGATTTTTTTTTTTTTTTTTTGCAGGAACTGTTTTCTGTGTTATCTCAGACTAAAAGTTGATTTTTAAAAAGTGTGCTCTGAAGCACACTTCTTAGGTAGAAGTTTGTGTTTTCCTTCGCAGGGACCCAGCAGCTGCCAGTGTAAGTGCTGTGAAAAGGCTTGCAGAGATTTAATGAGTGATTCTTCAACTTCCTAATTAAAAACCACAATGAGCTTTCAGGCCTTTATTTCCCTAATATTACAGGTTGTAGCAGTAATATTTTGTTCAGTCAAGCCTAGCTAAAGGAAAATGCTTATGAGGTTTCCAAGGAGAGAAATAAACAAAATGGAAATGAATAGGGAACTTGGAACTTTTAAGTGTACATAATTAAGAAAAAAATACATCCTTCAGATAATTCTGGAAACTATTAGGAGATATTCATAATTCATAACCAGTTGTTTGGTTTTCTTTCAAGCAAGGGGGCAGCTTTACATCAAACACTGACTAGCTTTTCCATTAACTTAAATAAACAAACCAGTATGCTTCAAGTTAAGTGAACATCTTTTTTTTTCTTTTTTAATAACTGAGTGAATTAGAAATAAGAACAAGATTTACTTTCAAATAGGAAATTAGTTTGCATGCTATTTCTTCATGTTAAAAATACTTTGGAACACTCACAAAAACAATGTTAAGCTGAATTTATGGAAATGTTCCATATCAGTTTTGAAGATGATATGCCAGATGTCGGGGAGAACTCTTTCATCTGCAATAATGGAATAGTTTAATCCACCCTTGTTGTTTTTGAGTATAGTCCAAGTGTATTGGTCATCATGGGTGGGTGATCCTCACTTAGGCAGGCATGAACCAAAAAGCACAAAGTTGTTAGACCTCTAGCATAAAGTCACAAGAAAGCAACAGCAGGAAATACTCTACTGAAAGTAAAAATAAGCTATTGCAAGGCAAATCAAAAAGTTTACCATTATGACAACTCACATTCTGAAGCACTGTGAGGCTTGCAGATGCATTGCACTGAATTACTGGATTGTAACTTGAAAGCAAGTATGGCTCCATTTATTGCCCCAGGAGAAATAAAGCCAAAAATACAAACTTTAAATTAATACAGATCAAAATCATGGCATATTTTTCTTTTTGATGAGCAGGAAGACTAGTAGTTAACATTGTGGTCTTCTATTGGGAATAAAGTACTCTTCCTTTTGAGAAACTTGAGACACAAAGATAATATATATAACAGGTGTTAATGCACCTGTGTTCTTGTTTTAAGGATACATGTTGAAGTAACAGTGGATAGAAAATACTATTGTTAAATGTCTTTTGGGAATAGTTTTTGTGGCCTTGTATCAGACTAACATTTTTGTCATATTAGCCGTACCACTTTTATTTGTAATAATCATTTTAATTACTGTATTACTTGAACACTGTTTTATGTGTCCCATCCATTGAATTCGCTATGGTTGTGATTTGATAATGAAGTATATCTTTTTATCAGAGCACATTCCTACAAGCTGTGTTGAACCATGGCTTGTACTGGTGGGGCCTGGCAAAGTACAGAGCACAACAGAGGAAAAGTTGTACTAAGCATTAGGCTTTTTAACTTGCCGTACCATTTCCAGCATGGACAGCTACTGTGCAGAAGGCATAGGAGCAGAACACGTTTGGGCACTGATTCGGGTGAAGCACCCTTACCTTGTCACCTCTGAAATGCTGTCCCGAATATAACGATTATAAGTATTGTCTTATGTTAAGATACATGGTAGAAAAAGCATGTTCAGTTGCATATGGCATCTCAGTCTTCAAAGTCAAAAAAATAGATCTCAGAATTAAAAGCCATTTACCTGTTGCAGTGTAATTTACAGGCTGCACAGCATACACTAGAGAAGGAAGGTAGCATCACAGAGGGAGGCAAAGTGGAGGAGAAAGGAAGTAATGCATCAATTCAAAGCTTCATTCATTTTTTTTTTTCCCCCCTTTTCAGCTGCCTGCCACTCCCAAACAAACGTGGGAGATGTTCTAGTGCTGAAAGCTATGGCTAACTCCTTTATTTAGCTATTCTATGTGATAAGTCAATTCAGTTTGGACATACCAAAGACAATGCATAATTGTGACAAAGTACTGCAGTCCCGACTTGATTATTACAGCTTGATCCCTTGCTAACTCTGTTGAATAAATAGAAGGATGCTTTTCCTGTACCTTCATATTCATGAAGTCACTGTGGTTGGGTAACTTTCCCAAATTCATGGTAGGTACTAACACGTTTGCAGTCCAAATACAGAAATCATGCAAGGAACAAGAAGTTGCACTGCATTTGATTTTTCTCTTTTTTTAAGATTTTCTACATTAATACTTTGCATTACTTGTATTCGTTGTGCCGTGATGTCCAGGAGTACCAAAAGACAAGTCGACTGGGAGCTTGCTTTGCTGTACTCCCAAAATTTGAGAGGGGAAATATTTCGGCACACCAAAAGAAGTCATGCTGTTTTTCATGAAAATCTCATTAATTTAAACATTCTACCTCACGTATTTGCTTAAATGTAGGTCTTGGCTCTTACATATATTTTTCCTGTGCAAACAAGTATTTGTGCAGGTTACCTTCGCTCAACTGTGAAAACTTGTTACCAGGGCGATCAGTCCAATATACTTAACATGAAAGAGCCAAAGGAAAATGTAAAAGGGAAGGAGAAAAACCAGCAATAAAGAGGGAGTTTATGGGCTGCTACAGTTGTACAGAATTATAGACGCTACCTCATGACACTACTGGATAGTGACTGCACTGTTAGAGTGCAGGGCTCTACGTTAGCAGGTTTTGCCACTCCAGAAGTGAGAAATTTCTCCAAATATTTAGTTTTTCGGTACCTACTGACCTGATGTTATGTAACAGATTTTCTGCTGGTATTTACCACCGCAAAGCACAGCCTCCCAACACCAATGAGTTAAAAGTTGTCTGGGCATCCAGCCCAGATGAATAACATCCCAAATGTTGAAGGAAGTAGCAAGGGAAATAGAAAAGCCTTTGACAGAAATTGTTGATAGCTTGCTAAGGCTGGGGAGGGAACCAGGGAATTTGGAGGTTGCTAATGTTGTTCCTATGTGTAAGAAAGGATCAGGGAGGATCCAGGAAACAACATAGCAGTGAGTTTGGCTTCAGTTGCAAGAACTATATAAGAAACATAAATAAGACAGAATACTTAATTTGGTAAAATAAAGCAAGCCCGTATTCATGGAAGAACCCTAGTGCTCTAATTTCTTCAAGTATTTTACCTTCAGCTGCTTATTTCTGAAAAATACTAATATAGGTGTCTTACAGAAGGAAAGCTAACAAAGTGGACAGAAAGTGAAAGGTTTTACAGAATCCTGAAGTAAAGTGTCCACGATACCTGCAGTACCTTGCAATCATTGTACGCCTGACATCAGACTCACTGGTGCCATTGCTCACGTGGGAGGCAGTGTTTTCAGTTCAGATGAATCTATTAGAAAAATACACCAAGCCATTTTCTGGTCTCACTCACACTGAGAACTCAAAAAAATTTAAACTGAATAACTAAAATATTTATCATTTACATTCAAAACAATTTGAGAGCAGCTTCACTGGAGTCAATGACAAGTGCAACACTGACATCGGTGGAATCATTCTGGGTTTGGATTTGTATAAACCATTCAGAAGCTGGTCCATTGGCACTGCTCAGTGGGGGCAGAAGTAAGAATTTGAGTCCCATAAGGTCATTTTAAGAGTCCACTTTTTGATCTGGTGGAATATTCTGCTTATAAGTTTGCTACAGATCAGAATAGAGAAAGCAACCTACAAATATTTTGTGACTTGTTTGAACAGATGAATATATATATACACAGAAGCAAGGAGAGCATGAAGATGCTGTAGTGAAGTGCAATATGTTGAGAGCCAGTGAGCAGCAAGAAGCTGAGCACTTCAATTCCAGGATTAAGACATACTTGAGTTAGTTAAGAATGCCGTTCTCCAGCTCTGAGCACAACATGCAGGTATGAGCTAGAGGAGGAAAAGTTTAAGTGGCTTATTTAAGATGAAGGATAGATGTGGATTGATTTTTTCCTACAAAAGTTTGAAGCACCGGTGAAATGCATCTCACAAATTTATGTACTTTCTCATAATGATACAAAGAAAATTACAGAGATTAAGATGTTGCATAAGAGAGCAAGCAGCATGAGTCAGGGGGTTTGGGAAAAATGAGTCACAGCATGAAGGGAACAGAGCCAGGTTTGTAGCTCAGAAAGAGAGACTAGGAAAGAATTTTATGGATGTAGATAAGAGCCTGACAGAATGCATTGCAGTAGAAAAACTAACTAGCTCTAAAACAGGGAACCGTACGCTAGATTTAGAGAAAGCTATAGCTAAAAAGCAGGTCAGGCAAAATTTTTGTACACAACTGGTGGTTGAAATATAGAGCAGGCTGCCAAAGTCAGCAATGGAAGGACATAATTGTGTAAATCACTTCAAGAGGGAGCGCGGGTACATTTTTGGAAAATGAGAGAATCACTGGGTATAGCTATTAGTGAGGCTTGTGGAATTAAAACTATGAAATGCAAGTTGATTTATATTTTGAAGGAATACAAGAGCAGGCTCTGCTGCCCTCCACGGTTCTTGCATTATTTCTGTAGCACCCTGCAAACTTCAAACAGTAGCCTATGCAAATCAGAGCATTATCTTAACCGGCAGGTAGTTCTCAATATGAAAGTTTCTAAAATGGACTTTCTAGAATAGCCCTGGAGATTACTGCAGAAGGCGGTACTTATATTAGGATGAATCATTGGGGTCTGATGGCCATATTTACCAGAGTACAGTTGAGGACTTCCATAAGCATTTCTGAAAGAGCAGTGTGGTTTACATGTAATTTAACTGGGAGACCAGTGTCCTTAATGTTCCTCCCGCCACTTCTCTATTGACTCTGACTCTTTACATCAGTTTAAGATTTTTATATAGCAGTAATCATTGCAACTTGATAGAGGACCATACCACCTAACCCATTTGGGGAATGGTGAGGTTTGACCAAGCCTGAGCCTGTGCGAAAAACAGAATATGAGATTCATATAATTAAAGACTGTGTTGTGATACTTAATAGATCTGAATTCAGACAACCCAAATTGTGTGTTTTGCAATCCCCCATGTACTTGACTTTGAAACCGTCACATTCTTTCAGTGCAGTATTCTGGATGCAACACCTATAAACAACATATGGAAACTAAAGTACTCAAGCCAAACACATTTAACAAGTTTTGTTAATTTTTTTATAACTAAAGTCCAAACAAATCACATAATAAATTTGCTTTTGAGTGGCCTATTGAAAGGCTGCATAATTATCTGAGTTCAATTACAGTGATCAAGACACTGAAGGTAACCCAGCTCCATTTTCAAGTAAGATTGATCTGCAGAAGGATTGTTAGAGACACCCAGGCTCCTTTTCAAAGGAAATTTTCCAACTACACAGGCTGTAACTGTCCAGAGAATAACTGTCTGGGAGTAAAAGTGTGAGCAACATCTGAGGTCAGACTCAAAGATACAGTGAGTTTAAGGATTAATCTATATTTCACAGGTTGCATGCATCAATAATCAAATACCATTCAGGTTGGTTAACAATTTAATACAAACTTACAGCTCTTGTTTATCTGTAGCGAACAGCACAACCTTTTAAAATGGTAGCTGAGATTAGAAAATTGAAAGAAACAAAGGGTAATGTTAGAAGATAATTTTCAATACAGGTTACTAATGTAATTTAAATTGCCTACCTGGGTGAGCAAATGTATGTGTAACATACAGAAATGAAATTTAAACAACAAAGTTGATGAGGATTGAGTTGAGGGTGTTTTCAGGTACAGCTTACAAGATACCTGCTTAAGGTAGAAGTTTCAGCTGTGGCATCAGTTGTCAAAACACTCAGGGAAACCAACTTTATCCTGGTGACGCTAAATTTGGAAAAGAGGATGCAGAGGAAAGATGCTCAAGAATGAGCTTGTAAAAGCCCAATATTTTCTTTCTAGATCTGTTTCTTATACTGCACTCATCACTGTGGTATCTTGAGTGCTTTCCAGTAGTGCATTAAGCAACATGACAAACATCTGTCACATGTTTGTTCTTTCACCCTCTCCCCAGAGACAAGTGTGTGCAGTGGAGTGTCTTGTTTTAATTTTTTTAATTGTTATAAATACACATGCACGTAACATCATTAAACATTCACGCTAAAGAGGAGAGGTCAGACAAATTTATCTTGCTCTTCGGATTAAAGCTGGTGAGCTCTGCGATGGTCCTGTAGAAGTTCCTATCACACCCTTGCCCCAGACTGCTGTGTCTTCACAGATACCAAATCACTCTGCTCATGGGTGTCTGCAATAGGCAGAAACCAAAAGTATGGATTCCCAATACCCTCATTTGCTCTTCACACTTAAGTCCAGGGATTTTTGTCAAGAAAGATTAAATGGGATGAGATAGTAGGATTTAAGGAAAAGCACACGCTTTGTATAACTGCGCTCTCATCCCAGCATTACTGCAATTGATACAGACTAAAAGCAGGAATTGATGCAGCTTCCAGATCACTGTCACAGAATCAGAGGGCACTGTGCAAGTTATGATAAACAAGCTAGGAATCTAATGGATTGGAAAAGTCCGATTTAAACTGCAAAAAGAAGTTCTTAGAATAATGGAATGAAGACCTGGGAGTTACTGATTTCCATACAGAGGGGACATAACTGGGAAAACAGTCTGGAAGCTTCAGATCAGTCAGACCCTAAATAATTGCAGATAGACACTCTACCCGTTCAAGAACCACGAACACATAAGTGGGAATCCCAGATCAATATTAGCACCGCCAGCGTAAGATTACGTTATTTCATATGGGGAGAAGTGTGTGCATGTGTACTGGTAGATAACTACCTGTGCCACCTCGGAGAAAAACGGAGCTGATCTGCCTCATCCCAAGGAGACCTCCAGCATCGATGTTGCTTCCTTCCTATGACTTCCACTCCTTTATTGCTCTAATAACTCTCAGGACAGTTAGAAAAAAAGACTGTTTCTCTAATGGAGGATGATTCAGGTCACATCAAGTGCCAAAAAGCTGAAAACTTCTCTCTGGCCCTCGCTCACCAAAAGCATAGATGCAAAGATCTGTGCAGCAACGTCACATTGCAAAATCCACCAGCGCTTCTTTCTGTACTCCACAAGGGCTGGGCTGCTTCTGGTATCGCACCAATACAATTCACATTTGGCACCGCTTTCAGCACTGAAATCTTCCACTCGCTTCCTCACCCTTGTATCAGTCACAACAGTAGACATATCTGTAATTATTGCAATACCAGAGATTTCAGGACTGACTGTTCCAGCACTGAAACCTTTCTAGCTGCCTGTTGTTCTCCTCCCACAATATTTTCCTTGAAGCACTTAAACATGATCTTCAGGCCATCAGCCTTCCCCTAACATTACTGATTTCTTTGCACAGATGCGAGCAGAACTGCTCCAAGCATGGCAACCTACTGCCCTTCCCCAGTGAAGGCTACAGGCTGCTCTCCTGTCCGCCTTCACTCCCCACCTTAGACAGTTCAGTAAATCCACAAAATAAAGGAGGGTTGGTGTTTTCAAAGAACTCCCATCGATACTTCATTCCATGTATCTGTTTCCCTAGCTTGCCTAAGAACTCACATCTCAACAAAAGCCATCCAGCAAAACCAGCCAAAAGAGCAAAAAATACCACGACGATGCAGAGTAGCAACACTGATAAAGCTCTTCTGAAGTCCACCAAAATACACCACACACCTATATGCATTTTCACAGCATGTAGAAGAGACAGGACGTACAGTCACAGCTAATATGCAACCCAGTTCAGGATCCTAACTTGAGTAAGAAGCTTAGGAGAGCTCTAAAGGATTCCTTTAAATGAGTCTCAAGAAAAGGTTGTTCTTACACACACAGATCTTTGTGTCCATAACATCAAATCGGCCAAGAGTTTCCAAATGAGGAGGCAGCTAGCAGTCAAACAGTATTTTTGAATAAATGTTTTTCTTGCAAACTGAACTTACCATTGGAAAAATCAAAGACCTTGAGCACGTAAGTCAATCGAGTTTGCTTCATTTTAGCTGGTGTAGCTTATTATTCCATAGAAATTAAGCTAAAGAGAAATCAAGCTGTGGATGCAAATGGCAACATAAGGACTTAATGCATTTCAACTAATTCATCTTGAAAGGTAACTCAAGTTTACTCATATATGAAGTTCCTAAAGATCAAATCAATTTTCTTTGTTCCAGTATGCTCTGCAACAAAAAGGATTTGAACTGTATGAGTATCACAGCCATTTTATTTTCAACTTTTCTAGAAACTAGAAGTACACGCAAAGCCCAGTGAAGTCTCTGCAAAGACTTGCACTGAACTCCACCGTGCTTTGGCTCAAGCGTTTAATGATGTGTCAGGTTGGTATGAGGCAGCCAGCTAGAGTCCCTGAAAGTCTTTACACCTGAGAATGTGCTTTTCAGCTGTCAGTGCAGAACAATGCAGTCAGCAACTCCTGCATCAACACAGCAGCTTCAGGACTGATACTATGCAGAAATGCAAAGAGCAGGCTAACATAAAAGGACTTTATTTTTCCTGTCAGATAATGAGAAGATAGGTATAAAATATTCGGACATTTGGGGAGAGGGCAAACATTGAGAATTCAAACTGTTGATGGTTTATTTTTTATTGAATCTTGTGGTCAAAATTGTTTTCATTTGCTATGAGAAAGAATCCATCATTTTTTCCAAAGCACCACCCAGAATCTGCCACTGGTGATGTTCTAATGTCCCCAGTGCCTATACAAATAGAGAGGTCAGCTGAGATTTGTCAACTAGAGATCATAAGTTTTAAGGAATTTGTTTATTCAGCCTAGAGTCTCCAAATTGTGTACAATGCCAAAATTTAAAAGTCCTTTCACTGTACTGTGTCAGGTTACAATAAAAAGCTTTCCATCCATTTGGGACATTCAGATGAGAAAGCAAATTGCAATTCCATTTTAAGCAACCTATTTGTCAGCACATGCAGTTTAATTATAATTAAGTACCTCCAGGAGTTACAACGAATAGGCAAAATCAAAATGTTGGTGTTATGCTTGTATAAACCTGCATTTAATGTGAACTAAAAAGCTGCCTGAATTACACTGAAAAGTGTCGGTCCGGTATTTGCATTTGTAGCTGTACTCTTCAAATACAAACATACGTACACTGTTTCCAAAGACTTTAATATATTGACTGAATTAGGGGAATTTTCTTGGGAATGACAAGAGGCAGATCTTCTCCTGATGAGAAGGCCACCACGTACCAAGTTCCAAGTCCCTGTCCAAAGTATGGAGCACAGGAACCATGCGGAAGAGATCACCAGAGTCTTTTTAATATTAGCAAAAGAACATATTTCTAACTCATCTCATTCTTGAGAGGGTTGAACTACATTTGCTGAAGTTTTCCAGAGTAATTCAGCATGCAACAAACAATCAGCGGGGGTGGGGGGGAACAAACACAACACAAAAAAACCCCAAAAAAGTCAAATGATTGAAATATGATAAAAATGTGATAAAGTTGCAAGAAGTTTACAGAAAGTTTTATAGTTCTGAGTACAAAATATTAATGGTATTTCTGAAAAGTATCTGATTGTTTAAAATAACCACATCTGAAAATATTTCCAAATGCAGTATATCAGAATTAGAAGCTATTAGAAATCTGATAACATTTTGTCCTGCAAACAGAATAAGCATTGAGATGACATCCTTGGACTGTATTTGAACTTTGCTGCCTTCACTTTTAGGTAGCTTGGAGATGGGTAAAGCATTTCAACAGGCTAAATATTTTAAGTAAACTTTATGACTAACATTGCATTTGCTTTTTTAATAAAGATATAGATGAATGTGCAACTGGAACCCATAACTGTAGAGCTGACCAAGTATGTGTAAATTTAAGAGGGTCCTTCAGCTGCCAGTGTCCTCCAGGCTATCAGAAACGAGGGGAACAATGCGTCGGTAAGTGTTGCTCTAGACTAAGTTATTATTTTCTACAGTTGCAAACTTGATACTGACTATAAAGCATATAGGTATGTGTACTGTAAAATAGCTGTATAACTTTGAAATGCAATGGATTTACCACTTTATCGCAATGACCATTCACTAAAACGTGGAATTAGAAACTATTCTAAGTATAATCAACACTTGGAGTTGAACTTCACAAGATTACTTTTCCTAAGTTACCGTTGTGTTGTTTGTATTGGGGGATTGCCTAATGTCCCAGATAGAGTCATAAGTCTACTATAGCAGCAAACTAAAGCACGTCTTTCCACTGAGCTCGGTGAGCCTTGACTCCAGCTCTGTAGGACAAAGCGCTGCCTTCACCCGGACCTAATCCCCGCTCTGCAGAGCCCCCTCGCACAGCCTGTTTCGGTACTCGGTTTTATGAGTGTAAATGAAAGAGATGGAAACTCTGAACGCAGGTATACGATACTTGCAACTTATAAACCACTACGCTTTGTTCCTTGTGCCAAAGTAAACTATCAGCACCCTTGGGACCTATACAAATATAGCATTAAATTAAATCCAAGTGCAGTGTAAACACTGCATCTCTCCTATTCCATCCTCATTTGGGCACATTATGCAAAAGTGCCATTACTCTGCTCCCGCAGTCCTCCTCCAGCCTTTAACACCTCTTTAATCGAGATTTCAATGGATGAATTGCTTTCATAGGCACTCCGGCCTTAAGCCTTAGGTTTGTCAGAGATAAAAACAACTATGAAATAAAAGAATCAAATATATACATCATGAGGTGATATAAGAGGTGGTCTTGAATAAGACACAAGACTGGTTTTATGCAGCCTAGGAGAAAAGCTTTTTTTTTTTTTGTCCTCAGCAAAACAGGAACAAGAGAATTTCAGGTTTTCCTCTTTTTCTGTGTTAGGGATCCTGCATTTGAAAGCATTTAAGAATTTTTTTATTTTTAATCTCTTTCAAAAACCCTTGCAAAGGCTATAGGTAGTCACTGCCTAATGAGCACAAAGAAAACTGGGAAAATTTCAGTATACATCTAGACTAACTTAAATTTCAGGGCATGGCTCTTTCTGTAGGGTTCTGAGCCAAAGGCTATAGAAATCAACCCAAATATTCTTATCTCTATCCCAGATGATGTTGATCAGGGCCTGGAACTGACAGATTGACACACACAGATGTATCTGATTTTGCCTCAATTCTCTGTGCAAGAATAGGATGAGTAGTTTGGAACGTAGGTGGAGGAATAGTTTTGACAAGTCATTGATTTTTTTTTTTATTTTAAATATCTGGGATTTATCTAGATTTTTCAGAGCAGGTAAAGTATATTACTGCTACGCAATAGCACTTTTAATGTCAAGACCTGTGGTACCACCTGAAAGTCTCACGGGACACATACTACAGCACTTGAAAGAAAAGAAGCAGAATGATACAGCCTTATATCTACACGTGAATGCATTTTTGCATCTAAGTCTATACATGAAGATGTCTGGAAAGTGAAATTTCCCTTCTCCTATTTAGGTCAAAACCAAGAATAACACCTGTGTTACATATTACACACTGACCTAAATTATAAGTACATCCCTACACTTAGTACTGTCAGCATTTCAGAATAAAGCCTGTCTTTGGGGATTTTTATAACAACTTAGCCAGAAAATGTTCTTGGGGCCAGATCTTGATAGAGGTTCTCCATATGGGAGGAAATGTTTCTCAAATTTGAAAGAAATTTTTCCAGACTATTTTGGCTTCAAGGTAGAGGGAGAAAAGGACTCATTTCTAACAATTGACTTTTAATCTAAAGTCAACTAATCTTTTCTGTCATCTTTGAGATTTTTTAATTTGCTTGTTCACATACTGCAGAATTAGTCTTTCCTGAAACGCGGGACTGCAGATAGAATGAATTGTTTTCCAGCATTACTTCAAACAGAAGATTTGGCTGAATTGATTAGATAATGCTTAGCCCTTAGATCTGCATGGAGCTGATGTGCCTAATCCCACAAGGAAAACTCCCACTGAATTAGAGTCAGATCCTGGAAGCGTTTATGTGCGTAAATGCAGTGCCTAAGCAGCAAAGCATGGCTCATATGTCTACATTGTATAATCAGATCTTTAAACAGCAATTTGTAAGAGCTTAGTCCTGTAAAAGTCCAGGATGGAAGAGATCTACCGTGCCTCCTAATTTATTCCATTTCTACTTCCAAATTTCTCTCTGCAACAAAAGAGTTACAGCGACAATCGCTACTGTACGGACAGCCAGGAATTTTCTAGCATAAGCCTTTTCATTCAGAACAATCCAAAACACTCCACTGCTAAGTTTAGCCCCGAACAGTGACTGCAAATTTGACAAAGAAAGGGTTAACTTCTAAAGATTATTTTTTCACTTGATATTAAAACAAACACTTTCCTCATTATAAAAAAAAAAAGCCTTGGCCTCTTTTTAAACACATCTATGGTGGAAACAGCTGGAGGTAGGAAACTCAAGATCTGGCATGGATATGGGAAGTGCCTTTCTTTGTTCCAGTGAAAACTGGTCTTATTTGTCTGAGCATTGAGCCTTTGAAATCTCACATTGTGTACATGTACAGAACACGGCATGGATTTCTTCACCAAGCTCAAGCAGGCCACAACTGAAGACGGCTGCTGCACATACATGCATGCTCAGCATTGTGGCATACTAAAAAAACTGTTTTTCAGACAGAAACAGAGGCAGTATCTCCTCCAGAATGCAAGGAAACCTTTTAAAATGCAGAGAAGTAAAAGAATGGGCTGCCGCACATTTTGTATAGTTCGCAGGTGAAAACCCTGCTCCAATGCACATTAGGAATGCTGAAACTTGGAAAGGCAGCCTGCTCCACCTCAAAACCAGGGCTAATCTGCAAGGAGAGTCCGCGGAAAGTTAATGCTGCCTGAGATAGCACCAGCCTCAGCCAGCCTGATCACCTTCCCCAGCACCAGAGCGCGCAGCGGGAAGGTACGCAGGAGAGGCAGGGAGGGGAATGGGAGCAACAGCAGCCCCTTGGGGGAGCAAGCCAGTTTCTGGGGGATCCCTGCGGAAGCACAGCCACCTGTTTCCTTTTCAGGCCCATTAATCTTCTGTCCTTGCCGTTCCCATGTACTTGCACAGAAAATTTGGACCATTCCTAACGGAGCTGAAAAGATTTAGTACATGCCAAGAGTGCCGCGTGTGAGTTTTTGGAAGAACAAGAGCTACAAGCCACATTTGCTGTCTTGGTTGGCATTGTGTCTCATCATGAGAAGTCTTGGTTGAAAAGCAGAACAAAACATTCTGGGTTTTACCTATACAAAATCAACAAGACTAAGCAATGCTGTGGAATGGAATAAAAAAAATAAAGTTGGAATGTGTATTGATCTCAGTGGCTGGAAGACAATCAGCAAAAACCCAGATCTGTACAAAAGTTACTCAGAAAAAGTATAAGAGTATTGCCATTAATACCCATAGAACCAGTACTTAGCTCACAATAGCTTTTTTGCCCCCTGCTTTTAATCAAGTGCAATTAACTTTACAGTTTCCTTGGACACAAGACAGCAACGGTGAACCGCCGTGATTCTATTTGAACTAATTTCTCTTTTTTGGTAACTCAGACATCGACGAATGCACCCTGCCTCCGTACTGCCACCACCGATGCGTGAACACTCCTGGTTCCTATTATTGCCAGTGCAACGCCGGTTTCCAGTTAGCATCTAACAACCACACCTGTGTGGGTAAGAACTTCTCTGCACGTACATACACATGAGCTCCCTCAGTATAGAGACATGTACTGACACGTGACTTGCCACGGTTGAAATTTCAACTATCTTCATCCCAACTTAAAGGAAATAAATACCAACCAGTAAGACGTACCGGTTGCTGTACTGAGAGGCTCTCCTGCAAGTGATCTGAGAAGCACAGGAGGGTTAGAGAGAAAATTGGAGCCTTACTGAAAAGCAGTTATTTTGTCAGGATAGCAGGTTTCTGAGCAGCATCTAGTTTGGCAACTGGAACCCTGGAGGTTTATATTCATTATTCAATGTTAGATTTAATTATTCTTTCAGTTCTGGTGGATCGCTTTGCATTATCATTGGCTGTCATTATATTATTCCCAGTTCATGCAACATGAAGGCTGGAACCAGAAACAGGGGAAGCAATACTATACCTCTGCAGTTAAGTGTAATTATCCTCAGCACATAAACGTAGCAAGGAAAGAAAGCATCTACACATGTCACATTTGAATATTAGAAAATAACGTCAAAAATGGGAGTGAGGGTCACTAAAGAGTGACCCTCCCTTTAGAAGTAAAACACTAAGGGAAGCCTTGCGGTAAAACTTTTAAGACTACTGTTAAGTTTGAAATCGTACGTTCTGTTTTCTAGCTGAATTAGAGTAATAATAAAAAGGTAACTGTCTGCTGTGTAGAGAGAATGGCCATAAAAAAAAAATCAAGAGATTGGTGATGGAGATGGTCAGAAGTTCTTTATGGCTATCATTTATATAAAATTTGTATTATATACATATTTTTATATATAGAAAAATCAATCTGGGTTTTCCAGCTTCTACCGTTACTTCCAAGCATTGCTATATCTTACCAAGTGCCCTGGCACACTGCAGAGCACTGAAGTGAGAGAGGAATTTCTTGTTTTTCACCAAAAGATAAAAAAATTGCACATGGACGCAACATGAGCATGTGACAAGTTATTACTACTTTGACCCTTTCCATGGCTCAAATGCAAGGTGTATTCCATCAGTTACACTCACAAATCACGACAGCTCTAAGTTTGCTAGGTGTTTCACCAAAACCCCTTCTCTGACCTGCTGGCCTAGCAGCCTAAGGCAGCATACTCCCACCAGGAAAGGTGAAGTAAATCTTTAGAAGAAAATTTGTAAATGAATGGTTGCTGCATCAAGACAGACTTCCACATCTGCAACAGTCATCTGGCAGAAGTGATACTTGACAGCTGTACCGATTGCATTTGTGTTACAACTTTTGCATATATCGAAAGTGGGTCAATATTTCTTGGAAGGAAAACAGAGTTGTGGCTTTGGCTAGCTTATTTATTCCTTCTGGTAGCACTGTCATGATGTACATTCTTTGCACTGTTGCCAGAAATTAACTAAAAGGAGGAATAAAAAACTTTGTAATCTGTTTTCCTCTATTACCATTTGTTTTCAGGACTAGGAGGTTCATCATATAGAGAATTTATATCCTCCTCATTAGCTTAGTTTTTGTGAATGCCTAATCTTGGTCATCTTTGTCAGTTTTTAGTTGCATCTGTAAATGACTGAGTGTGGCTAACATTTATAAGCATTTGCAAAAACCATGAACTCAAGATTTTTTTTTTCAAATGCAGCTCTCTACCAATGGTTATATCTGATAAACACAAATATGAATGGAAAACATGCAGGGGAGGAATACAAGGGAAAAAATACACTGAAATCTACAGAGTGAATGACAGAGGAGCAGCAGTTAGTCAACAGCCTATGAAAACACAAGTGTTATAGATTCCAGAGGTGATTACAGTTATATAAACTTCCCATTAAAAATTGCTTCTCTTCTCATACCACAGTGTTCCCACATATGTTCTTAGGGTGGACACATCATGGAAAAAATCTAGCACAGAAACATACCTTCCCCCAATATGGTCTAGGCCTTAGAGCATTGCAAAACCCTACTGGCCTCAAAGACTCATGTTATAATTGTAATGGAATTTAAAAGAACAAATTTTAAGAGTAATAAATAGCTCAAATAAATCTTAACCACTGCATGCTGAGAGGCCTTATCAGTATGTGTTCCTTATATCAATTATTTATAGAGACTTGGCATTTCATACCTGAAAAAAAGACAGTGGAATGTGGAGTTTAATAGCCACACTAAACATTTTTGGAAGAATTCATCACACATTAGAATAACTCTCATTCCTGGAAAAATACTCTTTCTTCTACATGGAATGTAAAGCATAGATCTGACATTGTTCCAGTGACTGCAGATCTATATTGATATAGTCAACTGAGCTTCTGCTAAGCAATAGACCCAGACTAAGGACTAATCCACTTAATCAGCCTAATCACCAGCTACACAAGATAAAGATCCATAATTTTTCCTTTCAGACATAAACGAATGCGATGCCAATAACCCATGTGCACAACAGTGTTACAATATACTGGGTTCTTTCATCTGTCAGTGTAATCCAGGATTTGAGTTAAGCAGTGACAGAATCAACTGTGAAGGTAAGCAATTTTATTTTTTTATCTTGAAGAGCAATTTTTTTTTTTATTATTATTTTCCCATAAGTCTTTCTGTGAACTAAGGGATATAATTCAAGTGGAGCCACACCGTGGGTGCAGTTTATAGCCAAAACCCTTAAACCATTTATTTTTTACATTGCAAATGTGGTTGCTAATACACACCTTAGTAGCTGCAGCTGCATTCAGGTACATGTAGATATGAGTATCTCTTTAATAGTAAGCGCAGAACAGGACAGACGTTACTACATTTCAGATCACAGCTGGGAAGAATAAAGCTTCTGAATTCTTATTTCACAAACTCACTTGAATTGTGTGTGGTCTAATGCTGATGACCATTAAATGAATCGGAAAGGAATGCAAACCAAAAACAAGTGCAATTTTGTGTGTTGTTAAGCTCCTCTGAAAATAAAACCTCAAATTTTTGATTTTAAGGAAGCAACAATTGTGCTTTTGAGGTGCTTTCAAGCCTGTGTATACAAACAGCATGTCTCCTCATGATTATACAATCAACACTTTATTTCCTCTGCCAGAGTCTCCACAGGGGTCCTCTAATCTCCTTTTGGACACATGATGATCTCACCCTTAAAGCCCATATCCTTTCTACCAGTCTTTGAGCCAAAGAGGTCTTTTTGGTTTACCACTGCCCTCCCAAACAAGCCAGCAGAGCTATTACAGATGCTCCCTCTCCAAGCTGCTTAAGCTAATCCTACTTGCAAGTGAACAGAACAGGGAGCAGCAAGTATGCAGCCTCCAAGGACATCCCTGACAAAAATGAAGAACTGGGCTCGAGCCTCAGAGGTAGTAGAAGGGAGTTCCGCTGTTTTCCAAGCCATTCCCTGGTTTTGATAGGTTTAATTTAATTTCCAGCTAATGGCATGTACTGCTACATTATGTTTCACACCACACTTGTCTAGCAAGGGACTGATGGCTACACAAGGATAAAAAAAGCAAAAGAGAATGCTATACACTGAATATTATATTTGAAGGCAAAAAATAGGCCTTACCCCTTTTCCCAGAGCTGCTCCATTAGGGGAGGGCACAAACACAAAGGCAGTGTTTTTGCCTTACTGACTAATTGCAAATCTGTGGGTTTTGTGAAAGTAATCACAGTTTGGAATACTGAAAGTATAAATTCTTTCAAGATTTATTTTCCCAAACTTGTTCTGAAGTCTAATTTAGCTTTTGCTTCCCTCAAATCCAAAATTCTCATTTTGGAAGATTATGGATAAAACACCAGTAGAACTAGCACTTCCATTTGCAACTTTGAGGTGTTAAGCAGTACACAGAAGGTTTTTGACAACTTATTCTTTTTAGACAGAATTATTTTTTTTTTCTTCCTGTTAGAACCGGCATTTAGCTATTATATTTAGTTCTATAACAAGGTAGATGTTAAAAACCAGTAACTTTAAGCTCTCTTGCTCTCGGCAGACACTGATGAATGCAGAACCTCAAGTTATATATGTCAGTATCAGTGTGTCAACGAACCAGGCAAATTCTCGTGTATCTGCCCTGAAGGATACCAGGTAGTCGGAGGCAGAACATGTCACGGTAAGTGCCCTCGTTTTAGCAGTCTCGATACTGCATTATTAACACCACCATTTCAGGCAAGAACTGAGAATGCTCACTATCTAAGTGTTTCTATTTCATGACAGGACTACCATTATGTTAGCAAAATGTTGATAAAGCATTCGATGACTAGTTGCATATCTTACATTAATTCTTATTTGAATCCTTCAGCTCAAACTCTAAGCCCTTCAGATTCCTAGGACAAAATTTCAGTTTTTGTAACCCTCAGGTAAAACTGTTCTTGGATGTCTAATTAGTCTAAGTTTGAGATAAGTACCTCCAAAAAAAAATCAGGCCTTTTTTTTTGCAGACAATAAACATGGCTTTATGCCATGTTTCATTTTATAGAGGTTCCTAAATCCAGCCACAGTAGAAATGAAAGATACGTTTCTTCTGATAACAGGAGAAAAAAATGCAAGACTTGAGCAGCTTAGCTAATTTGTGTTTAGAAAATAAATGTTCTGGTCAGGTGCCACCAAACGCCAGACTTTTAAAGTTTGTGTTTTTTCCTCACTGGTGCTAAATGTCTGTGCATCTTATTAGAGAATATTGCAGAACAACATATTAAGTGCAAGAACCATTGTTTATGTAATCCAGAAACCGATTTAACACTCATTTTTAGACATAAATAGGTGCGCTAATTATTGGCAGAAGGCATGAGGAAATAAAAAATATTAATTAAAAAATTTAGTTACAAAATTCAGATTAATTTCTTTCCCTTCTTAAGAACAGCAGCTGATACTGAACATTGTGAGATAGTTTGACCATCTAAACACCTGTGTGCATTCTGAGAGAGTACATTTGAATAAAGCCTTTCTGTGACTGTGTTAATTTGGGGAGACCATGTAGGTAGGCAGTAGTGGGGTTCTGGCACTGACAGGGTAATAGAGCATTAATACAGCACAAGTTTCACAGTCCCCACCTTCATCCAGGGTTATCTTCCCCAGCAAAAAAGGAAGCTCTACTTTGCACAATAAACAAAATTTCATTATTCAAAGCTATTTTAATTAAAATGTAGCCATTAACTGAGCATTTTAGTTAGACCATGAAACTCAGGTAATTAAAAATGAGAACTTGCAAAAGGCAGGAAATCACAGTTCTTCCTCAAAACCTTTTTCTTCTGTCTACAAGGTATCTTCTGGTATAAAATCACTTTGCTAATTAGAAACTTCACAGTATTTCTGCAGTTGCATTACATATGATTAATATGTTTAGTCAACTGAAAAAACCTTCAGACTTAATTAACACTCAATAAACAAATTTATTCCATTTCTACATAGAGAAATCCATTATAGTCAGGCCCCAGAAAAGCAGGTAAAGAACATGGAAACCTGTCGGGTGTCAACAGAGAAGCAGATGGCTTTTTTTTTTTGGTGGTTCTTTTGAGGACATTGTGTTTGTTTTTGTCACAAACTCATTTCCATCTGCTTTGACAGAGTTGCTTTTCCTTCCTCCTAGATATAAATGAGTGCGAGACTACTAATGAATGCAGAGAGGATGAAATTTGCTGGAATTACCACGGAGGATTTCGTTGTTACCCAAGAAATCCTTGTCAAGAGCCCTATGTCCTTACATCTGAGAAGTAAGAGAAAAATAAGTCTCTTTTTTTTTTTTTAGCATCATCCTCAACAGGCAACATGATCAAATACAACCAAAAGCAAGTACCATTTGTTTGCAACTATCACAGTTCCATGCATTTTTGTTTTTCAGCCGCTGTGTCTGCCCCGTTTCAAATGCCATTTGCAGAGAGCTGCCTTACTCTGTTGTGTATAAATACATGAGCATCCGTTCAGACAGAACAGTGCCCTCTGATATCTTCCAGATTCAGGCAACCACTATTTACCCTAATACCATTAACACATTCCGGATCAAGTCTGGAAACGAAAATGGAGAATTTTACCTGAGAGTAAGTATTGGTGGGAGCTGGACCCTGAGCAGGCTATGAAGACCACTGGTGCTACCAAGGTGTTACAGTGCCTTGCCACATTTTGACACATCCATCAGATGTTCCCATAAGAGTATCACGGCATCTCAAAGTTTATAAATTTTTATCATAATTCCTTATTAAATATGTCTGGTTTCCAAGTTTAAAAAGCCTTTTACTTCTCTACCTGAAAACCCTAAACTGAGAATCAAACCGTTTCTTTCAAATAAATACAATGCTAGTAGCAATCATGAATATTTAGCAATCCTGTGACACCCACATCAGATACAAATGAGATACCTTTATGCTTTTCACTCTCTCTACCAACACCCCATATATATGTATTTAGGAGAGGATTCTAGAAAGATTCCTTGTACAATTACTTTTATTAATTTCTCATTTTTGTGAAAAAGTGACAAATAATAGCTTGGGATGGCACACTGATTTCTGGAGTGCTAAGTTCAGACCAACTTGCAAAGGTTTTGCGTTGAGACATACTTAAACCTTTATTTTCCCAAAGTGCTGCAACTATTTCAGAAAGTTCAAATGACTTACAATAGCAGTATTTCCTGTTGGTATAATGCATTCAAGGAGATACACATGAAAGTGTCTATAACATCTGCTTTTTAAGATTTTTTTTTTTTTTGAGGAAATCTGATTTCCTTAGACACCTGTAATATTTACAAATTCCTGGGAAATCCTTTTTGCTTTATATGTGGCTTTACACTCAGTAAAACAGAATCAGCACAAAAATACTTAAATCAGAAATACATTAATTGGAAGGTTTTCATTTTTATTTTTCTTCAAATCTGAAGATTAGGGCAGTTTGATAATACATCCAAAAAGTGTCCCAAGATACAGCATTGCCTTTTTACACCATGTTTCCCCAAGATAGGAACAAGGATCTACTCATCTGTATCTCGCTTGTTCTGGTATAACCTATAATCCAGTGCTTTTCTCTGGATTTATTAGACATCAAAACCCCATACCTACGCCCAAAATACAAACAGTTATTTGCTTAAAAGAAGACCAAGATCAGTGCAACTCTAGCTTGGGTTAGACCCCAATCTAGCCTTCGGACTGGCTTGCTTTAGACTAACAATTCCAGTCTTCAGTTGCCACCCAACAAGGAATCACAGGCCTTAAATAAGGAAGCATGTGTTTATTCCTGCCAAGGGACTATGGTAAACAAAGGCTTGCTTCGAAGTTATTCCTATTGTTTTAGTAAAAGTCTGAGCTGGGTCTCAGATACAGCAGAGGGATTGGATTCATCTGTATACCCTACTCATTTGACACAGTGAGAAAATATTTGTAGTCAGTGAAGGGAGAGATTGAGTTTACCCTTTTATCATCATCTGCAAATTACAAAGCTGTTTAACAAACTAGCAGCATGCCACAGACAAGGCCTGTCAAGGTTCCCCAGCGGCATGATCCCAGACTGGGAAAAGAGCTTCGGAGCAGTACAAGATGGGGATGGCAATAGGCACACCAGTTGCAAAAATTCCCAGTGTTTACAAGGGGAGCACAACTTCTGGAGTATGAACCAAGCACGACTTCTGGAGTATGAGCCATGAATTAGACTTCGAGTTTCCCTCCGCTGAACAAGCTATATCACTGTTAAAGACATTAGGTGTCTCTTGTTTTACTTATTCTCCATATATTTTAAAAGCTGATAGATGGGGATAAAAACAAAGACCATCCTGGGATAGATTACCGCTTTTCACATCCTTCAGAAGGGTCAGCATAACCAGGAACAGATTTTGCAGTGCAGTTTATTCCTCTGAGCCCTAGTCAGGTAAAGTTTTCCCTGCAGCAAAGCCAGGTGTGAGATTAGTCACAGCCATTTAAAAATGTTAAAAGAATACTTGCATTATGTCGCTCTGTGCTGAGACAGAGCATTTTTACAGTGTAGTAACACACAAGCACACTCTTGACGCAACTAGGGAATCGTTCTAGATTTGACTGAATTAAACTCTTTTTTTTGTTGTTCTTTCAGCAAACAAGCGCCGTAAGTGCAATGCTTGTACTGGTGAAATCACTATCAGGACCAAGAGAACACATTGTGGATCTGGAGATGCTAACAGTCAACAGTTTGAACTATCGTACAAGCTCGGTGTTAAGATTAACAATAATAGTGGGACCTTATGCATTTTAGTGGTTTTCAATAACCCTTCACTGGCACTTAAAGCAGCCAAAGAATATTATCTTAAAGAAAGCACTTACTATTTTATTTATAGATTTTGCTCTCTTTTTTTTTTTTAAGATTTGTTTAGTAAGTTGATCTCTTTAATCCACGCATTACACCTGTAATTCAAAATTAGTAGATGTGTTCCATAGTATAACATGGGCATTGTCACTTTCTGTATAAAGATTTACATCTTTTTTATTACCTTTCTTGGACTAGATACATACTACACTTTTGTATGAGAACTGTATGCTCATACTCTCCTGTAAAACTTCACACACCCTTCCTAGCCAAATAGGTGATGCAATTAAAAGGTGATCTTCTGTGTTGTTTTTATTTTAAATCCTAATGCAGCTACACTGACAATCTCAAAAAGAAAAAAATTATATAGTATGAATGATACACAAAGTAACGGTTATCTGATAAGCTAAAATATATTTCTTCTTTTTAACTACTTTGTAACAAAAGGTAACAGTCAATAAAAATCTATTTCTGTAGACATTTATGTGCTATCAGTTGGTTTTTCTAGTCTGGGTTGGAGGTAAAGTTACATTGTGAGAAATGTTTTGCATTGGGTTTTTATATGCAGATTGTGTTAACCATACCACGGAATAACATTCTGCTCTCTCCAAGAAAAACAGACCATAGGAAGAAAATTTCTCCAACAACGAAAGAAACTCCAAATGGAAAATCACCACGCAGGGCACATGTGTCCATGCTTTCTCCTGAGAACACTGTTGGTAGTTACTGGTTAGAGGGATACAGCATTTTCAGACAGAAGTTAACATGCTAATATTCCAGAAATATTATGTTGTACACTAAGAATTGAGTGCATTTGCTTATTAAGTTATATCATTTTCAGGCACTCAGTCCTATTCCTGCTCTTACAACTCAGATGTATCATGTACAGTGTTCATAAAATTTATTTCTAATTCAAGAACTAATAACATCTTTTGTAATATGTAAAATCTTGTTTCTTGTTTAAAATGTAGCAGTTAATCCTTTGATGTACAAAATTTTTAATAAAGATCTCTTACCATATTGTATTTAGTCTTTTTGGAGGTAGTTTGTTAGAGGGCTGAATTGTCAGCTGCTGTGGGAGTCAGCAAAGCCCCGTCGAGTTCTACAGAGTCAGAATGACCCAGATCTCAGTCCGTACAGTATTAGTTCATGGAAGACTAAAAACATAATTCCTTTGTAGAAGGACAAACATATTACCTACTGAGTTTCAGTTTTACTGCTGTTAAAAAGGAAAAAATATACCAACATACAAACATTGCTAGTTAGTTGCCAATTTACAGGCAGGAGCCTCTTTTCTACTTAAAATTCATTTTCTATAGAAAATATTTGTGAATAGTGCATACATTATACACAAAAAAACAACCTCTTGTGGCGCAGACCCACGAATTTGTATTTATTATGACAATCACCCTCAGCAATTGCTTTCGGGGGGGATGTGCCCGAAGAAGCAACGAGCATGGCTGGAGAACTTGGCATCCAGAGGTCCTGCACGGCAAAACAGCAAAAATTTGCTCCAGAATATAACTTGGAACAGGCCACAACCGCTCTGGTTTAGGGTGACACATCCCTCACGCTCAGACAAATTGCAGAGCAGGACTCCATTATCCAATGATCATTCCTTCAGGCAGTCATTTGTGGCTTTAAACAAATACTTCATCTGCCAAAAGGGTCAGAGCACATGGTTGTGGCATAGGCCAAAAAAATAGTGCTGGCACCGGGTCGCATTTTCTTTGCCTGGGGCCCCAGAGCTGTGGGGTGAAACCCCAGATAGCCTTCATCCCTCTCAGAGAGGAGCTCACCAATACAAGCCCACTTGCTTTGTAGAGGGATTTAACTGGTGTTTTCCATGGTGAAAACTCTCCAATGCAGACAGTCTGGCTTGTAGGAAGCTCCTTCCTCTCCCCCGAGGGATTCCTCCCCATTCATCATCACTACAAATCAGCTTGGTTTGAAAGGCAGCTCCTCATCCTGTGCATGTCCTGAGCAAAATGCCCCCGACCTCCTCCTCCTCCTCCCTCCAATTCCTGTGGCAAGCAGCAGACGCTCACCTCCACACTTAGTGTCAACCAACATTTCCCATGTAGTCTGTCCTCCCAAACGAGCTGTGCTGGCCCTCAAGCATCCCCCTCCACCCGCAGCATCAGCGCTGTTCTTTGACACTGACTTTTAACTTGCCAAATTGTGTAATTCAGCACTGCCCATTCCAAGAAACAATTGATTATGTTGTTGTTTCTAGGTTTAAAATGGGCAGTTTTCTCTTGATAGGTGCCCAGAGGAGGCTGAAGTTGCTTTGCCTCCTTCAGCCCTGGGACTGGCAGGGCACCAGGCTGGTCCCTGCAGTCAATTAAGTGGCCACAAACCATTCCTGACAGCCCCAAGCTGCCAGGCTCTGCCTCAAGGATTTACTCTACCTTCATGCTCTGCCAATATTTACACCAGTTTCGTCACCAGCACTTCTAAATCTTCCTTTTAAATCTCTGCTTACCTGACAATAACCCAAAATTGATCACTCTAAGTATATAATGTTATTTTTCTCTATTTATCAAATGGCACAAACAGCAGAGGCAGTTGTAGCTCGTACACGAGCCCAAGCCACATGCAGCCCGCTCATTCCTCCACATCTCATCATGCTCATAGACTTGGCTTAACCTATTTTATTTCCGCACAAACTGTCCTGCCAAGCACCCCGCTCCCCATCTGCTTGCAATATTCAGGTCTATATAAGACCACTTACAGCCCAAATTAGCCAAGTCAGAGGTTATCACACAGCTCAGGAGCGCAGATCCAGCTGCTTGCCATTACATTGCTACGGGTTGGTTGAGACCTAAACGCAGTCACTGGGTGTGGGCACCGCTCTCCATGCACATTATTCATCGCAGCTCTTTTATGGAAGCAGGGAGCTGAAATAACAGCAGCCCCTCCAAACCAAAACACAAGCAGGCAAGCAGAGCAAGCCAGGGACTACAGCAGGGCTGTGGAGGAATTGGAAGGGGGTGGCTGGTATTGTTTTGGATAGGGGTGCGGTACATGAGCGAGCGTGAGGGTGTCTGAAAGCAGCCCATAATCAAAATGAGAAGATGGTTCAGAACCTGAACAAGGAGAGCTTTTGTACACCACACTGTGCCAGAAGACCTGTGTGTTGTTAAGAGGAAAACCCACAGGTTCATCCAATTCTCCAGGAAAGCAGGACTTTCTATGTTCCTTACAAAGGATACAGAGCTGCAGCAAACATGCAACGAGAGTTTGAATAGCTACTTGGGTTAAAAGGGACACTGAAATACCAAGAAATTATATTAGAGCAAAGTGTTTGCTCAGCCTTCGCTATATCCTACCAGCATGACCACTGTCAGTACCACACTCCAGGAAACATTCTCATATAAATCTCTGTCACTATTGGAGAAGAATCTAAATCAGGATCACATGCAAAGTTTAATATCTTCTCAGAAATAGAAAACAGGGAGAAAAAAGTAAAAAAAAGGAGTTTGAGTAAACAGAACTTAAGGAAATAGAAATGCAAGTTCATTCACTTCTCCGAGACCACCTGAACAGAGTGCAGTGGGATTATTTTGTTTGGAAGGCTCACAAATGCAAGTTTATTGTTGAATCCTGTTTCCATGACTGCAAAGAGTTGCTTATGTTTTGAATGATCATCCATGTTTCTAACTTTATAACTCTCCTATTAAAATATAGAACAGCTGCTGCCCCAGTCAGCTGTTCGGCATATGGAGCCCACCAGGGACAAAGCCCACTGTTAACACGGAGAATTATTTTTAACGCCCTCACATTTCTAAACCTCACCATCATCTCAGCAAAATGGCACGTTTCCACACTTCCCAGCTGGGGGAACACCTGCGTAATGCAAAACTGAACTGTGCTGCATCTGGTACAAAAACCAATTTATTTCATCTGGCCAGCAGAAAAAGTTATCAGCCCCAGTGAACAGAAAGAGGGCAAAAAGTTAACTGTGTTTTATATCTGGGGAAAAGCAGATGTCTAGTTAAGATGTTTATACTGCAAACATTTCTGTATATATTAGGAGGAAAGAGAGCTGTTTAATAAAATGGAGTTGGCTTATAGTTGCCAAAGCAAATTTGAAGGACAGTACAACAGCTTTTGTCATTTTTGCATGGGAAAAAATACACTCCAATTTTATATTGATATAGATTATGTACTTTAAAAAAAAATTGCTTGTTCAATGTAAGTGATCTCAAAGTTAACCTTTTTTAAAGCCTCCCATTTATTGTATATTTGCTTAGCAGAAAAAGCTGCAAACATTGCATCACAACAATACGACAAAGTAGTATTAAAGGCTTCCTCTGATTTAGTCTCTGGTATCTCAGAAAACACCTTGATACTGGATTAGGGGCTGTGTGGCCAAGACATGCAACAATGCCTCCTGCAGATCAAAATACTGGACTTAGGGGAGCTCCAGGTTTCGCTTGTGAACACAGTTACACTGTGTCAGTCACATGCTGTTTCTGCTCTCACTTGAGAGAGAAATTTCACTTTCTGATCCAGAATCCCAACAGTCCCAGAAGGGACATCAGTGCTCTGCATCTCTGCTCCCTCCCAGAAATATGTCTGGGTAATAATATTTTTTAATTTTAATATTTTTTCTAATTTCTACATAACCACACAGCACATTTTCAAACAGGGGAAACATTCCCACTAACATGCTTCAGAGCAGACCTTTGAAAGTGAAAGGTGCAGCTCTGCAGCTCTCAGCTAAGCACTTCAGCAGCTCCTGCCCTGCAAACGCACACTCGGGTGCACTTTATTGCATAGTTTTAATGAAACTTTCTTCCCCTCCCCTCCCTCCCCCCCACAAAGATACCCCCTAAAGCCTCTGCAGTTCTGGTCTACAAAAACTCCCTATGCAAAGGCATGCACCATCCCTATCTGTACACCCAAACAAGCATACAGAAAGGCTTTCAAATTTAGCAGCCTGCCAGCTGGGTTGACAAAAGTAACATATTTATGCTGTTAAACTCTGAAACCACGATTGTGAAAGTTACACAGACACCTCAAGGTCTAAATCCTGCCGATGCCACTCCAGAAACATCTGAACCTGTGACCACCTCCTCTTGAGGGTCACATTTTCTTCTTGCACTTTGAGTGTTTCTGGAGTATCTATGTGCAATATATAAGAATGTTTCCTATACCGAATATATACAACAAACATCCAAGTGGGAAGTCAAAAGAGCGAAATTCTTGCAGGCGGCATGGAAACTAGGAAAACAAACAGATTTTGGAAGCTCAGAGTAAGGGCTGCAGAGGGGAAGCCAACATACCAAAACAGCAGGGTAAAAGGCATTATTAAAATCAATAAGTCATCCTCTGAGAAGCTGAGGTTGTATACAAATGAGGAAAATAGAAATGTTCCTGAGATCTGGAAGGTCACACGTAAAAACAAGGCAGGCCAAAGGAGCAACTTGCAAACGCCCGGACTAGCAAATCAAGCCTCTTGCAATGACAGCAGAAGCAACCTCCCAGGAGGCTGATGGGGCCAAGGCATGACCCACACATTAGGGGAACGAGCAAAAAAAGATAATGCCATGGCAAAAGAATGAAGTGAAACTTTCTATCATGTTCCTGGAGGAGGAATTTGGCAATACCACCGTGCCAGAGCTATTCTTACAGGCAACTTATCAAAGGACCTGCCTCAAAGTACAAAGTGGCTAGAAGAGGGGGAACAGCAAATTTTGCCAACGATATCCAGTCATTTAGGTAAAGATGAGCATCCTCTGGAAAACAGGGCCTTTACGGTGCTCCAAATATCAAGCAAAAAATGCCAAATAAAACCAAAAGGGGATAAATGTAAAGTGATGCACATGGGGGAAAACTTATCCCGGCTTTATTTGAACAGCAAAGGTCTCCAAACCAACCACCACCTCTCAGGAGGATAGTGTCAAGGTTATGATAGCCCAAAGGAAGCCACAGCTCCAGAAAGCAAATCCAGCATTAGGAATAACTGGGGACAGAGCAGGGAATAAAGCTGAACATTGACACAGTTGTGTAAATCCACTACATCTTGAACACAGCACGCAGTTTGGGTCCCATCCCCCCAACCCCTTCTTACAGCAGGATGTTGGGAATGTTAAAGCTCAGATCAGTCTGAAAAATAACTGCACAAATTTACAGAAAAGCCTCCCAAGACCCATTAAATACGTGGCTGTCCTGGACAGACGCTCTTCCCCTGGCACCTGTGGGCACAGGGGAAGCATTTGCAGTTCGCTATTAGCAGCTCCAAAGCTGTTACACACCCTTGCCAGAGGCTCTACCATCAGCACAGTCTGTTACAATGCCAAATGCCTAAAACCTGAAAATCACACCAAAAAGAAAAAGGGAAGAAGCATCAAAATGCTTCATGCAGGCTATGTCCATCACTTGCATTAGTAACTTCTTTTGTGTGGTTGCTGTAGTCAGCACCAGGTTTGGTGACCAGCTGTCACACCCAGCTCAACAGCAGCCACAAAAGCATTAAAGCAAACTTCATGAGCAGCAAACACTTAAAAAAAAATCATCTTCAAGGGAGAAAAATTTAACTTCTGCCCAGTTTAAAGGCACTGCCTGGGGGAAGATAGCAGGAACCAGCTCATTGCAAACAGTGGTGTTTCTAGGAAAGCTGTTTCTGGACACACTTATTTAGACATGAATTGACCCTTGAAGCGATTCAAAGCCTGAGGCTGAAGTTTGCTTTTGCTGCTTTCTCCTCCTGTAACAAACCAGGTTCCAGACAATTTTGGAACCCAGGGTTGGTCTAAAGACTACCCCCCGATATTTGGTAGGGCTGTTTTGTTTCACGAGAGCTTTAAAAACTGGCAAAGGTAGGTAGGCAGTGGAAAACATGAAGCAACATGCCAAGCGCTCACTGTGAGGTTGGTGATTTTGTACTAAAAACCAAATCACGAGGATCAAAATAGTAACATGAAACTTTAATGGGGTTGGAAGATTTCTGCCTTTGCTCTGGTATGCTGAAGAGGGAAGACCTAAATTATACCGTGAACATCTCCAATAAAGTGCTAAAATTTCATGGACGATCAAGCAGTAGTTTCTTCTAATAGATCACGAAAGGCCAAAGTTTCTTCTGTTTTCTGCAAACAGAGGAGAGATGAAGCTGACATATGCTTCTGTCTTACTGCAAGCCAGACTCGTGCATCATTTTCCCCACTAGTGCTGGGAAACATCAGACAAACCACAGGGAAACCTTTGCAAGAGCATCACATTTTGACAGCCTGCTCCACCTCTAAGCAAACTGGCTAAGGTTCAGCTTCCCACTTTTATCAGGGAGCTGCCCCTTTTCTCCAACAACCCTTTTTTCCCCCATTATACAGTAGGGGCATTGCTGGCCATTACAATTTCTGTCACACCAGGTTGAAAGCTGCCCAGTTCCATCACAAGTAAACATTTTTCAGGAATATGTTTCCTTGCTCAGTTTAAGAATTTTTCCCCCCATTTCTGGAGTTGGTAGAAATGAAGAGGCCACAATGACATTCTTGCGAAGCTTTGCACAAAGGCTGTTTGCATACAAGTGTAAAGAAAAGCTACAGAGGCACCACATTCACATCACAGCAATCAAAGATAAAAATAAAGCTCTCGCAAAAGATTGCACACACACACACGTCACAGATGTACGATACCTACATGCAGTGCTGGTATGTAAAGAAACAAGGATCCAGCCAGTACCAACATCCCACTCAAATCCACCTGCCTGCAAGGTACCAAGATAATTAACACACATCTCTAAGCTGGCAGCCTGTTGGCACAGCCTTCTCCTGTCATAAAGTTAGCAGTTAAGTCACTATTCATCTTGACATAATTTGATGCCTGTACCTAGGCCAAAATCCCTAAACCAGGCTATTTTCAAATGCTAAGTCCAGTAGCTCAGTATGTCTTTCTCTTCCCTGTACTGTGGGAGGTGGCATAAGCTCTAACCAGCTTGGAAAAAAAAACAAAACACATTTGTAAAATTTCCAGATTCTGGCTTTAAGCACCTATTCTTGAGTTTCCAAGATATTCAGTCTGAGCACCAAGTGCTCAAGGCACATTTCAGAGGAGGGTGGAGCACCCCCAGCCCACTCTCACCCATCTTTAACCTGCCTCTTCAACAGGCTTTGGGCATTCTTTTCTTATTTGAATTCAATCCTTCCACTGCTGCAGGGATATTTTCTATGTCTGGATGGTAAAATATTTCTTCACCTTTGGGCTTACCCAATTTGCACACTGAGGCACTTGGAATCAAGGCTTTTGCTCTGATTGCTCTTGACCACCATCACCCAAGCTGAAACCACTGCTTCAGGGGGGAGAAATACTATCTAGATGTTTAGAAAGATCAGCCTGGCTCTGAAAATTAGACAGTGCTTTCAAGCAGTATAGGTTATTTGGTGATGGGGGGGGAGGTGTCCTTTCTCACACCACAGGCCCAGAAATCCCCCTGATCAGCTATGCAACCTGGGGTATTTCAACAGCTGTCCTCAGCAGACACTTCCTGAGGTTGCCTGGAGTCTCAAAAAGGATGTAAAATATTTGTAGTAATTCCCTGAACAAACCCAAGAGGCTTCCTCGAAGCAGAGTCCTCAGCTCTGTTGACTTGCGTTTTTAAAAGGTAATATAAATTCCACTTACATGGGTTTGTTTTGATGTTGAAAATTGGTCTCCATAGACATGGTTGAAATCATGCCCTGAAGCGCCGAGGCGGGAGCCAACAACCACACAGCCCTTCGCCAGTACAGAGCTGAGGAGGTTTTAAAGGTGTAAATGCCATCCCACCCGCTGCAGCGGGACTGGGAGAGCGCAGAGGAGACCAGGCAGGGACAGGGTCCCCCATCGCAGAGGGGAAAAGCCACAGCTGTGGCCACCCAGGCACTGGGAGAAGTCTGTGGGGTTCCCCCCCCATGTCACCCCCAACCCAAAGCCCCATCCCACTGCTCACACATTTCTTTCGTCAGGCATAGGCAAGGGGGCAAAAAGCCCTAGAGAGTCCATAGAAAGCCTAAAAAAATATATAATTTTTTAAAATTTTTAAAATCTCATTGCCCTGCAGAAGCTCGTTCAAAGGCTGACATGCAGCTAGGACCGTGGTGGTGTTTGCCAAGCAGAAACAGCAATAAAAAGAAATAAGGGTGAGACAAACAGGGGGAATATATAGAGAAACGACAAGTAGAGGTTTTTATATGGAAATTTATATCGAGGGTAACATTCCTGTCTAACACAAGCATTTTAATACTTCCGGATGCAAGCCTCAAGCCAAAAATCGAGTGAGGTCTGATGTTACGATAGTGTTTAAGCTCAGGGATGCTGAACGTTTTGCAAGAGCTACAGGTTTTCTCAGCGCCAAAAAACATCCAGAACAACAACAAAAAAGCTTTTAATTCTCCCCCAAATAACCCTACCGCAATGTCCCAGCATGAAGCAATCACGAAGCAGAAATGAGTCCTGAGGCACCAAACCGCCCAAGTTGATTTGAACATCGGGATGCGCAGACCACTGCAAAACCTGCCCGCCCCATCCCAACTGCGGGGGGGCAGACAAAAAGCAGAGAATGACCTATATTTGAGAAAGCATTATTTTCATTAAACTGTTTTCTTCCCCTTTCCAGCCCTAAGAATGCTTCTGCCGCCTGCCTCCGCCACCCCGGGGATGGTGCCACAGCCCTCCCTACCACCGCAAAGCCCAGCCATCGAGGATTTCCCTGAAAGACCGGCTCAGTTTCGAATAAAGTGCAGGATTGCTCTGCCGAGGGCGATATCAGGCTGAGATCAAACCAGAAGATGCATTCCCCAGGTCAGCAACACAGCAAGCGTGAGCTCACATGAGCGATAAACTGTTCAGAACAACTTGTCCCGGAGACATTGCTGCTCCTCCACTGCTGCCAAGGCCCATTTCTGCTTGGTTTATGCACCATGCCAATTCCTCCCCTATAAGATTAAGCTGCCTTGAGGCAATTTCAACTTACACATCTGATATTTTGAGCATTTTCTATGCTCTGCAGCTCAGGAGCCGGCACAGCCCATGTACTGCCACTTCCCCTTTTCACCTCGTGTCACCCTTGCAAAGGCGTTCGTTCCCATTTAAGTGCTCGCAGACCTTTTCTGGGACTTTGAAACATCAAAGGGATAATTCAAGGAAATAATACTTCACTGAAGAGCAGAACTGAGCCATCAGTGCCATACAGCTTGTATCTGCAGGGGCGTCAACCTGACAGCAAAGCATATAGGACCTGTTTGCTTAGATACATCCATCATACCGAAGAATAGTTTCCCCCTTTCGAGACTGTTCTGGATTTATTAAATCCCTTTAGTTTATTACAAGTACCAATAACATATCCTAGAAACAAATAAATGAGCTTTTAAGCCTAAAAGCTTAGTTTCAACTCTATCCTGGGCAGCTCCAATTTAAAAAGGCAGATACCAAATGAAAAAAAAAATTTCAATAAGCTAAAAAGTCTCCAAATTCCTTATTTGTTTACTTATCTGACTACACATGAATAATTTCAGTCTAGCACAGGCCTGTTTGGGTGCCAGATCTTGTTTGCAAGTCTGCTCTGTGAAAGGCAAACGTACAGTTGAACTTGGATACTCTGCCAGTATCAGCCATCTATTATCATTAATTGCTAAACAATTTTTCCTAAAATTAGATTAAATACGAAGCTCAATGCCTGCAGTTGTTGCTGGTTACTGCTGTGAGGAAAACAGTTACTAATACACAACTGGTTGGGCTTGAATTATAAATACAATTAAAATGCTGCATTTACTTAACCAGAACAGTAACTACTTTATGGAGATGTGTTTTGCTGCATCAAATCCAATTTCTGTACATTTCTGTATTCGCCAAGATTGTCAGATCTAAAGGGACACTTGGGTGCACAGTAACTATGATCCTTGTGATTCAACTCACAAAAACCCAAGAAATTTTGCAGGTGCATCTCCAAAGCCATTGATTAAACCATTCAGATAAAACACAACTGTGTAACAAAGTTATGAACAGGACTACGGAAAAGCAGGGGAGGAAAGAAACTTCCTGAGGATTTGGCATTATTCTTATTAGTGATGGCTGAATTTGTTTTGCCTCAATTCCAATGTAGTCAGATATTCAAATAAAACTTGAACACCATCTGTTTGCCATGATCCAGAGACAACAAAGATTGGAGACCAGAGATCATGAAGGTGGCAGCAGTTATACACAGATTTTGCCTATACAATCAGTTTGTATCAGACCAGGTCTGGGAGCCATGAGAAAGGCTATTGCCTACCCATAACATGGAAGAATTTTCCTCTAAATGCAAAAACATTTATAAGTGAATCAGCACTGCATTGGTGGAAAGAATAAATTTACAAGGAAAAAAATTTTACAAGAAAATTTTGCAACTGTAATCAATTCCTCCATGAAAAGAGTCTATGCTCAGGTCTCCGGACCAGCAAGGCAGAAAGCACTGGCTTTACAGCAACTGGTGAGAAATAGTTTGCAAAACATTTGGCTTGTTGACCTATACTATAATTATACAGATCATTGGTTTACTCACATCTCCAGTGTCTTTATCATGAAATAAAAAAGGGAGTGCTGTTCCTTGCATTTGTGAATCTCTCAGAAATCAAGACACCTGCTGAAGTGTTTTTAGAAGGTTGGTGAAAACAGGAACATTAAAACTCCATATTCAGGAACTCCAGTTAATCAACTGGATACAATATCCAATAAAAGCACAAAAATCTAAAGCAAACTTAATTGTGATAACCGAGTTCAATGATGTTATATGGCAAAGCTCATCACAACAAATCACAACTGAAACTTTCCTCCACAGTATTATTTAGGGCAGGTTTCATTCCACCTATCTCGGGCAACAGGAATGAAATGTATGTTTTCATTTAGCACAGGAAAATCTGTGGGGAACAGGAGGGCTGAGGAAGTGCAACTCAATTTGGAGGCACAGTTATGGCACAACTGTGTGCACTGATACTTCATTTTGCTTCTCCAACATTCGCGCTCCTAATTTTGTAACCAAAATTTGCACATTTCCCTGAACGAGAATAAATCTGTGCAAGCCTTTGCTCTGATGTTTGCTCAGCATTGAGACTGAACTCTATTCCAGCCCAAACCAGCACAACGGGGCACACAGGGTACCCCATGCCTTCCTTCTGCCATCAGCAACCCAAGCCAGGGGACACGCAGGTGGGCTCCCACCAGCCCCCTCAGGCATTTTGGGATGGCAGCATGTGTCCTGCCAAGCTTCAAGGGTCAGGCTAGGAGGTGCCATCACCAGCTGCCTGGTCACAGAAGAGAAATCCCCTGCAGGAAGCATTAATTAACACCCACCCAGTAAAAGGCAGGTGCTGACCAGAGACCCCAAATTGTCACAAATGCACCCTTCGCAGTATTTTACTGCAAACCTCAAAAGAATATTCCCTCCTGCATGTAAGCAAGGCACAGGAGCCACTGGTGTTCAGGGCCAGCCCTGGCCAGGGATCCCACTGCAGAGGCCAACAATCCCCAAACCTTGCGGAGTCGGCCAAGAAATTCAGTTTTATTCCAGCTCAGCCGCTCAGGGCGAGAGGCTCACAACCTCATGGAGGCTTTAAATCGTTCCCAGGGTGAAAAAAATCAGCCCTAGCCTCAAAATTTTATAGCATGGCAAGTTAAACTCCTTTAAAGAGCACAAAGAGGGAGGAGAGGATTTTCTTTGCATCATTTTATCTGCACAGCCTCCTTGGAGGCTGTGTGTTTGCTGGTGCGCATCAGTGTCTTGCACTGTACCAGTGTTATATGTGGAAATTGCTGTGCAAGTACAGCTGAGCACACGCTACTGCCAGGCAAGCGTCATAGCCTCAGCGCAGCCTGGAGAAAGTAAAACAGCTCAAAAAAAAAAAAGAGATAAAACTCATGCAACTAAGGTTTTAGAAAATGCTGATTATAGTGCATTTGAGAAACATTTTGCAGCCGTGCAATTAAAGCTTATAACACAACATGTACCCACAAAGGCAAGATTACGAAGGTAACCTGGATTTTTTTATATTTCCTTTTGCAGCTTGGCCACAAAACCCAAAGCTCCCCATGTCACTCCTGCAGGGAAGCTCACATGATTCTATGTGTGCATGGGTGATGCTAGTGGGTTACAGCAACAGCCAGGCTATAAACTACACAACTGGGAGATGGGTCTACACAGCATAAGCTTTTGATAAAGCAGGATAAAGTTTTTATTAGCATACTTTTACAACTGCTCCTCTTAAAAGTAAAGTATCAAACCAAATCAGGTTCAGGATGAAAATATAAGAGATTTCCAGGTGACAGCTTGTTTGTCTATCATGGCAGAGGCAGAATTACATCTGTTTGAGGATTTTGCAAGTAGAAACTACCCAACAACTGTTTGGAATTGGAAAAAATAGGCATAATCCTAAAGGGGAAAAAAAAAAATCAGTGAGAGAAGATTAAGTAAACAGGAGTACATAGCTAACATGATACACTGGATATTGCTACCCTGAGTTTTTGTGTTTATACATGCCTGTACACCCACAATCCTTTTAGTATCTTGAAAACAGCAGTAACAATTAAAAATCATTTAATAATGGGTGTTTTTTTCAGAACTGGGGTGTAACCTCTGGAGCCAAAGGCAGAGGGATAGAGTATCACCCATCCTGGAAATAACACACTGAGAGTTGTTGATAAAGATCAGTCCAGTGACGCAGAGTTAAAAAAAAATCAGGGTGCACCACAGAAACTCCTGGTTTTCCTTTAGATGCTCTTTACACCCACTATACAAAGAGTTACAAATAACTTATAAAGGTTAAATTTGGGGGGTTGGGATGTTCTTAGAACAGGGCAACACCTGAAGAAAGCTCAAGGCCAAACACACAGTACGAAGTTAAATGAGGTAAATCAGAGGTTGAAGTTGGATCACTGAAGTATTCCCCCTTCCTCTACTACTTTGACTTCTGCAGCTGCTCTTACCCTATTAAAAGTTTCATATGTTCTTCTACACATTTCAGGTCCCAAAACACTGTTGATTATACTTAGTTTCAGATGGCAGATACCCTTATGACTATTAACATGTATCACTATTCTCTTACGGCTTTTACTAACAATGCTGGCATTTTTCAAGCTAGTTGCAACTTGTGTAAGTAACCATATGAATTAAGTGCCACATACCTAATTCCTTTGCTAACCTTTCTTTCAACAGACAGCAACATGCTAGTATAACTACAGTAAGTGTTGATGGGATTTATAACTGGGTCCTGACTATAAATCATATTTTTTTATCAGCCTTAGAAAATTTATGATTGCTTTTTTTTCATCCTTCATTTTATAGGAATATGTGCTACCTCCTCTGATAAGAAGGACCTCTTATCAAGGTGCAGCTCTTATTATGTCCCCCAAAAGAAAACAGGTTTTATTCTTTTCTCCTAAGGAAAAAAAATTAATGTAAAGATTTAGGGATTCCAAGGAGTCATTTTGAAGAAATAAGTTTATTTTGAGTCTATCATTTTGTGTTCATGGTAAAATTCGAAAGCTCCATACAAAGGGCTTGACCTAGCCCTGCCAAAATCAATGACATCTGTCACAGCAAGAGGATGGAGCCAAGGCGCTGGAAACAGATGAAGGACATGGCACGGGTTGACAAACTGCTCGATCATTAGCTCTTAATTTAAGCTTAGACCTCCTTTAAAAGGCGAGTGGGTGAGAACAGCAAACAAACCCATATCAATCACTACAACCACACAGTTCCCAACTCCTATTTATAGTTTTACTTTGAAATTAAAGAGAAAAATGCAACTCATCATGCCAAGGGGGAAAGAGGGAATGTACACAACCCATAGGACTGTGAGCTTTAAGGCTGCTGCTTTATTTCAAGTGTGCTGTCCACCACACTCACAGCACTGCTGCAAGTTCAGTTTGTCAACATCCAACTTTTGACAAAGTTTCAAAGACTTTTTCCTTGAGTTTCACAGACAGCAAAAGTTAAAAGGATTCAATAGCTAAAATGTTTTAATTATTGGCAAGTTGTAGACAAGCGATCGTCTCCTGTCTTCTCCGCACCAATTTTTACATTGCATCCTCCTGTCCTTCTCGGAGACTACTGGGGCCTTTCTGCATGGCACCACTGGCAACTTTGAGGCTTCCAGAGCTTTGCTCTCGGTTAGAGAGGCCCCATTAATCACCATCTTATCTTTTTAGTCTCTTACTTGAAAATGCTTTTTAAAATTAAAACACCAAGTTAAAAGAAAGCATGCCCAACACAAAAGCTTAAGTAAACATTAAATAGCTATTTCAAAATGTCACATTCACAACTAAAAAAAATCATGACTAACTTTTCAACAAAGGATTTGAAGAGTTCCAAATTTACCTTTTTGATTGTTTTCATGCCATCACCTGACACAACACAAATCAATCACACTTCGCCTCCAAATCGCTCATCTTCACCCCATGCTCCATTGCCAACTTTAGCCGTGTCATCAATCCTTATTGCTGCTTTCCTCCATCTCATCATCTTGTTTAATTATCACCTCCCTTACTCATCCATTCAGTGCGCTAATCTCCAACACAAAGCCTTTCACCATTGTCCTGCCCCAAAACAGGCAACAGTCCCGCGAGGTGCTGCAGGGCAGGGGCAGACCTCAAACTCCCAGCCACGCTCCCAAGCAGAGCAGTGGCCAAAGGGATTTTAATCAGGCATATGCATCCTCACATGACAGCAAGAGACAGCTCATGTTTCTCCCTAATAGAAATAGAAAAGCAGTAAAGGAAATACATCAGGCCTTAAAGTTACCATTCCTTTAAAATTTGTCAACAATTTAAGGCAATAGTGAGTGCAGTCCCCCTAGCTTCTGGGTTACCACACAGGAAAATCCCAGACAACAACTTGTTTTGTTTTTTAAAATGCAGAAAAAATGTATCTATCTTATTTTACATGCATTTTCTTTGCATTATATGCTGGATCAATCAGCTACTTGCCCATCAAACAAGGGTCTTTGGTTTGTTTTAGAAACCACCTTCCCAAAAGGATGCCCACCCTCAGTCCACCACTGCCATTTGCTCAGTTTTCATTCCTGGGTAAGTAATTCAGGGCCTCAGGTCATTTCAGACCGATTTGTATTCTTTGGTATTTAAATTATTACAATAGGAATTATGATTAAAATAGATCTTTGGCTCTTCACAGCCAAAGGTCTGCATGGCCTCATAGGTTGGTACAGAGAGGAACCCGGAGCAGTGCTCAGCCCTCAGATGGGATTTTGGGGGAGAGGTTGCCAGAGTACAAACCATTTTAACTTGGGCACCCAAAAACTGAATTGACAGTAAACAAGCACATATCTGGAAGCTTTGTGAATTACGCATGATATTCACTTACATGCCTTTTTAAACTAACTGAAGATAGTCGAAGTCATTTGTAGTGTTAGAAGTGGTGCTAATTCAGTTTTCAAAATAGGTATCTAAAAATTATCCCATACAGGCAGAGTGCTTTTGTGTTTATTTTTGTTAAACGCCAGCTGTTAAGAATACAGCACTGAATGCTCAAAGGTCACATAAATGCCTGAAAAGGCTTAAAAATCACACCTCTAGGTCCTCCTTTTTAAACCATGGACTTAGTGGCTCTTCAGCCACTCTTCACTCCCGTTGCATGCAAAGGGGAGAGCTCCGTCTCTTGTAAAATTTACCATTTGCATAGGTTTTCCCCTTCACTTCAGATTAAACAAATATTTTCTGTGCCACTCATTCATCCCTGCAAGTTAAATATTGCCCATGTTTCATTTGATCACACTGAAGAGGCAAGCTGGGGATTTAGCTCAAGGATTAGAGAGCTATGAAGTAATATGTAATGAAAAACAAACTGTTGTTTTCTATTATTCCACAAATATTCAGTCTACTTTCTGAAGCTTGCAAGCAAGCTGTGGAGGAGTTGTGTGGGCAGAAGCTGCACTCTGCGGGCATCGCCATAAAACAGACAGAACTCCGCTTGGACTGCAGCAGAAGTATCATCTCCCTTGGTCAGCTAACCAGTGCCATCGTATGGCAGAAGATGAAATAGAGAAAGATGCACAAAATAACTCACTCTAGGGTATTCCTCTGTCCGGGGAGCTTGCTGCAAACACAGGCAGGGTAGTCTCAATTTCTTCACTACAGGAAGGTCAGGGCATGATGAGAAACCCCCCCAAGGGTCTTCCAAAAAGACTCCAGCAAAGACATGTAGCACAAACGATCATCTCTGAGATGAAAATGTGATGTTTCACACTGCTCTGGAAGAAACACATTGTTATCCAGTGAACTTCTTTAAAAACAGTAACGCTCACTGTAGTTGCTCATCCCTCCGGTTTCCTAGAGAGGCCAAAGATAATTAAGTGACACATCTTAAGGAAAGAAATTTTGTTGTAAGAAGAGGTAACTTTTAAAGCCTTTTACTGAGCTCTGCAAGGCATCCTCCCAGCCAGGATTTGGGATAACAAGAGAAGGGGACTTCCAAACACAACCAAAGGCACTACCCAAGACCTACAGGGCCATGGCTCCACTGCTTTGGTAGATGCTCTCTATTCCTGCTTGCAGGGATTTCTTTAATAAGAGACTCTTTTCCTCAATATTGTTTCTCCAACCTCACCAGTTTCTGCCTCAGCTAAAGGGGACCACACTCACACACAGTGGTACTCACCCAGCTTTTAGAAATTACTACATTTACAAGTTTCCCCCCACTTTATGACATTCCTCCTTTTTCTAACCAAGCACCCTCATTTATGACAACACAACAAATGAAGAATAAGTGTTTCAGGTCCATCTACTCATTCCTTTCCTCTATCCAACCCCATGAGCATCCCTCAGCTCCCCAGCACAAGCCTCAGCCCCAGCTCAATATCCATCTCCAAAGCACATTTACCATTTCCAAAAGGGCATTTACTTCAAGGACACTATATGAATACTTAAAATAAATATTTGCAGAATCTCAAATGCTACACCAAATGGGCCTATGTATGTATGCAGTAAATACACACGTAGCGATTACATTTTATTCATCACTTTAAAGTTAAGCACAAGTAGTTTCTACATCTCTTCTGTAAGTCTAGGTTTTGCTATTGAACTACAGCAAACTCCATTTAGTTCTTATTAATCCCTCCTTAACTGTACTCAAAATAGCCACCTCCAGACTTACCCTGCTCATGCGGAGGCGACACACCCTCCTCCACACGAAGCCACAGGAGCAGCACCCCACGAGGTACTAAGCACTAGAGGACTGTAACATGAAAGAAAACAGGACCCCTATACAGTACCACCGCCTGTCCCAAACACTGACTGGCAATATTTCTGTTTCCAGGGGAGCTAGTGAAAGAGAAAGCAGCTTAACAGAAAGTGGCATAAAACATGATGGTAACTCCTTTGAGAGGACAGACTTTGTTACAGAGAATAATTTTCCTTTAAGCAGGGGATGGAAATACACATTAACACAATCTTGCAGCATGCACAGATAATGATTTTAGAAGAACCTGGACTTAAAGCATCAGATTAAATGAATTGAGATGGCTTCAACTGCCAAAGGACCCAAATCCACAACTCCCAGAAACCATTAGAGCTCTAGTTCAGTAATTGCCCAAGAACATTAAAGTTTCTGGAATAAAAAAATTACAAACCAAGTAATTTCCAAGTAATACAGAGGGTTTTCTATCAGCATATAAAACAATTTCTATTAGCAGCAGTCAGGTACTCCCCACCATCCCACAGAACTGCTCTTGTGAGCTCACAATAACATGTTTTAGTCAAAGCCTATGCTCAGCTACAAAGTCCTTTCATCTGAACACACAAGTTTTCACTAGAGACCCTCAGTTTTAAAGACTTCTCACACCCTATGCACCTACTCAGCCCATTTTTAACCTGCCAGAAGACTATAAAAGACCCAGTTGTCCAGGGTTTTTTTCTCATAAGGCATATCTTAAAGCTGTCTTGTTGGAGACGCATGACATCCCATACACCAGCAGGATGCCTTGGTTGAAAACAGGTTGCTTAACATAAGACTGTTTTATTCTCAGCTTAATACAATAGCTAGGACAAAGGAGAGCCCAGCTAAACATGAAGGAGTTGCACTCCACTTGTTCAAGTGAGGAGCCTGTCTTTTCTTTGTTGTTTTGTCTGGTTTGTTTTCTACCACAACTGGAGAAAAATAGCAACTATTTTCGTGAAGTCTTTCACTAACTTTAGATTTCACAATAATAAAAACCATAACTCAAATGTCTTGGAGGTTTATTACTCAAAAGAAAAAAAAAAAAAGAATGATAGACCATATGTGTCTACACACTGTGGGTATGATAGACTATATGCAAATATATAGGCTACATATGCACACAGTTTGATCATTGCCATATCTAAATAGCTTTCCTAGACAAAAAAAGAAAAAAGATTTTCTCTGGCAATCATTCAATCCTCTGCCTTGCTTGCACTTTATAGGGTCCTCAGGACTCGATAAAACAAAATTGTCTAACTTCTTCAGAAATCACAGCACTGGTTTGGGAAAAGAAGATTTGCAAGTGCAACTTCTTACAGGTTCAAACACTCACCTAAGAGAGATACTTGGTTGTAGATATCACCAAGTTACTCAGCAGGCCAGCAGCACTTGGGAGGATTGCAGGCTTGAATTTAGTTACCTACATCCCCTGTTGGAGCTTAGTCTCCATTCCCACAAATGCAGCACACAGAGTGCTGCTGCATCACCCCTCCTTCCCACCCCGGGAACAGAGCAGCATACAGCCCACAGGTACCCAGGAAAGAAAGGAAGTATGACCGGTGCTGCCCTAAAATAGGATGAGACACAGGTGCCCCAGCATAGTAATGAGAGCCAGGAGTCAGATAGGTGTGGCTGGGTAATTTGTTTAATGCAACCAGCCCACCTTCTTACTCCTGCTCCGAAAACCCTCATTCAAACAAAAGATTACATCCACCTGCCACAGGAGGTTTGATTACTAAGTTCATACAAATGAGTTTTCTGGAGAAAACAGGGAAATTTACTCAAATAATCACTACAGCTAATGCATGTTAAGGAAATCTAGCAGCATCTGAAAGCTATCACAAGAGATAGAGCAGAGAATTAAAGTAGAGCTAAACATGAAAAGAACAGGGGGAGACGATCAAATAAAAGGGAAAAGAAGTTGCTTTAAAAATCTCTATTTCAACATATACTCCTAAGGCTTTTTTAGAAAGTTAGGATTAGAGCTACCTAACTTGCTAAAACAAGTTTACCAGTTCAAAAAAAGGTACTTGCTCAGATGTGGCAGATGAACAGGCTCCTAGGGCTATTTAATGCTAGTCCCAGTTGCATTCTATAATTGTTCTCCATAGCTTGTGATGAAATCTGCAGGTTGAGGTGTCCTACCTGAGCACAGTGGTATGGCTGGAGCACTACTGGGAAACTTTACTGGAACACCAACAGGCACAGCTTCTTACTAGCATGGCCCTTATCTGCAACAATAGCAAAAAAGAGGAAAATAAATCACTATTGGAGTATTTTTTTTATTTTAAGGTAAGTGCTATCTTTGTCATTCCCTATAAGTTGCTCTTATATAGATAGGTTTGTGCAATGGGTTCCACTTTAAAAAAAAAAAAAAACAAATAAAAAGTGTATATAACTTTATGCCAAAACTATTTAAGGAGCTCAATCTTATAGTATAAAGCAGCATATAAACTTAAGCTGAGGAGAAAGCAGAGCTATAAGAAGCTGTCCAGTGGAAGAGTGTATGCAAAATGGTAGTTGCCTCTCGCCACACAAGTTGTATGTATGCTTACTATTCACTTAAAATATGCACGCATCACTTTTTTACAAGTGTCTGTGGATTTTTTTTTTATACTTTTTAATTTTTTTTTTTTTTATGTTTTTTCTCTACCAGGGAGGCAGCAGTTTAAATGAGTTATTTATTTAGCTGCAGGATGGGGAGCGGGCTATGGATAGAATTGGGTGATCAACTACAGATGTATCCTGGCCAAAGTAAATAAGTGGCTTAAGACCAAGTGGGTCATAACTAATTCCCCCACGCAACTTGGGAAAATTTAATGTAGATGAGTTTGCTGCTGCCATCCCACAAGTTGCACCAGCACACCCAGTGAGCTGGAGAGCATGGGGCACAGCTGTACAGGCCAAAAGGGAGCTGCTTAAGCTGCTGCTGAAAGAAATGCCTACTCTTAATAACTACCATGGGATAAATATCGGTAAGGCTCATACAGCATAAGAAGATGGAATAATGTCATTACAGATATTAAACATCTTTATTTCAACATGGCAGAGGCTGCTAGAAAAGGCTCAGAAACTACTGCCAGTCTCTTGTAAGCTTGACTAATGATCCAAAACATATTAAAACTATTGAAGTCAAGTAGATATATTTACTCTATGCTTTCCACAGGCACTTAACACGTACACATCCAAGCTGTTTGGGTGTTCTAAAGAGCAGAAAGCACCTGATGAATTCAGTGTTTTTCTTAACACAGCTCCTCTGAGTAAATGTCTCCCAGGAGAAACTCACAGGTTTTGTATGACTTGGGAGACTTTGAAATGGTTATAGCAGAGCTTTCTGAAGAAGCAAGGTAATATTCTTTGAGAAATTTGCATTTGTACATTATTATGGAGGTTATATTTTCAAATGCAGCAAAGAAATCTCTACTCTGAAACCCTATTTTACAAAAAAGAGGTACTAAGGATGGACTCTAAAAATTCTTGGTAGGCTCAAGCTTTTTATGCTAAATAGCTGCAGGTACCCACATTGGTCTTGATTTTGTTATTGTTTGGTTTGGGGTTGGGTTTTTTCTTTTTTTTTTTTTTTTTAATTTCCAACTGATTCCTCTTGTTTTCAAATGGAATAACTTTGCAAGGTAAGCACAAAGCCACAGCCTGTGGAAGCAGAATGCGTACTGCGGGTGCCCTTCTGAACGGGGCAAGAAATGGGGTAAATGGTGGCAGTTGCAGCTACTGAGACTGAAATGTAGGAAAAGGGTCTGGTGGTGGCCAGGGAAGCTGTTCTGGGGGGGACGTGCCTCATATTGCAGCATGATGGGAACAAATTCCCCCCCAGAAAGAGATTTTGACCTCCAGGCTCCTTCTCTGTGGGGTTTGCTACAAGGGTAGCCTGGCTAACCCAACCTCAAGGCTACCAGGAGAGAAAAGCCTGCTTGGGTGATCTCTGATTTCTGGGTGGAGAAAGGTTTCGGGAGGGGTTTTAGTCTTGGACGTTGTTCCAAGGAGAATGCATACAAATTTTAATTAGCATTTTCAGCCCACCCTTAGGACTTTGGAGGGATACATTTTCAATAAAATAGCAAAGAGAAATCTATCTCCACATGTGCTGTCACCAGAGCTGAGATTAGCCCTTATTTATGATTGCTGAACATCTGTGGGTAGGGCGTTCACAGCAGAGGTCCCTTGGCTCCAGAGCTTGTTTTTCCTCTCGATGAGGAGTCCAAACATGCTGGTCTTCAGAGCTTGGTGCATGGACCATCTATTTGCCACGTTCGGTCTTGTTTTAGGAAGATAATCAAGGGAAATACAATCAGTAAAGTGCGATCTCCCCAGGTGACACCTGAATAAAAGTAGTTGTGGAGGTTGATTGTAGAAAGCCATCTCGTCAGCATGGGGTCCTACATGCAGAGTTATATAGCATGAAAAGATCGAGCATCTGTGTTAAACAGGACTGTAAAAACACCTTTTTGGTATTTTTTGCCTACTGAAATGTTGGTGGGTGGTTCATGAGCCGTAATTTTGAAGTTCCAGTGCAAAACAGGTTTATTCCCAGTTTACTGGCATCTGCTGCGCGTAAGCAGAAGTTTGGAAGAAAAACATATGTCTCATCCTAATTCCAAACTAGATGGGGGAAACGTGAATGAGGAAATTAAAGTGACGTGTGTTCTTGGGTGGTGGTTATTATTATTATATATCATTAAATTGAATGTGGATCTGGGTGGGAAAAAATGCCAGAGAAAAAATTTAATGGAGGGAGATAAAGTGCAAATGTTGCTGAATAAATTATTAATATTTTTGCTTCTTCATGAGGATAAACATGAGTTTTGTTTTCTGTCTAGTATCTTGAACTAAATCTGAGTTCTTGTATCCTTTTCCTGTTACAGTGGTATGGCCATAACATGTTAGCCCATGACAGTTATGAAGCGTGTACGCTTAAGGCTTCTCATTTTGGTGAGTGTGGAAAAAGCTATCTAATAATTTTGGTTTAAGTCAAAAGATCCATTTTCAATGCTCACTGCTGTTTGTGAACTGTTTAACTCTTCTAATGCATGTTCAAATGGAAAAAATAACAAGGTTAATCATTATTTTCAAAAGCATCATCTGAAAAACATTTTTTTATGTTTATTCTGGACTTTTTTTACAACCATACATCATCTCAGCTATAGAATTCATTCTTTGGTACAAGTAATGTGGATGAATGGCTTTTTTTAAAGCTGAAGCCTATATTTTGCATGGCTGCTTCTCAAGAGTTTAAAAGTTATGGCATTTCTCGAAGATCTCAGAACAATGTCAGAATACAAGCTATGACTGTAACATTGCTGATGACAGAAGTCAGGAGGACAGAATGCCACGGCTTCTTTTACACAGACATTATTGAGACAAAGTGTCAGATGTTTGGAGCTAATGCAAAAGTATTTGTTGTATGCTGGTTACGGCTGACAGCAAAAGGGTTCAAGAAAAACGCTCTTCACGCTAATTCTGTGTGGTTTTGTCCTTTGTGATGAGTGGACAGTGCCTGTTAGAAAGATCTTCACTTCTAGACCACTTCGAAGTCATCCTTACATATTCCTCTACGCCTTTCTCATGCTTCTTTCTAAATTCTGCGATACCAGTCAACATATGTATATCTCTTTGTGTTCATTCTCCATGAAATGCTACCCTGCTGTCTCTACTTGTGACTTGTATCATGTCATTCTCTGCTTTAAGTACGTTGGCTTCCCCACTTGAATTTATTAAGCCTTAAAAGCCCTAAGCGAACACCTTCTGTGCTTAACAGAAGACTGGATTTGTGTTGCTCGTGTCTCTTGTATTATATGAATGCTTCCAACCACCTCTTTATCACTCTTACAACATCAAATACATTTCTATAACAGTATAGAGCTTTGAACAGCTATTTGCCGTGAGCTAGAGAATAGCAATTTCAATGAGTAATAATGACATAAAAAAATATCTTTCCAAACAATTCTCTGTCAGCAGCAACACAAATGTGAATTCAGGCAAACATGGTGAACATTCTTGCTTTGCCACCTAATATATTTTTGTACCAATAAAACTGCACCGATGAATTCTGAATCTGGATAAAGTTAACGGTCCTTTTGCCCAGGCCAAATCCTAAGTTTCTGGATCACTCCTTTCTTTCTTCTGTGCCTTGCCAAAAAGATAAGAAACATGTTGGCACAGAAGAAAAATTATTACTTGGGACTGTTCTCCCGGCCAATGAATCTGTTTTCTATAAATGCAGCTTTAACAGAAAAATCCAGTTAAGTAAACAGAAAAGATTAGTAAACAACAAGCAATATTGAAATAGCATGAGAATAAAACTAGTAATAAATGGCATTAATTTTTTCAAATTAAATATCCCCCAAATTTAAATTAACTCCAGATGACAGATGAGTTCAAGATGAAGTGTGACAGTTTGTATTAATTTAATCCTGCATGGATCTCGCTGTCAGGGTGATCAGATCTCCATGATCACATTACTGTTCATTCATGCTCACAGACATGAATACTAATAAAGTAATTACTAATCACTTTTGCGTTAGACAACTGAGCAATAATCTGTTTCGTATGAACAAAACCACTGTCCTGTAAGCATAACAGTCTGTTGCACTCTGACCATGTAACAGCACAACAAATATTTTAACTGGCAAGCCTTTGTGATAAGCAATAACAACTGTTGTAACCCTCCTCTTGCACTTTGAAAAATATTTCAACGTCCCTAGCTTAAAAGAGTGCTAAGGATCACTATTCTTGCCTTACTGAGGAGAAAAGTGAGGAATGGCGTGGTGGTGGAGTGACCCCTTCAGTTACTTGAGGCGAGTGTGACCCTGAAGTTTGGCGTGAGTCTCTCAACACCGTCGCCACGCTCCAATTGCCAGACCCTGCTATGGGATCTATGGTTAATGCAGCTGTGAGATTAATTACCAAAAAGATTCAGGAGGCTGAATTACAATTCCTTATTTTGAAATGGGGGGGGGGGGGGTGTAGTATAGTTTTGAAAGCAAGAGGCATGGAACAAGGTATTTTGGGAAAAAGAATCGTAGAATAGAATCATAGAATGGTTTGGGTTGGAAGGGACCTTCAGAGCCCACCCAGCCCAGCCCCTGCAGTGCCAGGGACAGCTTTAACCAGAGCAGGGTGCTCAGAGCCCCGTCCAACCTGGCCTGGGATGGTGCCAGGGATGGGGCCTCCACCGCCTCTCTGGGCAACCCCTTCCAGTGCCTCACCACCCTCAGCATAAAAAATTTCTTTCTTATGTCTAGTCTAAATCTATTCTTCTTTAGTTTAAATCCGTTATTCCTTGTCCTGTCACAACAGGCCTTGCTAAAAAGATTCTCCCCATCTTTCCTGTAGGCCCCCTTTAAGTACTGGAAGGCCGCAATAAGGTCTCCCTGCAGCCTTCTCTTCTCCAGGCTGAGCAACCCCAACTCTCTCAGCCTGGCCTCGTAGGAGAGGTGCTCCAGCCCTCGGATCATTTTGATGTGGCACTTTGGGACATGGTTCAGTCTGGTCTACCCTTGACTGGTTTAGAGTGGACTTGGTAGTGTAGGTTAATGGTTGGACTGGATGATCTTAAAGGTCTTTTCCAACCTAAACGATTCTATGATTCGATGATTCCATGACCCACTCCAGCAGGAAGTCCATATCGATGTATTTTTTTCTTTCAAGCGTGAGTTTTTAAGCCGGCACTGCCTCATTCAGCCATGCTCCTAAAGGAAGGGGCCTGAATTTTTGGCTGACTCCGTAGCATGTACTACCTTTCCCACAGCAGGCCTCGCAGCTGCTGTCGCTCAGCAGCCATAGCGGGCAGAAAGCGGCGGCTGCGGAGCCTGGGGCAGCCAGGCGAGGCTCCGCGGGCGCCGAGGTGCCGGAGCGTCTCCTGAGGCGCCAATGGCGGGAGGGAGGCAGCGGCCCGGGTGCAGAAGTCCTCTCCCTCAGCCTGCGCCCCTGCTCGGGCTGGCGGCCCCCACACTTTAGCCTGAGCTGGCTCCAAAGCCGCCTCGTATCCAGGGGCCGCCGCGGAGCCTTTTCCGCCGCTTTTTACCTCAGACCTCTCAGCCTCCCCGCCGCCCGACCCTCCTCGGCTGCCGCGGCCGGCGCGGCTCCGCCAGGGGGCGCCGGGACGCGCTCGCGCGGCCGGCACGACACTAAGCCGCCGGTACGAGAGCCAATCCGCTTCGAGCTTACTGCGCGGCAGCCCGCCCCCCCTCACCGCCGCCTCCCGGAGCCAATCGGGTAGCGGCTGGCGGGGGGGGTCGCCCCTTCCTGCGCACCGGCGCCATGGCCGCCGCCACGAGCTGGCGCCGCGCCGCGCTCGGCGGTTTGGTCCTCGGCGGCGGGGCCGCGGCGCGATGGCGGCGGCGGGCGCTGCTGCCGAACGGCTGCCTGCTGCGGCTGGCGCCCGCCCGCGGGGCCGCGGCGGTGCCCGGGCCCTGCCGGAGGGTGGCGGTGGAGGTGGGGGACAGGTGAGGGGCTCCGCGCCCTGAGGGAGCGGGGGAGCAGCGGGGAGGCCTTCCCGGGTGATCCCTGCGCCCTGAGCCTGCGCTGCGGCGCTGGCTGAGGAGTGGCGTTCGGTACCGGCTCTGGGCAAGGGGCCCGGCGGCGCCGGAGCCGGTGGAGAGAGCTGTCCGGGGTGGTGGGTTAAACAATCGTGAGGAGAAATTGCCGCTGACATTGCTGCGTGCCGTTCCTCACTCGCAGGGCGTGGAGAGCAGGTGTATTTCCTTCTCTCTCCCTCACGGAGGACGGGATGTTCTGCAGCCGTGGTGGGAAAAGGTGTTTTGTGGGTGTGCAGGCAGTTGCCCTTCTCTCGTGAGGGTATGGCCGGTGCCTACCCGAGTTTTCTAGTGGCAAGGCTCTAAAACCCAACTTGGAACGTGTGGCTGATTCGTCTTCCAGCGCGAGCAAAGCATTTTGTCCCGAAGCCACAGATGTACCTTTAGATGACATCTGATGTGGCTGCAAGTCTTTGATCCTAGGTGAAAGAAGCAGAACATTGCAGGCAAAAGCACATTCAGAGGATTTGGTCACTTTTGGTCAAAGAGTTTCAATTCCCACACCTAATGAGGATTTCTACGTCCAATAAGCGTAGCAAATGTTCTGTACAGTAGATGCTGTAGATGAATGCAGATATTGCTGGAAAATTTATTTTAATTCCCCGTGATAACATACTATTTCTTTCCAATAGAAAGATGGAACTGTCTTCTGGAAAGCTTGCTAGGTTTGCTGATGGATCTGCTGTTGTTCAGGTAAAAAAGAAAAGTTAAAATTTGTGCAACTTGAAAATTTCTGAATCTGAACATTGTTAAGACATCAGAGTCTATTAAAAGGATGTAGAGCCTCAAGTGGCAATTTAATCCCTAATGAATGTACAGCTGTGTTTTGTAGGAAGACATTCTGTTTGAAAAGTAAAAATAACGTTGTGAAGCACGGATTTTTGTGGTTGTTTGCTGCAAAGAATATTCTGGAGTTTTAGTTTGTGAGTAAGTTTAGGACTTTGGACAATATTTTGGTTGCAGGTAACTTCAAATCTTTTTTTTTTTTTTTTTCCCTTTAATCCAGCTAGGTGACACAGCAGTAATGGTCACAGCAGTCAGTAAAACTAAGCCTTCTGCATCTCAGTTTATGCCATTAGTGGTAAGTACTAACGGCAAAATTAGTTTTGTGATAATCAGTGGTAGCCTTAGTGGTAGTCGTCATTAAATAGTGGAGTTCAAGGTGCTGGGGGGAATGCAGGTAGCAGGCTACAGACCTTGGACTTCAGAATAGCAGCCTATGATGGAATGACTAGGCCTGTGGATGAGGGATGAGCAGTGGCTGTTGTCTCCCTTGACTTTAGCAAGGCTTTCCATGAAAGCCTCGAGGACTTTGTCTGCCACAACATCCACGTTCAGACATTATATTTTAGATGTGTGGAAAACTGTTTGGATGATGAGGCTTGAAGTGTTGTGGTTATTAAGGCTTAATGATTCATGTTCTACTTGAGGCTGAATAATAGTGAGTTCCTCAGGGGGCCTGTCCTGGGTCACAGCCTGTTTCATACTCGGTGTCCTGGAATTCCTGCTCATCAAGTTTGCAGATGATGCCAAACTGGGGGAGTGCAGATGATATGGTCAGAAACAGGGCTGCCCTCTGGAGAGGAGGGACCAGGGGCTGGAGGAATGAGCTGACAGGAACCTTGTGAAACTTGTTCAGGACTTTGTGTTTGTCCTTATATTGGGGTGCGCCAGTGCCCTGCAACAGTTCAGGCTGGGGTCTGACCGGCTGGGCAGTCCATATATGATATAGGTGATATAGAAGGGGAGGGTCCATTTGGATGTCAGGACAGAGCCTTGACTAACGTAATCTGAATTCAGAGTTGACCTTGCTCCGATCAGGAAATTGGACTCTAGACCTTCTGGGGTGTCCCTTCCAACCTGAATGATTCTGTGGCTCTGAAACCAATAATCTGTTGTCTTTAGGAATCCCAATCTTGTTTTTAAAAGGTTGACTATCGTCAGAAAGCTGCTGCAGCAGGAAGAATTCCTACAAACTATCTAAGAAGAGAACTTGGTTCCACTGATAAAGAAATTCTTACAAGCAGAGTAATAGGTAGGCTGAAACATTTTATTTACAATGTATTTTGTAATATCCTGATGAATGTTTGAAAAGATAGTAATTTACAACTGCTGTTTGCAGAGTTGGTTGTTTCTGCAGTAATGTCTGAAGAAGACAAACTTGTAGTTTTGTGTTTATCGGTACTGATTTTTAAAACGGTACATCACGTGGGGCTGTGTGCATATTCCTTTATATACAAGCCTGGATCCTGAGAAATCTTCTTGTCACTTTTGATGTTATTGTATCTAAGATCTCATCCTCGCTGCAGAGATGTTATCTCTGCAGTCGCACATCTGTCTGGAGAGGTGGGAGAGACAACCAAGCTAAACTCTGAAATACAAAGAGGCAGACTTACTGAGTGGTATATATACTCATTCTCTCCCTCTTGATCCTGCTTGAAAAGTCATCTCCGTTTGTGTGTAAGATTAATACCTTGAAATTCAACGTTTATTTAAAACTGATGGCAAATACATCAGCATCTTAAGACGGCAATGAAAAGAATTAGGAGAGGGAACAGCCTATAAGGCCTAGGCTGTTACACAGTCCTATACACTTCAGACTGAAATAAAATTAATAGGAAAACTACGCATCGTGGAAATAATGCAGTATTTTGAACATAGGTGCTTTTGTTGCTTTTCTTTGTTTGAGGACTGTGTCCCTTCATTGAAGATATTTCTGCTGAAATACTATTTAATAGATTATTTGTATCCTAAAGCATAGAAAACTTTTTCAATGTTTTTACCTTGTGTTACCTGACAGTGGGTATGCTCACCTGAATGCCTCTTATTTTACTCTGAGTGCTATTGAAATTTGAGAGTTGATTACATTTCATGCTAAAATTCCTTCTGGGTTCTCTGCCTTTTCTCTTTTTTGTTTGTTTGGGTCTTTTCATTTGAACCATTTTGTCACTTTCTTGTGGAGTTATTGCAAGATGAACTGAATACTAACTACTGAAAACCAAATACTCCTTAGACTTTGAATATTTCTTTTGCAGATCGGTCAATCAGACCACTCTTTCCAGTAGGCTACTTCTATGATACACAGGTAGGTCACACTCGCTGTCCTTAACTATAGCTACCTTCAGAATGGAAAGCTTGGGTATGTTCAACAAAAATTTCACATGATGTAGGCGCTGCTTTAAGAAAAGCAGCTTTCATTAGCATCCAGGAGGGGTTTACACTTTGAAAAACAGTCTAATAGCGTAATGCTGCTTTTTAGTTTGTCATCTCCTTGTCTTAAATTATTTTTATTACATGCTAGTTTCCAAATTTGGTTGTGGAGATACAGGAACAAAATTCAAATATCCTCTGTACAACAGAGGAAAGAAAGGCTAATAGTATATGGTGTATGATATAATGCAATATTATACATTAGTGGGGTTTTGTGAGCTTTCTAGTTTAAATACTTGAACAAATTCTCATTTGCAGTATAAGCTTATATAAATATGTGGAATGTTTTGTTTTCTTGTCCTTAGCTTTGTACTGACAGCTAATAAAAATGTGTAGGTCAAAATTATTCATTGTCTTTTATCTTATGCCAGATCCTTTGTAATCTTTTAGCAGTAGATGGTGTCAATGATCCTGATGTTCTGGCAATTAATGGAGGTAAGAGGACTGTAGCAAATTACTGCTTCTGTGTGATTTAATATCATCCATTTTCTCTAATACAGATTTTTATGTCTTCATTCTAGCTTCTGCAGCACTTGCATTATCTGATATCCCATGGAATGGTCCTATTGGTAAGTAAATATTTTGAAATGGTGGGTGATTTGAACATAATGGAAGGCTTGGACCGCAGTTCATGCTTTCTTTTTTTTAACAGGAATTTGAATCTAAAGTCGACCATCTTTTGTTTCAAGTATTGAAAATAATTTTACAATGGATAGGATTATTACACTTCAAAGCATTATTTTTGCTGGACTAAATACACTTCTGTAAGGATTTATAATCCAGAAATAGTTTAGAGACCAATAACTTAATTTTCCCTTTAGAGAAACTTGGTCTTGAAAAGCATTGTTTAGAAAATAGCTGGATAAGAATACTTGTTCTACAGGAACTCAAGAAGAGCTTTATTTCATTGTGAATATTTTATGGGAAGAGAAATTATCTAGCTAAGAACAAATATTTAGCTGTATTTTTCTTTCACCCACCTTTTTTTCTAGACAACAGGTGCTCAAATGATTAAAAAAAAAAAAACCAACAATGGACTTACAGCTTTGTGTACTACCAAAAGAAATTCAAGAATAGATAATTTTGCCTTACAGATTTGTTCTTAATATATCACTAGCATGCTAATATTTTAAAATTAATCCATAGCTTTAATTATTGGTTTTGGACTTAAAATTTTCAAAGTAAAATGATGCCTTAAGTAACTTCCTTATTATAATAATAATAACTTTCTGGAGTTTCTTTGTAGGTGCAGTAAGGGTAGGACTGGTTGATGGAGAAACTGTTATCAATCCAACTCGAAAACAGATGTCTTCTAGTGCTTTAAATTTAGTTGTTGCTGCAGCTCCTCAAAATCAAGTTGGTAAGTAGGTTAATTATCAATATCTGTTGCCTGTTTGAAAATCAAGTAGGTGCCTCTTTGCAGGTATTTTCCTAATCTTTGAAATTTGTATTTTTACACAATAGTAGGAATAAGCAACAGTGACAGGTAACTTTTGGTTAGGTAAATTCCATTATATTTATGCAGTTTAATGTTAATCTCTATTTCCTCAGTTGAATTAGGTTGCTATTGAACAATAAAATAGTAAGTAATTTTTAACTTTCCATTGATAGTTATGTTGGAAGCAACTGCTGAGAATATACTGCAACAAGACTTCTGTCACGCCATCAAAGTAGGGGTGAAGCATACCCAGCAAGTAATTCAGGGAATTCAACAACTGGTGAAAGAACAAGGTGTTGCCAAGAGAACTGTTCAGTTATTTGTTGCTCCTGAAAAGATTGTGGAATGTGCGAAGGAGTAAGTTCAGAACAAATAATTTTGATCTAAATTCTGTTAAGTGACTCAAAATGCTTATTTATTATTTAATTTGATGAGCTCTGACCAGATAGTTTGGAGTTTTTGTTTAACAAAATAGCATGTTTTGAACGTTCAGAGTTACTTGCTGCATTTTCAGTAGAAACTTAGGAACATGGCCTTCAGCTTTCTTGTTTTGTACTTAGTAAGAAGGACAGGGCAAAACAAATACCCTGAAAACCCAGTGAAAGTATGGTAAGTTAGCATGCCACTCTTGTGGAATGGTGACAAAAGGAGTCAGGACGTGTTGGCTTGTGGGTGCTTTGCTGTGGATAACTAATTTCAGAGAGGTGGTAGGAGAGCAGGCAGGAAGAACAGCTGGAGCTAGTAATGTTTATAAATGGCAGTCTGGTGCTTTCATACTGCACATGAAAACAAACACGTAGTCCTCAAAAGAAACTGATTGTATAAGTGGTTTTTTTAAGCTGTGTTTTAAAAAATTCTTTCTTTTCTTCTGGAAGACTTGCTTCTAACAAGATCTATGCGGTGTTCACAGATTCTAGCCATGATAAAGTAAGTAATCAATGCAAACATGATGTAATTATTTTTTAATTAATACCATAGTGAAACTTGAGTAAGATTTAGCTTCTTTAATGTTAATGAAAACTCTTCTCCTCGTCTGCATATATTTGCAATAGTAATAATAAATTGTTCTGTAAATTCTTATCTACCAGAGTGTGTGTTTGCAGTACATTACCGATCTTTGAATTTGTGTGACAGTCCTATTACTTCCTTGAGTTTTACAGAATTTTAAAACAAACAAAACCCCAACAACCCAAACCTCTTTTTGTTATTCTGCCCTGTAGAGTTAACTGGTTGCAAATCCTGTGTTCTAGATTTCTAGAGATGAAGCAATTAACAAAATACGGCTTGAAACAGAAGAACAGCTGAAAGGTATTATTTTCTGCTTTCTTAATATTTAGAGAATGCTTAAGCGGAGCTAGCAGTACTTAGAGTTACAGTGTGCTCTTTGGCCAAGCTATTTTAATAAAAGTTCTATAAAATTCATTTTCCAACTTCAGATGCAATTTCTTTTTTATACCCAGCAAAATTTCCAGAGGCTGAGCCTTATGAAATCATGGAGTCTTTCAATGTGGTTTCAAAGGATATTTTTAGAAAGCTCGTTCTGAATGAATACAGAAGGTAAGTATATCAAACTCGTGGTGAATAATAGTTCTGTCAACTTTTTATCCAAGACTATAGTTTCATTGATCTCATAATTTTTGCTTGTAACTTTAGGTGTGACGGGAGAGATTTGACTTCCCTCAGAGATATTAAATGTGAAGTGAACATGTATAAAATGCTTCATGGATCAGCCTTATTTCAGAGAGGTCAAACACAGGTAGTATCTGTAAACATCAGAAATTATAAATTGATTTATCAAAAGCTGAAAGATTTGTATTTCTACTTTAAATGCAAAGTTTCTTGTTTTGTTCACATTCAAACAGTAATAACTAGAAAACAGTTTAGATTTAATTAAAATATATCCAAGTCAATTAAGACGGTAGACAAGTCTTGCCTCCTTGCCACATGAACAGTAGAAATGTTAGGATAACATTCTAAGCATATATGCCCAGGAAGAGTCTGGTAACTATTATAGTGTCTTCAGACTTTCTGAAGAATGTCTGGTGACCAAAGTTAGAAGCTGCAAGGATTGTCCTTGTTCAGTTCAGTTTGGCAGATTTGGGGCATTTTTGGTTGGTTGGGTTTTGTCTTGGGGGGAGGTGGCTTGAGAAGAAAGCTTTCCAATTCAGGATGGCTTAAAGTAAAATTTCTTGTTAATAAGATAAGTCCAAAATTATATCTTTTTCATACCTCTATGTAGACTTCTATGTTAAAGATATTTGTTGAAACAAAAGCTTTTCATGTAAAATACAATCCTGCTCATTTTTAGAAAAATGGGTGACTTGCTATGTAGGGCAGTGCTAAATTGGGCATGTCGTGAGAAGTCTTTTAAAAGGAACTTTGTATGTAACCTGGATTAAATAGGGCAATTGTACCAAAAAAAAAAAAAAATCACATTAGTGAGAGATTCTTTTTTTCTCCTCTTTGCCAAAAGTGTCAGATGTTGGGTGGATTAAGATTGTACTCAAGATTTGGTCTCCTGTATTTTTATTGCTCATTTTCCTACAAGACTGACAGCCACTGATATGACTTATTACAGGGTACGTGGGTAGTTGCAAACAGTGATTTACTGCTCAGTGCAGTCCCCTCTTACCCTGCTAGAAAGAACACAAGCTACAAGTCATGTGGGTGTTGATCTCTTCTCCCAAGTAGTTAGTGATAGGACGAGAGGAAATGGCCTCAAGCTGCGTCAGGGGAGGTTTAGATTGGATATCAGGAAAAATTTCTTCATGGAAGGAGTGGTCAAGCGTTGGAACAGGCTGCCCAGAGAGCTGGGGGAGTCCCCATCCCTGGAAGAGTTCAAAAAATGGGCAGAGGTGGCACTTTGGAACATGGTTTAGTGTGCATGGGGGTGCTGGGTTGATGGTTGGACTGATGATCTTAGAGATCCTTTCCAACCTTAGTGATCCCTAGTTTTTACTTTCATTAAAAAATAATCCAGTCACCAAGCCAGGAAACATGAAATTAATTCTTACTCTCCCCTTAACTGGTTTAGTGGTGGACTTGGTAATGTTAGGTTAATGTTTGGACTGGATGATCTTCAAGGTCTTTTCCAACCTAAATGATTCTATGATTCTTAGTCCACACGATAAGCAGGCTTGCTCTTTTGCACAACACTGTGGCTGCATCTGGCCCTGGCTCTTAAACGAGGTAGTTCGGTTTCTTAGTGAGCAAACTGTTCTAGGCTCCTACCAGGTTAAGAAGCATTAAATTAGTATTTTTAAATGTGATTGCTTGTAAGATTGTATAATCTTTACAGTTTATGAATAAGTTTGTACAATGAAGGAAGAAAAAAGTTCGGAGAAGTGGTAGGTGATGGCATCATAGTTGTTGCTGAAATCATTCTTTTTGATTCTTGGTAACCAGTAAAAGTTGTGAAACATGGACGTGTTTAAGAGCAGTTTATTTACCCTCTGTCTTTTTATTCTAGGTTCTCTGTACGGTTACATTTGACTCTATAGAATCAAGTGTAAAATCAGATCTTATCTCAACAGCAGTGAGGTATGTATATCTTTTGGTGTTTTGTTAGTGGTAATAAAAGAGGGCGAGCATTGAAGCACATTTGATAGAAGTTCCTTGAACTTCGACATATATACCTCTCTCTGTTCATTAGGACTGAAAAATGTGTAAAATCGGACTTTGAAGTGACCTATTTTCAAGAAATCCTGGCAGTTGTTTTTTTATCAAGATGACATTAATTCTATAGACATGCATTTGAAATTGGGGTATTACAAGTAACATCCAGTCTGGTTTTGAGAGAAAGCAAACAGTGAATTACTCTTGAATCTGTAAAACTGTGTCCATAAATCAAGTCTCTTTAAATGAAATGATGGATGAAAGTTGATTCTCTCTTTGTTCCAAGCATTCATCATCATGCTTGGAACTTTTCTACTCATTTAATGTATTTCTCACAAGTTTTGAAGTCTTGCTCAATAGGTTGGATGCACATAAGCCCATGAAGTGCTGTTCTGGTTGGCTCAAATTGGCGGGGGGGGGGGGGGGGGGGGGGGGAAGATAGAAGGCAGATAATTTGGGGGCGGGGATTCCCCCAACCAAATCAGCCTATCTAAATATTCTTGTTTTATCTCAAAATGTTCAGAGGGTGAAAACATTTGTGTTCTTCTTTTAATGGAGTAAGGAAAATTTAACTTACAATACAGCAAGCAAGTCCTTGTGCTGTTAACATTTTATTGCTGAGGGCTGACTTGGGGAGGGGAAACTCCTTCCCTCTAAAGCTGCAGTTCAGTGATCTCATCCCACCAGGGGCGGAGCTTTTACCTTTTAGTGTGTCAGCTTTGCTTTAGTTCAATTTTTTGGCCTAGAGGTGTTTGTCCATATTCTGTAGCTTTGGTATTCTTGGAAATTAGTTTGTCTTACATAATGGGTTTTAATTAGCAGTCATTAGGTTGCTTCAGGAATGAGAGGTTGCCTCTATATGAAGCTACAGGCAAGTCTTGACTTGAAGCAACTTTCTTTGTAGATTAGGTGTTTTGTATTTATTGCTAAGAGTCAAGCCTTGTGGTACTTTGGTAACTTTTTTTGAGCACAGATGGGTTTTTTTTATTTAATCAAGAGCTATTTTGTGGTTACAGAGATTTTCAATTTTCCTTCTGAGTGCTTACATTTCCAAGTCCTTACTGCAATGTGTACAGTAAGATGCTGATGTTCTTGAAATTGGAATTTTTTTCTTCTTTCAGACACACCAAAACCAGCATAAGGAACCGATAGGGCCTATTCTGTTCCAAACAGCTAGAGAAACTGTTTTAATGATGATGATTAACACCTGAGGCTTTTTCTTTTTAAATTATGCTTTTTAATTTGTTTACTACATAGAAAACCTTAGGAAAAAATGTGGGTGATCAGGAAATCTATTGATTCGTTGTTTTTGCTGGGTCTGTTTAAGCATAACTGAATATAATCTTAAGTATTGCCTATTGTATGTAAGACATGTTTGGTTACTCTTTTTTGACATGGTCTTGTTTTTAATTAATAGTGGAATAAAAGATAAAAACTTCATGCTGCATTATGAGGTGAGAGTTCTACTGTGTCACAACTTTCTGCACGATTCACAGCAGGGCTTCATGTCTTGCTTTTAAAGGTGAAATTGATGACTTCCAAGGATATAAATTATCTCCAGATTTGCTAAAATTTATTAATTCTAATTCATATGTGAATTCGTCCTGCAGTTTATGAACAAAAGTACTGGTTTCCTAAAAAGCACTAGATAATTTGTAAATTGCCATTTTATACAGCCTTTTTAATATCTTAACATTAGGTTAGCTCCTTAAGAATGGGTTATTACTGAAAGCAGGATTAACCTGCTCTATTATTTTTAGTAAACTCATATTAAGATGTTCAGCTGACATACTACACCAATAGTAAATAAGTGCTTTTACATGTTGGATCTCTCTCAGCCTTTGGAACTTGCCCAAAGTATTTTGTACCGGCAACAGGCGTATCTTGTTTCATTATCTGTACGACAGAAGCAAGATTTCTGATATGTTGTTTGACAAGTTTAATTGGACTAAGCTTGTTGTGTTGCTTTTCAACTACCTTGCGACTGCTTTATTCTCTTTCATTCTGTGGAATTAAAACACTTACTAAACGCTACCTAGACTGGTCCTGCTTTGCAAACTAAGTGACTGATAGAAATCATGTGGTGGCTTGATTTTTTTTTTTTTTTTAAATTTGTTTTTACCTTGAGATGCACCAAAATGTTAAAGAATTTGTTTCTAAATGTATGTTTTAAAATGGAGAAAAAAAATTAGTTGATTTTCTATATACACATTTTTTACTTCATAGTTTCCTCCTTATGCAACTAATGAGATTGGCAAAGTTACTGGTATGAACAGAAGAGAACTTGGACATGGTAAGTTCAGACTAGAGAAGTCCCATGCTGTAAGTTTCAATATTTTGTCTGATTGTTATTACTTATGGATCACTTGGTGTTTGTTTTTAAACAGGTGCACTGGCAGAAAGAGCTTTAAAACCAATTATTCCCCAGGATTTCCCATTCACGATACGAGTTACTTCTGAAGTCTTAGAGTCAAATGGTATTATGACTTTCTTATTTTTAACCTAGTGCTAGAGACTAAATTTGGTTCTTAAAAAAAGCTCGAGTTTGACAAACTTGAGTTGTAGGCATTTTAGGTAATAGATTTCATTTTTAACGTTCTTAATCTTGATAGCTCTATTACCTGAAGTACTTTTAAAAAAAAAAAAAAAAGTGTATGGGCACGAACAATGGACGTTTCTTCCAATTTGTATAGCAGCATGGTATCAGTATGAGATGTAAATATAAATGCTGAGTTTAACAAAATGGTATTTGGGGGCATTTTTATGCTACAGAGTGAGGAAAATAAATCAGCATGTATTGAGACCCATTCTTCAGTGTTTAATCACAACTGCTACCCTCACTGACTTGGAGGTAACTTCTCCTGGCTGGCTGTATTTGTTCTTTCCCATCTCCCCATTTTGGGGGAGAGCTATCTATTTCGCCTTTCTGCACATTCCCCTGTGTGGCAAGGAGCTCCCTGAGGTCCACCTCCTATTTCCTAGCACTGCAGTGAGATTAGGTGGCTGGGAGAAGCGGGTAGCGGAGAAAGGGAAGGAGTCCCCTTTGCAGCTTCCTGCGAAACCCACAGATTCCTTGTCTAGAATATTTAATATTAATCGTGATGCTTGTTGAGCTTTTTTGGTGTCGGTATCATGAAAGATTCAAACTAGATGACCCATTTCTTGTTAAAAATACTTCTGCTACAGAAAATTTCTAATTGCAATTATTTAGTGTAGTATGTGTGGTGCTGCACAGTATTTTCTAGCTAGCAGCAAGTTAAGTTTCAGACTGTCACTGAAGAATATCACTAGCAAGTTTTGTTTCAGATACTTCCGACCAATGTTTAATACATTCTTTTCCCCTGCATTCTAACTCTGTAGGGTCCTCATCAATGGCTTCTGCATGTGGTGGAAGTTTGGCATTAATGGATGCAGGTACAAAAATATGGCACTTAAAACACATTATCATATGTCATTTATCCTTACAGGATTTTGAAATGACTAACAGTTATAAAAATGTGTTTTTATTTACCACTGTTAGGAGTTCCAGTATCAAGTGCAGTGGCAGGTGTAGCAATAGGTCTCATTACCAAATGCAGTCTGGAAAAAGGAGATATTGAGGACTATCGTTTGCTGACAGACATCCTGGTGAGTGTTTCTAGCATTGTTGGTTTTATTGCTGCTTGATTCTGTAAAATGCCTTTTGTGGCCTTCTTTTGTAACATTTTACCCAGTTAATTCTGGAACATATGCTACTGGAAATATTCAATAGTTTTATCTTCCCTGTTCTTTCTCCCAAACTCCTGCCTTATTTAAAAAAAAACCTATGAAATGTCCAGTCACGCTTCTTATTTTTTTGTAATTACTCAGGTTTGGTTTTTTTTAAGGTCTCATAAGCTCTCTCTTTCCAGTGAATTTTGTATTTTTTCTTGGGAGAAAGAGATTAATTCTTGAGTACTTCAATTTATTGAAAAACACAATATATTGGATGGAGAATGAGCACTTGGCAAAGTTGCTGGGGGGGATGCACATTATCATGCTGCTGTTACTTCTTCCTGTGGCAGCCACTGATAGTACAAAGTCAGCTATGGATATGTTGTTCAGAAACTAGTTCACGAAAGCTCTTAGTTTATTAGGAGAGAAAGGAAGAGTGTTAATCCTGAACAACTAAATAAGGCTGCAAGAAAAACATGCGAGTCGCAGAAGTAACTCCCAAGTCTGCAGAACTACTTTGTGGCTTATTGAAACATAGAATGTACTTTTAGTATAATGAGACTTGACACTGGGATAAAGTTACTCCAATTTGCTTTCTTTCTGTCTATGCTGGTAGGGAATTGAAGATTACTATGGTGATATGGATTTCAAGATGGCGGGGACTAATAAAGGAATAACTGCCTTGCAGGTATTGTAACACGAAATCTTCCTGAAATGGAACTCTGAGAACGTATATAAAAAAGCTTTCCTTACATATTGATGCAACTTAACTCTTTTCATATTAGGTTGATCTAAAACTGCCAGGAATACCAGTAAAAATTGTAATGGAAGCTATTCAGCAAGCTACAGGTAAGTCCTTATTTTGTATTTGTACCCATTTTATGGTTTTAAATTCTAAGTTTTATGAAACTAAATAATAGATTATTAAATTTTTTGTTCTCATTGTGGAAAAAAAGCTGCTGTCTTTAAAAAAACTGGTCTGGTTTGGCTGTTGTCTGTTACACTTCAAGATAGGCACTTCATACAAAATAAATAGCTTTTTGTGTCAGAGCAGAGTGTTCAATCTCCAAAAAGCCAGGCCTTTCCCACCACATTTAAGTTTCATGTTATTGTACATAGTGTTGGTGAGCATCTGCTGCTCCTGGAGGTTACTTCTTATTAAAACAGAGCAAAAATGGTGTGATACTAACAGTCACCAGTTTAGTGCAATGGGTAACTTGTTTTGAAAAATTGCAATAAAATTAATGGCATAGCAAAGTAGGGAGGGAGGGAACTTGTATGAGAGCGCAACATCAGGGTGGAGGAATATATTATGAAATATTTACATGCAGTATTCTGGATGTGACTGATGCAACTACAATATTACTAAGCCATGTGAGTTTATAAAATTTTTGTCATAGTGTATTAAAAACCGTATGTGGCTAGTTGGGGAAAAAAAGGTTTGCTCTTTGCTGTGCAATAGATCAGTGAGAAGGGTTGTTAAAAATAAGCTCCAAACTAACTTCAAAGTAACTTCAGACCAGTTTTTAAATGTGTCTTGAGCAGCGAGTTCTTAGAACTTAAGTAGAAGTCTGTGTCATCTCAGCGAGTTCATGGTTAAGATCTAGCAGCTCGATACCCTGTGAATAAAACTGGCTGGATGTCTGGCCCCAAAGAGTTGTGGTGAGCGGAGTTAAATCCAGCTGGCGGTCGGTCACAAGTGGTGTTCCCCAGGGCTCAGTGTTGGGGCCAGCTCTGATTGATATCTTGATCAATGATCTGGACGAGGGGATCGAGCATACCCTCAGTAAGTTTGCAGGCGACACCGAGTTGGGCAGGAATGTTGATCTGCTTGAGGGTAGGAAGGCTCTACAGAGGGACTGGACAGGCTGGATCGATGGGCTGAGGCCAGCTGTATGAGGTTCAGCAAATGCCGGGTCCTGCACTTGGGTCACAACAACCCCATGCAACGCTCCAGGCTTGGGGAAGAGTGGCTGGAAAGCTGCCTGGCAGGAAAGGATGAGGGGTGTTGGTGGACAGCCGGGTGAATATGAGCCAGCAGTGTGCCCAGGTGGCCAAGAAGGCCAACAGCATCCTGGCTTGTGTCAGGAATAGTGTGGCCAGCAGGAGCAGGGAGGTGATTGTCCCCCTGTACTGGGCGCTGGTGAGGCCGCACCTGGAATACTGTGTCCAGTTTTGGGTGCCTCACTACAGGAAGGACATTGGGGTGCTGGAGCGTGTCCAGAGAAGGGCAAGGAAGCTGGGGAAGGGTCTGGAGCACAGGGCTGGTGGGGAGCGGCTGAGGGAGCTGGGGGTGTTCAGCCTGGAGAAGAGGAGGCTGAGGGGAGACCTTATCGCTCTCTACCACTACCTGAAAGGAGGGTGTAGTGAGGTGGGTGTTGGTCTCTTTTCCCAAGTAACAAGCGATAGGACGAGAGGAAATGGCCTCAAGTTGGGAAAGGGTTGTCAAGCATTGGAACAGGCTGCCCAGGGAAGTGGTTGAGTCGCCGTCCCTGGAGGTATTTAAAAGATGTGTAGATGTGGTGCTTAGGGACATGGTTTAGTGGTGGACTTGGCAGTGCTAGGTGATGGTTGGACTGGATGATCTTAAAGGTCTTTTCCAACCTAAACAATTCTGTGATTCTCTAACACAGGTAATAAAGGCTGAAGTGCAGCTTTGTGCACCGAAACTCTGGATTGCTTTTGATTGGTGAAAGTTGGGCGAGGGAGGAGGCGTCTGTTGCTAGTTAAATATGTAAAGTGTTACCATAACACCAAAATGGTTTTGGACTAACACACAAACATCCTATTACATGACGTTTTTTAAATCCAACAGAACAATGTTACAAAAAGAACAGCAAACTATTTCTCATTTACCATAAATTCGGCTATATTTACTATCGAAATTTCCTGCTGTCTGTATTCTGACGTGTACAGCTAAAATATTCCTCAGCCATACGACAAACTGAAGTTACAAGCTTTAATAAGGATTTAACTAGTTGTAAGGGAAAACTTTCAACTTGATTGTAATAGCAAGATTTTAGTAAGAAAACCCTTACAAAAATGTAAGAACTTGTAATTCCTGTTCGATGGTGTGTCACTTCAAGCAGCTCAGCTAAAGTTCCAGGCCAGTGTATCACAACTTAACTAATCAAAGCTACACCCTGTTGCTCTTATCAGCACTCTGATTTATTTAAATAATATACCAAAACAGAACTGTATGTGATGTGCTAGGCTGCATAAAATCAATAAATGTGCTGAAGGTGTAAGTTTTGTATACACAGAGCAGAATGCTGTACTGCAACAAACATGCACTACCTGGAATGTGTTAAGTTACCATAATAAATTCTCAAGTTAGGCAGGAAGCAGATTTTATGAATGGATGTTTATCTACTTTATAACAAAAACTGTATAAATTTACTTTAATCTTATACCAAACTATTTTCTTTCCTCCTCCTTTCCCCCCTCTAACCCCCACAGCTGCAAAGAGGGAGATTTTACAGATTATGAACGAAACGCTGGCAAAACCCAGACCTAACAGAAAAGAAAGTGGACCAGTTGTAGGTAATGTTAGTTATATGTTGATAAGAATGCGTATCTTCTATAGTTAGCTTTTTAACAATAAGCTGCTGCTTAAACCAGCTCTTTTTAATGAATGTTTGTTATATGTTTCTGCCCCTGCCTCTTGGGGTTATTTTTTTTCTTTGGGTTTTTAGAGGTGAATTTTTGTTTTTTATTGCCATGTGGGGCAGCACTGTATTATTTCATTGCACACCAGAAAACAGAATTAAACTGAAGTTATGTGAAACTCTCACAAAATCAGAATGGATACCGATGTCAGTATTGGTATGGTTTAAGGTAATTTACACTCATCAAAGTATTTGTATTCTGTGTTTTCATTTATTTCAATTCTCAAATGTAATTACATCGATGTTCAGCAAATAATACAAGTAGCTATAGAAGATTAAAACCTAAATGAATGTGACTTATTTTTTGTGATAGCTTTCAAGATTATTATATTTAGCATTTCAAAGTATTTTTAAATGTTCTTTCAGAAACTATCCACGTTCCATTATCAAAAAGGTTAAGATTCATTGGTCCTGGGGCCTATAATTTGAAAAAACTTCAAGCACAGACTGGTAAGACATTCTTGCTTCCTGTGATAATTTATCCTAATGTGTTATTAGCTTCTCTTCTCTATATGAAAATTACTAGTGTGGAGTTTTAATTAGTGGATCTTGGTAGCACAGGTATTACTAGCACAGCTATTGCTGAATCTTAATGCTATCTTTATGCCCTTTCAGAAACTGTAAGTAACTAAACTGAAACTTCCCAAATTGTTCAGTAGACCGCCTCCATAAAACTGGCTTTTGTGCTGCAGCAGCCACAGCCTACTAAATAGGCAGGAAGAGCTATTAAGAGAAAAGGGTACTCTTTGATTTGTACTTTATGCTGCAGACTGTGAAACAGTATTTGGCTTTGTTTGCAGACTTGTACGTTTAGCTGTTCCGATGCTCAGCACAAACTGAGTCTGCACTCAGATGCATGTGTTTTGAAGAGCTAGGTGAAGCTCATTTCAGCTACACCAAGTTGTATAGATTTCCCCTGTAAAAGTGCTTGCAGTTTGTCTTGCAGCAGGAATTCCCAGAAGTTTGGTGTACATGTGATGGTATTTTTCAGGGCTTATGGAAGAGGCAATTAAAGGTTCATTTAGGGACAGTATCGCAGATAATGTTGAATGAAAGATGTGAAGTCAAGCAAGTCTGGTCGTGAATATGCAGAAGTGTAGATCAGACCTATGCAGCTTCTCTTCCTGTAACGTAAAGCTTTTTTTGCTGTGGTTACAAGGGAACACTGAGCTCTTTCCTACAGTGCTCACCAGCTGTTTTCCTAGGATTCTGTGAAGAGCTTGTATACACTATTAACATGCTGGCATATGTTAGAAATCCAACTCGCTATCACATTGTAGGAGCGACCTGTACTGGGGCTTAAACTGGTAGTGAGTAGCGTGACAAAACTTTCCTGACCTTGTTATATTTCTTGGAATAAATTAATTTTATTTATTTACACAGTGGTTTGTCCTGCCTGGCCTTAAGTGCCAAATTCAAAGTTGATGCCTTTTTCACTACCATTTCCTAAATGGGGCAATTGATGCTTTGGTTGAGAAGTGCAGACTGACAGGTCACTTAGAAGTAGGCCTATAGCTTGATGTTGTGGTTGCCCTCGGAAGTGAATGAATGGAATTCGCCAAGTGTTCAGTGTTTCTGAGATGCTACGCTACTAAAAACCTTTGTTCGGACGATTCAAAGCAGTGAAAGTAGACATAGCCCACCCTTACCATGTCTCCAACATGATGAAGGTAATATTCAACCAATAGTCAGCCATGGTAGCAGAGGTTTCTGCTGTGATATTGTTAAATACATCAGATTTCTCTTATGAGCGCTTCTTTGTAAATGCAAATTCTTTCCTTTATTGCCTAATATAGTAAAACTTGTTGACTACTTTGAGAAAGCTAACGTTTTAAAAAAGGCTGATGTCTGTAGTGTATCAAGTAGATGTTCTGCTTTAGCTGCTTTGGACTCGAAACTCTTTCAATGCTCTAGCTAGCTTGATGAGTGCTTCTCAGGGGTTTGGGGTGGAGAAAAGGAGGAAGAAAATCATACTTCTCTTTGGTTGCAAGCCTATGTAGTCTGTTGGCCAGAAAACTAGTCTAGAGGTGCAAAGAATTTTACCATGCAATCTTACTGTGTTCTGGCTCTGAAACACTTTAATTTCCATCAGCTATTAATGAAAGCTATAGTTTTATTAAAAAATCTCTTATGAAACTCATTTGTAGAAGCCGAGATTTATTCATAAAACCAAAATTATTTCAAGAATTTTTTCCTGGCATAAAAGGATTATAATAATAATTTTGCAAATGTGAATGGTGCCATATGGAGCACAAGTTTGTCCAGGTATTTGGCAAGCATATCTGTAACACGGTTGCTATTCAGTTGCATGTAAAGCTGTCCAATGCCTAATCTGAAGAAGAATATTTGAAATGATTAGGACTCTTGAGATCTTAATGAGTCTGTGCAAAATAATTTTGCTCTACGCAAGTCTTTACTGAGTGTAAATTTTCTGCTTGCTGAAACAGTAGCAACGTTCACCTAAATCCTCATTAAATTCTGTTTCCAAGGCGTAACTGTAAGTCAGCTGGATGAAGAGACGTATTCTGTGTTTGCCCCCACACCTAGTGCTATGCATGAAGCAAGAGAATTTATCCATGAAATCTGCAAAGACGATGTAAGGACAGACTTTTGTTGTTAGCTTTTTCAATTTGCATTTTGTGAATTTGTGACTTAGTGTTTTCTTTTTTTCCCCCCTACAGCAAGAAGTTAATTTGGAATTTGGTGCAGTTTATACAGCCACAATAACTGAAATAAGGTATGAAAAGTGCTGTGGGGTTGAAGTAGGAACTAGTTTTACATAGCTATATTCTTGATACCTAAATATGATGTAAAATAATTGATTTTTCTAAAGGATGCCAAACTTATGTTGGTGACATCGGCACCTGCATCATTCCTGATATTTTTTGTTGAAAATATTCTGTTTCTTAATAAGGCTGTTTATTTTTGCTGCTTTTGTTATTAGAATGTCTTTATAAATCGTAAAACTTAAGGACTTCTTTCATCTTTGTATCTGAAAGAGATGGTAGGAATTTGCTTTTTACTTTTTTGCAAGACAAATATTGGATTGAAATTACATGCACTTTTGGGATGTACTTATTTCAGGACCATATGTTTCAGTAATAAGTAACTTCCACTTTCAATTAAGGAAAAACGACTAGACATGTTATGGTTGATACAAGATTTTTAAAAAGGGAGGAGTAAAATCTTGTGTATGAAAAGTTTACTAATGCTTGCTTTGAGGTCAGTATGCAGTGTAAAACGTATACAGGCTTCTATCAATGTATTTTGAAATAACAACGCTGTTTTCTGTTGCAGAGATTCTGGAGTGATGGTAAAATTGTATCCAAACATGACACCAGTGTTACTTCATAATTCACAGCTTGATCAAAGAAAGGTAATACATGCTTAAACAAGTGTAAAGTAGACACCTGTATTTGTTTTTTATTGATTCTCACTAAACATAGTCTGCAATAGCTGTAATACACAGACTGTTGTTCTAGAGTCCATTTTCATGTTAAAAACTGCGCTAGATTAGTAGGAGCTTTTTCTTTAACCTCTGCTTGCCCTGTACTTAAAGCTGCAAACAATCTAACTATATGCCTGCTACAGTCCTACTGTTTCTGCTTCTGTGCACATCACCAAGTTCTTTCCATCGGCAATACTTTTTTCTATGTAACATTTAGAAACCTGTTTTTCGTAAGGTAGTGTTGAGCCACTATGATTGTCTGAAGGGTAGCATGAAGAATCGCTAAAAGAAGGAACTTTTGTAACTAACCTGACAAGGTTAATCACACTGAAATAATTTTTTCTGAAAAACACTGTGTTCTAGATTAAACATCCTAGTGCCCTGGGATTAGAAGTTGGACAAGAAATTCAGGTAATTTTTTTTAACTTTAAAATGCTAACAAACTGCTGTTCATATTTTAGAATTTGTGTGATTTTTTTTTGTTTGTTTCGTTTTGTTTTATTTTGTGTTTATGAAGAAAATATTTTGCCGTATCAGATTCCCTTTCTGTGCTGGTTAGAGGCCTGATCATTTCAGATTAGGTTTATTTAGTGTCATACTCTTGCTACCTAGACACCACATTAATTTAATAGAGCAATACAGGTTAAACAATGCCTATTGTTTATGGGTTTTCTAGCATCAAATTGGGGGGGAAAAAAAACCAAACCAAAACACCACCTTTTAAGGAAAGTGCTATTTCCAGCTCTTTAAGTTGGTCAGTCTGGAAGTGGTTTGTTTTCTTAACAGGTCAAATACTTTGGACGTGATCCGACTGATGGTAGAATGAGGCTTTCGCGTAAAATTCTACAGTCACCAGCCACAACTGTGCTTAAAACCCTAACTGACAAAAACAGTATTGTCCTGGGAGGTACCGTTCCACAGTCATCTACTTCATCCCAGTGACAGGTAAGGCCATTGGAACAACTTGAAATGACTCGGTACTGCACTTTCTTTACAACTGTTGTAAAGAATTATATCAATCTGGTTTTTATGTCGTACAGTTACCCTTCAGTGGTGTGCAAATACTGCTTGCCAGTTACGGTGCAGCATCTTTTAAGTTAGCAACTGCCCCTTCACGTGCTGCAGTTGTAAAGAGCTTGATATTGTAAAATTGGTTCAAATGCCTTGACAGTTTCAAGCATCCTAGACAGCCTACTTTCTCTAAAACAAACTTATTTGTTAATCTACATCATCTATGTAAGCATTCCCTCTTCTCTACCTTGCCACCATTTTTTTTTAAAGAAAAAAAAAAAATCAGGGCAGGCGAAGAGAATTAAAAATAAGCTGCTTTCTTGAAAGTTTTGAGTCAATTAGTGGAGACTTCTGAGCCAATCTCAGTCAATTAATGGAATACCCAAAGCTCTTCCCTAAAACCGGTTTCCCAGCATGTATTTGACTGTCAATAGACTTGTGCCTAAACTTTTCCCAAAACTGTTGTGTACTTTTTTTTCCTTAGGAAGCTACTAGAACAGGAAGGTGCCTGATTGTAAAATCAAGAGCAGTTACACAGTGAGATTGGCAAATGGAAATGCAACGCCCCAATGATAACTTAAGGCAATCTGTGGCAATCTTGTAGGAATGATTCACAACACTAGAAGAAATTAAAATTCACTGAAGAAATTTTTTTTCTTAAGAAATGTTTTTGAATTTCATGCCTTGATATGATTAGTTGGTTATAGAGTCTTTTCTGTCTCTTTCAGGAAGAAAGGCGTGAGAGTTTGTGGAAATACAAGCGGCCTTTGCTAGAATCTGTAGATGTCTTCGCAAGAATCTGCAGGTGGATGGTAGTGAATCGTATTTTTAAAATAGAGACACTATTTATGCTTAAAGGTGATGTAGAACTTCAAAGTCTTCAAATTGATTAAAAACTCTTTTAAAATAAAAACAGAAACAACCAATGCTCTTATCCTGTGTAGCAAGGGTGAGATGAGAAGCTAAGAACATGGAATTGTATAGACTGAAGAGCAGATTACATTTCAGTGCTTAAGATTCTTCTCGCTATCACCTCAAAATAAAAATGTAAAGATGAGAAGCAAGTATTTAACAATTATTTCCTGGGAGAAGGAATTATCCTGCATACCTGGTTGAGAGGCACACTTGGCCAAAGTTTTACTGGCTTTTCGGTGTACAGGATTGAAACGTTGAGCAAAACATAAAGACTTAGAAGTATCACCTTTAACATGATAGGCGCTGTTTCAGATAAATACATCGATAACTGTCATAGGGTTCAGAGTTGCTGAAATATCTGAGCAGAAGGGGGACAAAACAAAGAACCTGGCTGAAACATCATAGTTTATTATCTGGGTTCGTTAACACTGAATTTTAAAATACATAATTACAACATTAAGATTAAAATAATTGTTTTGGCATAAACAATTGATGTGATAAACCTTTGCCCTAAAACACCCTCATTAAGAGTGTCAGAGTTCCTCTATTGATTATGTTCCATCAGTGCTCTTTTAGTCTTCAAAACATTTCCCAGGGGCTCACGAGAACGACTTGTTTTTCTACTGTGAGGTACAAACTTTGAAAATCAAAGAGGTGTCCCTTCTGATGTTCACCAATTTGTATGTAGCCCTAATAAGAAAATCAGCTTCCCACCTGGTGGCAAGTGGGCTCTGAACCTCCTGAAAGAAAAGACAAAGCACTGGGGAGAGGAGAAATGTGAATGTACAGTAAAAATGGCTCATTCTTTTTTAATTTTAAGTTAAAATATTAAAGAAGAAAGAAATTACTGGCCCGCTTCTTTAGTTGTCTGTCTTTCATCATGTGAGATTGGAAAAAGTCTTCCTTAGCAATCTTTTCTTCTTCTTTGAGGACTGTATTCTGTTATTTCTTAGTAAGAATTCTAAAGTCCTTGCTCGTTATGACTTTATTGACTGATACCTGGTTCATTACATGTCCTGGATAGTGTTAATGAAATAAGAGGCAAATGTTAAAGTCCCTAAACAGGAGCTCAAACATTTCCATTTCTTGTAACTGTTCTCAGAAATTGACCTCCCCAATCAAAGTGGTTTTCCAAAGTTTAGCTTTTCTTATTGTGGAATCATTTACGTGAGGCTCCTTTTCACAGTGGAACAGATGGATGCTCTGGTTACTAAAACACTACGTAAAATACTGACTTTAGATGTTTTGGGGTTTTTTAGCTAGCACATTACCAGTAGGATGTTTGCATTTGAATCTGTGAGAATTAATGATTTAGGAGCCAAAAGAATCCCATTCTTTCCTCTAAAGGTATTTTCTTGCCTGCAGTAACAGGAGTATTAAAGATTTGTGTGATAGGTGGTGGTCTTAGGAAATCACCTGTTGGAGTGCTGGGGGATCTTCTGTTTGTTAGATGATAAAGCAGGAAAAAAGACTTTTATGTTCTTGTGGCAGAACCTGTACAGTCAGCCTGACTTTCTGCACTTGTAACAAGTTTTAGGCCCTATGGGAAGGGGAGGGAAAAAAAAATACGCTTGGGAACTGTCTGGGAGGAGCACAAACCAGCTGCTCTTACCTGAGGAGAGAAGCTTGATGGGAGCCAAGAATTGAGTAAGCGTGTGCTAGGCTGAACCTTCCTGGAGGGAAAGCAGCCTGGCTTCAGACATCCCGGGTTCACCTGAGAGCCGTCAGTAGCGGCAGGTTGGACCATGGCAGGGGACACTTGACTCTCGGGTGATATCAGCTATGATCAGAGAGCAGGTAGGTTAAGAGTGCTTGAGAGAGCAAGCTCAGCCCTATTGCAGTAGCTGTTTTTTCATGTTTGAAATAGTGATTTTTGTCTCTACTGCCCTAGATAATTAGCTTCCGTAATGACCCATCTTGAATGGAGCCATTGAAAGGAATTGCTTTGGAAAGGGAAGCTGGGCAGTTGCAGCATTACACCAGGTCATAGAGGGCCAGAAATGTGTTTATTTGACAAAGCTGAAATTTTCACACAGGTGCGAAGCGTCAGGAGCTGGGATGTCTTTAAATGCCAGCAATAAATATTACAAGTACTGTAATAAAAGCATAAGAGCTGGCCTAATTGTACTTCTGGGATTACATGCCAGAGGCAATGATAGTCTCTTAATTTCACTCCAAGAAATTTTAAGTGATTTAAGAATGAGTTGTCTGTCTAGCTTTTGAAAACAAAAAAAAAAATTAGAGCTCCCTGCTGCTCCATGTTGTGATGCTTGATGACTTGCTCTGTCTTCAGCCTACCCTAACAAAATTCCTTGTTTTGATGAAGAACAGAGAACTCTGTCCAACAGCCATAGCTTGTCGCTTTGTGATAATGGGGAGAGATGAGCTACTGGCAGGTGCAGTGCCATAATGAAAAAGCGCTGCTTCGCGTTCTCTGAATTTTCCAAGGCAGAGATTCAGATGTATTGCTTTCCTGGTCTTGCATTTACCCTGGTTTTAAATTGGATGTGTAAGAGCTGCTGGGGCAAGTCTTGCATTATCTTCTTCAGGCAAAGCCGCCCAAAATGGACTTTTTATTGGTATAGATGACAAGATCATGCTGCGGTTTCTAACACTCCGGGCTGTGGAATCCTGGATGCTGTTCTGTGCAAAAAGGAGCCCCGTGTGCAAGGGAATGCAATATGGGTGTGTTCTGGAGTGGGATTTTTTTCTACAAAGGTCATAGATTTCATGCCTGGAGAGGTCATGGATTTATTTCACAGCTTAAGCAGAGTAATAGTTTTTCATGCTAGTTCTGGCTTGTGTGTCTCCTACTCCTTCTGTAGCTGTTCACTATGATAGTTAAGAAACTGCTCCAGAATATTCTGCTGCGTTTTCTTGTTATTCTGCATATCTGGAGAAGTACTGCATTTAATCTTCAGTAGGAGAGGTCATACTTAGTTTTATGCACTTGGTTTGAAGAGCTAAAAGAGCATGCGTAAAAGTCTTGCAGAGGGGAGAGAGAGTTTGCGAGTGGTGGACGTCCTGAAGCAGCAATGTGCTGTGGCTCTTGGGTTTTGCATTTCTTTTTGTGTGTTTTCTTTTTATGGAGCTTTCGCCGAGGCAGAAATATGCCTGATGTGTAAAAACCTTGAAGGGATCAGGCCATGTAATGCAGAAAAGGCCACCAGCATGCAGCGGGGAAGGCTTGTGTGGAACCCAACTGTAAACCACTTAATGTGACTCTCAAACCATGGTTGGTGAAACCGCTAACATAACGTGGCCTTTTGTACAGTTACTGACTTATTTATCTGTAATGATGTGATGCACATATCCTACAGCATGTTCCTATACTGTATACAGCTAAAGATAAGCGTGTGTGATGGTTCTCAGAGGTGTATCTTACAGTTGCCATCTTCTGCAAAGAAAACTCATGATTGTGTGTCTTCAATGTCCCGTTAAAGATGAAAATAAGGGCTTGACTGGGCTTGAACCCTAGTTCCACAGAACCCCATTAATGGTGCTTCTCATCACCTTTCTTAGAGGTGGGTTGTTTTGTAGATGTTAAATAAGCAGGCTGACTGGTCCTCAGATGCATGAGGCTGCCTCTTGAGGAATGCAAAAGACTTTTCAGCTCTTGAGCTACACCAGTGCAGCTGATTGAAAACTGCACCAAGCAATGATCAGTGGCTGTCAGCGTGCTGAATGGCAGTAAGTCCTACAGAGGTCTGTTACAATGATTGTCAGAGCAAAAGGTGAGGCTTAAATGTTTACATAGATGTAAATTTTCTGAATCTGCCTAGAGAACCTTTTTCTGACGTATGGAAAAGTTGCACGTAGTTACTTACAGTGGCGTATTCTGTAGTAAACTTTTTCTTTCCCTTCATCTGGAACAAGATTGAACTTACACCAGAGAAATGCCAGTCCTGTAAGTAAGAGCTATACCGGTGTAACTGCTTTTGCCATTAAGCAAGAGCTAGAAAAGTCTCGCTTTGTCTGGGAATGAGACACACCCTGGCCTGGGGAGCACTTGCCCTCCCATCTCCCTTACCCTTCCTAGCCTGAAAGATTTTGTTCCGAGACGCTTTCAAGCTTCCCCTCCTCCCCAAACTCCCTGCTGTTTCACACAGCTTGACTGCTCGCATGCTTTTGTGTCCTTTTCCCCTATTCCCATGCGAACGCTGAAATGTAATTATTTTTTACTATTATTCTTAGTACAGAGGAAATGTGTAGCTGGTTTTTGGTATGGAAAATACAGATTTATAGGCTCCACAATGCCTGGCAAGTGGTCTGTCTTCAATTGTAGCGTCTGTAAGGACTAATTAAGCATTTTTTCTCACTGAGAAGCTTCATAGAATGGCTTCAACTTTAGTTTAGCTTTTGAGCCTTCTGTGCATCTGTACAAAGCGCGGGAAAGCGCAACAAAATGCGTATTATGGGATAGGCGTTACCGTGTGCCCTGCTGTGGTCAAGTGGAGTGGCTAAAGGAGATGCCACAGAGTAACCTGGCCCCTATTTTGTGATGCGAGGGGGAAACCTTTTCTTCCAAAACGTTAACTCTAGGCCCTGGGTGTGCTGCAGGGTGTGCTGTATTCCAGCACGGGCTGGTCCTGGAACTTACCTTGGTGCGGGCGCGGATCTTGCCCGTCATTTTGTGTCATGGCGGCGGCCCTGCGCAGGCACATAGTCCTTTCCCCCTGCGTGAAAGGAGGGAGCTTTTAGGATCGATTTAAGAAACAAAAAGGGGGGTGGGGTGGGGAATTTTAAGCTGGTTTTGGGGGTTTTTTAACGGGTGAAACTGTTCACGCGGCGACCAGAAGGCTGCAGGCGCCGCACGGCCCAGGCGTTCGCTGCAGGCGCGCCGCCGCCGCGGCTCCCCGCTTCCCCCTGTGCGCCCAAACGCTACGGGCGGCTGCGGGCGGGCCCTGCCCTCCCCTCCCGGCCCGCCCCGCCTCGCCTCGGCCCGCCCCGCCCGCGGCCGCCGTCCCGTCGGCGGCGCGGCGGCAGCTGCCGGCCGCCGTAGCCCCTGCGAGGGGGAGCCCGTGGCCGGGCGGGGAGGAAGAGAAAGGCGGCGAGAGTCGGGTTACAAGATGGCGGCGGCGCTGCGGTAGCTGCTGAGGCGGCGGAGCGGCGCCAGCGAGGGCCCGAGCCGGGGCGCCGCGTCGCTCTCTCGCCGTCGGGGAGCCATGAAAAGCGGCGCGTTAAAGGCCCCGCCGTGCCCCTGAGCGGCCCGCCGGCCCCGCTTCCTCGTCCCCGTGTGTCCCCCCCCCCCGCCCTCGCTCCATCGCCCCCCGGAGGCGGAGCGGGCCCGGGCCTGGGCCAGGGGCCGGCGCGGAGGCCCGAGGCCGGGGCTGCACCATGTCGGACACCCGTCGGCGGGTGAAGGTCTACACCCTCAACGAGGATCGGCAATGGGACGACAGGGGCACCGGGCACGTCTCCTCCACCTACGTGGAGCGGCTCAAGGGGATGTCGCTGCTGGTGCGCGCCGAGTCGGACGGTGAGAGCGTGGCCGGGGCTGCGCGGAGGCCTAGGCCGCCCGCTGCCGCCGCCCGGGCCCGGGCCTCCCCCCCCGCTCCCCGCCGCGCCGGCCCTGCCCGGCTCCGGCCGCCCCGCTCGCCCGCGCTGACACCCGCCGCCGCCCGGCTCGGCTGCTGGCGGCTCCCCTCCCCGCCTTCCCCGGGGAAGCCGCCGGAGGACGATTGCTTTTCTTCCCCCCCTTTCTCTCCTTTGGCTTGCGGCTCCGTTCGAAGTTTCCTTCCCCCGATAAGCCGCGTTTGCCGCCGCGGCCCTCGGCTTTCCCCCGTGCAGTCACCCTGGCCGGCTGCATCTCCTTTGGACTCCATAGAGATGAACTTGTTAGGCGTGTCGACATCTTGTTCGCTTTCAGAATAATTCTCTTCGCTTTTGAAGTGCTCTTTCCCTCCCTTTTCTTGCGACTGTAAAAAGTTGTTTGGCTGGCTGGTTTTTTCCTCTAGAAATTCCCCGATTCTCTTCGAGTTGTGTGGCATCCCTCGTGTTTTATTGCACTTTAAAGTCACCTTAAGGGTCTCTTTTCGAGGGGGGAGGGTACATGCTAGCCACTTTGTCAGCCGACAGGTGCTAATGTGCTAAATAAACCACCTAAGACCGATATAAATTACTCTGGAGCTGTTGCCAGGCTACATACACTACTTGCATACACAAGATAAAGTCCCGGGGTTTATAGTATCTAGATGATTCACTTCTGAAGGGCAGTTGAAGGAAATAAAAATGTTTTTGCCCGCAGAAGCCACGTGGGCCAGTTGCTTTTATGCTGGGCAGCGTGTTACCTGGTGCAAATTTGTATAGGTTTCCTAAACGGCCTTTAAACAAGCTAGTTGTCGCACCAGGTTTCAGGAGGAAAAACAGTGCCACAGAGAATTCTGGTCTAAATTAGAAGAGAAAAATATATTTTAAAGTGGATATTTATGTTGAATTCCGTCTTACCTGGTTTATTTTAGGGAATTACGTTTAAAGAAGGTGGTTCTGGACTTTCTGGAAGATACGGATTAAGCTGAGCATATGTTGGCTGGCACATGGGCGGTTGCTGTAAGATGCATGGAGATGTTTATTTTGTTAAACTCAGTCAATATCTCTTCATACCTTTTTCAGGTTCACTACTGTTAGAATCGAAGATAAATCCAAATACTGCGTATCAAAAACAGCAGGCAAGTATTACTGCTAGGCTTCATTTTTTCTGATTACTGGTGCTAAGGAATTGTTTTATGCTCAAACTGATTGCGTTTTTCAGAAAAAAAACAAAGCGGCATGACGTGCGCTTGTCGATGGTGTTTTTCATAGAGGTGAAAAACTCACTTAGAAGCCTGTAGGTGCTGTAATACTTTACAATCTAGAAATTGAAACGTTGGTCTCCTAAAAAACCGATTTGGACTTAAGTCTTTGAAGAGAATATATGCAATTTGGAAAATACTGAATTGTTACAGGAAAAATAGTTAGGAACACGTATGCGTAACTTTTGTCTCTCATCCCAGGCCGTATGAAATAATTGCCGAACTAGGAAGGCAAAACGTTGGCTAGCTCTGTTAGAGTGTATTTACTTCTTGAGTTCTTTTTCTGGAAATAACACAAAGGAATTTGTCTTTGTGGGGCTTCTTTCATTTGTTGCTGTTTAGTTTTTGGTTTAAGCCTTGAAAACTTCTGCTAACGTAAGTGAAGTGACCAGCCATGGTGAAGCTTACTTGCATGATTGCCTTTCCCGTGTGTAAGCCTTCTGCAAAACAAAGTAGTAAACCAGCTGAGAGCTATGTTAAGAGGTCATTTTTGTTTAATCCACTAAAAAAATTAGATTACTAAATCTCTTTTGCTTTTTCCTTTTTTCTGCATTCATTTTTGGTGTCTCTGCCTACATTGTTCTCGTGGTTATTACTGGGTTTTTTTTCTGTCTGCTCCTTTGTTCTACAGTAGATTCTCTGTTCCTTTTGTTCAGTGTTTTATACTGCTCTTCACCGTTACGGTATCTAGAAGCGTTTCAGCACTAGAAAACAGTAATTTTGTTCTTCCTAGATCATGAAGAGACAAACCTTCAAGGATGTTGTTTGTTTTGATTTTTTTTCTCCCCCCCCCCAACGGAAAGGTGACAAGTTATGTTACGATAATTTGAGGAAAGAGACTGTGTTAGCTCTTGAGCACAGGTTGGCTGCCTTTAGCTTAGGAGTGAGTCAGAGTCTCGGGCCTAGCTTTTCAGAAGGCTCTGTTTTCTGTGGTTTCCACTTTTCACTCATTAGATATTGGTGGTTTTAGTCAGGTGGATGACGGTCGTAGGCTTTCCTTGGGCGGGCCATGCTGAGGAAGGAGGACGGTCTTTATGGAGCTCTGCAGGGTTCTTAAAGTCAAGAGCCTTGAACTGCTTCCTGTTTAGTAAAGTAATACATAATGAAATACGAATGCAGATTATGTTGCTGTAAAGTTTTAAATAGCTTCCTTTTGCAGCATGTTTTCTGAAACTTCATACAACTGATTATTTGAAAGCCGCCTTTACTTAATCGGTAGTAAAATTTCAAGGGACTTGCGTAGCTTTTGTTGTCATTTTTATTGTGGAAGTCTTTGTAGGTTGTTGTTTTGAAAAACGCGGGCTGAGGTTTATTTTGGTTGGCTTTTGTTACTGATTCCAATGCTTTTGTGTCCTCGTGGCTGAAAGTGTTTGCTTCCCTGTTCGTGCTTTTGAGGAAGTTTGGGTTTGGGTTGGTTTTTTTTGAAGAGGAATAATGATTGATGATTTCCAGAGACAGGTTCTAGGTTTGTCTGACCTCTGAAATCATACAGCTTTTAGTTCACAGAGCTTTGTCCTCAAGTTTTACATGCTTCTTTCTGAGTAGAGTAGCAAAAAAGCAGACCTTAATGTAGCATTCCCATGCTTCTCAGTTTGTGCGATTTCAGTCTCACCTGACATTGTAGTATTCAAACCTGGGCATCTTGGGAACAGATCCTTTTTTAAAATGGTGGAAAGGTTTAGGCAAAATGTTTTGGTTAACCAGAGATGAAGAGAGGTGGTCTTTCCTCAGTGTCCTTATTTTAGTGTTACAGTCTGTTACGTAGATAGCATGAAGACTCGAGGCTGTACTAATCTGCCCAGGGCAGGTGCTTGTAGGCGAATGGCAGTGTGGAGGAGAGCTCTCTCTTCCACTTGCCAGAGTTCAGTTGCAGATTTTCATTAAGGTGCTGATCATCTTGGGTTTGGGGAAAGCTGCAAGATGGTGCAGCTTGGTGGAAAGGGTACACACCCTGCCTACACATCTGTCTTCATAGAAATTACTTGAATGGACTTATAGGATAGCAGTCACTTAAGTTGTGACTTGCATACCATCATTCTGCAGAAAAAAAACCCACCCTGATTTTTAGTTGCGTAGTACTATAAATATTGACTAACCGTAAACAGGGCAGGCCTGTTATCTGCCTCCTCGAATCGTGTTTGTGGTCACTAGCTTTCGTGCAGAATTCAACTCTGTCGAGGTGTTAGGTGTACTATAATCGTCACCTCTTTCTCAAGAGAAATAGGACTTGGATTGGACATGTATGCTTAGCAGCCTGGTAGCTAACATGAAAAAATCTCTAATTCCACGTATGCAAAGAACATGAGAGCCTAAAGAGCTTTAGATCTCCCTGGATTTTGGGGCATAGGCTTTGAGAGATACATATCTCCACTGGACACCCCATATGGGCCAAAGGGCAGGGTCAGATGTGTTCTGGAGGCTCTAGCAGGAGCAGTTTAAAAAGTTGTTACCACACCCATTTGTTGTTCCACCCTCTGCTTGAGGTTACTGTTCCCTGGCAAAACTGGCAGAAGAGCGCGTCTTCAGTGAGAAATCAGATGGATCCGTTTGTGTGCTTTGTTCTTCCAGCTGGGTTACGAAGGCGGTAATTTTCAGTTCCATGGCTGTAAGACTTTAAACTGCTACAGAAATCCTTACTGTGAACGCTGCCTTCTGATGTTAACTCTTCTTTAGGTGCCATCTATCCGTTTTCAGATCCGAGGTGAAGAACGCATGCAAATGCTGTCCTTTGCACAGAGTTGCCATCACTCATGTGACAACAGCACAGTTTGCTTGAGGCAAAAGCGGACTTGCTTGAGGCCGGGATTTAATGCATTTGCAGGGGTGCTGTTAAAGCCAGCTTGAGCAGTTGCCAGGGGGCTGCTTCACTCCTCTTTCATGCCAGCATGAGTATTCGTGTTACTGTGTGCCGGGTTAGATGTAGGAACTGATTCAGTTGAAATACCTCTTTTTGCTGGAATAATTTTTATCGGCGTGTGTTCCCCCGTCTGCGCGCTTGTGCTGGCGTAGGTGGGGTTGAGGGGCCAGCGCAGGAACAAGGAGAGGTGGAGTGGCAGACGTTGTACAAACCAGTACCAACACTGAGGAGGGATTTGAACTACTCTCTCTGTTTAAAATTGTTGTTCTGAATTAATCTCTTCTGTTCGTCTTTACATTGTGTTTGAGTGAATTGAGGAACGTTGCTGTTGCTCGTCGACGGAGCAGCATTGCGGGTGCTCATGTAGTCTGTCGCAGCAGCTAGGAAGATGTCTGCCTGTGGTCCTCGTGGGTTGTCGTAGGTCATGCAGGGAGCGTACGCCACATGAGTAGATTTTACATTGGTATTGGGCAATGGTTTTCTGATGAAACTATCATTTAGTCTTTCAGAAGTATTTCTGGAGAAGCTTACATAACTTCTGCTTTGTGTGGGCAGTACAGATTGAAACGAGTACCGTTCAGGAACTGGAGAATTCTCACAAAATTTTTGAGTGCAGTCTCTATGGATGCATGCAGTCATTTTAAGTTACTGTATCTCGTATTTGAATCATTCTGGGCTGTGAATAGGACCTCTTTATGTATGTGTCCTTCGTTCATTGAGGCACCTCTGAGTCTCAGCTCACCTGGAAGTGTATTGATTTTGAGTGTCAGGGCATCAGTAAGTTCACAGAACATCTCAAGATAAACATTCCACATTCTGAGTTCTGTAACAGCCATAAAATTGTCCTTAAGAATTCTTTTTTTTTTTTTTTATTAATCTCTAAAAGAGAACCAGATCAGGGAGCTGATCAGACTTTCCAGTGCCTGCAGTTGACAATTATTATTTTTTCCTTGAAGCCCAGTTCAACTGCTCACTCTAAAATGGCACACTGTAAACATGGAGACTCCGCTGTCCGAGCTGGAGATGGGGGTGGACAGCTGTAAGCAAAAACCAGATCAGCTCTATGAAGCTGTACCATTTGCCCACGTGAATCGGAGCCCGAAAGCAGGGAGACTACCTATTAATATTTGTGACTGTAGCACACAAGTGCAATACAGGGCACTGTAGTATAAACAGATGACTCTCATGAACAGCAGTAAAACTGTAGTGCAATGAGCTGAGTTCTTTCCAGAGTGGGAAAACTTTTATTTTTACATATTCCTTTAAAGAAACAGAAGGGAAAACAAAACAAAAAACCCCTGAGCCTGTGCAAGTGCTGTTGTTTTTAGTGTGGCTTGTGATTATGTTTTGGGAGAGGGAAGCCGATCTGTTGGTAGGCACTTGTCAACAGTCTTCCTGTAAGAAAAAGATGTTATGCTAGGCTTTTTTTTTTTTTAAAGAAAAAAAAGCAAAGACAAAACCCTCAAAACACGCAGCTATGCATGGATATTGAGAGATTAAGATTACTGTAGAAATGAAGAATTATTGCTGTGTCAGCGATGCTGATCTTCATTCATGTTCCAGAGTGATATTTGTAGCAGCTGGTAAGTTGTGTGCGTTGAGACAGACGTGTGTTTCTCAGGTAGTTGTGCTGATGGAAGAGTTTGCCTGCTGTCCCATGCCAGCTGCTTGCCAGCAGTCCTGTCCCAAACATTAGTCCCCTCACATCTGCCAGTGGAAGTAACTTAGGAGTGCTCCCTGAGCTGTGTAAGCCCAGATAACTGCGTTAAAGGTCTGTTTAAACCACCTCAACTAACCGGATTTTGATCGAAAACAATTAAGGAATGCTGATTGACTGTAGGTTCAAGAGTAGCGATGATCGCTTGGTACTCGTTACGTTTTTGTCCGTCTGTCTTTGGTGGATCCGTGAAGGATGGTGACTGGGTAGTTGTATGATACTGTGTCATGGATTGGCCTTTTAGCATAGTGAACACCTTACAGATAGTAATTAATCAGCTTCATCGTTTCCTGTCAAGAAGTACTTTTGGGGTAAAGACGTGAGGGGGCAACGGCAGCGTCTGTTTCTTGTTGCCCCTGAAGTTTCTTAAGGTATATCAGGTATCTGTAAGCCAGTCAGATATTTGTTTGCGTTTGGTTGCTAAGCTTAAAGATATCACTCTGAATATTTTGTTTACAATAGAAGTGATGCATAAGGTAAAGACTTAACAAGCCTTGATAAGTTGTGCGGTGAATAATGACCTTTGTAAATGTGGGAAGTAAATTACCTAACTGACCATTAAGCAAGGGCTCGCTGGTGTTTGGGGAAAAAAAAAAAAAAAGGTGAAATAGGTGCAGTAACAGTTCAGGAAGTCAATAAATTTGGCGGAATGTTGACCCATTTTGCTGGAGCTTGTAAAATGTACTGCAGAGTTAACAGAGAACCATTCAGTTTGAACGTTTTAACGTGAAGATGAGTTTACTGTAGAAATCTGAACTGTATATTTGAATGTCGAAGCACAGGCTTACATTCCTTACAGTACAGCAGCAAGTATCCTAATAAAACCTCATAAAAAAAACCCCTTTTTAGTCAATTCAAAAATTCTAGCGAATCTTCCAGATACACTGTGCAAGTGCACAAATTGCATTGATGGAGACAGTAGTAACAGAGGAAAAAAAACTTGTTCAAATGAAAATACCTGCTGGCAAGATGTTTGTAACTTTAGTAAGAACTTAAGAGTTTTATATTATTCAGGCTGTATGTCTCTTAATTCAGAAAAGAGTATTTTAACGTTAGTTAGGCATTATTTCTCACATTGCTAAGGCTGTATTAAACCCTTTCTGAGGAGGAAACGCTGTAGTCTTGGGGGTTTGTTTCTACTTCATTAAATATGAAAAGGCTTAAATTATATTGCAGGTTTGCTTAATCTCCTACAATGTGTGCATTCCCTTTTCAAGACTGTTGGCTCAGAAGTATGTTGCAGGAAAAATGCCGTTGTAAGTGTTTTGGATATGAAAAATAGTGTATTTAAATATATAACATGTAAGGTAGTGGTCATAAAATAGCAAAAAAGAAAGGTGATGTCCCTTATGGCAGAACAGGTGATTTAATATTTTAGTGTCTTATGTTCTTTTTTGACAAGTGTAACTTTAATTAAAATTATTTCTTCTTTAGACACATGACTTAACGGAATACAGATTAATATGCAGTGTAAACCTGTTTCAGAAACAAATGTGGTTTTGTGTTTGTCTTAAACAGGACACCCTGATTGTTTGGTCAGAAGCAGAAAACTATGATTTAGCACTGAGTTTTCAAGAAAAAGCCGGCTGTGATGAAATTTGGGAAAAAATCTGCCAGGTACAGTTAACTTTACATATTCTGTTTCTTCCAGATGTTTTAGTGTCTCCTGTGACTTCATGTATTTGTGCTGTAATTTTTAAACCTACTTGTAAAATAAGCACATACTCGGCATTATTTTCTTTGGCTTTTCTGTGTAAGATCTTAAGCTGCCCCTATTTAGAACAGTATTTACTGTTTTCGTAATTGAATTTCGCGCTTTTGAAAAATCAATGTAATGATGAAACTCAGGTGCTAGGCATTTTAGGGGCTTTTTGTTGTCTGTTTTTATTAAAAAGGGGAATGCCAGAATACCATGTTTTAAGTGTCCTTCTCCCAGGCAGCCTTAGGAAGCTGGCTTGTTGGAGCGCGGTGGAACTGAAAACGTGTTGTAATGCATAAGGGGCTAGATATTTCACTGTGACAGACAAAGAGGTGCCATTGCTGTATGAGCTCAAAAATGTCAGTGATACTTTTTTCCATAAAGATGTACGTCTTACTGTCTGTCTTATGGATATTTTGATCTTCATTGTTTTATGAAGAAACAGTTTAGATTTTATACTTTCAACCCTGGAAGTAACAAGTCAGAGGAGTTGCACCGATGTGTACTTAAGAGAAGAAACCTGGGCTTTCGTGTTGGAATTTATCATAACCTTTTCAGATTTTGAAATGCTGCAATGTAAAGCTGTTAACTAAAGAACCATGGAACTTGGATTTCCTAGAAGTTTCCTTTGAACAAACTAGGCAATTTAGATGCATTCTTAATCTTAGCGTGTTTTGGGGTATAATGTCTTCTCAGCCAGTTCTGAAGTCCTGTTGTTGAAAGGAACTGATTGTAGTAACTGCAATTACATGCGTCTAATAAACAGTCCAGGGTTTAAAGTGGGGCTGACCTGATGACCAGTCTGAGAGGGAGGTCTTCGTGTGATCAGACAATGTAAACCCTAAGGCTAATCTTAGGCTCTTTCATCAGACTCCAGAACTCTTCCCACTTTGTCCTTTGAGACTCCTGCGTGAGATGTGACCCTTTGCGAGGGAGTTAACAGCAGGAGGTTACACGCTCTAGAACTGGACCAACGTGGGGAACGAGAAGTGTAGGATGTACCAGAAGACCGGGGAAAGGAGTTAGAGGGGCAGACAAAGCGGAAGGCAAGCGCAGAGTGGGACACAGTTGCTTCCCTCTTTTCTTGTTCAGTTTTGGTATTTGTGACGTTTTCCTGCCTTTGTTCTTGGTCTTTTTGTTAGGTTTTGCTTAATGTTGGTATAGCTGTGGGCTCTTGCTACGAGTTTAAGGCTTCATACCCTTCTGTTTGAGACACTGGAAGAAGGTTTTGTTACGCCCTCCTTTTTCTTTTTAGATTTTGTGCTTGCCTCTAAGGTGCTTCAGACTTCTTGATTGCACAGATGCTGTTAGGGATTGGTTTTGGTTGATTTGATTTTTTGACAAGTGTACTATTGAGGATAACAGTAGTGACTTTGTGGAATTTAGAGGCCACAAACTTACTCTTCTGCACAGCTAGACACTTTCCAGGCAACTGATGGTATAAAAATGCTTACACACATGTTATTTCAGTTATTGACTTGATAATTTTTATGCCTACTTTGGGATGAGACGGTAATTGTGCGCGCTCTCTTCTTAGGTTCAAGGCAAGGATCCTTCAGTGGAAGTCACGCAGGACCTTATTGAGTCAGAAGAGGAACACATAGAAGAAATGCCTGAAACTAGTCCTTTGATCGACCTTCCTACTTGTGAACTCAACAAACTTGAAGAGATTGCTGACCTAGTTACCTCTGTTCTCTCCTCACCCATCCGCAGAGAAAAGCTAGCGCTGGCCTTGGAGAATGAAGGCTATATTAAAAAACTATTACAGCTTTTCCAAGTCTGCGAGAATTTAGAGAACACCGAAGGCTTACATCATTTGTATGAAATTATTAGAGGAATTTTGTTCCTCAACAAAGCAACTCTGTTTGAGGTGATGTTTTCTGATGAGTGTATTATGGATGTTGTTGGATGCCTTGAGTATGATCCTTCTTTGGCTCAGCCAAAACGGCACAGGGAGTTCTTGACCAAAACAGCAAAATTTAAGGAAGTTATTCCTATAACAGACTCTGAACTCAGGCAAAAAATCCACCAGACTTACAGGGTACAGTATATTCAGGACATCATCTTGCCGACACCATCTGTTTTTGAAGAGAATTTTCTTTCTACTCTCACTTCCTTTATTTTCTTCAACAAAGTTGAGATTGTCAGTATGTTGCAGGTAAGTGGTTTTTAATATGGTATGGATGGATTATGTATAGATACCTCTAGCTGTAGTTTTGAAATTGATTACAGCTCTTTAACGCTGTGTAAGTTAATCATACACACTTTCATTTCCATAATGTTTTGAATGCTTCCCCTTATTTCTGATACCTTTTATTTTTTATTTTTAAAATGGTGGCTTTCAGGTGAGTATATAAATATGTTTTTAATGGGTTGTAAACAGTTAAAGGTTCTTCTTGATTCACAAGCAACATACACATTTTGAGCTGGTTTTGTATAGGTATTTAGGGAACAAGCAACTTTTTGTATTGTATATCAGGGACATTTGTGATGTCTTTATAAAAAATTCTGAATTTGTGATTCAAAAAGAGCACGTTCGGAACCGTTCCTTTTATACTACTATTACTTTATGGTACTAATAAAGTAATTCGTTGGGGTTTTTTCTTCATACTGATATCCAAAAGTAATACTTAACAATAAGCCAACATGTTACTGTATGAAAAAACTTACTGCATACTTTGTAGTCAGAAGCAGGCTTAAAAGTAGTTGGGTGTGACAACCAAGCTGGAGCGTGGAAGGAGCCTTGGTAAAGAGCTGTGTGTGAACTTCATGACACTTTGGGTGCTTTCAGTTCATATTTTGTTGTGCAAACTAATGGGTACCAAAGTGGTTTCATTCTGTTTCTGATCCGCGTCCTTAGACAAATGGTACATTTGTGTAGATCAGAACGTGACAAACCTGTTGGTTTTGAGTGCGGATAGTCTCTGTGAAATAGGAAGGTGTATCGAGGAGAAGAGGAGGGTAGTTAAAATTGTGGCAAGAGAAGGGCACTGGAGAAATAACATTGCCATAAGGAATATTTCTAAAGAATGCAATAGAGGACTGGGGAAAAAAGTCAAAACTAAAGAATTGTGGAGAAGTGCATGAATAAGCTTTTGGGCTGTTTGAATAGCAGAAAGAAACTAAAAAGTAAATCTCACTTGCAAAATTAATGACTTTGTGTTAAATAAAGATTTCCCTTTTTATTCTTTTGCGTATATTACTTTCCTAAAACAAAAAATAAATTCGGTATTCTTCTCCTGAGGCCACAGTCCTGTTTCCATTTAGAGATTTTTAACTGTGTAAAGGTCGGCGGTTTTTTCATTTTAAGTTTTACTGTACTGAATGTTGAATTGTGCCTTAACAGAAAACTGTTATTTCCTGTTACCTCTAGTACTCTTTGAAGAAAGTTCTGAAATCGTCTGACAGTTCTTTGCTACTCTCAGTCACTGCCGTCTTTGCTGTAGTAGGGAGTACGTAGCACGTAGGTTTACCTGTCTGTTTTTAAAGACTCTAATTGAGACATGCGTGTTGATTTACAAATAATGTTGATGCCTACATCATTTGACCTGCCTTGGGAATTGCAAACTGAGAAGAAAGCACGCATGGAAGAGATGTTATTGATAAGACGCTTGAGGAAAATTGCATGGTAGTATGGACCTCAGGTTCAGGACTGTTTTCGCAGTCCCATGGTGTAAATCAGCTTTTTGTTGTGGCACAAGAACTCTAAAGCTCCTTGGGGTTTGGTGAACAACTTAGAAGTCTTGTTACCCTAAATACGCTGGCAAAGCTCCCTAGGAGAACGCAGTTTATAGGAGCAGCAGATTGTGTTTGCTGCGGCAGTAAAGCTCCTTTCTGCGTGCTGCGAAGCAGTAGATCCCAGCGCTGCTGTAGAGGAAGGGCAGCCGCGTGGGAAACCGAGAGCATGGAAAACAAACCCAGATCCATCCCGTGCTTTCGGACATCAGGCCTACGCTGCAGCAGCCTTACACGAGCGAGAGATATTTCTGTTGCCAAGTGTTCTGTAGCGGGGATTTTCTAGCCTATCTGTTGTTGATTGTGGTACCTTTTTTTTTTCTTTTTTTTTTTAAACAGGCTTAATTAAGCTGTTAAAGCCAGCAAAGCTTAGAATAAACTACTAAGTCTGTGTATGTTGCAACTCTCTCTGATGTTGATTCCAGGTATCGTTTGTAAAGCACTTCTTCTTCCACGTCTTAAAATTTTCAGGAAAAAAATTATGTGAGCCTTTGGCTGGCATTTCTGTAACTGTAAAAATTCTGTGTTACGTTAGCCTAATAAAGCACCTCGATTTTTAGCGGCAGCACACAGAAAAACAGAGAAGCAAGCACCCTCTACATTATGCAATGTAATGTTTATATATATTTATTAGACAGCTGCTATTCTGTTTGTGTTTATTCAGTGCATAAGTAAGGTTTATAATCAGTACAGTGATCCATAATTTTGTAATGCTGTAGCATAACGTTATTACTTGCTTTAAGATTTTACTACTTGCTTTAAGATTTATGTTGTATTTAAAAGATAACAGAGACATTTGATTTGAGAGAATGCTACCACTCTGGCCCATGTGAAGGAGCACAGGGAGAAATCGATGTATGGAGAGGGCAGAAAGCGCCCGAACAGTTGAGAGATGATGATGTTCACTCTGTTTTTCTTGCGCCTCTTGAGTATTAAGCAGTGGTGCAACTGAAATGCTTAACGAGAAGTGAAATGTTGTCCTACATATACTTGAAAATAAGTATCTCTTGGCAGTAGAGGATCTGCATATGAAAAGCAAATAATACTCAAAAGAGTTTCCCAGATTGGAAAAGCTGAGATTCTGCAATTTTTTTTTTATTGAGAGTAAGGTTTAATGGGGACATGGCTGCAGCAAACGTGTTGCAGGTGAATTTAATCACCCTTGCATAGGTGGACTGAAAAAATGTTTGCAATGCTGCAGCTCCGAAATAGGGTAACTGATAACGCGTGCGATGTTAACAGTGCAGTGGGAACAGCAGAGGTGCAGCACGGTAAAATTGTATCTTGATTGGCAATTTCTGGTGTAGAAGCGTCTAGGCTGCCTTCCTGGAAGGTTACACGCGCAGTGCGGGGAGGGAGCCTGGAACAAAGACTGCCATTTTCTGTAATTTTGATGTGTGGGGGTGTGTGGCAAATCCTACGGTGAGTATGTGGGGTAGGGCAGAGCTGTAAACCGCAGGGGGTGGCGTGGCACAGAGGGAAAGGAACCGGCACGTTCTTCGGAGACTGGTGGCTCAGAAGGCAGCCTTCAGCAGCCCTCACCTGTGCTCAGCGCAACGTCTGGTTCTGGTCTCCTGGACCTGCTTCCGCTGCACAGAATCAGTACTGGAGCAGTACGCTGGAAATGATCCTCCTGAATGTGTACTCTTGCATTTCCCTTTTTTGTGATAAAATAATGCAGGTGTGGAGAAAAAAACCCGACCAACCTTATCTACCAAATCTACTAATGCATGCGTTTCTGTCCATAATTAAGCATCGTAGTTAAGCTTAAATTAAGTTTGACTTTCTACAGTGTGGGATCCAAAAAAGATCAATGTTTTAATTTTCAAGATGCATTGTGTAAGTTGTGTTCTCCTTATGTGTTACGCAGGAAGACGAGAAATTTTTGTCTGAAGTTTTTGCACAATTAACAGATGAAGCTACAGATGATGACAAACGATGTGAATTGGTAAGCCAGTGGTCTTAGTAGTTCTTTGAATGCTTTAACTGTGAGATTAAGTAGAAATATTGAACTGTTCTGCTAGATCTGCAGTCATTGAGGTGTTTCTGTAACCCCAGAATCGTTTCCAGTGTAGCTCAGTCTTCGTTTGGGTACTTACTAGAAAAATATTTCTTGCAAGGTAAGCTCCAATTTATTTGTTCTAAATAATTATTTTATTGTTGAGAAAGTGCTAGCACTAAGCTGACATCCTAGACTTAAAGGTATGCTTTCTCCCAAGTACTCTTCAGCGTACCGTATCACTTACATTTGTCATCTAAACACTGCTTTTTTCACTGTACTTGACTCATTCAAAAAGATCTTTTAAGTCCTATGACTGAGGATTAGCCGTAGTCCCTTAATATATCTACTACAAACATTATTTATCCTTGAACACGTTTATCAGCGTAAATTGCCTTGTGAAAATCTCACTTTCAGCAAGGGAAGCATCTTTGTTCTGTCCAACAAAAGGCGTGCCAGACAGGAGTATAAATCCTTCATACGCTAGGTGTGATAAGATAGCTACAAGGTGACTGTATCTCTTTCCAAGGTAAACTTCAACCTCTTAAATTTGTTTGGTTTTACTTTCTTTTGCTTTCCTTTGTTGTTGAAGGTTGGAGGAGAAAGGGCTAGAGTAATATCGTTTTCCAGGGCAGCACGTAACTGGCCAGTACACAAACTCTGATACAAATTATAACAGTTTCCTACTTTCAGAGAGTAGAAATCTCTGAATCAAATGAATCAGATCTACCTTGAATCAAATATACCTTAAATTATTTTTTCCTATTCGATAGGTTAACTTTTTCAAGGAATTCTGCGCGTTTTCTCAGACGTTACAACCTCAGAACAGAGATGCATTTTTCAAAACTTTGGCGAAGTTGGGAATTCTTCCAGCTCTTGAAATTGTAATGGTAAGTGAAAACTTCAAGCGGATTTTTATAAAAGGAACAAAAAAAACCCAGCCCACAGCTATTCAACCAGTTTTTCAGATCGGCTCAGCACCTTTGTGTAAGTTTGATTGAACAGCTTTGTTCTGCTGAAAGTTGACGTTTATTGTAACGTTCAGAATCCAAAAGATGTCCACTGTTTCCTGAAGTAGCCTAACTTTATTGCTGTTTCTATTTTTACTTCGCATGATGAAGTCCGTGGTAAATGCAGTCCTTTTGACGATGTAGTGTAACAATTGAAAGATGCTCTTTTCTCATGTGGCGGCAACTTTCTCCCCCCCCTTGTTGTTGCTGCTGTTGGAACAGTGCCAGAGAAGTATTTTTAGATAATCTTGAGCTGCTAGCGTGTTGCTATCCAAAAGAGCACGTAATCCTGTCTTTTCAGAGGTACAAAGCAGATTAATCTATCTTAATCAGCAATGTGAAAACATTTTTTTTTTTCTTACACTCCTTTGGTTGAAGCAGCTGTTGCTGCCTCACCATTGCAATTCATATGTCAGTGCTGCTGTTACTCAGAAACTTTGAATTCAAGGTTTTTCCTATTCTTAGAGTAACAACTGGTGAATTTACCAAAGGACATTGACTGTTACGAAAACGTAGAAGCCATATGGATGTTCAATGATTAGATGAACCCTAATCTTATTATTCTTTTCCAGGGCTAGACCAGTCCAGATATTTCCTGTTACATTAATATTTTAGGCTTAGAAATTGTACAGTTATCAGAGAAGATCGCATACCTTAAGGAAAATTACTAATTCTTGTTGCCTATAAATGAGTACAGAAACTTTTGTACAAACTGATTTGTACAGTTGGTCTTTTGTACAAAATCAAACTGTGGGTAATGGGTACAGAATATTAGCATCTTAAATATTATAGCAAGTAGCACGATATAAGTGTTTCCTACCTAAATTAGGGCTATCAAATTCACAGAAACCCTTGCATTCTTTCTAAAGGAGGGAAGTCATGGGGAAAAGATTTTGCTGTTGTGGTTTTTTTGGGTGGTTTTTTTGTCCTGTAACTGTCTTACTCTCTCTATCGTAGAAATTTTTGTACTAAAATGTTCTCAAAACATGTAACTTTCTTTGCAGTTTTTCTTGATAATAAGTGCCAAACTTGATTTACTCTTAATAAATCAATCTTTTTTTTTTTTTTAATTAGGGAATGGATGATCTGCAAGTTAGATCTGCTGCTACAGATATATTTTCTTATCTAGTAGAATTTAGTCCATCCATGGTCCGAGAATTTGTAATGCAAGAGGCCCAGCAGAGTGATGATGTAAGTAAAAATGTTGTGAAGTTTGTGGAATATACTAGTTCTAGAGCAAACGGGGTGGGGAACAGCAAAACAACAAACCTCTCCAGAACTTGGGATATAGTTAGACCAAAAATGTAGATACTGGAAACATAGGAAAAAGTAGATTTAAGGTACAAAAATTTCTGAGCGTATTGGTGTTCCATGTGTTTACAGTAACAAGGTTGTAGGTCTGCCTGACAGTGGGTTTAGGTGAGGAGGGTTGTGCTTGACAGAACTCCAGTGCGGCTCAATTTTTCTGTTTCACTTAAATTTAAAAAAAAAAAAAAACTAATACAGAAACTAGGGAGGTCATTCCACTTTGAAACTGTGTCTAATTATTTTGGTTGGTTGGTTTATTTGCAGGATATCCTCCTCATCAACGTGGTCATTGAGCAGATGATCTGCGATACCGATCCTGAACTTGGGGGAGCTGTTCAGTTAATGGGGCTCTTGCGTACTCTGATAGATCCAGAGAATATGTTGGCCACAGCTAATGTAAGAAAATACAAAGGGGTAAAGACACTTTACTGTCTCAGCAAAACTAAAAGCCTGATATTTATTGCTGCTATTGTGGTTGGAGGATAAAAAAAGAGAGTTTTATTCTTTTTTGACAGTGTTGTGTATGGTTGATAATATAAACAAGCTAAAAAACAAGCTGAAATGTCCATTAACTGTTGGTAATGAAAGGTATGTCTGTGCAGTATTGTGCAAGCGTTTATTAAACTAAGCAGTCCCGTGCTTCCGGGACTGAAATAGCGTATTTGCATCCATGGTGGGGATTTTTGGTGGTAGCTAGGTCAGATCTTTTCCCAAAATACAGAAATATGTCTTACTTGAGTGAAGATGATGGTGCAGGACCAATCAAAGAGATACAGGCAGACCTGAGGGAGCTGACAGAATTATTTGTAGGCTGTCTTTTATGCTGCTACTCTTTCTTATTTGAAAGGAAGTATACAAATGCGAGTATTTAATAAAGTTATATTTGTTTTAGAAAACAGAAAAAAGTGAATTTCTCAATTTCTTCTACAACCATTGTATGCATGTTCTTACTGCACCGCTTCTGGCTAATACATCAGAAGATAAATGTGAAAAAGGTAATGGGGTTGTTTTTTTCACCTTTAAATCTTGCAATCCTGGTAACAGCACTGAGCCTCTGAGGCAAGCCGGGGATACGCTTGCCGAAAGCTGCTGTTCCCTCAGTGACAGGGGTTCTGTGGGCAGAAGTCGTAATAGCCCTTTAGCGCAGCTTTGAATGAGAACGTGTCTGTAGGCTGTGCTCTGTAAAACACGTATCTCCTTGATGTGTATTGTTAATTGTACGCTAGTTCTGCTAGTGTAATTTTAGAGAGTATTTGCTGTAAAGCAGTGTCTTTAGTTCACAGGTACTTTTTCCTAAAAGTTCACAGAAATGCTGTGACACTCATCAGTGGTTACGTGATTCCAGGCATCAGGTGTGCTCAGGTGATACACTCCAAAGTCTAGTTTTCACTTGGCTATCGTGTAGAAATGCTGAAAGAAATCTATTCAAAGACAAACAACTTGGAGCTCCTTTATCTTGTTTCTTTTTTTATTTTTCCTGATAACAGTAGATGAATGGGAAATGCTCCGTTTGGCGCACGCAAATAACGCTCACTAGTTTGTCTCTAGTGCTTTACAAACAGAAATTTAACATCATTACAGCCTCTCGAGTCAGACTTCCTTCAAGAGATTAAATCAAACCAATACCTATTTGGTAAAAAACATTTCTTTCCTCTTACCCATCTCCTCATATTAAGTGTTAAGTCAAAAGAGAAATGTTTTATGCATTTTATGCAAAAGTGAAACTCCTAGAGTATCTGTAGTACTCATTTTATAATATTATTTGAAAAATTTAGAACAGGCGCTTTCTTTTTGGCTAGGTAGGAATAATATTCCTAAGTATTAGATTAGGTATTTTCGCCTAGTTGAGTTTGAAACTTTGTAATGTAAATTGAACATGGAAACCTCATCCAGCATGTGTCCTGCTGTGTGTTTATTTCCATGTAGCTTACAGAAACTTTTGATTTGATGAAAAGTTTGAACAGCTGGTAGAATTGATTGTTTATTCCCTTCTTTTAAATATTTACAGTGCCTTCAAAACCTTCTTCTGATTTTTGTTTTTATTTTCTATTTATCAGATGCAGTAGTTGGGTCAACTAAGAGTAATACAATTTGTCCTGGTAAGTTTTAATTGATCTTGAGTTTTAAAATTTGCTGTGTATGGTGGTTTTAGTCTTAAAAACAAAACAAAAAAAAATTAGGTATGTCCATATTTTATTTTTTTTAAATACTTCTTGTTGAAATAGATATAGGTGCTTTGCTTCATTTGAGATGACAGGAAGCTGAAGGAACATTTTCATCTGCTTTTGAGTTACCAGGTTTCACTTTTTTTTTTTTTCCCCGCTCTAGTCTACCTTGCTACTGAAAGTTTCAGTCAATGTTAGTAGAATATGTACTAAAGAGACATAGCTGAGCTTTTACAATTTGGATTTTTATCTGTGCAGGCTTCTTTTTTGAGCATTATGAAAAGACATTGCTAATGAGGTTCACATGAGCACAGGGCTGATTGGCTTTCCTCTTTTAAGTACATAGCGTTCATCTGGATTGCCGTAGCCGGTAACTTGCTGATCCCTGGAAGAAGTTCCACTGCCAGTTCCGGGTGATTTTTGTGGCTTGGCGGGGAAAAAAAAAAGGCAAATTTGTGTGTGATGTTTTGTTCTGATGCAATGTCCCGTTTCCTAAAGCGATCCAGTGTGCCACTAAAAACATGTCAGGGACTGTAGTGGTGACTGAGCTTGGTGAGGATTTGGTGTATGACAGTGCTTTTTGGTTTTGGGGGTTTTTTTAGTATAACTTAAGGCATTAATTTTTCTTGTAGATAATTACCAAACGGCACAACTACTTGCCTTAATTTTGGAGCTGCTTACTTTTTGTGTGGAACACCACACGTATCACATCAAGAATTACATTATGAACAAAGATTTGCTAAGAAGAGTACTGGTCTTGATGAATTCAAAACACACATTTCTGGCCTTGTGTGAGTATGGAGCTGTTGTGATTTCCTTCTTGGAGGCTTTGTATGTACCGTGTGGAATGCGTACAAGTAAAAGTGTATGCTTAAAATCAAAATTCACGTTAATTTCCTATTTATTACTGGCTAGCTGTTAAGTAATTTTGAAAAACAGGTAGCAGATGTCTGTTAATGTAGACCAATGCAGTTCATGGTGGGAGGAGAATTGTTGTATCTTTTGAAGCCCACGGTGATCCTTTCAAGTCTTTATGACAGTAAGGATCATTTGTGATCAACTGTCTTACCTCATTTAAATGGAAATACTGTCATTTCTTAATAACATCATAAATCTAGCGCTCCTTGTGGAGGGTGAATGAAATTTTGTGAGCCGTATTTAAAGAATAGGGGCTGGTTCTGGGAGGTGAACGCACAGGAAGGAGCTAACAATTTCACTTCATATGTGCTGAAGTTTATTGCTGCTGTATTTCAAAAAGGAATTAATGGACCCCGATCACATTGAAATACCCAGGAAAGTCAGTGCAAGAAAGGCTACCTGTCAGCAAATGTTTTTTCTGAACTTTCAGAAAGTGCTTTTTAATGTTCTTGGTTTGGGGGTGCATCTTCCTCTCAGCAATATCAGGGGGTTTTTCAGCTCTTTGCCAGAGAAGCAGATGGAGCCCTGGTGTGTTGTTGCTAAATTCTTGAATTTCTTTCTTCGTATAGGTGCTCTCCGCTTTATGAGGAGGATAATTGGCCTAAAAGATGAATTCTATAACCGTTATATCACCAAGGGAAATCTGTTTGAACCAGTTATAAATGCTCTTTTGGATAATGGAACTAGGTACAACCTGCTCAACTCTGCTGTGATTGAGCTGTTCGAATTCATCAGAGTGGTAAGTTCAGCAGCTTCTTCAGCTCTTACACGTATGTGGCATCTCGGGTCGAAATACAAAATGCGAACCTTGCCCTTGAAATAGTGTTACTACTACTTAAAATCGCAAAGGAAAAATCCCATAGATAAATATCTAACTAGAAAGGAGCCAGTAAGCCGCTTCGTGCTGTTCTACTTCATGGTCCCTTCAGAGAGTGTGCGTAGGGCCTTGTTTACATATAAGTTGGTGTTAAAAGACTGTATCCTGCAGATAAAATTCTTTTTAAGTGGTCGACAGCACTTCTGGACTAAACTTTGAAGTGAGGAGTTAACTGAAATTTTATGTGAGTAAGTCTAGGTATTACTGGCTATAAATGAGATTGATTTGACTATAAATTCGGATGATCGTTGTCCTTTAAAATCCTACACACCTGCTTTCTTAGACAGTGTCAGCTCTCAGTCAGTAGCTTTTCCAACAGCAGCGTTTGTGAGAAGGATGCGTACGTGGACAGGACAGACGGGACAAGCAGGAGCGCCCAGTTTGTTGTATTGCTGGGGTAGAAAACAAGGGCTTGCAACAGCTCCTGAGCTACTCACTGTGAATGCCTTGATGCGTGGGAGTCTTCTCGGGGAATCTCTGTGGTCTGCGAAAGTGAAGGGCAGTTTTTAGTCGCAGGATGTCGTAGCTGCTGTCTTTTCTGGCAAGAAAAGGTGACTTTGGCCAGCGTGGTCTGAAAGTTAAGATTTGCTTGATGCGGTGAGACTTGTTAGAGGGTGACTGACCAAAAGGTGCCTCATCCCACGCGTGCCGCTGTAGTTAGTGAGGACTAGAAAGAGTGCTAAAACGCGTGGGCAGAGCAGGGCACAGCTAAACTCCTGTTTTTCTCCAGAAGGTTTAATCCTGGATAGCAAGCATCATGGTTTAATCAAACTATCACAAATAGAATTGGGACAGTACTGAGTATGTTGTTCATTTATATGGGAAATTTAATAATTATTTCCAGATTGCAGCTTTTTTATCAAGGAAAAATCTGATTACTTCACATTTGTTCTTTGCAATAATGTTTTGACTCTGGACAACGAATCGCTTACTTTTCAGACTGAACTGTAAAGCGTTCTGAACTTCTGCCTGTTAATATTTGAGACTGAAACCCTGTTTTCTTCTTATGCAGGAAGATATTAAGTCCCTTATTGCACATATAGTTGAAAACTTTTATAATGCACTTGAATCTATCGAATATGTTCAGACATTCAAGGGACTGAAGACAAAATACGAGCAAGAAAAAGACCGACAAAACCAGAAACTGAACAGGTACAACCCAGTTCATGTTTTCTGAGACTTACTGAATGCAGTTATGTAGTCTCTTCTTACTTGCTGGTTGGTTCTTTTCTTTCCTAGAGGGCAGAAAAAGCAGAAGGCTGGGGTTGGGGTTGGTTTTCATTCTTGGTGAAAACTTCAATTAGAGTAAACCCCTGTCTGACTTTCCTTGTGGCCTACCGTAGTACGGTTCATATTTGTCGGTATAGTAAATGTTACATTTGGAAAACTCTCAGCTTATGAAGAGGAGAATCTTCTTCTGTCATTCAGAGTTAGGATTCAGTCTGCCTCACTGTCAGCGGGGGTTTTGGTGAAGCTTGCGTTGACGGTAGACGCGGCGACGGAGCTGGACTGCCGTCTCAAACGCGCTGAATTCACTTTAAAGCCTCAGAAGCCATTTCTGATCCCTGGCCGAGGCTGAAAGGGCAGGCAGAACTTGAATCGCTTGTCGTGTGTCTCCTACAGTGTTCCATCCATATTGCGTAGCAATAGATTTCGCAGAGATGCAAGAGCCTTAGAGGAGGATGAAGAAATGTGGTTCAATGAAGATGAAGAGGAAGAAGGTGAAGCTGTTGTCCCTCCGGTTGAGAAGTCAAAACAGGAGGATGATTTTCCAGATAGCTATGAAAAATTTATGGAAACTAAAAAAGGTATTTACTCAATTTCAGCTTGTCAGCACTGGAAGTGCTCTTTAGCAGATATGTGGAGTGTTGTGGAAACAAAGCAGTTGCTTGTGCTCTCTATCGTAAGCGGGAGTAAGGGACTTCCACGTAATTAAGTAATGAATTCCTAACATGTCTTTGCAAGCTAGTTTAGGATTAAAATAATGAGTTAAATTGCTCCAAGTGTGCATCTAGTTTCAATGACATTCGAAAGCAAAACTTTGCATGTACTTGTGTGCGCTGAGCGAGCCGTGTCTCCACGTCCACAGCACCCGTGCCGCTCTCGGTTTGAATGCTGGCGTGCTTTGGATGAGGTCCGCAGGTGAGCTGTTGATTCAAACCGAATTTAAAAACAAAAAAAAAAAAGGTGGCAGCTCTTGCCCTGTGATTATGCTGTGATGTGGATTGTACTCCATGGTGTACAGCTGATACTTAAGTATGAAAATGTTTGTCCCTCAGCTAAGGAGAGTGAAGACAAAGAGAATCTTCCAAAAAGGACTTCAGCTGGGGGATTCAAATTCACTTTTTCCCACTCAGCCAGCGCAGCCAATGGTGCAAACGGTGCAAACAGTAAATCCGTGGCAGCTCAGACGTCACCAGCAAGCTCCAACGGCTCCTCTTCAAAGAACGCAACCCTGACCACAGCGGTGACGGCCACGAAGGTGGGAGACCTTGTTACAAAAGCTGCTGTCCTCGCTTGGGACAGCGGGGCAGCGTAATGAGGCTTTACCGGTTGTAATGTGGTAAGGCTAGCGTTAGCCTTGAGGCAGGGTATCTTATTTATGTACAAATTCATCCAGAGCCCTGTCTAGTTAAACCCTTGCTGGTTTTGGGGAAGGTTTAAGCAAATAGTGGATGGGTGGGACTGGAGTCTGTTGGTGATCTGGTTGGCACAGTTTAACCTCGTGTCTTCTGCCTAGTTTAACTGCTCCCGCTCCTTGGCTTTATCTGTCCAGCTGCTGCGTGTGTGCACAGATTGCTTTTTCTGAATTACATTAGTGCCCCCCCACCCCCCGTCAGGGAATTAGTAAGTGTTTATAAGCAGACAAAATACAGTAAGTGATACCCCCATTACGTCTTGCACAGGCATGCGTTATTTCAGTCTTTAGCCTGCAAGCTCCTGAGAGGCTACAGAAAAGCCTGGCAAAAATCTTACTGCACACACGTAAGCCTTACCAGCAAAATGGATGCACGCTGTACACGTTAGATTTTTGTGACTGTCCGCTTGGGAGCTTCAAAAGTGATTTTTTTTTAAATAATTCTGAGGCCAGATCCAGAGGAGCAGGGAAGTTCCAGTACTTTTTTAACCTTGAGGTTCAAAAACATTCTCAAGACAAATGGGTCTTTGAATGGAAAAGGCATCACCAAGAAACTTTCCGCAGGCTTGTGTGTCCCAGACAGGTTGGTTGGGGATTATGTACTGAAATTACACATTCCTCTGTGTTTTTTTTTTTTTTTTAATGTGAGATTTTCTTTTTTTTCTTTTTAAATTGGCAGGGAAGTCTAGTTGGCCTAGTGGATTATCCTGACGATGAAGATGATGATGAAGAGGAGGAGACATCTCCAAGGAAAAGACCTCGTCTGGGTTCATAAATGAAACCAAAACTTTGGAATAAAAACTTTTATTATGGGGTTTCAAATGCTGCAACTGTTTTAAGAGCTAAAAAGAATCTGATTCAGAAAGCTTTCTCCCATGGGTACATAAGATAATACAAGGAGTAGCAAAAGAAACTCAGTATATCAGCTAGAAAGGGTTAGTTCTGTAAACACAAAGCTTCCAAGGAACTTATCTTTCTAGTAAGGAAGGAGTCTGCCATTCAGGCTGTCAAAAAAATTAAAAATGTTTTAAAAAAAAAAAAAAAAGTGGGTTAGTATTCACAGAACCTGGATGATGGCTTCTCAGCAAGGAAAGTCTCAGGTGTCGGGAGGGCAGGGGGAGGGAAAGGTATGGTAAACACTTTTTAAAAAATATTGCAGGGTTTCCCCAGTGTTTAACGGAACTAGGAGAGAAAAAAAAAAACAAAAAAAGCTTAAATTTTGAACCCAGTAATCTTAATTTTGTAATGGTGCTGTCAGTTGTGTTCTTTTGGCAATGCCTCTTTTAAACAAATTTTAAGGGAGAACTAACTCTGCATAAGAACAATCCAGATTTTGGGACCATTTATTACCATTAAATCGCATTTCTCGTGGTTGGAGGGAGGGACGCTGCCGTTATAGTGCATGTTGAGTTGTTTAAAACAGTTTAAAAATAAGTTTTAATTTGTATTTTTCAAGAGGAGAAAAGCTGGATTCAAAATGGATGGGTTTGCTTGTTTTTTCGATTAGACAGCCGGTAATATCTATGCCAAGGAACGATCGCTTCCAAAATATCTCCAGGAGCTGCTTGGGTCCAAGCGGTGCTGTACGCGGCACCCCCGAATAGCTGTCAGCTTCACGTTGTGGAAGATCCCGAATTCGAGTTGCTTTCTGTCTCGTTAAACGAGCTGTCTCTTCTCGGAGCAGCAAGCCAGTTCCCCGTTTGCGAGTTCAAATTGCGTAATTGAGGTGGCGAGAGGAAACACTAACAGGTTTTTCATAGCGATGAATTTAGCGGCGTTATAACACCAAAGTCACTTTGGACCAAGACGGAATTATTACTGACAGAACACTGGTCTTTGAGGCAGAATCAACAAGCAGCACCTGAGTCCAGGTGTAATCCGAAAGCTGCTTTTTTTTTAAAAAACAAAAGCACATTCCACGTAGTAGGTAAGCCAACTGCGACAAAAATAGGCGAGTTGATGGCGAGTCAAGAGAGGCAAACGGTCCAGGTTTTATTTTCAAGAGCAGCGAGTGAACTGTAAATATTTTAATGTTAGTTTGCCCGTATGTGATCTGAGATCATGATGAAGTGAGAGGAGATTGCCCGACAACAATGTGTCAGAAATGTTAAAACATGAAACCAGCTGCAATCCACCGCATAGATCGCTCTTGTAATATGTGTTATGGGTCCATTTCTCCTGGAATAGTTTAAACTGAAGCAGTTTCTCTGTTTTGGAGATTTTTTTTGTAGTTAATTTTAATTTTAGCTATTGTTTGGAAAAAGATGGGCTGTCTGTGTAGATATGAAGTATAGTTTTTTCCATAAAACAGAAGTTTATTTTGTATTAAAAATACCACTGTACTTGTTTTACACCATTTGTATACATGTGGTGATATTAATGCTGAACTGTAAAATTCAGGAATTAAAAAGTGACCCTGTAATTCCATAATTATTGCTTTGGTTTGGTTTGTTGTACACGGTAAGTTAACCCAGAGTTTTAAATGTGGCCATTTTAGACTATTTTTTAAGATTAGTTATCCGTGCGGTTTTAAAAGTAACTCTATACCACTAGATGCTATCCCAAAGGGAACGTGCGAGTTCTTCGCGACGCGTAAGCTAGACGCGAGCGTTCCGACGGATGACGGTTCCTGTGCGTGGACCCGGGGACAGCGGCGTTGCCCTTCGTGGGCTCTGGGCAGCCGAGAACGGGACTCCTTTCTTTTTCACCTGTGCAATGAAACATCCCGTCAGCTCCGGACGCAGAGGATCCGTGGAAGTGTTCGCTGGTAAAGCGTAGCTGCAGTCTCGGCGCCGTGTGCTCGCTCTCCCGCCGCCGATCGTCTGGTTTTCTTCCCGATGAGTCTTTTCTCTCTGTCGGTAACGATGATTAACTTCCTCCAGCGCCGCACACGCGCCTCCCAGGGTGACGTGCTGTGTGCCTTTGCTAACCTGAGGCTGAAAAACGGCGTCGCCTGGGCTGCGGACCCGAGTTGTCCCCACTAACAGCTACCCACAAGTTCTCTGAGCGTCTCCGCCTGAAGCGTGTTAGTTCCTGCTCCGTTCCCCACCGCCCCAGCTCTTCCCTGAAGTACTGTCAGGAGCTTTAAAAAAAAATATGTTCAGACCAACAGGAGGGGGGTTTTTTAAACAGCAAAAACAAGAATGTCATGAATTTTTATAGTTACTAGAAAAAGACTGTGTAAAGTGGCATTAGATGTCCCGTTTTCAAAAAAATAAAATTTAAATCCCTGTAGAAGGTGACACGCAGCACTCTTTAACTGGCTTTGGTCTGGGGCTGTTGTCAATGCCGTTCCCCAGCCTGCCCTGGTCGGTGCTGCCTGCGGGCAGCCGCGTGCCCCTGCCTGGGGTCCTTCCGCTACCACTCTTTTTTGGAAAAGAACAGAACATCTGCCAACATGTATCAGTTATAAATGCTATTTTAATAAAAAGTTACATGGAACTTGAATTGGTCGGGTGGTTTCTTTGAACGCGAGTTACTGTTGCAGTCAGCTACAACCCACCTCCCTTCCCCGCTTCATTTTAGGTCTGTCAAAGCCAAACGAGTACACAAGATTTTTCAAAGATTTCTACTTTGGATTGCTCGTGACAGCCCTAGCTTTGCAACTCAAGCAATTGTTTTTCACTTACAGTTGCATTTATAGCTAAATTGGACTTAAGGACTGATAAACTGCCCCAAAAGTATGTAAAAAGATGTAATCCAGAGTTAAGATGTGAACCTCTCGACCTCAAGCTGTGTTACTCTCAAAAGTAAGACGGTCATAGTTGCGCTTCCTCGTGAAATTAGACTTTATTACATTGCACAGCTGAAAAACAGTAATTTGTTTGTAACAGTCTAATAAAAGGAACAAAGTTCTCTAAAATTAAAAAAAAGTTAGAAATGAACTCATTCAGAACTGTTCATGTAGGAATTATTTTAACAGATCTCAAGCTCTGCTTTTGTTCTATATAACATGAAATGGCTGAGGCCAGTAGTTCGGAACGTCTGCATGCTGCAGTGATGTTAAATGGCCTCGCCATGAACACGTTCCAGTGAAAGTCGGTGAGTTTCCAGCATTCTGGAAAATAAATTGTTAGTGTATATCAGTGTAATTTTAAGTATTTATATATAATGTAGTGAGTGGCTTGTCTGAAAGTTGTATAAAACTAAGTGTAACATTGGAAAACAACTCCAATTATTATTTATAGAATTTATTCTACAAACATACTTATGCTCTTGGGTTCTGCAATGAGCTGCTCAAAATTACCGCTTATTAATAACTTCTTCTTTTAGTTTCTCTGCAAGCATCTTCCTCTTCTGTAGTAATCTTTGCTTCTCTTCTGACATTTCCTAAAAACAAAGTGAAAAGAAAAACCACTGTGGTAAACTGCCCGGCGTTCCTGGTGGGTACCCTGCCTTCTAACGCTAACCACTAGCCGCTTCCTCTACCAGGAGCAGCAAAACAAAACAAAACCCCAAATTATTACTCCATTTCTTGAGAAGTGGATCCCAGGATGTGGACAACTGGCTTTTTACTTCGATCTGCCTTTTTTTTTTTTTTTTTTTTCCTTTCCCCTCAACTGCACTGTACTGATCTTTCTGGGAGGACTGACCTCAAATTCAGCTGGTGCTGCTTAATTGCTTTGGAAGTTCCCCCAGTCAACAGTATTTTGGGCACATTCTGAGCGTACTAAAATGCTCAGCAACGCTGAAAAATACCTGAGGCAATAGGTGATCTGTGGTCTTAAGTAGATGCTCTGTAAAGAAGAGTAGTGCTCTTTTTTATTATTATTATTATTATTATTATTTTTAAAACATAAAACTTAGCACATTGTTTTAAGGTCTTCTGCTATAGTGTCCTGGTTTTGGCTGGGATGGAGTTAATTTTCTTCCTAGTAGCAGGCACAGTGCTGTGTTTTGGATTTAGTAGGAGAATAACGCTGATAACACGCTGATGTTTTAGTTGTTGCTCAGCACTGCTCATGCCAGTCAAGGACTTTCCAGCTTCCCATGCTCTGCCAGGGGCACAAGAAGCTGGGAGGGGGCACAGCCAGGAGAGTTGATCCCAACTGCCCCAAGGGCCGTTCCATCCCATACGGCGTCATGGGCAGTATGGAAACTGGGGGGGTTGGCCGGGGAGCAGCGATCGCTGCTGGGAACTGGCTGGGCATCGGTCGGCGGGTGGGGAGCAATTGCATTGGGCATCACTTGCTTTGTATAGCGTTATTATTATTATCATTATTATACTGTTACTATTAGCATTACTATTTTACTTTATTTCAATTATTAAACTGTTCCTATCTCAGCCCAGGAGTGTTTCTCACTCTCACTCCTCCGATTCTCTCCCCCATCCCATCGGGGCAGGGGCAGTGCACAAGCAGCTGCGTGGTGCTGAGCTGCTGCCTGGGGCTAAACCCCAACATATAGTTTCCTCATTTGTGTTGAGAGTTTCCAAGTGTTTCTTGTCATATAAATGTAGACCTGTTTATTGTAAATGCATTGTCATATAACAATGATTAACACAAAATAAGTTTGGGTTGGTTGGGTTTTGTGGGGTTGTGGTTTGTTTGTTTTTTTTTTTTTCTTCCCCCCCTGCTAAAGACCTCTATAGTGGTAAGGCTTCATCCTGTCATAGGACTCTGGGTTTGTTTTTTTTTTTGTCTGTACTTTCTTTCCCTGACAAGATTTACTTCTTTTTTTTACCCAAGTCAGGTTTTCTATCAGCCCCATGGTGCAAGGATTTTTGTGATTTTGGGTTTGTTTTGTTTTGTTTTTTTTTTTCCCCTAGCGCTTGTTTTAAGTCATGGAATGTATCAGTTAATTCACTAAGTAACTTCATGCACCTCTCTCTGAACAGAGAGCAGCCTTCGGACAAAAAACCCCCACGACCTTGAAGACCAGGCTAACTGCCAGCTGTACCTCTTCCAGTAATGCACCGTTCTCATTCTGCCCCAGGCTTCCAACCCTCCCGCAGCCTTGGTTTTTTGTTTTTTGTTTTTTTTCCCCCCCTATTGGAGGCAACTGGCACCCATCCCTCAGAGCGCCTTGTCGTTCTAAACTGCATCTTCATCATGTTGCTTCTATTCCTGCGCCTGATGGATAGAAATCAAGGATTTCTTCATTTGAAATAGGCACAGAATTTTCAAAAGAGATTAAAAAGAACAGAGCAAATTTGTTACCTCTGTAAAATAAGACTTTGCAAAAGAAAAATGTTTTTTCTCCATTTGAGCTGGGGGGGTGGGGGTGGGGAATAAATCCCAGGGGTTTAAGGCAGCCCAAACAGTAGGTCACGGATTAGGAGAAAACCAGCATTTTAGCCCTTCATAAACTTAAATTAATCATTAGGAGTTGATGATACTGAAGCCAAATAATGCTAACTTAATCACTGAAACGCCTAGCCTATAAGCTTCTGCAAAAACAATAACTTGAAAATACTTCCTCTCGGCTTCCCCCACTTGTTGCTTTTATCCTGCTACAATATTCAGCGGCAACGTTTACGTCTTCGCTGAAATCATATGTTTTTTATAAAGCGGTCAGGACAATTAAAATGTTTGAATCCTTCACCTCCGTAGGAGACGATTCTTCTTCTTTCTGGCCAGTGTTTGTTGGTAACAGTACGTTATTTCTTGACTCCTTCTTTGCAGCCATCAGCATATCTCGTTTTTTCTTTAGGTACTCCTCTCGTTGCTTCAGCTGCTGTTCTTCAAATTCTGATAAATGCTGGAAATTTTTTTTTTTATTAAGAACACATTTTGAAATTAATTTTTGGTGTGCATGTAATGTATTTGTGAGATAAAAGCATTTACAGTGCATTTACCTCCAAAATGACTAGCTGAAAAAAAAAAAAATTCCAAGTTGAAGTTTCAAGCCAGAGCTGTCTACAAAGAAATTATCACAGGACAAAGGCCGAATACTGAGTTCTGTTCTAAAACTAGAATGATGATCTGAACTTTATGCAAATTCAACTTGTGAATACCATAAAACAGTGTTTGCATGCGGGTTTAAAAAAAAAAAAAAAAAAAAGAACAAAAAAAGCCCACACCAAACCCACCTGATGACAAGAATAGAAAAGATACATTTAAATGCGATACTGTCTTAAATATATATTCTAAATGTAATGCTGTCTTTCTGCATTCTTGTTCTATGTTTGGGGTGTTTTTCTTGTTTGTTTGTTTTAAACTTACAGGTCCTTTCATCCCGGCTTTTTGCGCTGTGTTTTCTGAACATTTTCCAGCTGAACTTTTCTTAATGTCGTCTTTCCCTTTGGTACAAGATGGCTGAGGTAAGCCTTCTGTTCCTTTCTGTAACGGGCGTACTGGTTTTAAGTTTTCCCTCGCAGATTTCCGAGATGCCTCTAGGCAGCAATTTTACATAGAAAACAATTAGAAAGAATAGAAATAGATCACATAAATAAATAGGTGTTCCTTCCAATAGCCAGATGTCTAGTCTGATGAAATGGAAAGCTTAAAAAAAAACCCCAAACCCCACATTTCTCCCCTTTTTATTAATAAAGCTTTCTTTTAAAAAACATAAATACTGTATTTGCAGTATGAAAGCAATTAGATAATGCTTTACGTCATAAGCACCTCTATTGCAGTGAGTTATAAGGTGTCAAATGCTTGGAATGTAATTCCATATTCAGCGTTCCAACAGTCAGTTCATATTGAGACTGTACTTCCCATTTCTGTCTCGGCAAGCCGAGACAGTCATCGGCAGCTTCCAAGGTGCGCCGTAGCCAACTCTAAGTACAGGCGTACTGGTTCAGCTTTCAGCTTCAGAGAAAAGAACCAGAAAATACTGTATTTAAGTGAACTTGTATGGGAGAGGGGGGAAGCGAAGCGAAGCTCAAGGCGTAAAGCGTTACAGTGACGTGGCTCGGGGACTCCCCGTCAGAGCTCACCTCGCCGCAGGCGGAGGATTCCCAGTCGGGAACCCGGTGGATTTGTGACCCTGACAGGGCTGGGTGCCGGGGCAGCTCGGGGCAGCCACGGTGCAAACAGGGCTCCGGCAACTTCTGCTGTCTCCTGCTCCCTATCAAGTCCCTCACCTTGGGCAAGGTAACAGGCCTGCACGATACCCCGTTCGCCTCCTGCTTTTTTCCTGGACAAATGCTGCCCGTGCTGACAAATAACCCTGTTCTGATCCCAGCTGCGCCTTTCATATCCCTGCAGGTACCCAGGTGAGTTTTGCCTTGTGTCCCACTGAACTCCACGGTGTCCGAGCTGGCATCACAGTCACTGACATCAAAGCCTCTCCAGTCACTGGACTGTAGAGCAGGGTATGTTTTCGGAATACCAAGACATCTCTTGACTTCACCTACAACTACTCCCAAGTAAGATAAGTCGCTGCTCCTACTATACTTTTATTAAAAATGAAGAGCTTTTTGACTGTTTTAAGATATGCCTGAAAATATCCATGAAGATACAAGAATACAGGTAGTGAAACGCAAATGTTACTGTGTTCAGTTTGAGCCTATCCGTAATAGCCGAGTTGATACACTAACTGAACGTAGCTGATGATAATTCTACAGTGCTGGACTGTGGATTTTTGCTGTAACGCTGAGAAATAACTTGCATGAGTATTAAGGTCCGAGTAGTCTCCTTGGTGCCTACCGGACAGATGGCAAAGCTAGCTCTGCTGAAGCTAGTGCAGGCTGAACGCCACTCAGTTCTTTAAGTTAGAGCAAGGATTTTACATTTAGCACTTCAACATTGCTGCTTTCTTTAGTACAGAAAATTACAAGATACACAATTGTGAAAAGGTAGGGAGAAAAGCAAAGGAGAGGAAGTGTTATTCAAAGTATGGAAAACAAACCAGGACAGAAGCGTACAACAAAGGTCAAGTTGAAGAATTTGCATTTCCCTGAAATACGACTGCTGGAAGTCTTGGTGCTCCAACGAATTTCTTCTTGTGATGGATAAAAGTTCTTAGAGGCACTGGGAGAGGTCGGAGTTAAAACTACTCGAAAAAATCCTCACGCTATAGCTGTCCTATTAAAAGGCGCGGACAGGGGGAAGCAAAACCCACACACTGCATGCCAAATACCTACCCCATCACCAACACGATGATTAAGGAAAACTACTAATCAGAAACGGGTTCTTTGAAATGTGTGTGTGTGGGGGTGTAAATTTACTGGGGGGGGGGTGGTGTAAATTTACAGTGTTGCTGTCCGTATCGCAAACACTCAAGCCGGAGATGTTTGTGTCTTAGCAGTACCTGCAGATGTGATCAGAGGACCCTCAAGTGTCACTTAACCCACGAACCTGAAAAGATACTGAGAAGGGAAGGAGGGTGGATAGCGAACCTCCAGCTAGACAACGCAGCCCAAAGAATTACAGTTACTGGTACATAACAGTTTTTCTCCTTTGAGAACTATATGTACATTCACGCTGTCGGTGACTAAGCAACAGTCTTTTCCATAATTACATTGGAATCATCTCAACAGACAAGCACCCAGGACCACGCCAGCAGATGCTGCATCCTTCTTATCCGCATGATACACGCGGCTCGGTGCAAACACGAGCGCAGCTTTTGAAGTAGCTGCCCTGCAGGTATCCGGGAAGGGAAGTGTTCTCCAAAAATGCTGGAAAGGTCACTTGCACTCCAAGGTGTTGAACATGACCTTTACTATGAAATTCACCCTTCCGATCTCACCATACTGCAACAAGTTGGGTGGGCAAAGTACAGGAGGAATGATTTTGCAAGCTCTATTCTGTAAACTATTTGTAAGGGGCTCACCAAAATGAAATTAAGACAATTAAGGCAACTACCATTAAATCTGAATTCATTATGCAGTGGAAAACTTTTAAGGGGTCCACAAACTGAAATCTTGGGTCTCAAGGTAAAGGGAACATAGCAAAAGATAATAAAACCACTGTGTATCTGAAGGAAGAGGAACATATGCCAGACTGGAGGGAATGAAAAACAAAGAAAAAAAAAAAAAAGTTCTTCCTTTTCCTGACTCCGAGAACGGGTTCCTGCAAGGGCTCTGTTGCCGAGGCAGCCGATACTCCCTAGGTATGGGATTCCTCCCCGTGCTCAGGTCGAGAAAGGCGAGCTGTCCTGTTCCTCAGTAGCGCAACCCTAAGAGTGAGAACACGCAGCCAGGACCTGAGCCCAGGTCTGGTGGGCGGTGAGGGTCAGGGACCAAACAAGGTGAGCGAAGAGCAGCTCTTCTGGCACCCCCGCGGGGCACAAACTGATAGTGAAAAGTTCACGCTGTTTCCGTTCCTGGAGTTGTAGCGGGCACCAAGAGGAACTGAGTCAAGCAGAGGATATGATCCCATTATCCGAGATGAACCTTTAGCTGGGAGCCCGTGTTTTGGAAGCAGGCAACAACAGGCTGGACTGGAGGCCGGTCCTCGGTTCTGCATCAGAAAGGAGTCTGGAAGACAATTCCCAGTACGGATTCTTCTTGATTTTTGCTGCCACTACCCAAACCCACTTTTCTAAATGGTGATACTGGAGGATAAACCGTGACAAGCTTTCTCAGTAGCCTCTTTGGACAGCTCTGCTGCCACAAGATGCCAGCTCTACAAGGATGAAGATTTCCAAGGAGCTAAACTTCTTGTAGCCCTGTCTCTTCTTTGGCACTTAGAGTATGGGAATGCTCAGCACCAGCTCAGCGGGCACCTGGACAGCACAGAAGGGCTGTGCTCCGTGCTGAGAATTCTTGACTCCTGAGCTCCAAGATCTCACAAGCACAGGATTAAGTCCCGCAGACAGAGTATTTGCTAGGAATGTGCCTTCCTCCTGAAGCAGGGAAAGAGCCACAGCACACCATTGCAAGGTGGCACAACTTTGCAAAAATAAGAGTAAAAGGAGGCTGGGAGAAGAGAAGACTCTGAGTATACCTGCAGGCCTTCTGCATACTTCCAAGGGTAGAAGGGAGAGAAGAAGAGTGCAAAGAAATGTAACAAAACCTCAGAAGAAGGACAGAAGGGATAAAAGGGGAAAAAGAAAAAAAAAATTATTTAAAAGGTCAGTGACACAATTTATTCTTTAAGTTTCCTGATGTGGAAGACACTAACTCAGTTTAAAAAAGAGAGGGTCGTACAACCACTTCATCTGTTAACAGCCATCAAATGAAAAAGCAAGGAGCAAGTGTGCCCCAGAGGTACTGCCAAGGCTGAAAGTGTCCAGCTCAGGTGTCTGCGATATGGAAACTTCCAGCGTGAATGCATACAAAGACAAGTACTAGACACAAGAAAAATGCAACTCAAGACAGCCCAGACTATTATTTCCCAAAGTTGGAATTATATTCTTGGAAGTGATCTTAGAATATTAAGTTACAAATTTTTCACAAACTAAGAGAGCAAATCCCACTGTGATGCAACCTGGTTTTGAAGATCACCTATGTATAGCTATATACACAGCACCCGTGTGCCTTAGCTGCAACACAACCATACCAAGAGCACCTCCATCACAACCAGTGATGCCTTTTTTTCTCCTCCCTGTAAAAGCACTGGCTTGGTCGTGCTCTCCAGTAAATAATCAACTACAAAACAATTGAGATGATTTTCACTACATAACTTGGGTAAAGTTCAAGACTACTTGAAAGAGCTCTCCTTGGTGTTGTAAGTTGGTTAAGCATCACAATCCCACTCAGAAACAAAAAATGTAAAACTGAAAAGGTTAAAATGAGTAACAAAAATCTGAACCAAAGGCAAAAAGAATCAGTTTGGTGGGTGGTCTGACAATTCAGCTTGAATGAATCTTAACAGTTTAAGGTTGGTTCCTTCAGAAATATTTGATTGCTATCAAGAGACATTATACAATTATAAATTAATCTATAATGGCCGCACACAGGGAGAGAAAGTGGAGCTTTTTAAGTAAATGATTCATAGCTGCTTACAGGGAACATACTGTTCTTAATAGTAATGGCGGCAGAAGCACAGTAAATTGAAAGACTAAAACTGCTGCTAGACTCCCGTGTTTCTCCTCCAGTTGGAGATATCTTATAACATCACCGAATAATAAAACAGCTCGGGTTGGAAGGCTTTTCTGCAGGCCACCTAGCACAAATACCCTGCACAAAGCAGGGCTAACTTCAAAGCTAAGATGGTTGACTCGCAGCCTTATCCACCCAAGTTCTTAAAATCCTCATACGAGTGGACTCTTCAATAATTTGAAAACAGTATCATATTGCATTTTCCCTTAAAATTACCTAATGGAAATCTTGGAGTTTCTTCGGAATCAGCAGCTCCCTCAGTGGATTCCTTAACTGTTACAGCTTCTCTCAAATCTCCTGGAACACTGTAGGTAACATCTGGTGATTTAAGTTTATCACCTGCCTTAAATTAAAAAACAAACAAACCAACCTGAGCATTACATTTCCTGGCACTGCAAGCATTAAACTGTCAACACAAAGAAAGCTCCCAAAAGAAAATTGTCTTGTTTACACTACATACTACATTGTCAAAGTGAACAAAAGCAAACTACTTATTTTGCTTTACTAATAGGAAGGTTCTTACTGGCTTATAGTTGTAAATCACCGTTTTTTATTTTAGTTTCAAACCTGTTGCCTAATCAACAATCAGAATTTAGAATATTAGGTAATTTGGTATCTTGTTTCCCAGCTCCAACTAGACAACGTAGGGGTTTTTTTTGCCACGCTTTGCCTGTGACTTTCAAGCAGACCTCTGTCCACCAGAAAAATACAATACGCTAAGAGAACCAGGAACATATACCGAAGTTACCACAGAAATGGAGAAGTAATCAGCTGAATGGGAACAACAGGTCTGGATAATCTCCGATGCTACCGTTTCACTGCTACACTTGTCTGGGAAATCTTGACAACGCAACCCACTTCTCAAAACAGTAAAGCCAGCTGGGATTTGCCCAGGAAATGTCTATGCTGTTCATCAACCACCAAATTCATGTCAGAACCTCCCAGCATTCATCAAAATACTCAATTATTTTGTGTTAAAACATTCTCTAACAAAAACATATTATTGAACAACAACTGTCACCTTCTCTGTCCAGGTGAACTTGACTGGGGCCTCTGTAATCTGGCTTGTTTGTCAAGAATATTGATATTCTTGGCTGGTCTATAAAGATTTGGATAAGCCTGCATCTTCATACAACTTGAATTCTTAAAATGAGCCAAAGCTTGAGTTTCCAGGTTGTTTTGTAAGAAATCTAATAGAACAGGTGACTCATTTCCTGGAATCTATCTTTGTAATAGGGGAAAGAAGAGTTTTGTCACCACTCTTCTACAGTGTCAGACATGGGGAGAGAGGTTTAATTTGGTAGAGTATCCCGGCTGTTTAGGGCTTCCATTCAATGGCACAGCTATCATCTGCACCTACCATGGGTTTGAACTGGGGAGTCGGATCGGAAATAAAGCACCGACCTCTGTAGTAGCTATATTTGGGCTCCAGGTGGTTTCCTTTGTCAGTTCAGGCTGAAGAAACAGTGCTTTCTCTTTTCAAATTTAGTATGCTCAATTTCCTAATGACAGAAAAGAATAAAGAGCGATTCCGCTCGCTTTTGAAACAGCCTACAATTCCAGCTATTTGTATCTTTTTTCCCAGTGAAGGGGAGGTCTATTGCCACAATTTCACTGTAGTTGATTTCAGTTTCAATTTGCTTCTCAGTTGCTGAACGATTGGCAATTTAGCCAGTCCCCACTGACATTCAGTTACCTTTCTACGTGCTTTACACTGATGGAGACCAAGTGATGGTCTAACCTGGAGAGGATTTCTGTTTGCTGGTGATTAGGTTCTGGCAGTATTGTGCAGACTTAATGAATAACTGTACTGTCTATGAAGCGATCCTTAAAATTCCTGAAGGATTATGAATGCTGTAATCTCTAAGCAGCTTATATTTTGAAGTGTCTTTGATCTTGACAATATTACTAATTCAGATGGCCTCTGGATCTGAAAGGTTGACATCTGTTACCAGGATTTTAGAATTCAGATACTGAAGAGGGAATATGCTTATCATATGAGCTCCACCAAATGGCTGATGGTTAACGGTATCGTGTACAGCACCAGTGTCAACGATACCATCAAGAAGAACCTAAACAACAGAACAGACCTTTCAAAAAGAAGTGTCAGTAAGACCTTCCGGACAGATCTTTTGTTTGCTTAGGATGGTACGCATTGCCTTAAAAGTGATACAGTTGACACCCAGGACAGGAATACCAGAGTATTTCTTAATCATCAATGTAACTCATCTGGAAAGGTAAGATACTCACTTCTTCAGTCCTCTTTCTTTCTTGCTCTATTTCATATTCTTCCTTAGATTTTCTGTAAAACAAAATACAAGTAAATACTCAAAACTGCTTTAGTATTACTGACTTCTAGGTAAATTTAGCACTGCTTAAATATTCGAGGACTATCAAAACAATTACAAGATAACATGAATGTGTTAGTATCCAAAATACTTCCATGACTTAAATCAAAATGCACTCTTAATAGAAATAATTATGATAAACACACAGAACCCACCATCCTCAGTCTATCTTTCCCTCTGCAAAAATAATTGTGTAAGAATTTCCAGGCCTTATCTACCCCTTCTTTCATTTGCTCATTTAAAGACGGGAAGGGAAGCATTTCCAGAATACAGAGGGAAAATAGCATAATTTAATGTAACATGAATGGATTAATCTGCTATTATTTGTTTAGGATTAGGGTTTGGTTTTTTATATATATATATATGTGAACTAGGAGTGGAGGAGAATCTATAGAAGTTGTATCAGTCCTCCCACATCTTCTTTGATGATGGCAACAGCCCTTGAACACAACTAAGAAGGAAGCTGCAGAAAGGATTTATTCCTTGCCTACTGCAAAAGCAGAATTTGCCTTTCCAAGGCGTTAATGTGTAGGGTGTTCCCTGAAAGGGAACAGCTGGTGTCCTCCTATTGTCCAGAGACATCTAGCCCACGTCTAACTTCAGGTCTACCTGGAGGTTCCGGGGGAGAATAGAAATGATGGGGCTCTTAAAGTTGCACATCATTCCATGTATCACCAAGACAGTTTGTCATGGCGAAGCAGTTATCTCCTAGTCTTTAAATAGTCCTGGTCACACCCACTGTCTACCACCATTCCTTTGCTCTTAGGTAGGATTTCGACAAGAGCGTTCATGTCATCTGTAAGATGAAGGTGGTTTCCTGGAAAAGGCTGGAAGAGTTAGGACCAACATACCTTTTTTTTTTTTTTTTTATTTTAAAATAATGTATGAAGTAGGACTGAATTCATTTTTTACCTTAGAACCTCCCTCAGTATTTTCATTTCTTCTTGTTCAATTTCACTGAAGACATCAGAACCTTCTGTCAAACAGTCAGGCAACACACCTATTAAAAAAAATGCAAAATTTATGCATTACTCTAAAGAAAATTATTTCATACTTCATTTGGCATCATTCTTCAGGCAGAGAGGAGAAAGGAAAACTAAAACAAAGAAACAAACAAACCAAAAAAACCACAACCCCGTCTAATTCTTCCCCTCTGACTGTTTCCAAAAAGATTCTAGATCCTGGGCATCAAGTTGCTAGTAGCAAAAAGTTTTGACGTCTAAGGGTAAAGCATAAGCCATACTCTGTATTGACCATTATACGGCATTTCCTATAGACTGCAATTCACCCATGGCTCACTGAACCATTTTCAAGTTTAGCTGTTATATGAAAGTTGAAATTCAAAAATTCCTCTCTGAAAAAAAAACATGCATGCAGTAAGAAGACAAAACAAAATGGTAAAACTAAAGACATGGAAGACAGGAGTGGGTAGATGAAAATCCTTTCAGAAACATCAGCGGAGCAGCAAAGTTGGGTGTAAATTATTTTCTCGTCTTCAAAAGCATGCCTGTATTAGCATGATGAAGGCTGTAACTTCTGCTTTCTATATGGATTTTTCATACACAACTGTACAGTGTGAATTGCAAAGTAAGCACGGCAGATAGTACAGCATTGTTGCTATGCACGTAGTGTAATTCCAACTATCAATACTGTCAGTGTTGATGAATTGATATAATTGCTTTAACACTCAAAATTATCACCAAAATTCTTTAACAAAAAAACTAAGTCAGGTTTCACAGAAAAACTTAGACAAACAGAATTGAAAAATCTGTTAATTAAAAAAGGAATAAAGACAGCTGTCACTGAGCATACAAGCCAAGGAGTGAGTATTGAACTCGTAGTCAAAGTAAAATCAACTGAATGTTTTCCATTAACTTGACCTGGAACTGAACCCGTGTTTGATACTCATTTATGAACAGATTACACAGTCATCAAAAGAACACTAAAAAGATGGAGAGAACCGAAACCCCGCATTTACCACTTCTTACCATTTCTTTCTTTAATGATTCTAATAGCTTGCAATTGCATTTCAATATTTTTCTGTACCATCATTTTTTTAAATAGTCGAAAATCTTCTGCTGCCAACACTGTTTGCAAAATGGCCTGTGGGAAGGAAAATAGGCACAAAATTAAAAACCCTAGAGAAATCATAACCATCTCAGTCTGCTTGAAATTATATTGCAATTTAAATTCTGTGGAGCATGTTTTTAATAATTATACTGAATTCTCCTATCTGTCTCTTTTTCCAGCCGTACAAGTTGAGCTAGTAGTCAAGAAAGGAATTTGATGGTTTATGTCTTTAGATCAACACATCTACAATAATATTATCACAAAACCTGGAGGGTTTCCCAGTGTAAGTTCACAACTGCAATTCCTTGGACTTCCTGAAGAAACGCGTAAGCTTGAGCAAGGAATGTGCGCTCTGAAGAAGCTTGTGACACATCTAGGAGGAGCTGTGTCCACAAAGCCCAACTTAAACTGCCCGCAGAAGCTCCCACTCCTCTGCCCAATCCACCTGGGACAATTCTGAAAGGTATCTTTGAGGAGGTGAAGGGCTGCCTAACCGTGCCGTGTCTTCTCAAGGCCAATGTTTGCCTTACAGATTTTACTGTTTTATTATAAAATCAGAGGAAAACATCTTTTATTTTATGGATTATGTCTATTGTTTTAATCTTTGTCTGCTACTCTAAATGGACCGAAGACTGACATAAAGCTGACAAATATGCAAATAAAGGTGGCAGAAACACCCTAAGCTTAGAGGTTTGTTTTAGAAAATACAAAGCATAGAAGATGAATCTCAAAAGGTATCTGACACCACACAAACATCTGTCATTATTTTCAAGATGTGCATTCTTCTGGTCCAAGTTTGTAATATAAACAAACACATTATGTTTTAGAAAATTACAGTTTTAACAAGAAAACTTTTCAAAGTTTCATCTCCACCCTGCTATATTAGTGAAAATATAAAGCTAAAAATTAAATCTATATATTCCTAAACAAAGGAAAATTTACCTGTGAAGTGTGTGTCTTTGCAAGAGGAGATGAGAAAGCTTCTTGAAATTTCTCTTCGTTAATTCCAACTTCTTCAAGATAGTCTGCTAATAATTTTTCAACCTGTAAGAAAGAATAAGCCTTACTTTTTAAGAGGTTTTTCCCTAAGAATCATATGAATTTTTTTCATAATTGTATGTTCTTTTCTACTGACATTGTATTTTTTAAACTCAAAGGAAAATCATTGCAATACTATAACGGATTTTTCTGATATGTCAGGCTTTGTTCACTTTCATGAACTGTTCAAAATAAGCATTTTTATTGCTAAATTGGATTATTACTTAATTTAGCTTCTCCAATTTCCCAGAATCTCACTTCTCTACCTTTTCTCCAGACTGCTGGCTAGCATTCCTCATCGGTTTTTTGCCCTGTAGGTAAAAGGCTCTTTACCAGCCTGTGTGCCTGAAACCCTTCAGGGTCAGAGCAAAAATGGATGTTGATGTGTATTTATTCAGCTGGTGCTTTTTAACATCAAGTATTACCCACCCTTGTTACAAAAAAAATATTTTAGAAATCTGCATGCACTGGTGTGTAGGCATTTTAAGCATGCTCCAAAAATCTCCTGTTGTTTTTTTCTGATAATTGAAAGTTAATTCAAAATATTTACCAGGCTCATTAGCGAACAAAACACAAGTTATATGTGTTCTCAGACATCGTGCTGTTTGTCACTTTAACTTGACAGAAAATATGAGCATTATCAAGCTTCTAAGTACAGTATTTTAGCTAGCGGATATACTAATTTTAATGAAAAATATGTAATGCAGCATAAGACATATGACTGTGTGTTAAAGTTTTTTCTATATATCTGGTGTTTAAGCATAAAAATGCATAGGACAACTATGACTCAGGATTTCTAAATAAGACTTATAACAGGCAGTATTAGAAAATTCTAAATAACACAGATAACACAATTAGAAGTTCATCTAAATACTACTTTAACATTTTAAATTGTATTTCTTAGAAGTCTACCACAAATAGGGAATAATGCTCACCAGAGCTTGGTACTCCTGATAAATTTCTGTATAAGACAACTTGCTTTCTTCTTCATCATCAAAAACTGTGAGGGAAAAAGAAAAAAAAAAAACCACCAAAACACACATTTTGGAGTTAGTGTACACACCACAAATTAACTTACGCCTTAAAGAGAAAGATTAACCTTTACAAGGTAATATATTTAATCATATGAAAATATAGGCCGTGATTGATAATAATAATAATATATTTTTCCACACATTCAGACTAAGTGTGTACTTTCCGTAATTTAAGGTAATTTTTCCACACATTCAGACTAAGTGTGTACTTTCAGTAATTTAAGGTAATTAAATTTCATAATTTCATACTGGGAAAATGTTATCTTCACAAGAAGCAGATTTCTAAGCAAGTTGAGGATTCAGCAGGTATGTACACTAAAAAGATTTATTAAAAGAACTACCTTATGAACTTGTGTAAGGTTGTTCTAAGATGGCAGATGACGTACATAAAGCAGGAAATTTCTCTCCCTCTCCCCATGTATTTACATGGAAGAAGTATTAATGACTTAAACCAAGTTTTTTTTAAATGTCATTCATTTAGCAAGAAGCCAAGGTGAGGCAGGAAAATGAGACCCTGCCTGCATAAAAACAGATAACCCCAAAGAGGAAAATCTGCTGCAGGTAAGTTATTTTTTAATTATATCTATCCTGATTTAGACAAAATGGGCATCTGTATAGTATAGGCCATGTTAATCATATTCATGTAAGTTCCTTTTAAGAACTCCTGACTGGAAATACCATGCTAATGATCTCTACGCTGCAGAAAAGATGGAATAAGCAGAAAATCAGAGAAACTGAAAACTAGGGTTTGGGGTTTTTTTAATTTACATTTTTATCATGTCAACAATGAACAGAGGTAATGTAAAACCTAGCAATTAAAGCAGAGGCTTAGAAATAAGACTTCCTCAATCCCCTTCAAGATTAGCCACTGTACGTTGGACAAATCACTTCCCACATGCATGCTCTGAAGTCATTTGAAGAATGGGAATTCTGCTTAAATTGGTGAACGAGTGCGATTTATTCTTCATGTATATATGACAACTCCGAGGGAGGACGGTGCTGATGTGCATAGAATTAGTATAACTTTCACACAAATTCAGAATGACTGTTAGAAAGCATTGTTTCCCAGCTGTGACAGCCCTGAGGCAATGTCGCTCTGAACCTTGATAAGGCATGATGCAAGGTGGCTGTTCCTAAAATGGAAAGTACTTGCATCACTTTCTAACAACTTACAGCAATGCACTGGTAGAAATCTAATCAAATAGTTCAGGCTCTCTAAAGAAGCAAGGGAAACTTGCTTTTTAAATGACATAATCTGGAAAACCAACATGTGCTTTTGTTTCATTTTTGCACAAGGGAAAATTTTTTAATGAAGGGATTTAAAAAAAAAAAAAAGGAAAAGAAAAGCTTTAAAAATATCTAGGAATAAATTCAAATGGTAGGAAAAAATACTATAAATCTTACAATAAAACAAATTTGGCTCCTACAGCAACCACCATATTGCCAAACCCAGGAGGGTGAAGACCCTTAAGTGCCTCTATTGTCTTCTGCATCTCCTCCGCTCAGGGCGATCTCCCTTACAGCTCCTGCAGACCCCAACTTTTGTCTTAGTTTCTCTGTTCCCTCCTACCTCCTACTGTTCCTTCCCACCCTGGGCACCCGAAGGAGGGGTGACACAGGGATGTCACGCCTCAGTCGGTGTCCGTGCCAACAGCTAGGCTCACGCTGCCAAGGGGATGCTTCCAAGTCCTCCTCCTCCTTCCACAGCTGCAGGACAACATGGAAAGCAGAGTGGAAAGCCTGCACAAACTGCTCTCTGTTCTCAGGCTCTGAACAAAAAGAGGATGAAGTTAAGTGCCAAGTAAAGCAAGCTGCAGTCAGCATCTCCTCCGAGTTAAGTGGCATTAAGGAGTTCTTTGGATGGAGACCTTGGATTTTCCTGAGTCAGGGCTCCTAAACCACGTAGTCATTATTTTCCTTAAGATTTTGGCACAGAGTCTTTGGTCGCCCGACAGGAACAAAGGTCTGAAGAACCACCGTTACCGAGATAAGCCAGGGGACCCAGATATCCTGGGAGACAAACTTGTCATTTTCCTGTTAAAACTGAAAATCTTTGCTAGGACCCCTCAAATGGGATGAGCATTAAGTCAAGTTTGAGTTCTCCCTGCTAGACTGAGCCACTGACTCATCTGACCTCGCAGACAAGAGCCGGTAAGCAAACCTGAGGGAAGCCTTTATTTCTCCCCCAGTCCTCGCTGACTGGTGAGGTGGCTCTGTGCTGGGAAGGAAGGCAGTCACAGGCAACAATATCTGTTTATTCCCTTTGCACTTTGTCTTTATCTTCTGGTGCTCAAAATTATGATCAAGCTTATCATAGAATCGTTTAGGTTGGAAAAGACCTTTAAGATCATCCAGTCCAACCATTATCGATATGTAAAGTGATGTTTCAATTAATACCTGGAACATCTGAATAAAACTGAAAAGTCCTCTCGCCTTATATACGTACCCACAGGTTTAACTTGAGTTTCACAGCCACATAAAAGGAAATTAATCAAGCCCCCAGAAAGAGGGAGAGAGAAAAAGCCAACAACTAAAACCAGCTAGAAAACCATTAGGATCATTTATAAGTTGAAGTGCAAGGACTTGGCCTAACTGACTACAGTTTCAAAATAAAATTCCTTAAGTACCAATTACCAAAACTCAAATTCTGTTTTTGAATAATCACAAACTACTGTCGGTTAATCAAAATGTTGCCAATTTGCTTGTTCATCCCCAAGACTAAATGTTTTGAGAACAAAAAGAATTCTGTCCTGACAGCATATCCCAGTAACAAGAACAGCAATGGAATGAGCACAGTACGTTTCTAGAGAGGAAAAGCAAATAGCACAAATATCTGCAAGTAAAACTTGGCATTTCTTTAACTGTGCTCCTTAGCAACCCTAGCATTGCAGTGGCACTTCTTTAGCCTTGTTTCTGAATAGCTTCGGAGAGTTGTCCAGCAGCACTCCATACCACAAATGATACCTTGGAAGATTGTTTACTGCAAGTGGTTTCTCTCCTTTGTTCCTCTAATTTCTTATGCAGAAACAAACAGCGGGAAGCGACCCTTATATAAGCTTGCCTCCCACTACATGGAAATTTACAGAGGTTCCATAAATCTTCTTACTGCCAGTAAATTCCCCTCAACCTTCTAAAAAGAGATCATTGCTCCAGAGAGGGATAATCAATTCCCCCGATTCCTTAGACCCTTTGCATGATAATCAAAATGCCTGACCGGCCTCAAGTTTAGGCAGACTTTCCAAGAGAAAACTTCTAGCCTAGACTTCTCTATTGCTTTCTAGCTGTGAAGAGCCTAGCAGCTTTACCTTTCTCATTTCCCAGTACACTAGGGAAAGATGTACGTACTCACAACAATCCTGCCTCATGCAAAGCTTGGGAAGGGTAGAAACAATTCAAGAGAACGGAGAAGCAACTTGTTTGGAAGCTGTGATCTGAATCAGAGGTGCATCTGATTCACCGAATACGAAATAAAAATTCTTCATGGACCCTAACAAGAGTGACTGCACAGCAAAAGACGCAGCCAGCCCCGCGGAGGCCAGCTACTACAGAAGCTGTTCTGGAGCTCACAGCAGGCTGGAGCAGGGGAAGGAGTAGGCGCAAGCACGTAGAGTATTTTAATAGCAAGAACCAGTCTACTTTGAGCTTGGTGTTAGTAAGTCCCTAGAAATAAACTGTATTTGGAAGCCTTAGTTTCATGACTTCAGTATTTTAAAGTTATTAATGAATCCTACCTCCTGTCAGGTGATACTAAAGGAACAGATTTTATTCATAGCAGCCACACAAAGTCATCCTAAATTAGTCTGCAGCAACATGCTTTAATGCTTCTCATGTGTGAATGTCTGCAGGCTGGGTAGGATCACAGGCCATCATGCTCTCAAACATGCGCTATTTTTTTCCCCCAATAATCACAAAAGAAAACTTTCTTTTTTCTAAAGGACTTAAGCAATGCTTTCAACTTGCCCAAACTGTAATTATTTTGCTACCGTAAGGATCCAGGCATTCTTTGGCAGCAGAGAATTTGTTCTCTAAGGAGGGGAACTAATTCAGCCAAACCTCTACTGCAGAAAGCCCATTTCCTCCTTTCCTCACTACGCAGGTACACCTACACGGGTCTCCTCAGGCACCGTTGCCTAGAGCTACAGGCCTATCCCAGACCCCCCCACACTGCCTATGCTTCCACTTTACCCAGGGCATTCCCCAAATTATTCCATGATTCCCTCAGCTCTTTCTTGAGGAAGAAAAGGAAGTTTAGTTAGTAGAGTTGCTTCCGAGCTAAACTTGTGCACAGGACCACCTACAAAATGTAAGTGATAACCGGTGACTTTTTAGTGCTGACTATCGTTTTTTGAGAGGTACTAACCCATGGTTTCTCATCTCTTAACTGCCAACATTCACAAAATTGCAGGAAATTAACTTCGGGCCTTCTGCTCGTCAGTCCTGCCGACCAGACAGCTATTTTAATTGTACTGTCCAGTTTCCTAGGGAAGAATCTCTAGCCGTGGAAAAGTATTAAAGGCCTCCGACCGCTGTCCAGCCGCGTCAGGGTATTACGCGCAGCGGAACGAAGAACGCGCTCGGGTGCCATGCCATAAGCTCGTGCCATAATCCCCCGCACGAGCTAACGAACGCCAACCGAGCTAACAAACGCCAACCGAGCTAACGAACGCCAGTCGCCACATCTGGCAAAACGGGGATAGACCGACTTGCCGAGGGAGGGCGAGGCACCCGCTCCCTAAAAACCGGTGCCAAAGCGCAGACCAGGGCTAGGCAAAGCCCGGCCAGCCGTCAGCGGCGCCGGCTGTGGAAGGCCGCCGGCGGGCACCCCCGCGGCCCCCGGCCCGCTGCCCGCACACGCCCAGGGCGCTGGTGCCGCCGCCGCCGCGCAGGGAGAGCCCTGACCGGTGCCCGCAGCGGCGGCGAGGGGCCGGGGCCGCGGAGGCGGCGGGGCCCGGCGCGTCCCCCCGCCCCGGGAGCCCCCCGGCGCCCCGCAGCCTCTCCCTGAGGGGTCTGGGGGGGGCCGAGGGGAGGCCGCCCGGGCCCCGCCGCTCACCCTCGCACTTCTGCTCCATGAACTCCAGGATGGGGACGGACCAGGCGGGCCCCCGCAGGAACCCGGCGATGGTGTCCACCACCCACTCCACGTCCCCCTCCTCCTCCTCCGCCGCCATGGCCAGGGCCGGGCCCGCCGCGGGAGGGCGGGGAGAGCTGGGGGGGGTGGGTGGGCGCGCCCGCCCGTCGCTATAGCAACGGCGTCACGGGGCGCGCGCCCCGCCCCGGCCATGGCGGCGGCGGCGGAGGCCGGGCCGCCGCTCGGGAAGGGCAAGGCGGAGGGCCCGCGTCTTTTAATCCCTCTTCCGTCAGGCCCAGCGTCCCAGCTGGCGTTTGGATTCCGCTCCTGGACGATCGCGGACGGCGGAGAGGTCTCGCTAACGCTGCTCCGTCACGCACGGAGCGCCGTGGCGTTGCGTGCAGGCCCCTCGGTGGCTGCTGGACCTGGTGCCCCAATGCCGGGTGCCTGAACTTAAACCGCTCATCGGGCCTTCGGGGGAACCAGCATAACTCGTAATTTAGTAATTCTGCAAGCACTCCAAGGGGTAAGAATTAAGAAGGAACTCACAAGGCTCTATGTAAGAAGATTTACACTCAAACTTAATCGCTTGGGTATTTTTTCTTAGGGCTGGTATTTGTGGACACGTTCCTTTTCTCTACTAAAATTGATGTAATTTCTCTCATTGCCCTCACCTGTTACACTGCAGAAAGACTTAAAAGTTTTTCCTTATGTTTCAATTTATTTCCCTCCTAATATTGGATGACTGCTTGCTTTACTTGTGTGTGTTACTGGTAAGTAAAAAAAAAACCCAACTGAAACACTCTCAAATCTGTTTGTCCTCTTTTAACTCTGTCCTTGTTAGAGGGGGTTTTAATGCACGCAAGGAACAAGTGGTGCAGTGGTCATTCCACTGAGTTACATCAGGCTCTATTCTTGCTGCTCAACAAAAACTTGTAGGCATCAATGAGATTTTACCTGCTTAAAGATTCAATGCTAAGTGTAGACCAACTTCTTTTCATCTCAAAGGTAACAATTCTGTGCTCTCTTCGCTGCAGAGAAACACCTGATCAGCTGTGCGTAACCGAATCATTTTAATAACATACAGCGCTGGCAAGCCTTCAGTTTTTCCTTTAACTCCCTTTACGCCATTGTCCTGGTTTCGGCTGGGATAGAGTTAATTTTCTTCCTAGCAGCAGGCACAGTGCTGTGTTTTGGATTTAGTAGGAGAAGAATGTTGATAACACCCTGATGTTTTTAGTTGTTGCTGAGTACTGCTTATGCTAGTCAAGGACTTTTTCAGCTTCCCATGCTCTGCCAGGCGCACAAGAAACTGGGAGGGGGCACAGCCAGGAGAGTTGATCCAAACTGACCAAAGGGCTATTCCATACCATATGACGTCATGCTCAGTATATAAACTGGGGGGGTTGGCCGGGGAGCAGCGACCGCTGCTCGGGAACTGTCTGGGTATCGGTCGGCGGGTGGTGAGCAATTGCATTGTGCATCACTTGCTTTGTATATTATTATTACTATTATTATTATATTGTTATTATTATTATTTGACTTTATTTCAATTATTAACCTGTTCTTATCTCACCCCAGGAGTGTTTCTCACTCTTACTCCTCCGATTCTCTCCCCCATCCCATCAGGGTAGGGGGAGTGAGCGAGCGGCTGCGTGGTACTGAGTTGCTGGCTGGGACTAAACCACCACAGCCATGCGCGCTTCCATTTCTCCAGCCGGTTTTGTGGTCTGAGACCATTAGTAGTATGAAGGTATTACTTGTCTACTGTAGAACAGCTACCTCGGAGTTGATTGTTCACATAATTTAATTACTAATTCAGGCTTACATGATTGTAAAGTATGGTCACCTCTTGCATACGCAATCGGCTATAAGTTATTGTACAGAGGTAGGTAGCATCATTTTAAGCTTGCTCGGTAGCTGCCAGCAGTCGCTCTGCGTTATGTCAGGTTATGCTAGCTCTGCTTGCACTGGCAAAAAACCAATGCTTATATCTTGCTTATTTTTCCAAAATCTGTCCTGCTTTCTCTAAAGCCTGCTTCTTGTAACATTGAACAATTAATGGCTTTAGAAAATAAGTTGCTTTGTGAGAAGCGTGTTGCACCTTACGTATACCACAGTAATCTCTTCTCCCCGTAGCACCCCCGCCAAGCGTGGTGCCCCTTGCGCACGGCCGCAAGTAAGGGGTGCCTTCCCGCTGGCCGCAGGGACGTCAAAAGCCTGTGCGAAGTGGGAGGACGGAGGACGTGCAGCCACATCCCCTCGCTGCCCCGGCACCCCTGTGCTGGCAAATCCCTGATGGCGACAACTGTGCACGAGAGAGGCAACAAACACCCAACGTGAAAGGAAACTGGAAAACCTGGGAAAGCAATCAGGCAGGGCTCAGACCAGAAAATGCTGGGGTTTTATATGTTTCTCCTCCTCTGAATGAAGTAGGTAAAAACCCGTAACAGAAACGTATGCTTGGAAACCAGAGAGCATCTAAGATTCAGATGTGCCTTCTCAAAAAGCGTAGCATGTATTTCAAGACACAGGGTGTTCTGCACGTCGTACCCGAGAGCTCACAATGTGTACCTCACTTAGTAGAATTAATTTGAAATCTTAAGAGTCTCAATTTCTCTAATCGTTATTGATACTGAGATTACTCGTGATAAAGAGGTCATCGTGCAAAACCAATTCTGTTCTTTGCATCACACGCTTGTATGCACGTAGGTCTGTTATAGGACACGCCAAAAGCATCTGACTCGCCTCGCTTCTGCTGGCAATATGCTTGTCTCTGTCGAGGTCCGCTGAGATGTCTCTAACACAGCTCTGACGCTGAGAAAAATCCGCTTATTCTTTCAGCACGGGTAATCTTATTTTTCACCTTTTATTGCTTGCACAAAATTGAAAGCATTTCATCATAGTTACAAGAAAAATTGCTAGAGTAATGAGTATGAGGGAATTCTGTCCACTATAACCAAAAGCATTTTGTCACCTCATATGAAAGTGCCCAATATTACTATGTTCTGTTCTTAGATGTCGGGGGGACACTTGAGTTAGTGGTTTTGTTGTTAATAACACAAAAGATGGAGCAGGAAACGCTCTGCTGTCTGACTCACAAAAGAGCTATTATTGCTTAATTTTCCATCTTCTCTGTACAAGTTACTGTATCAGACATTTTGACATACCCTCGGTTCATTGCTTTATATATATACTGACAAGCAAATTTTGTCAAGCCTTTCCAGTCTCTGCATACCACTGAATTCTTTATGTCAGTACGCAATTCTTTTCACCTCCAATAGGTCCCACTCATATGCATAATGCGGCAAATCACTAAGCCCAAAATATCTTTTCTTCAATCTCTCTTTTGTGAAATAATTCTAGATTATCTTTTCATTTCCCACAATGGGAAAATATGCTAGTATATAATTTATATTACTTTATTAATGCCTCCTAAAAGTTATTTCTTATCCTAATGCATTAAGTATAAAATCAAGCTTATAAATGACTCATTTTGTGTGTGTCTTTAGAACAGAAATATTGAACAGTTACAGTCCAGGTGTAGCCCTATATCTGAACATAGTTTGTCAATCCAGAAACGCTTTACGGGATTGCATCTCATCAGTCTAACTGAAGCCTGCATTAAGGGGCGAGCCTAACTCCTCTCTGGCATCAAAATGCAAAATTATAGTAACAGCACAACTTGTAAATATTTTCCTCCAGAGAAAACAGTCTTGAAAAAAGCATGTAAGATCAAGAGGAAAGCAATTCTGTTAACTGTTGTGATTGATTTGTCTAATGCTGTCTGTCCTTCTGTCTGCACTTACACCTATAGCACAATAATAAGGAAGTCTGAAATTCCAAAATCTTGAAAGTATCTGACTTCTTATTGGTGAATGCCATTGTTGATCTGTTACTGCATTTTTAAATTTATTTATCTTCAGGTAAAAAAAAAAAAAAAGAAAATTCAATCTCCCCTCTTTTTTTTTGGCACCGTTTCACAGTATTTGTTTCACTATTGTATATATATTCAGGCCCTAAGGATATTTATAGGATAGGCAGTCCAGGTGTTATCTGTGTGAGTTCTGGTATTTGAAAAAGTTAAAGTATACCCATGCACCTAATTTTTAGTTTATTGGAGATGGTCAAAACTAATGAATTTGAAAAATAAAATAAAAAAGAGGCAAAAAGTGAGGCAGATGAGCTTTTAGCTATGGGCAAAGCAAAGCTAGTTTTTCCATCGCCTTTAATTTCTTCCTTTTAGTCTTTTCGATGTGGATAATTTTGTTGATGTTTGAGCGATTTTGAGGATATTGGCAAAGGTGCAATACCTAGATTTACAGTTACAGTAAACAGTCTTTAATTCTTCTCTCCAGTTAATTTGTAATGCCTAATAAATAGTTTTACAACTGTAACAACTGTAAATATTTTCATCTTAGTAAACCTAATACAACTTCTCCAATTTGTTTTTACAAATTTTAGTTTGGGAGGGATTCTTTTAGGGAATAATTCTATCCCTGAAAGGAAATTCCAGTCTTGTTTTATAAATCTGGCCTCAAAGAGAACCCTAAACTCAAGTTACTTTCTGGAAAGCTGTGATGCAAAGGTCTTTTTCTTCATGGAAACTAGGGGCCTGCAGAGCGGGAGCGGACCCTGAGAAGCTGTAGTGCACTCCACTTCTTCTGTGTAGCAAAGGTATACTTAGACTGTCCTTGACATATTTTTACCTAACATGTTCTTCAAAACTTCTAATAAAAGAGATTCTATAACCTTCCCTGTACTCAATTTTTCCTACTAGACTCACAAATACAGGGTTATTAAATTTAATAGAAAGGCTACGGGAACACAGTGTAATTGTATATTTAACAGTGGGGGGAAAAAAGGTACATCATACACTCTATTTAAAATGTATAAAGTACTGTGAAGTTCTCCTGTGTTACTTTAAAAAAAATTTAAATAGGTTTCAAGCTCAAATTATGACTTGTTAAGGCCTCTGAATTTGTGCGGTTCATAAATTTTTAAGCTGTTGGGTTTACTCCAGCAAAACACGAACAGTTCTGCAAATTGCAGGCCAGAAGGTTTATTCCTATGAGCATGTCCCAGGAAAACGGGCAGAGCTTCTCACGTCAGCGGGGTAGCTCCCTTGAGCATTAGCTTGTCAGGTTAAGCCTTATGACTACAAGCTTGCTTGCTCAGATTGACGTGCTTACGTGCGTGCGCTTTCTCTTCATCTCCAGCTGACCCCTCCAGAGAGAAGCAGCCTGAAGTCAGTAGCTGGACGGATTAGAGTAGCACATTTCTTTTGGCTGGGAACTCAGTCAAGATTTGTTTCCTGACTACCCAGCTGCAAAATATTTACTATGAGAAAAAAAAGAAACCATAGGAGTCTGCTTTGTGGCAGCAAGACTGCTTTTCCAAAAGAATCTATACTTATATGAAACAGCAGAAAAAACATCTACCAAACCCTATCTTTTCACATGTATTTGGATTCACGGGGCAAACCTGAAGTTCTGTATTCTGTTTATCATACATGGGTCCCACATGAATGTCAACATACGTATTCCCTGGCAATTCCTTCCATGTATTTTTTCATTCTCTTCCCCCCCCACACACACAACAGTACATGCAAAAATATACTAAAAATATAAGTTCATATTTTTATTCTTCTTTGTTTTTCACCAGGAAGAAATTGAGTATGTTCTAGCAAGTGTGGGGGGTTTTATGTGCACAATTTCACATGCACTTAGGAAAGTGCTTTGTACTCAGCAGTCCTTACATAAAATGTTTAATTAAGCTGTTTGCCAATATCGGTAAGTTTGTACAACACAGCGTGCCTCTGGCTCCAGCACCTAATTCAACACATGAACATTCTTGGTTTTTCCCCAGTAATATTCTTCAGTCTAAGAGGCAGAGTTAAATGTGACTTTTGCATAAAAGGTCAAAAGTTAAAATGCTAAATGTTATTTGCAATTACTTACTGATGAGTTTTTGTCAAATATGGTATACTTCAGTGACTTCATTCTACTTTAGTCAAAGCTAAAATAGAAGTGAAATTGGTTCTAAGGAAGGCAAACACATTGAAGAAGTGCTTAAAGTCAAGTAAGGACTCATGAGTTATCTTAATTTTCCTCCCCTTAGGGATGTTGAACTCCTGCAAGAACTTCTAAAGATCTTCCTATTTAGGTGATTTTCTTTCATTTTATAAAGCTTGTCTTTTCTCTTGTGACTTGAATGTTTTATACAAATATAAGACTGTTTCACTGGAACTCATCCTGCGTCAGATGCCATCCCTAGCTCTGCTCTTCCAAGAGCAGGGTGGGTACCAAACAGGTTTGGGAACGTCACTGTCCCGCAAACATTTCCTTTTTGCCCTGCAGCAGAGCAAGCCAACGTGAGAGCCCTGTTACAGGTGCAAGTTCTCCTTTGGTGCTCGCTTATCCACACCTTCCCCTTGTTGGGATGCTGAAGGGGGAACCAAAACTGGTTTCCACCATTAGCATGGGGTTTGGAGTAGCAACTTGGCTCCTTACTTACTCCCTACTAAATCTGTGCATAAGCCCAAAAGAAGGATTTAATAGAGACACAGAAATAACTCTTAACACAGTCCATGTTCTCTTTTATCCTGTCATATTTTTCAACTGTCTTCTCCAATAAAAATGTCAGAAAAGACAATTGAATATTTTTATTAAAAATGAGCAGACTGATTTAGTGCTATGAAACTACCTGACCCCGCTGACTCCAACCCCCCTAACTCTATTTTTAAGAGCCATTATCGTTCATATTTTAAGCTTTTCATACAATTATAATAATGCTTCTTAATTAAATTGTCTAATCTTAAAAGCATCTAAAGTGTCCAACATCTAATGCTTTTACCTTCTAATTTGTGGAAATAAGAGATACTAAAAAGTACAAGATTACTTATTTCTTCCCTCTTAGTTTTTCTCATTTATATACATGCCACAAACTGTAAACCGTGCACATTTTACCCCCACATGTATCCAAAAGTCTATCCATACGTTAGATTTCATATATTTTCCCAAAGCAAATTTTGTTCTTCATTTACCAAAAAGAGGAATTATTCTCATATATACATGTATAGTTTTCATAGGAATTTTCCCTACACATTGACTAAGTATTTTAGTAGCATTCTAGTAATTGCTCTAGTGCTTCTACCATTAATTTTTCTGTGGTGTCTGCAGATCTTGAATTCTAAAAAGCCTTGTAATGCTTTAGGTTTTTCTGTCCAATTTCAGTTGATTGTTATTGAGGGGAAACAAATTAGGGCAAGGTGAATTCTGTGGTTTGATTTGAAGCCTGTGAGCTCTGTTATTCTAATCTCTTCTGGCACCGAGTTCTGCAGCCATAAGCAAGTTAAAAAAAAAGAAAAAGAAAAAGCCCTGTCTCCTCCATCCTGAAGTAGATGGTTTCATTGAACCAGGAAAGGTAGCATGGGAAGTCCTAACTGTGTAGTATGAAATGGCATCAAAAAGGGTATGAGATGGTTAGAAACCCTGAGCAAAATGCTGAAATTCATTGGCCACTGCAGATCATAAGCATGTTAATTATTTTCCCAGTTGTTCCCTGTGTGTGACAGAAATGGAAATCCTCTGAAATAACTAATGCATTCGGTTATTACGGTTCCTGCAGACTTTACCATCTGAATACATGAAATTATTTAATAGGAGACTATACATAAAAAGCAAGTCAGAGAATGATAGCCCCAAAGAAGCCATTTCTCTGGCTATCTCTCCCTTCCCCCTTCCTCCCTATACATAATATCGCAAAGGCAAAATGGCCAAACTGCCATTTTGGGGAATTGTGCAAGTGACAAAAGCTGACATACACATAAATGTACACATTTTTGACGTGCACCAGTGCTGGAAGATTTAAGAATTATAACAAAAAGATTGCTCTAGGCTGCCATTGTAAAACTATTTATGTCACATGTTCAGAAGAACTGAAGGACCTCTAAAGCAGCAATCTTTAGACCACAGATTACAAGGGTACGGTCCTCACTTTCAGCTGATACTTATTTATACAACATAAAATAGGTGTGATAGATAGGTATCTTCTATAGATGTGACTGTTCAAAGTCCCTGGAATAAATCAGGAAAACCATTTTCCTACAGCTTTGGAATAGGTTGTTACCACTAAGATAAGATTTCCCGTAAGAAGAGAAGAACCTGATAATAAACTCCATCCTAAAGCAGAGAAAACTGTGCTGAAGTTTATTCTAAATTGAAGATACGTGTTTTAAACAAATTGGTATCTTCTAGTTGTTTCAACGGAAAATTAAGTAATGGTTCTCTGAATTTTCGAAGGGTTCTTCTGACTGATGCTGGCAGTCACAAGAGTGGAGGGAGAAAGGGGTGGAAGCTGGCACACATGAAATTACAGCCAGCGGCAAAGAATGGAGTAAAAGAGTAGTTCACCCTGCGGCTGTGACACACTGTCATTTTATAAATCAGGCAAAATTTCCAAGGTTAATGCTTTCACTGCTTTACGCTATTGACATATTCCAGTCTGAAAGTTTAAAAACGTGTGTAATCATAGCCAAATCTAAATCTAAATTCCAGAAATACATTGCGTTGAAGCTGACTCCTGTTGTACTACTTCTAAGCATTTGGAAGTGTTTTCTTCTCATGAGCAGCACCTCTTTCTTGCAAGGGTTACACTCGGTCTCATTGTTCAGCCAGTAGCTGATCTCAGGCATTTGCAAAATTGGGAAATGTTCCCTCGTGACCCTTCATTCTTAATTACAAATTAAGACATGACCCTTAATTAGACCACACGTGGAAGAGTTTCTCTGCCATTCCAGAGTGCAGAAGTGTCTTCCACTATCCTGTCGTAACCAGGACGGCTGTCAGCACATCGTTACTGACGCCACAAAGTGTTGTAGCTGTTGCCAATAAAAAAAGCCTTATGGCCCGGTCCGAGCATTGGTATTACGCAAGCAGAAGCAGCATCTTCTGGGTCCGCACTACCACAGTTGGTAAAAGTCTGTAGTGTGCAGCAAGGTATCTAGTGGTCTTAAAGGAATTTCTGGCATTTGTTAGTAGTATTTCACTCCATGCTTACAGCTGCTGTAAAATAGCAGTTTAAATAGCGTAGAACTTCTCTATGAGATAATACCTTATTTCAGTCTCACCAGCAATTTCATGTAATCAGTATAATCAGATTAGGATTGATTATTGTGTAATGGGTTACAGTCAGGGGCTCTGAAGATAGCTCTGACTGGAGTTTTGCCATTTTCCTTCTAAATTTGAACATAAATCCTGAGTATACATACTATCTGTGATTTTTTAAAAAACATTTTACATTTAAAATAGGATGCTTTTTCTCACAAGGTGCTGTTTCTTTCAGCAAGAGTTTGACTGAGACAGAGAAGCTGCTTTTCTCTGCCAAAGAAAAAGCTGTCGGAGAGCGCCAGGAGAAAGACAAAGTAAGAGTTACTGCCTCTGGGAGTTTAGGCCCTGAAAAATCACAGGTCCACCCAAATCTAGTGGAAGCAGGATGATATTGTCCCAGGAAATTCAAACTATTTTGCTGGCTTTAATAAAAATTAAAACAAGAAGCCTGAGTTCACATAGCACCTGTATATTTTCTTGGTAAGGTTTATTCATGGCATCATTTCTCCCCCGGAGTTGAGTATTTGACTCAGTTTTGGGAAGATCAGCACACAGAACAAAGGTCTCTGGATATAGCACAGTATGATGGCCCAATATAACTCAGCAATTTACTTTGTCAAATTCTGATGATTAACTACTTTTGACATTAGTGAACTACCTAGTTTAGCATATTACAAACATATATATAACCCTAACCGAAGTAGACTAAAATTTTTGTTTGAAGTCAGAAACCAAATGAATCATTTGACTAATGCAGTATTATGATAACAAAATCTGAGATGTTCCTAGATATATTACTTTCTCAGGATGTGTTAGTATCTTTTATTTACCCACCATCACGGAAATATGTGGCATATATTCTAATTTTGTATTTAGAAGTTGCCAAACAACTTCTAGAGTTAAATAGGTTTCACAGCAGATAAAATGGATTTCAGGTGATATTGCCAGGGCCCTGGGTGCACCTTAATCACCCTTTCCAGCCTCACCTGGGCCCCCACCCACACCCCCAGCCCTCCCTCCATCCACTCCCCCAGCTCACTAGCCCTGGAGCCCCGCTGGAGCTTGCTTGGGGCCTGGCCCCTTTTCCCTGTTGTTTGAGCTCTGCTGTGGGCAGGTTTGTGTTCAGTCTGGTCTCCTGCTGCTCCTCAGGTGCTCTCTGGGCTTTCTGGTTCTGCTCATTATTCTGCTGTGTCTGGGGCTTTTTTTTTGGGGTGCCTGCACCCGTTACTATCACCAACTTTGCCCTGTGTGGCTACTGCAGGACTGTACCCTGGTCGGTAACGTCTGTGTCCCTACTTGTGTTGTCATTGCTGTTGGCTCCTGGCTCCTTCGGAGTAGCCGTGCTTCTGCTGCTCTCTATATCTATATTTTAGATGCATCTAAAGTAAAAATCTAAACAAGCCTACTGCGGCTTTTGCCCATAGGTATCATGAAAGCCTTTCACAAATATGGTACCTTGCTAACACAGCATTACTCCTATGAAATATTCAGAATGGCTTTACGTTTACAAGCTAAATATACTGTACAAGGGCTTTCAGGCTTTGTTCAGTGTTGGAATTGGCCATCACTCATGGACTTCATGAAGTGAGCTATGCATTGCTGCTCTGCGCCTAGGAGCAGATTAGAGCTGGAAGTGAGTATGTAATAGCGGCTACAAGCTCAGTGACAGGCGATGCCAGAACTCTTCAGATGGTGCAAATGTTATTTTTTCCTTAGATGGGCAAAATACACACTTCTTCAGAGTTTTACTCTCGTGTCTGTCAGTTTTGTATGATGCACATTAAGATGTCTTTTACACAGTCTAATCCACATAAATATTTGCATTTGGAGCACTATTGTAGTTTCAAAGTGAATCTCCAGGCTGCCTACTTACTGTGTGTTGATTTGGTTTAGTCTGCCAGAAGGTTTGTCACGGTTGAGCACCAAATATCCATCACTTTCTAAAAGGTTCCAAAACAATGGATGGTCCTTCAGCCAGCTTTGAACTACGTGCAAGCTGGTTCGGGGGGCCAGCCGAAAATGACTTTTAGCTAAAACTCTTGAACTGCATGCATGGTATTCTCAGCACCGTCTACTGATTTTATTTTCTTGTACTAAATTAGTAACTAATACAGCCTTAGCTTTGGTCATAGTCTGCGCTGTTAACCTTACTGACAACATAGTAATATTTAAACTCCTTCGAAGTTGACAGAAGCATGACACTGCTTCTAGTTTTTGCACAACTAGAAAACTTATGCTCATAATTGCCTTAATAGAAGATAAATTGATCTAAGTTGATTTAACTTGCTCTCTGTGCCATGTTCTAATCTAAAGAATGCAGGAATAAATTGCCAGATGCTAGGGCGTTTTTCTTGCGGCAGAAGAAAAGTCAGAAAAGGTCAGGGAACATGACTGCCGCAAGTCCTTGATAATAGTAGTTTAAAAAAAAAAAAATCCTAGCCTTAGAAGTTGTATATGGATTTTTGGGAAAGATCTTGTCCATATTTGAGACTCTCTATACAAGTCTCAGATCCCTCTTGAATCTCTCACATCTTCGGCCAAGTGTCGTGCAAACTAAGCAGAAAGACTTCTATTACATACCAGCTAGTTTCATTTTCTCTTCAGTTTTTAACACTTTAGGAAATAGGCACTTTAATTTCTTTTTAGAACTTCCATTAAAAAAGGCTACTCAATATTAGGATTACTGAAGTGTTACCTGAGGATATATGGAGAGTGAAACTAGAACACATCTGAAGGCTGCCCAGCCTTGGAGTTTCATAGTCTGCATAGCACAAGGAAGAATCTTACGGGCAACGGTTAGGGACGTGAGTTTGAGTCATTTAGTCTTACCGCAGGGCTTGGCTTTCAAAAAGGCATTTAGTACTGCACAGACAAAAGTGCTGGTTCTGGGAGCTGTTTGGAAGAACCGAAGCAGAGTTTGCATTTCTGATTTTTATTATCCATGTTTCAGTTGCCCCCAAGAACTTTGGCTAATCGCATTGTATTGTTGATTATAAAAGCCAGGAAAAACAAAGAAGACAATGCATTAGAGTGCTTCACAGAAACTGTGCTTTATACTTCTGGAACGGAAAAATCAATTGGATATACAAGAAAGGAATATTTCAGTGGAGATTCAGATGGAGGTGTTTTGTACGGAACATAGTCTGTCCTGTTTCATAGTTTTCAGATGTATAGAACTTGTAGCAAGTCAGATATTGGAAGAATTATGCAAATTAGGTTAGCAAATTACATATGCTAGAGAACATAACTTTATGCCATTTGCCAGCATGTGTTATCTGTCTTCCAGGTGTAAAAGAGATCCCATGCTAACAATTAATGCTCTAGCTGTGGCAGCTCACAGTTATGATTAAGCCACATGGAAGGTCAGGGTGACACAATAGTGTCAGGGTGACTTTTCTGGACATCTGAGCAAAGCTCATAAATTACAAACGCATCACACCACCACATTAGCTCTCAACACTGTTGCACTTGGTTTCCCAAAACGTTGCAAGTTTGGCCACAGGTCAATAAGGTTTTTCAGGGGCTCTCCAGTTGCTTAAGACAGTAGATGGAACCAGTGTTCCTATTTCTATTTTAATTCCTGCTTTTAATGTTAGGCCTGTCAATTTGTAAGTAGGAAAAAGCTATGCTACTATTCTGCTCTGGCAAGGTTTACTATTGAGCCAATGTTACCCACTACAAATAAAGGCAATTGAGGGGAACTATTTGGTTCTAGCACCACCGGAAAGGATTTGCCACCATAGACAGCACTGTGAAGAATAATGGTGTTGCTGTGGTGGTGCTACTTCACTCTTTCTCTGATATTTCCTTTTTATTGTCTACTAAAGTGCCATCTAATCAGGCTTTTCCAGAGGCTCCATTTGGGATAGAGGGAGAGATGAGGCTGTGTTGTACGTGGCTGGGAGCTGCTGAGCATTATTTCCCTGAGCATCTGAATGCAGCTGCCATACCAGCGCGTGTGAGAACAGGAAGGCACAATAAAGCAGAGCTGGGAGATTAAGAGTGGAGCCTTTCACAATTTATAAACAGACTAAATGATAGTAGCATAAGCAGGGCTGCTTGTGTTCCTACTCGGAGGATAGACTGAGTGTAGAATTCCAGTGCATGCATGGTTTTCATTAAGCTTTGTGTAACTCTTCATAGTGGATGTTTGTGAAAGCACCATGACTCGTTTATTAAGTAGTTTAAATTTGTGGACTGTGTGTTCAGGATATGGGGTTTTTACTTGCTCTTTAATGTTATGATTTAAAAAAAAAACCAATTTGGAAATGATGCTTTTCTAGAACGTTCATTATCAAGCGATGCTGCATGTAACTTTGTGGGTTATTTTGTGACTGCATCATGGATTACCTCACAGTAGAACTCAAAGCTGGGAGCTATGCATAGGACTTATTTCACCCACTGTACGTCTCACTCATGCTTATTTAACCTTCTAAATCTTCCTAAGTATGGCAAGTATATAAAACTTCCATTGTGCAATAATAAACTAAGCACTCTTTACAAAGGTGTGAACGAGCAGGCTATTTAGATTTTGTAGAAAACAAAGACAGGAAATGAAGTGAAATGAGTGGTACAAAGACTGATGATGTCAAATTAGCATTAACAATGGAAGGCTGACAGTGTCAAGTTCTTGGTGCGTAAAGCTTTTCGCTGTGGCCTTTTCTTTCTAGTCATAGTTCTACTTTCTCGAGGGGTAGAAGACTCAAAGCCACCCTGCTTTTCAGCTGAAGGGATCAGAAGTCGCTGCTCGCTTTTGTTTTCAATAGCCTGTAGGTAGAAAGGCTGATGGGACAGTCTTTGAGATAAACTGCCATTCCCAATATGAAGAGACTTTGAGGATCTTGTAAGACCAGGCTTATAATTCCTTTCCTCTTTGGTTTTGTTTTGTTCTGGGGGGCAGTGGGGAATGACACGTGGTTATGACGTTTTTAGTCGGTTCCCAATAGTGGGATACTGCCACACCCAAGGTTCCTCGCAGCTCAGTCTCTGTTCTTAAGATGCTTGCCACGATTGGCTGTAGTAGGTGGCTCTCTGCAAGGTTTTACGGCGTTCCGCTGTTTTGCACATTACCATAGTGGGCTGGCAAGCAGGGCTTTGAGGCTCGCGGGGTGAAGCTAAGCCATGCTTTTGCACTCTGGCAGAAATCCTGGCAGGACATTATGCCATGAGGAGAGCTGGATGGAGGGCCAGGGTTGAGGGGAGGTTAGAAATTGCATTTGAGGCTCTGCTGGGAGTCTTAACACTGGTAATGCATTCAGTGTGGTAAAGTAGAAAAAGTGCTTGTTCGGGAAAGCTGACAAAAGACCAGCAAGATGCATTTTGGTGCTACAGATCAGAAGACTCTTTCCGGACGCTTTGCTTGGCTGGACAGGCTTAGCTTACTATTTTAGAGCAAACAACAAAGCAACTCTGCACTGTAGTGCCAGAGCAGTAATAGAGCACTTCCTGTACTTAAAATTCAATTTTACATTCCCTGCAGAAATACACATGGCTTTCAGTGAAATAAATACAGTTTAGCATGTTTGGTATTAGTATTACTGGCTCCTTGCTGTTTGTATGCATTTTTGTGCCAGAATAATTTTATATGAGAAAAATATGTCTTGAAAGGTTTTGTACAGATGAAATGCAATACTTTTTTACTTGGAAAAAGCCTCCAAAAGGCCTCATGTGGTGTTTTGTGCTGTATACTAATCTATAATATGATGGAGTGATTCAAACTGACTGTCACAAGATGTTTAGCTCCTTGCTATATGCCCAGTGAACACCTTCTGTGGTAGAATTTTCATTTGTAAATCCAGGATGACAAAGGGGATGATGGATGGGAAAGAGAAGTACTGCCAGAGTGGCAGACTGAAGCTGAGGCAACATGAAAGAATGGGATGGTGGCTGAGTAAATCCTTGAGCAAAAGTATTATTTAATCCGGAAGACTAGTCAGTGAGTAGGTTTGACGCTAAGAAGTCAGGACAGGGAGCTCAAAAAGATAAGGTGATAGTTTGTGACGGGTTGAATGATGTTTTGGTTGGTTAGGAGCAGATGACTTGAGATATACAGGGCAAGACTGATTCTAAACAGAATCCTTTGTAGTCACTTTTGTGTGCCTGATTAGGGGAGGAAAAACTCACATCTACCCAATATGGTAGTATCTGATACGATTTTTTTTTTTTTTTACAGTGCATATTAAGTCTGTATCATGAAGTGTAATGCTAATGGTGTACAGCAATGGCAGGTGTAATGCGTCACAAGATAAATGCCAACAAGCCAAGGTCTCAATTGCAGGACCGGATCTTTGGGTGTGCATAGGAATTGAGAGCTGGCAGATAAAAGGGCCGAAAGATTTGTTATCAGCATGTTGCTTCTCCTTCAGGGCTCAGCCGGTCTCTTGCATAAGACTTTTTGATATCTGAATCTAATGTGAGCCCTGTAAGTACAAAGGATGGCGGAGCTCTAATCGTGCCATTAGATCACATAAGCGAACTGCATGGTTTTGTGAGAAGGCAAGTTGTGTGGGAAAGCACCTGGAGGACTGCAAAATAACGTATAGCTCTGAGGCATCGATATGAAAGTTAGTACCAACTTACTATGCCATCAAATAACTCCTTTCTAACAGAAGCATATGTGTAGTATCTTGCCAGTTGCTGCAAACTAAGATCTGCATTGTACGGACGCAGATAATTTCAATAAGTAGTAACAGAGCTCAGTACAATTAATTAGTTCCATTCCCCTATGTGGGCGCACCCTGTAGCAGCAGCAACTCTTGATTTTAAAATCAGCAGTTCTCCTACTAAAGTTTATACACGTGACACTTTCAGAATTTCTCATATGCTTTTACAAAAGCTATTCCTCTTCTGTTTTTTTCAACGTCAGGAAACTTTTGTTTTAGCATGCTTTCTCCTTTTCTTCTAATACTCTGGTGTATCATTATACATCTTGCCTGTTTATTTCTGAAATCCTTCTTAGCTGCCCAAATTTTGGAATTTTTTCCCATTCTCATCTTTTGAAGCAAAGCTTTTTTTATGTTGGTCTTTACTGCAAACCAGCATTGTTATTTTTGTTCAAGATTTGTCAGATGGGTTTTTTTCTTCCTGTTTTAGAGATAACATTGCTTTTGGGAGGCTGGCATTTTAGGGTGCTTTATAGTTTTGAAAAATGTTCTAAAAGTTATTTTCTATCATCTTTAGGTCTGATATTTCATAGCATGGCAAACGTTCAAAGTGGGGAAAAAATTATTGTTCTTAATGATTGTTTCCTGTATTCCTCTAATGGTATCTATAGATAGTTATTTGGCAATGTGAGAATAGTTTGTGTAGATGTGCTGAGATAAATGTGTTTTATTAAATGCAGGTTTAAATGCGTCTGCTCAGCTACTAGTAGAAATTTAGCTGTAACAGTAGAGGCTGCACAAACCCACTAGGGGCTCTGGGTAAACATGCAGCAGATGAATCCAGAGTTACTATAGCTATGCTGCTAATGTTTTAACTGGTTTATTGGTTTCCAGTTCAGCCAGAACTGAGCTGCAGGCACACTTGAGCTCTGCAGACAGATGTCTCCTGAGTCAAATGAGTGCCTCATCAGCGTTAGCAGGCCAAAGTAGAAGGCGTATAGGATCTGTGATGCCATTTTCTCAAAATGTTGGGATCACAGAGGGTTAGAGTCCGAGAACTTTGTCTGTTTTAATGGTCCTACAAGTAGCATCCTCAATACAAAATTGCAGAATTTGTCCTGTAGTTGGATACAACAACTTAGCTATGTGTTTTTAGGTAAGGCCAAAATTACGGAGAGGTTTGGAAACAACAAGGCTTGCTTGCATCCACATTAGCCTAATAGAAAATCCATAGAAATACTATAAATGTGTGCAACTTTTGGGAGCCTTCTTTGTAGATAAAAGTACTACGTTTAGTTTACCTTGTAGTTGAAGAGTCATCCTCAAGCCGCCTACTCCTAGGCATATAAAAAAAATTCTCCTCAAGGGGGCACTATTGGTTTAACCACAATATAGAGTAGGTGCAGTTTCATCTTGATTTTCCTTTGTAGTACATTGACAAAAAAGCTTAAGGAGCTCCTAAAATGACTTTCAAGTCACAGTTAAAATAAGCTAAAATATGTTACATAAGGTAAAGGATCTTCAATTCTATAATTCTGCTAGAAAGGAAATCTAGTTATATAATGTCTACAGCCAGAATTTTGACTTTCACCTAAAATAGGATCATACTAGGAATGAAGGATTATTACTTAGAAATTTGGTATTTACTTGACTGTTTCATTGTTTTTCTTATTCCTTCTGCCACTACTATTTTTTTGGTGTAAAAGCAGGGGGAAAATCAACTGTCACTGTATAGGATATTGTGGATTTCCTGCTGTTACAGACTAGGATACGTAAATTGAGCATCGTGACAGTGAAAAATGTGATACTTATGGGAAGAATTTATTTGGTAATTTAGAGGAAGCTTCCTGCTTGGTGTCCATTTCCCAGACCCATGATAATTGAACTGCAATTTATTTCTAAACCTGTATGCTATTAAGCTTCTTTTACTACCTTTTGAACAGTTGGATTTCTCTTTATCATTGTTGTTAAGCACTGGGATAATTATTAGCTCTTGAAAGAGCAGACATACGAATATGGTATTATCTATCATAACAATGCCATTGCAAAACAGCCCAAGAAAAATGGGCAGTAAGGAAAGAAAATTACATTAAAACCCTATTTTTACTTTTCTTTATCATTGTCTTGCTGCAAGACCATTTAGTAGGTAAAACTGAACTATGTCTTGGGCCCTTGAGTGAGACATTCCTTCGAAGAAACAAGCCTTGTATTCTTCACAGGAAGGATTAGCAGTTCCTAAATGCCTGACTAATTTCTTAAACACATTTCATGTAGCTATAAAGGAAACTGCAGCACTTCTAATACTTCACTGTTACATGCTTAACTGCATCAAGACAAGCAGTAAAAGAAAGAACTAGACAGAGCAAAATATCTGAGCTCAGAGCAGAACAGTTACGCAGTCAAGTCAATCTGAATCATTTGCACTTGTGTATATCCACTCAGTGTAGAAGGATCAGCTCTGAAATGTTAAAAAAAGCCTCACAAGCTGGAGGCGTGTCAGTCATCTTTTTAATGGAACTATGGATGAATTTGGTAAAGAATCAAGGGTTCAGATGCTGATAATTTGAGTCAGAGGTCACTTGTGTTCTATTTCCACTATTAGTACCCGTGCCCCCTGCAACAGCTTCTGCTTTTCTGCCAGCTGCTGTCTGTTCTGCTGTGCTCCACATGCATCACTCCAGGATGAAAGCTTCAGCTCCAGCAGAGATCTCATCAGTCAGAAGACCTCTTGATACTTTGAGATAATGATTATTATTAGTGCCAACACCCCTTTTGGGCGACTGTCAGCCTAAACTATAGCACAAAATTGGCTATCCTCGTTTGTTAATTAATTTTGTTTGTAAAATACTCCTCTGAGGGAGAGGGAATAAATGTTACCATTAAGGACTTAAATAGGCTTTCAGATGAAATACCATAACCAGCTGCAGGTCAGCAACAAACCATTCTTTGTTAAGGTGTTTTCCTTTTACAGAGATACAGACTTCACCAGCTGAATAATTTCATCTTTTTAAGGTAGACTGTTAAGGTGGACTATTTCTATGATCAAAAATATCCTTTAGGTCATGGGAGCAGAAAGGAATTGTAAGGAATAAATTTTGAACTATTCATTGTTTTAGCATAGCATTTCCTGAAAAACCTTGTGAAAAGGGCTACAATATTCTCCTACTTACGGTTAATGTTTTATACATTTTTTGACTTGTTACTAATATTTAAAAGTAATAATCTTAAGCAATCTTAATCTTTCTGGCACACACAAGAATCATCAAGCTGGAGTCAAGACCCATATACACAGAAATCAGAATTCTAATCTTACCCAGGTTATTAAAAAAAAAAAAGCAAATAATTTTAGCAGATTGTTTATTAATATAAGCACTAAAAAATCAGTAGTGTGTGAAATTGCTTCATAATAGATTTAAAAAAAAAAAATCCAACATCTCAGTATAAGCCTGAAATTACAGGGGAAAAAAATTACTCTTTTGCCAAACCATCCTTTGACCTTTAAGCCACCAGCACACTATGCTATACCCTTAACTTAGACCATCTCAGAAATTTTGTTGCAGAGCAGTATGTAAAAATCCTAAAGATCTTCAGTATTGTATGATTGCCTTAGGAAAAAAGATAGCATTTTATAGGTGTATATAAAGTTAGCAAGAAGAATCTGCCCAAGGAAGATATTTAAACACTGGAAAGGAATGTAAAGGAAACAGCTGTTGATGTGACAGTGGTTCAGAAAAGCCTGAACAAAATGACCAAATGTATCACCATAGGTTTTAGCAGAAGACAAATTAGCTGTCATAGAAAAATACTTGAATAAAAATTTTAAAAGTGGGGTAGGTTTGGGTAAAAAATGGCAGGGTAAAAATATCAAAAAATAAGAGAAAGAGCTAAGAAGTTCAGATTTGCTAACATGTGATAGTGGTCGCTATTTTAATTTCTTCTACTTAACATCATTTTTCCACTTAGTGTAACAGTAGATATCACACTGTGATTGTGTATATATAGTAGGAAGATTGGAGTTCCTTCTCAAGATTACTTCTAATAGAGTATAGAAAACAACCTAGGTATTGTTACTATACCCCATTAGCTCATTCAGTAGGTGTAACACAATTGAAGATGATATGAACGTGCCGGTATGTGTGCTACTGAAAACAGCCCTGGCGTTTACTGTGATTCACTAAACCTGCTCTGAATCAATGCCTGGAATTTTGAGGTGCCTTTACAAACCTTGATGGCATATTTTCCAGAGATGAACAGGAATAGGTAAGAATTCCAATTTTGTGTTCATCTCCAATTAAATTGAATTCACAATTAAACTGGTATCACAGTGAATTGAACCATCTGGACATAATGCAAACAAAGGGGTCTTACAGTTAACACTGGCCTCTGAAAGAGGTGTGAATGATAAGCTGCTCCCAGTTTTAGGTGGCTGATGATCCACACCCTTGCAAGAAAATTAATCGTGAATGCTATCTAGTATGTGTAATTACCATTTTTTATTCAGCATTAGGGGATTTTTTTTGACCTTTTTTTTTCTATTAATTAGTTCCAATGTTTTAAGATCAGTCTTTTTAATGTAATGATTTAAAAGAATAATTTGTGTTTTCTTGCTCTACAAGCTTGCCTAAGGATTTTCCCAAAGGCAAAATAGGGGTTTCTTAAAAGCTTTTAATTGTTTCACTACTATTTCATAGAGAGAAAAGCTGTTTTCAGACGTAAGTAATTTGACAAATAACCAGGGGTAAAATCAGACATGAAAGTGAACAGATAATCCTGAGGGAGGGAACTCAGAAGAACAGAGATTTGAACAGAAATGATGCTATTACAATTATATTCTTAGTGCTGTGTATTTTCCATTCTTCTTGTGGACATAACTAAGTCCCTGTACACAAACTGAATCTCAAACAGAAATGTACTCCATCCAGTTCATTATTTACTGACCTTGGGAAGATCCTAAACACCATCTCCAGCTGGTGAGGAATGCCTCTCTAATGAGACACGCTAACATCAAAGGTGATGCAGGGCTCTATGTGAAATGGAAACTAATAACCTCTGCTGAGCTGATAAATATGGGTTTCATGCCAGCATTGCCCAAGCTACTGGGGTCAAGTGACATCAAGACCGCAAAAACGTGGATGAAAGTAGGGAGGCACCGGCAAGAGTCTGAGGCAAAGGATAGGGAGGCAATTACCAGTAACGTGGTGCTGTGTGAAGCAAAGCAAATGTAATGTCATAATGAAATGAAACTAAGGCAACTGGAGTTTGAAGGGGTAAGCAAGTCTTTCACAGGGGATACAAAACCTCTTCTGTTTTGTTAAGCTGAATGGCAAGAGTGCTCCGTGCTAAAGGAAAATGCTAGAGAAGAAAATCAGCTCAACATTTCTGTACATTAGGGATCCAAGATGGCACAGTGCTGTTGATACAGTTACAGTGCCTTGCTTTTCTAGCCACCTATCTGCATACAGGCAGCTAGCTGTAATTGCTAACAATTAGCAGTCGACGCTGCACTTTGCTCCGTGTCAGAGGAAATGCGTAGCGTGCCCTACAATTCATCTTTCTGACCCAGTTCAGGAGAAACACTACTCGTACTGGCAGGAACTTGTTTGACAGAAGGCATGTCAGCAAGAGCTTTTGCTGAGTCTCACTCCACTGGCCACAACAGAAGCTAGTACCGAAGCTATTGTCCTAGATAACTGCTGTTCTTGCTGTAATGTTTAAGGCTTGCTTTTAGAAAAACACAATCTATTTTCTTTGTACACGGCAAGTAACAAAGGGAAGTTCATAGACAACATTAGTAGGCAGTCTCGTAGTTAGCAGACAAAAGTCAGAAACACAGAGAAATTGGCTAAACAAGGAAAGATCTGAATTTAATACTAAGTTCAAAAGAATTTTTTTGGAAGACAGTATTTGTCTGACGTTCTCTTAGGACTCTAAGCCTATGGAAGTGTTTAGGAACAGCTATTAAATTTAAAAATCAAGATAGATACTTCGCCATTTATTTTTGATCACATCAGCTGACTTGCCACAGTAACATCCTTCCTGCCAGTCCGACTGATTGAAAAGGAACAAAAAGCTGTGTGCGCCTCCCTCTTCAGATGAATAGCAGTATTAAATATAACACTTTCACTAACTGTTTCGCAGTTTAAGTACCAATGTAGTTCTTCAAGTAAATTAAGACTTATCTAATGTGCAATTCAGTGGTATAGTAGGAGTTAGAATCTGGCTCTACTGTTGCAGTTCTACCCCTGTCAAGATACCGCATTGACTTCTTGAATTTAAGATGCATTTAAAAAAACATAGTTAAGTGCTTAAAGTTAGAACTTATAATCAAGTCATTGTTCATTTCTAGTAATAAAAATTATTATTGGAAGTCACCATTAGCTTTGTCTGAATCTGCTAGATTGTACTTTTAATCGTAATTCAGTTGAAAATGATGGATTCAATATCCACATGGCTAAAAAGGAATCAGATTGATGCGGATGTGTTAGCTAGGCATGGCTGGAAATGGTAAATACCTGTTCTTGCAATTAGCATTCTGCCTGACAGGAAATTCTGATGCATTTGCATTGATGCTGATGCAGAGATCTGCTCTGGATCACAGATACCCATACAGGATATTCCTTGTCTGCTGTCACTTATTTCTTCCTACTTGGTATAATTGGACATAAACTGTAAAATGTCTGGGGTCTGTAAAAAACCTTAAATGGACAACAGCCACTTCCCCAAGCCTCTGCTGTTTTGTTCTTAATTTTTCACTCAAAATACTCTCATTCTGAGGTTACTTACGGTTCTTGCTCAGAAAATTCCCTTGAAGTTGATGGGGAATTTTGGTCACATCAGAGCAGACACAGTAGCAGAGAAGAAATCTTGAAGAATTGCTGTGGCATTTCCACTTCATTATTCATGTTACAGAAGGATTTCCCCTGCTTTCAGCTCCTGTGGAACAAGAAGTAACTTTTAGTCTACTCTACTTGTGGGACCTTTGGGAATTCCTAGCCATACTTAAAAAGACTCAGCCCCTCAGTGGCCTTACTCTTCCCTTTATTGCCCCATCTATTCCTATAGCCTTGGATTGACAGGGAAACGGGTTTTTCTGGGAGCAAACACAGGATAAGGAAGGTGACTGTCATTAGCTTGCAGTTTTCACTAGCCACTGTCCCGTCAAGTCAGCCCATATTCAGGAAATTCTAGTTTTGACTGGACTTCCATAGCCCTGCTTTGGATCCCGAGCATCCACACTTGGTTCCTGTTTTGTCCTCTTCCGAAGTTTTATCGGGCCAGGCAAAGGCCTAGCAACCCGGCAGTGCAGACCAGTAGGCAAAACCAGCAGCAAAAGCTTTCTCTACCCCCTCTTTCCTTCGCCTATGTAGGGGAGGAAGAGAAAACCACTGTCGCTTGCGTCAGCTAAAGATGCGTAGATTGTTTATACTCTCCTGCCAAAATAGTCCCCTTCCTTGGCTCACTGTGGGCAGGGCTGACCAGAAATCTTTTGACAAACTCTGACGAGGTAAATGGGGCTAGACACAGTTATGCTTTCCTGCTGTCTGCAGGGTTAAGCCATCACTTTGTGTTCTAGTCATTCTTCTTCAATTGTTATTTTGCAACAACAGGCACAGGAAATTATGTTATGAGGAAAACAAGTTAAAGTGAGATCATGAAGTAATTCTGTAATTTGCAGATCTGGAGTCTAGGCACAGATTTTTTATAATTTCCTTGTCTTCTGTGTAGAATCTTTGTGGTACCAAAGGAAATGCAATAGAAATGAGATGGGGATGATTTACCTGTAGAAGAACAAACACTACACTTCAAATAACGAGGTTAATCTCTAAATCTGTACTTTCAGAAGTAGTAGGCCACACACTGTATTAAATACTGACAAGTCTGTTCTAGAGAAGGGAGATGTGAAAGTACAAGACTGTTCTCTGTGTTTTTTCAAATTATAAAAAAAGATAATTTTTTTAGTTCCAAAATATTCCTGAACATGCATTCCTAGAATAGTTAAAACTATTAAAACTTAAGTTTAATAATAATGCTTCTGTATTTTATTGTTTCAAAGTAAAAGAATCGTTTGAACTATCCTATCAGTTCTATTATGGCCAAAATAGAGTATTTTACTTTCCAAGGAGATATAATTTCAAATTGAGTCATACCATTTAGGAGAGCTGCATATACACTAATGAAATTTGAAGGCTAGGAGTGTGATCGTTAGGAGGTGTCCAGTGCTGGGATTATGAGAGGAGGAACAAAGATGGGTTCTCACCATCTTCGGTGGCCCGCTGGTTTGCTAATTGAGGAAGTGGTACTGGTCTAAGCATACACCTCACTAGACACCTGAGAATCCAGATGCTCTGCCCTGGGGGCAAAGGAGTGGAGGGAGGAGGATTTCAGTCAGCTCACACCTTCAGACATAAGCGATCACCTGCTACCAGCCTTCTCTTTTTCTGGGTCAGTGAACTCAAGTTGCTGACTTCCTCAGCTGGTACTGAATTGTAATAACAAAATTCCTGGATTTACCATGGTGAGTGTGGTCATATGTGGTCATAAACTTGCTTTTAGGAGACTTCCCAGGTAAAAAGTGCTAAAACAATGCAGCCGAATATAACACAAGCTACAGGTTCTAGTGATGTTGTCTTGCCACTTGAAGTAGAGCTGTGACTTCTAAGTATTTCCTAGCTCAATACTCCTGAAGACTCCTGACAGCTACGCTAAAAACGGAAACCTTCCGTATTGAGTTTGGGATCAGAAAAACAACTCGAGAGACAAACATTTCTTTCTAGCTTTGAATTAATTTAAAGGGATGTCTGTCAAACAAGGGCTCAGCAATCAAAGGTAGACAGCGTCCTGTCCTGTGGCAAGTCATCTCAGCCTCTCTTAGGTGGCTGCATTTGAAATAATGAGTCTGCATCACTCCGCAGCTGAGCACAAGCGAGTGAGCAAGCCGGCCCAGGAGAGCCCCAACTGGTCAAGCCTGGCTACACCAGTAGGCACCAACAATGTCCCTACACGTACAGGTATCCTGCTGGTGCCGATGTGGTGAACGCTAAAGGCAACGGAACAATCCATAGCTTGTCCAATTTCTTCTAGCTGTTATTACATTGTAAATAGCTACCCTTTCAGCAGTTGGTTCTGACTGAGGTCTGCGTATGCCTGAAAATGAGGTAAATATTCTTACACTTGGTTTGACAAAATGTAAGCTACAGAGACTGTGGAGCTTCTTCACAGGTTTGCAGGGCTCTTAGTCTGAAAAAAAAAAAAAAAAAAGCCAAAAATAACTCTCATAACTGCTTCTGGATACCTTCTTTTCCTTTTCTCTTGTACTAATCTCCAGCTCTAACAAGGAATTGTAAATCATCTGAGATAAACCAGCTCACAATGTATTTCATAAAGACATTATGCAGTATTTATGTAACAGTCTTTCTGCAGGAACAGTGACCAACAGCAATGCTGAAAATGCATGCGAACTGGATGGTATGGGTGAAAGTAAAAACATCTAAACCTGTTTAATCAAATCTTTATCTCAATGTTATGAAATCTCAGTATGAAATATTTTTTTCAGGAACTCATGAGCCAGCTGGTGTTATCAACACGTGACTACTACATGGACTATCAACTTCTGTTAGCCAGTCTCTAATTCCTAGAAATTGCGTTATGCCAGTCATTACTGCCTGATTAGAGCCCACAAGAAACAAACTGAGGAGCCAGGGAAGTTCCATAGTACTGCACGCACAATTGCATATTATATACTGTTGCCAGATACAGGGAGTTTAGCGGTTGGTTAGGCAGGCTTTTGCAAAAATGCTTTTGTAGTTGTCTTTAAGGGCTAGTAGTTTATGGGCAGTTATTTCACCCATGGATCACCAGATCCTTATTAAGATCCAAGACTGCAGATTTTTCCCTTGCTCTTTCTTACTTCTTTTGTTTCACAGGAGGACTATGAGTTCACTCTGAAGATCTGGTTTGGGAGGGAAAGACGTGATTTTTGCTGAAAAGGTGTAATTGTGGGAGTCAAAACAAAGTCATTTAACTATGCAACTTTGTTTAAAAAAAAAAAAAAACAAATCCCTGGAATACAAATTACGTACTCATATTTCAAGGTCCGTAATTTATTTTTCTAATCTTTTACTTAGACATTCTCTTCAGTTTCATACATGGAGAAAAGGTCATGATTGGAATTTTTTTCTGATCTTGGACTGTTAGGACAAATATTATATCCAGTATTCGGGTTAAAAAACTAATCTGTTTAGCTGTTACTGTGATGTTTTTCAAAAGGACTTAATTTCAGTCACTTTTAGTGCACTGTTTTTTTTCTTTTTTACCATGTGTGTAAAACTAAAAGTCTTGGAAAAACGCTGCTGCGATTTAATTTATACTACATGGACGAGAAGCTGGATTTAGTTTGAGATTTTGTAAAATGCTTTGTCTATAAACGACATAATCTATTAAGCAGACACAGCCCCGTATGTTAATGCAGTATTTGAGATTTGAAACGCAAGTGGCAAGAGATAGCTTAAGGACAATAGCTTAGGCAAGCAAATTGCTTGTCATCATTTGCTCTTCTGTAACCAGGTCGCCCCCCCCCCCCCTCCCTGCGCTTCCCTTTCCCCGCTAAATCGCTCGGGAAAGCTGGGGTTTGTATTAACGTGGGTGTGTTTGGATTTCACCTCCTTAGGAGAAAACCTCTCCTCCCCCGAAAGGCAGGAGTGTGGCCAGGCTGCGGATCGTGCCATTAATGCCCCATTTTTCTCTTCAAGGGCGTTAGCGACTCCCCTTCCGCCCCCCCCCTTTTCTTCCCCCCACGACGAATTTTTCCTCACGGCCACCTTTTTTCCCCCAGAGGGGAATCGAAGAGCATCTCCCTCCCGCACCCCCGGGGGCGGACCTGTGCGTTGCCAGGCCCCCGCCGCTTCTCCTCCATCCTCTTCCTCTCTCCTGCTGCGGGGCAGCGGCCGCCCTCAGCCGCCCTCCTCTTTGCCGCCCTCCCTCCCTCCCGCCTCAGCCGCCCCCCTCAGGCGGCGCGGCCGTTGGGCTCGCGCAGCGCCGCAGCGCCCGTGCGGTGCGGCGGGCGCGAGCCGGCCCCGCCCCTTTTCCTCCTCAGGCCGCCATCCCCCGAGCGGCGGTTGAAGAGGAAGGGACCGCGGCTGGCGGAGGGATAACGGGGGCCGTCCGTCGCGCAGCGACCGGCGCGGAGGGATCCATACGCTGGAACCGCCCGTCGGGGAGGGATGGGAGGGAGGGAGTGAGTGATGCGGCGCGGCCGGGCTGGCTGAGGCGAGGTGGCCGTTATTTGGGGGAAGGCGGTGGGAAGCGCGGCCGGTGCCGCGGGAGCCTGCGGCGGGCGGAGAGCTGGCCCCGGCGGGGTTAGGGCTGGGGGGGGCGGCGGGAGCGGCAAGGCGCCGGGGGGGGCTGAGGAGAGGCGGCGGGGGGAGCGGCCAGCGCGGGGGAAGGGCGAGGTTGTGGGGCGAGGCGGCGTGTGCCGGTCCTGTCCCTGCCTTGCGTCGTAGTTCGGTGGAAAAGGGAAGGGGTTAGAAAAGGGAAGCGGTTTAAAATAGCCTCTCATCCTTGCCGGGGGCCGGTTCCCTCTGTGCAGGCTGCCGTGCCATTGCGGGGGGGCGGGGGGGTTCTCTTGTGTGCAGCAGCAGCCTGGGGGGCTTGGCTGTGCGGGGGGGTCTCGGCCCCTCTGCTTCGCCTCCCCTCGTTGGGTTTTTGTTTTTTTTTTTTGGGAGGGGGGAAGGAGCAGGATGAGCTTGCAGAGTTTTACTGGAATTTCTCCTTCCTTTCTGAGGAGCTGCCGCTGCTGAAGCAGATTTTTCCTTCCTTTTTTTTTTTTTGTCTGATGCAGAATCCCAGTAGCTAGGCAGCCTCCCTCTTTTCTTCCTTCCTTCTACCCTTTCGGTATGTAGGAAGGGAGAGGCATCAATGGAAAAGCTGAAATACGCCTAGATGGACTTTGAAATGTATTTTTTCTTGCAAGAGGAAGATAAATCCCGGTTGGCAGTGCACTGACTTTTTTTTTGTTGCTGTTGCATTGCTTGGTAAAAATGGGGTTCACTTACTCCAGCTAAATCCTTGGAGCGTTTCAGAGAGTTGCTACAGTGAAGGACTTGTCGTATTTTTTGCATCAGAGGAGCTACGTTGATGTTAACCATTTTTTTGTAAAATGGAGAACGAAATATTCACACCCCTTTTGGAGCAGTTCATGTCTAGCCCTCTTGTCACCTGGGTAAGCATTCATTTTTTTTCCCTCGCGCTATTCATTTATTTGCTCATTGTTTGACGATAACTGCCTTGCGGCAGAGAATGAGGTGGAGTTAGTGTCACGGTGGTGATGATTATGTTTTAGGTTAAGACGTTCGGACCGTTAGCTGGAGGAAATGGGACCAACCTGGAAGAATATGTGGCGCTGGTGGATGGCGTGTTTCTGAACGAAGTCATGCTGCAAATGTAAGTGTCTGCAAGTTGTGCCTTATGGGGTTTTTTTGGGGGGGTTGGTTTTTTTTTTTCTTTTTGCTGTTGTCTTGTTTCTCATGTATGTTTTGCTTTCTTGTGAAAGCTCTTTTCTTCCCCTCCATATTGACCCCGGTGGGTTTCTTTCTTTTATATTTGAAGTAGTCATGTGGTCAGTTAAGAGGAGACTTTGGAGCGTAGCAGATACTCTTTACAGTTTAATGTCACTGTGATGGATTTGCAGGGTGCATAGCGTAATACAGGCTGAATCATGATATATGGAACTTACTGGAAAATGGGATGACTGTAAACAGCTTCCCAGATTTCCACGGAGAAGCATAAAGGTTCATTCTACTGTAAGTCATGCTCATTTAACAAAATTTTGAATAAATTTGCCAGCACGAGAGTCAGATTCTGATACACGTCTCGGTTCACATGACGTACAACTTACGGATCGTATGCGAGTCACATAATGTTTTCTGAGTTGTTTACTGAGTGAATGGACCATCCTTTAGCTCCTTCCGCTTTATTTTTTACAGTTCCAAGTTAGAGTAGGTAGCAGCTGTACAGTCAAGCTGCAGTTTAATTCAGTGTATAGAATGTTTTTTGGCTATGAACCGCTGAAGAAACATTTTTACATGGTTTTATAAATTGTTTATTGAAAACTCTAACTGTTAGAAAAATTTCTTTATAGTGACTTTTTGTTAATCGTAGTTTTGACTGGAACGTTGCCCACTACTGTAATGCTAGAGAGTAACGCTTTTGTCAAGTGTCTAGTGATATAATCATAAAAATGTTACTAGTGGAAAAAATTCCTCCATACCTTCCTCCCCCTGATATTTTAAGTCTTTACAGAGAAATACATCTTTTGTTTGTATAGGTATGAAAAAATATAGGCTTATGGATGGCTGGATAGGTATATCGGTGTGTGGGCAGCTTGTGATGACAGCTGTTCCTCAGGAGCACTGATGGGCATCCTTTCACTCTGTTTATAGTTTTTACTCGTATCTAGTACTTCAGAAGTTTTTGCTGTTGGTACTCAGCTTGTATAACTAATCTATGTAAAAAGTTCTAGACATTACCACATTTAAGTTTGAATTCACATCCTTTTGAAACCAATATTTTCTTTGTCACCTACTTCTGTGAATTCCAAGTATTTATGTCTGTAATATTGAGAAACGTGGAAAGCCTGGTGGAATTGAACTTTTTGAAAAAAATCTTGAGTGTGTTTCTGACATATTTTAATAAGAATTTTAAGTGATGCATTCACTGAAGCATACTATTTTTATTTTACAATTTTTTTTTTTCTTGGACTACATAGAAGTTAAGTAGCTTGCCAATTGTGACCATGCATTTAACATGTAGAGCTTCTATTTGGTAAAAATGTTTGACTCCTGGAAGGCAAATTTAGTACTGGAGCTGGAACGAGGTGATTTTGAAGAATATAATCTTGAAATTAAACTCTCTCAGCAAGTTTCTTTTAATACAGTATAATTGATATCTGATACATTCTGTGGGATACACGTATGTGAAATGGAAAGCTGCAGAGAGGGAACATTTTTATGCTTAAGGCACCATGTGTTGATTTGGCTTTGACTTTGTATGTGCATCTTTGACCCCATACCGCGATTACTGTAGTTTACTTAGGAGGAGTTGTGTGTGTGTGTATGAAAAATACACATGGGAGATGTAAATTTAAAATAAAATTGGTAGTCAGAACAATTAAAAACTCCCTTTAGAGGTATGTGTAAAAGGACTGATGTACAAATAAAATTCATCTTACAAATATGTAACTACACCGGAATGTGTATTCTGCTTAAAATACATTTTTGGGGGACTGAAATGTGTTACGATTGATTACTGCTAAGAATTGAAGTTTCCAGAACTGTATTCTTATTTTGGAGGGGTTTTGTTTGTTTTGGGGTTTTTGCCAGGATTGAAAGAGGAAAAAATGTTTCATGTTTTGCAGGCAGATTCCATCTCTGGTGAAATCACTGTGGGAACCTGTGTTAACTTCTAGTCCTGTTCACTTTGAATATCCACCTATTAAACATGTATCTTCCGTTGCAAAAATATTTAAAAGATGGCGTTCCAACTAGTCATCAATATTACTTATTTTCAGTATTTTCCATTTTATTAGTATTTCTCTTTTTTCCTTTCAGTCTTAACTACCATATGTTGAGGAAGTGTGGCAGAAAAATTTGTATCACGTGACTTGAAAAGCAAAATATTTTTCTTTGGAATGTTTGGGGGGAGTTTTTGTGGGGGGGTGTTTTTGGTTTTTTTTTTTTTTTAAAAAAAAAGCTCTCAATGACTGACTTCACATGAGAACTAGAGATGCGTGGTTAGGAGCTATGGCACTCTTTAGAAGCTGTAGAGCAATGTTGTTCTTGCAGAAGTCACCAGCAGTGCCATTCATAGAAATATGTGGAAAGCACCGCTAGGAGTTGTGTTTTTGTACGTGAGTTGTGTTATATGGTGCTTACTATTTACACTAGTTTTGAGATATTTGAGGCTGTTAATGTTTTGGGGTGAGAATACAGCTAGAGTGTGTCTGTCAGCTAAGGTCTCTCATGCGGTGGTGGCGTAGGTCTGTTCCTGTGGTTGGAAAGCTGCTGTTAAGAGCATGAACAAATGAGGGCTGTTAGAGGTGCTGTGGTCCTGCTTTATATATACTTTCATACTTACTTTATTTTTGACAAATGTTGAAAAAACAAATGCTGTGACCATAAAAGTGAGTGTTAATATTGGATTAGGCATGGTTTGTAAAGATATACACAATCAAAAAAAGTGGCTTTGTTACTTAGAGAAGGTTTTTTGTTTAGTTAAAAAAGAGTTAATCCTGCCCTCTATCAGCTACAAGTGAGTTTGTTAATACAACATTTGTTTCTCCTTGTGCTTGTCTAGACCAAATTTATTTTCAACAATTGTAATGATTCAGACAGAGGAAATAGATGTCAGCATTGGAATAGTTACAGGATAATGGTTCCGAGATGGTGGGATTTTATCGGCATCGAGTTTATTAGTACCTCATACATGAGAGAATAATTCATAATGTTCCTTGTATGTCTTTTGCTTTTGACTTTTTGGACATTTTAGTACATGTGAAAATTACACAGATTCCATTCAGTGTCCAGTTACATCTGAAGAGCTCTTCCTTTGCTGGAGATGCTACAGGCCAATTTTATTACTATTTTTTAAATTTAATTTTATTTTTAATTAAGGAGAGTTCCAGTGTTACGATATTAGCTCCTAACTTAATGAGAGAATGTCTCTCATTTCCTGTTTAAATTCAGGTCTAGTTCTTCAAAAGTACTCGGTTACCTACCTTCTGCTGGGATCAGTCAGTAGTATCTGATACCTCTGGATAGAAACCCATCTGTCTTTCTAAATCTGAGCCTTTATCTTTGTGCTCTTTGATACAAAAAGGGGTCATGCTTCTTGGAAATAAATCAGAACGCAAGAGTTCACTGCAGTGGTTTTCTGCCATGGCAGGGAGGTGGGGGAACATACCAAGAATGCTTCAGACCTTTACTGCACCTCTGTATCATAATACTTCTAACGTTATGAAGTGCTCATATAGTTGAGGAAAATAGGTTGTGTATACTACTAAAATAAATGAAATAGTATAATTCAGCGGATTAGTCATCTGTTGCACATCTAGGTGCAATTACAGTAAAATGATACTTAGTTGTCCTAGAGATATTTTTCCAGAACCTATGACTAAGAACACCTTTTTGTTTGTTTGTTTGTTTTTGGGTTTGTTTTTTTTTTTCTTTTTTGGGGGGGTGGTGGTGTGTGTCTTAGTATGGTACTGTTTATATACTCCTCTGATCCAAAAAGATCAAGGTCTCCTTACAGAAACACTCATTTTCTGAGTGTTTTTTATTTTCATTTCTGATAGGTCTTGTTCTCTGATATTTGTTAATTGAATTCCAATGGGATTCTGTAAGAAATGCTGAAAGTCGTCTTGTACGAACTGTGGTTCCCAAACTGACACCTTTGAATAAAAATAGACAGCTGCAAGTAATTACAAGAGTGGGACTTGCATTACATTTCACACCACCATTAATATTTGGTCAAGTAACAAGGACTTGAAACTGTATTTTAGTTTTAATGGTTTTATTTTACTATGCTTTGCATTTGTGGAAATGGATCTCTTTCAAAGGAACTATTGGACAAATACTGTATGCAGAATCGGTAACATATAGAACTAAACTCTGAAACTGAGTTAATTTAATCCACTGTCTGGAGAACCTCTCCGCTTTCATCACAGTGTTCCATTCATAACTTTTGTCTGAGCTGAAGATATTAATCAATACTATCCATATCAATTGTTGCATCCAGACACACTGAAAACTACTTCAAAGGATGAAGTATTTTACTGTTCTCCTATTTTTCTCCCTTTTGCCGTTCTCCCACTGTTTTTCACTGACTGGATCCGCATGCAGGCCTTTCATGCCCATAGAATTTTCCAGGTGGACCAGCTGACCGTTTCCTTCCACCGCTCTGGTGGTGTGTGCCCAGAATGCGTAGACTGCTTCATTGACTCCCTTTCTGAGCTCTTAGTCTTCAGTTGCACGCTTTTTCCCAAACAGTTGAGCTTGCCAGCCCATACTCTTGGCTTGCCTATATCTTCCCCTGAAAACTGAACTCCATCTCTAGTGCTTGAGCCAGCTGCCTGGCTCTGTGAAGGAGTGCAGGAACATGCGCTCCAATCCAATTAACTCTTTCTTGTGAAGAAAACCAAATAGCAAGAGGCAGCTTCAGCCAGGTTCTGGCTGGGCGGGGAAATGGAAGAAAGTTTTGGGAAAAACTAAGTTGGTGAGTTTGGCAGTAAAAAATATGAGCACATATTTTAGAAAAAAGTCAAACATTTTGAAGTCTGCACCTCTCTCTCTCTCTCGAATGGATTTGATTCACGCTTTTCAGATGCGCTCTGGTGGGCTTCCACAGATGCAAGGTAGATGTTAGTCTGGTAGTTTGTGAGAGTTGTTCTTAAGAGTGGTTCTGCAGCAGTAGGGCCCAGGTTTTTCTTAAGGAAAGGTGAATTTATAACACTCAAGATTTTTTGTAAAGCAGCAAATTCTGGACCAAATAAATGGTCCAGGAGAATGTGCACCATGGTCAAGATTGTTGGAGCTCAAACCTTTTGATTACAAAAAAGGAAAAGGTAGTTCTTACAGTGTAATAATGATTAATTTTAGACTTGAACATCTAGAGCCTGCAGTGAGCTTTGAATTGGGCAAATGAGGTGGACATAGGCTGATACCTGCACTTCTGAGGTGCCTGGGGTTTTGATAGCTAAAGGGGAAAAAAGCGTGGGTTGAACGTGGAATGCTTAGTGTTTGATCTTTGTTTACATCTCTGTTTTGCTATGTTTTTTATGCTTTTGTACCCTCTTCCACAGTTGATGTCCACTTTCCCTCATCCTGTCTCCTCTGATTTATTTCTGTGCAGTAAACTGTTCTGCGGTTCACTCTTGTTTCTTGCAGTATTTTGAAGGTTAGGAAGTAAATAATCTAATCTTCCTCTGCGTGTATACATCCACTTCTTTGCTCTCTTCTTCATGTGCTACCTTCAGTATCTTTCTTTGACTCTGTCTCCTCATTTGTTTTGGTGGTGTACTACTTACCCATCCTTACTCTAGGCTAGTAGCTGGGTCCCGGGAAGAAAAGATTGGTTAAAAACCATTCTTAATATGTACAGAGGTGCTCTATTGAGTCTATCTACCTGTTCCATAAATAGTAATCTTAGTTGAAAGATCTAAAATTGAAGTAACTCGTTTCAGGATTGAAAATGTTCTGGCAAGGAAACAACGTATATTCACTATGGCTTTGCAGTTTTATTTTTCAGAGTATTTTGCATTCCACTTGCATTCTATGTGCTGTTTCAAAGCACTCTGCAAAAATAATAAAATAAACTTCCTAATAGCTTTCTAGGCATGTATTTGATGTGTTTCATTTACAGGAAAGGTAAGTAAGAGTGTACTGACAAACTGTCTCCTCCTGTGACGTAGCTCAGTGAAGCTGTTTTGTACGTAGGAACACGTGTATGCTGCATTGAAGACTACGGGGCGGAGATGCCTGAGCGAGGTAGCGGCGGAGGTGCAGCCACAGAGCACAGTGCAGCACTACTGAATAGAGCAGAGTCGGCTTTAGCTGAAGTCACGGGACCACGTGGGGAATGCCACGAGCGTGACTTTGAGCCAGGGGAAGACATCTCCTGGTTTCGCACTGGTGGCTGTGCTGTGTGCTTTAGCGGTTCAGGGGTGGTGTCTGAGTGGCTCATCTAAGCATCATTTGGCCTTAGCAGCACCCAACCGTGAGGCTGGGTGAGCCTCCCGGTTCCGGTTATGGCTGGCTGTAATGTTTCTGTTTGCAGGGCTGACTTTGCTCTTCCCCTGCCTCTGGTGCTGTGCTGCCGCTGTCCTGGCTCCCTGTGTTTTAAGGAAAGGCAATACACAACTTGTTTTGCTTTAATTTTTGTACCAGAAAGGTCAGTTTGCCCAGGCGGCTGAGATGCCTTGAGCTGCCCTACAATGTTGCTGTATTTCTTGGTAGTATAGCAGCAGTTAAATTCCAAAGTTCTGGGTTAGCTAAAAATACCTTACCTGGGCTGAGGAGCTTGCATCTTTCACTGGCAAGGCTGTGTTTCTTCAGGTTCTGTGGCTAGTTTGGGGATCTCTACACCACAAACCTTTGCAAAGTATTGCTGTGCTCTCATCTTTCTTTTAAAAACTAATCTAGTTAACTGACAAATTGGTTGCTAAATCAAGCACATCTTAATCCTGTGCTAAATTTGAGAAGCTTACTTCTAGATTTTGCTCATTTATTTCTTCTGTTAAGAAGGGGCTTTTTAGCTTTGTGTTCTTTCGTATGTTCCTCTTATTTTTGGTTCCTCCTCCTTTTTTTCTGAACTAAATACCAATTTGTTGCCTTCCTTGTCTTTCATACTGTACCACTTCTCCCTATGTAGTAATTATTTAGGGATCAAGATATTTTTTCAAAATGCTGCTTTGTTAGAGCACATGACCTCAGTGGTCGGAGATTATTTGGTAATAACTGTGCTTTGTTTTAGAGGGTCCTGTATTTCTGCCTTAAGATGTTCCAAAGAGCTGTCGTTATTAAACAGTATTTACAATATGCCTCCCCTTCATTTCATTGGACTAATTGATGTTAAGGCATTGAATCGAAGCAAGGCTGCTGCTTGACCCAGACTCAATTAGTGTGCTTTCCCATTGGCTTAGTCTGAGAAAAAAGCAAAATTTATCTTAAATTGTCTTTTTGGGGTTGGGAAATGGTAAGGGATGAACTCGTAAGCATCTTGTGTTATATTCCTGGCTATTGAGTGAGTCTTTGAATCTGTGTTACACATTCAGATATGCTCTTCTATAGTGACAGGAGATAGAGTCCACTTACGTTTATTGCAGAATTTTATCTTATTTTAAGCTGCAGGGAAATATTTGCTCTAGTTTTTGTTTGTGTGGTGTCTTTGTTTTTCTTAAATAAGCCCTTGAGCGAAACATGTCTGGTATAATTTCCTGGTAATTTGGGAATGTACTTGCTGTATATTTAGAGTTTTGTGTATGGCAGAGAAAAATAAAATATCGATACTAGTTGATGTATGACAGAATGTGGACAAATGTCATACTTAGAGTGCTGGTTCGCATCTTAGTGAGGATATTAATATTAATGTTTTAAGATGAAAAGAATGCACTTCTTTTACAGGCCCTTATATGTATGCTTATCTTGTAGCTTTGGGTAGTTCACAGAGGTAAGGGCCTTCATGTAGTGCTCTATTTATATCGAAATCAGTAGGGGATTGTACATGTATTGGTGCGCATGCAAAATTTGCAGCACAGTTCAGTTCGTGTGCTGAAGCAATGAAGTTGCTTATGTGGATAAAATTTTTAGAAGAAATGCAACTTAATTTCTTTGGCAGTCCCCTTATATCCAGGAGAATTGCATTTGAATTTGTCTCATTCTCTGGAATAATCTCTACAAAGGGCTCAGATCTGTCACTTGGTAGTCTAAAAATGGGCATGGAAAAAGATGAAGATGTATTATTTTATTGTTATTAATTTACTTATAGAAGGTTTCTTGTACTTCATAAGGAAGGGAATTCTAGAGTCATAGTGTTCTAACCAAAAGTATGTAACGGAAATCTATGTGTTACTATTTTTATGACTTAAGATCTTTCTGGTCACTGAAACTGCAATATTGAGGTAGCTTTGGTGTCATCTCACTAGGCTGATCTCATATTAGTATTGCCTGCAGATTTTAATACTCGGTGTGCTGAGATGTTTACCTGTGGTCAGACTCTTTTGAATCTGAAGTACTAACTAATTATTTTTGAGAAGTTACAGCTTCAGCAAAGTTCAAAGTAAGGAAGAAAATGAATGAACGTTTTTCCAAGTCTTCCAAAGGAGAAATTATTTTTGATAGTGCTATGATTAACAAATAAAGCAAAATACATACTGCTGTAGTGTTGAAAGTTGGTTAGGGTAGAAGAGAAAAACTTGTATATACAAACTCAGTAATCTCTTAAGAGGTATTTTTTTTAAGCTTAAATAAAGAAGACCGCATAAATGTGTTGCTTTTAAATCCTATGTAACTTTATTTTCCCTTATATTAATATTTTAAATATGTTAGAAAGCATATTAGTTCCAAAAATGTCATTTGCTAAGGGCAGTAACTGTTTGCTTCTCTTCTGTACTGCTCACTGCTTCCTATCTGTGATGACAACTTTCTGGCCCTTCTCCTTCTATAATTGTTTCCGATGTTTCTTCCAAACTGCTACCTGTATGTTTGCAGAATGTTCTTTCCAAGGTAGATTGTAGAAAGATTTTCTCACTTCAGTGCCCTCTGATGTTTGGTATCAAGTCATGCTGCATCTTGTGATCCAGATCTGTGAGTGCTTACTTATGTAAAGCCAATCTTACTGTTGTCACAGGATTATTGTGGATGT